>NC_092034.1:12159143-13359143 GCF_042242105.1 Pempheris klunzingeri
CATAGTTTCAAATGATTAAAAACAAGTACTGCACATCTACTTTTTTCACTTTGTCTGTTTTGCATGTTTCATCTTGTGCAGAAGGAGACAAACTGACAAACTGAAAGTAAAATTCATTTTTGTTTAATTCTGAGTGTGCGTTTTGACTGGTAGTAGCAATATCACCATGTAAAAGTGCTGGTTAAAGTCCTGCCAAATTTCACTATGTATTTGCAACAAAAACTACTTAAAATTTCACAAGTAAAAGTACTCATTAGGAAGCAAAACTTTTAGAGACTCTTTATAGGTTTATCTGTAATTTTTTTCTGTAAAGTAACTGGTTACTAAAATTGTCAGATAAATGTAGTGGAGTAAAAAGTACTCTGTTGCTTTGACTTTAGTGTGCTGAGGTTACAGCATGAACTGTTGCTGTTTTCACAGTCTGGTCATTTGAAACTGTTACCGATACAGCATGATGGGTCCAAATGTTGTAAAGCCTTTCTATAAAGGTTTGTTGATGAGGGAAAGAAATTGCCAGGTGTTAATGTTAGCAGGCTATACATTATGATGCTTCAGTCTGTAAAACATAAACATACTATGGAGGCACACAAGAAAAACTGAAATATGTCCAAAAACTGTTCTCTACCAGAAGAACTGTAAGCTGTTATGGCTGCTAAATTATTCAGGAGTTCCTGTTACCTGCGTGATCGTCATCGTAGATGGTCACTGTGGCTGTGTGATTGTCACCCAGCACGGCTTTGGGGGTGACGCTGGCTTCCAGCGGGGCGGTGCCGATCTCAGGATTACCAACCACTCGAGGGTTACTGAGGTGGACGTAGAAATACTCATCCTCCTCAAAGATGTCGTCATCAATCACTCCGACTGTGATCTCTGGTGAAAGCGTTTTAGGATTTTGGTCAGTCTTCATGTACAATAATATCAAATCTTAAAATCCCAATTTTAGTGGAGTCCAGCAGAAAAAGCTGCCTCAGGGGCCTCAGATGACCTTTGCTATTTGAGCCTCAGATTCAGTGACATGTTTTTTGAAAATATGTCAGAAATGATTGCTGTCATTGTTATTTTTACCTTTGAGGGTCTCTCCTGGCTTGAACAGCAGCGTTCCCTCAGCAAACTCATAATCTGAACCTGCGTTTGCTGTACCGTCCTCTGTGCGGTAATCCACCTGGGGGAGATAGGAACACAGAGAGATGGGACACCGGGTGAGACGAGGGGGAGAGAGAGAGAGAGAGAGAGAAAAGAGCCGTCAAAGATGAAACAGAAGTGAACAGTTACGAAAAGGGCAGATAAACACAAAAGAAGGGGGGGGACACAAAGAACAGGGAAGAGGAGGGAGACAGAGGAGAGGCATTTGGGGAGATGAGAACACAGGGTGAGAAAAAACAAGAGAAACAGCTTCATTAAACTGAGCCCTCTGGTCAGATACAGCCTGATAATGAAGACTTTGAAGATAGAACAACAAAACTTTCCCTGAATCGCCTCCTTTCCCTCCGTCCTCTCTCCATCTGCCCTCTTTATTAACCCTCTCCACCCCATAGAGAGGCTCACAAACTTACCCACATTGCTTATATCAAGATAACAATGATTGAATTCTGTCACTTGTTATACAAACAATTAATAATTCAAAATAATCAGTGGCTGTTTGCAGGCAGAGCAGAATCAGTGACTCAGTGTTGGCACTGGTGGTGTAGTCATTCTCTTTGCTCTGCTCTATTTTTAGTTCATGATGAAACTTATTTTTGACTGCTTCCATTACACCAGCTGGTATTGGACCACTGTATACTGACAATTAATAATATTTCATATGTTTAGACATGTGGAGAGCTGCTTTTGAAATTTTAGACTTATGATAAAAATGTGAGAAATCATCAAAACTATAAATTGATGAGTTGCCTTTGGTTGTGTTTTAGCCAATAGTATTTCTTGGCTTTAAGGCCCATAGGCCCAATAGGTACAAGTTAACTATATAACACTTTGCAGCCTTCAATGTGATACATTATTTATTTATCATTATTCTCATTTGAACATTGGAGTGCAACTGCTAGGAGTAAAGTTTCTTATGGTATGGATGGTATAGCAGGAATTTGGTTTATATTTATCTCACTTATAGCTATTGAGGCAAACTTAAAGCTCCTTTAATCTATATTTTATATTGTTTTTGTTTTTATTCGAAAGGCTTGAATGATGTGAATGTGAAACATGAATGTGTCGCTTATACTGATGAATGAATGAACCACGTAACTTCAATCTCTTCAATCGTCATTTTGCTCATTGTTTTGGTTTCCCAGCCTGCAGCGTTGCTACTTTGGTCCACAACTATTATCGGGGTTGTTTTCAGACACAGCAAGCAGCTGTTTTCAACCAAAGAAAGCTCTAAAAAGCCACTTTCACAACCTGCTCAGCCCCAAAAAGTGAAACAGACTAGTTAGCCACTTCTTTTGCATACTCAGAAAGCTGATTGTTGTCTCAGATTGTGCCATCAAGTACCAGTAGCCTCATTGAGAAACCCTGTTTGGTTAAGCTAAGTCTTTCTTTGCCTCTAAAGTCTGAAGAGCCTGTGTGTGGAATAAATAGGCCACTTCACTTAACACAATCCTCCTTCAGAAGTGGGCAGACTGAGGCCATGCCATCCGCATACATCTACAGACAATGTTGCATCATAGTTTTCATTTGTACACAAAGAGAAGAATAGAGCAGACACAGCCTTCTAAAGCCCCTGTAGTGCCAGCGAGCAAATCAGATATCATTTCACTGACACAGATTCTTTGTGGAAAACTTGAAAGAAAATCTCTTATTCAGAGTATCAGACCAGCGTAAAGCCCTGTATCAATGAGCCTGTACAAAAAGGATATGTGTTTTCTTGGAGTTACAACCTGAGCTGAAATCTGAAAATCTGCAGAAGAAAGTGTTAAGCGTCATGTCTCCCAGGTCTCTTCTATATTCTTCTATCACCCACTTCTATCCCTTTAACAGCATCTGACCAGAGAAGAGATCAAGGATGCTCAAAGTCTGTTAAGTGTAAGATCAGGTGAAGAGAAATTGCCAAAGATGTCAGTGAAATCAGTTCAGAGTAGATTTGTTTTCTCTGGTCTCTGCTTTCATCTGCCTGAGAGTCTTTTAGCTTCTCTCCCTCACACACACACTTTTACATACACACTATTCTTGTGAACAATGCACATACACGCAAACACACCTTGGCAGTGACTCCAGGGTCTCCTCCATGTCTGGCAACGGTCAGTTTCAAGGAGCCACAGTTTTCAAAGCACTGGTACAAAGGGGGTTCAAACTCTATCCTGATGGTGTGCGGGTCGTCCTCCTGGGCCTGGGTCTCATGGCTGCTCACCACCTGGAAAAAACAGGTCTGTGTCAGGCGCGGTGTGGTCTTTGTTTTTGTTTTTTTAGCTGTTTAGCAGGTGGAGTGGTAATGAGGGAAGATTATGTGTGTCTCACCTTGCGAGCCTGGTCGGCGGCGTGCTTCTTGAGGATGTTGCCGGCTCCGATCATCATCCTGGTTGCCTGGATACGGTAAAACGCTCGGCTCTTCTGCTGCTGCATCAGGACCTGATCAACAAAAAACTATCAATTAACAAACGTGGTGTATTCAATTCATCATGTTAATGTGTTACTTCATTGGGTTCTCCACATTAGTCCTTTTGTAAAAGCTCTCACTTTTTATAGCAGCAATTTAAATGTTAAACAGTGAATCCTTCTTGGGAAATTCTTCTTGCACAAGACTAGTTGGTGGCTCTCTTAGCTGCAAACTTTACATCTAATGAGCCTTATCAATCTCAAAGTAATGATTTTAATAACAATGTATGAGGGAATAGCAATTTAATATCCTAACGATCCAGCAAATCGGAAATGAACAATATAACCACTGTAGATCATTAGATTAAATGTGGCCTCAGAGCAGAGACCACTGCGATTAATATAAATTTAAGGGAAGAAAATCCTTATAAACTCTATCTTTCTAAGGAGGGACCGAATTAGTAATTGTTAGTAAAGTTAAAAACCGAAAGTTGGTTTAACTTAACGAGAGTCCGAGGGGACCACTTTTTTTCATTTTTCTATGCACTGATTCATTATTACCACAACAATGCTAATCTATGCAGTGGGGTTTAATCTCCAGAGCAGCTGTCATTCTTATTTCCAGCACAGGGCTGCGGGAGTAGCCGCGGGGGGAGGAAAGACTGAATGCAAACAAACATCTGGGATTTGCCCAGTGCACCTTGGGGTGCCAAACTACCAAACTCCTTTCCTTCCCTCCTTTGCTGCCTAAAAAAAGAACAAGAAATGACTTGGAGAGGAGGCAAGGGAAGGACAACTGGGGAAGCAGAAAAAGGAGGAGCAGCAGAGACTTGGACAGCTTCTACAGTTCGGCATTAAAGGGTGAAATGTGTGCAGCGGATAAAACAGAGGAATCCTTAATGTGCCAGTTTGATGATTCATAAAATAAACTTTTTCTAAATTTGAAGCAAGTGCAAGTACATTTTTCAACAAAGGTGGTGCATGTCTGACAGCTATCTAGTAGCAGCTCCTTTCTTCTTAACTGGGATGAGAACAGATTAACCAACTAGTCGATTAATCTCTGCGTTGACAGTTGGAACTAAACTAATGCCAAATTTAACCAAAAGTTAAATTTAGTTTAAATTGTCTAATGTTCATGTAACTTACCGGGCAAAAAATCTCCTGGATGGAAGAGGGGTTGAATGTTACAGTTCTGTCAATCAAGCCAACCGACACTTTCATCTCTGCAGACTAGCGGTTTAATTAACTCATAACATTACATAAGGAGTGTCCAAAAAAGCTCTATTTACTCTGTCTATGTGTTTATGCGTGGGAGAGAAACTAAACGGGCTGTCTGACACTCAGCCAACAGTTTAATTAACTTGCTTATAACTTTGTTTGTATTATATAGTGCGTATGCATAGTTGGATTTTCATTTACTGAAAATAAATGTGTGTTAGAAGAGATAAATGAAGAGGTTAATTTTAATCAAATTTCCTAAGGAGGTTATGCAATGAATAGCTCTGGAAATGCAAATTAATTTGTTAAACAGCTTAGAAGTTGCTCAGGAACATTTTTGCTCTTTTCAGCTGCGTGCTGCCTTTCTTGTTTTCACCTGAAACACCTTGTTCACAAGTGAATGTGTCGCTGCGTCATCTCAGACACATGAAATGTGATGCATGATGTTTTCTACTGTTTACATTTTGTTAATAAAAACATCTTTAGCTCAGAAATTGTATAAAAGAACAAAATTTTGAGGAACAAAGTCACGATGGAGTGAAGACAGAACAAAAGAAGAATGACTGCAGCTTCTTTGGTCATGCTTCCCCATCAAGACCTCAAATATCAGCAGCTGACTAACATCCAATCATATTCATACATGTGGACACAACATTTCAACTTTTTTTTTTTTTTATTGTTGACTAAAAGTTAATGTAAAATATATGTTAAAGGAATTAAAGCGTGTTCTTTAATTGTCAAAGTAGTACTTAGAAATATATGCAGATATAAATGAACTAACATAGCTAATGTGTGTATATGTACACTCCTAACCTGATAGTTAGCCATCTCAATCAGCTGCTCCATGTCTTTATCTGGGTGCCTCTGCTTCAGGTCCTTAAGCGTCCTTGCCATGTCCCTTCTGGCCTCATCCTCTTCATCCTTGGCTCCTCCCTCCTCCATCATCCCTCCGTCCATCCCGCTGTGACAGTTCAACGCCATCTGTCCATCCAGCTCCAGCATGTCCATCTTGGTGAACCCCCCCGGACCCAGCGCTCCTCCACCTCCTCCTCCATCCATGCCTCCTATCCCTCCATCCGCCCCTCCCTCGGTCTCAATGATGATGCCACGGTTCTTGTCGGTGCGGTAACGCTTGCGTACGTACTTGTAGAAGAGGAGGCGACGATCGGCCACCCAGGCCTGGACTACGCAGAGGGGGAAGAAGAGGAAGGTCAGCACCGCCTCCCATACCTAAAGGAGAAAAGACACAGAGTTAACAAACCTAACATCTTCATCTTTCCTTCCCTTCCTTTCCAAACTTTCCTCCTTAACAGCTTTCATTTCTGTCCATCCTCACCTCCACCTCTCCGGGGGAAAACACACTCAGAATCAGGTAGAGCCAGATGTAGGCAAAGATGCTCCAAGCCGCCGTGACGAAGAACACGCGAAGGTGTTTGATTTTGCGCGTCTCTCCATCAGGAACCACGTACACACACAGGGCGATGATGACGAACATGTTGAAGGCAGCACTGCCCACGATTGTGCTGGGACCCAGAGAGCCAGCCTCAAAACCGTGACCACACACCTATAGGTGTGGTAAAAATCAGATTACCGTGTTCCCATTACATTGTGCATCACTTAATCTAATGCGTAACCACCTGGCTCATATTGTACTCACCTCAATAACAGACAGCAGTATTTCGGGGGCACTAGAACCCAAGGCCATCAGAGTGAGATTAGAGACAGTCTCATTCCAGATCCTGACCGTGGCTGTGGTGGTCTCACCGTTTGGCCTCTTTATAGTGATTTCCTTCTCCTGGGAGGTTATGACCTGGAAAGGAGAGGAGAGGATTAGTGGGCATGAACAGGAAATAAAATACAAGGAAAGGAAAGAAAAAGCAAGGAGAGGGAAGGGAAAAAAGTAGAGAAAGGTAAAGAGAAGGCACCGAAAGTAAAGGAAAGGCAAGTGTAGGGGAGGAAAAGAAATAAAAGTGAAGGGAAAGTAAAGGATGACAGAAGAAGCACCAATATCATTTTTGTCTGTGTGTGTCTTACAAAGATACCAGACAGTCAAACATTTGTCATATTTAAAAGCATCTATTGTTTTTCTCCAAAGTGATGATAACGGGTGATAACCAACATTAACACTAAATGTAACTACATTAATCTACTATAATGTCATCTCAACAGTAAGTGTGTGGTTATTCCTGTATGGCCTACCTCTATAGAAGACATGAATCGGTCCGCGATAATGCTCATGCCCAGGAACATATAGATGAGTGCTACGAAGTAAACAATGGCCCGTGCCACTTTGTCCCCTACAGACGGGTTCTGAGGATTCCACACGGGCAATACCACTCCTGAAAGGTACAAAAAAAGTTGTGCAAAATTTTGCAGCTAAGCATCACAAGAAAGACGTAGCTGCAACAATCACTAATCTTTTGTATAGTATGGAAAAGCTCAGTGGACGCAAAACCTGAATAAGCATTATGATAAGTGGGAGATTTTCCATATGGCCCCATTTGTTGCACTGAAACTTATTGAAGTGGATCAATGCACTCCAGTTTAGGGCAGTGAAGTGACATTATCAGCTGATAAGTCACCAGTGGTAGGTTTTTTGCTCAGGAGAAACTGTCTCTTTTGTGTGCTTTTACTGATGTGGGTGTATTATGAATATTCAGTATTCAGTGTTAACTAGTGAATTAGCCAGCAAATCACTTTCCCGTTATTTGCAGAGCCTCTGGACCTATTGAACAGAACAAGCTGGCAAAATATGCTGCAGATATAGCTGGAGGCTATTCCATTTTAGTCTTTAGACATTAGTCTAAGAATAAGAATGTCCCAAATGAGAAATATACAATAAACCCTGTGTGGAGTTAAGCTGTGGAGTAATTACTAAGTATAAAACTATATAATATTGTAAAGAAAAAAATTATAGTTTAAAAGATTATAGTGAGTCACCATGAGAACTACTTCATAGAGCTTTAGCTGATCCCCCCAGCATACCAAATGGCTGAAAATAAATTTGGTATAGTCTATTTTTTTCTGTAAAACCACTGTTTTAGACATCCTGGCTGGATATTAACACTGAGTAAAATCAGAAATGAATTAAATCAGTTAAGTCATTGATTGTAATGTGCTAATTATAACATAAACATAGTAACTGATCATACATTTCATGCTTAATTACTGTTTCTTATAAAAGAGAAAAAAATATTCTATTGAATAAGCCACTTGAAATGAAATACTGTAAAACAGGCAACAGTTTCCCCTTTAATTTAAATTACTGTGTGTTATGTTTTTGTCTGTAATCTGTTGGGTATCAAAGATGAACTTTGCTAAAGGGACAGTTCATTATGCTCAGCTGTGATAGAGGTTCCTAATATCTGTGGCTAACATGGCTGGTACATGGATAACGAAAACACAGGCTTAACACTTTCAACAAGCTGCACTTTCTGTAAGGGTTAAGTACAGAGATCTATCCTATGTAAACATGTTAATCCCCCTCCATGTTAAACTGCCGTGTTCTCACAGACAAGACTGACCAACCTTCCTGACAGGGGTCTCCACTGGCTGAGCAGTTTTTCTCAGCTGAACCCGCGTGGACCGATCCAGGACATGACAGGACCAGAAGGAAGGAAAGGAGTAGGAAGAGGAGGGATGAGGAGATGCGGGAGGGGCAGGGGGAGGTGGGGGAGGATGGAGACACAGACATGGCTGCTGGAGCCATTTCTGCCGAAGGCTGCCGGGACTTCAGTGGACTCTACACAGTTCTAATGGGTCGGCGCGGTGTGGAATGACGTCCAAATCCTTTAAGTAGAAAGAGAGACAGAAGGAGAGTCGTTATTCAACCTGTCAGTCACACAGCTTAGTGAACCCTCTCATCAACTATTCTGTAGGCTTTAATTATATTTACAGTACAAACACCCTCTGCTGCTTTTAAATCAGCGAAAGAGCCTTTAATTAAAGCATGTAGCAAGTGGTAAAACTTAAAGTTTACGGCAGAAGGTGAGGAAAAGCATCCCCAGCTAATGTGACCTGTCAGCAAAGCCCTATCTGTGACTGCAAAGTGAATGAAATCAAATAAAAAAAGCAACAAAAAGCAATAATGAAAGGCCGTTGAATAAAAGCAATGATACACTTATGGCCAACATGTGCAATAAAGTTAAAATAATAAAGTCTGTAGAAGTAGTAGCCGAGATACTCAGAAGCCCAGATGAAAAAAATCAATCACCTTTTGTTTTTAATCTGGACTGTGGAAGAGTCAGAAGGAGCCTCTTTTCTAGCTGGACCACAGAGCAGATATGAGTCTATTTGTACTGTCGTACTGTTCAGAACTTTAGGATTGGTTTTAATTTAAACTCCCAGAGCACTATAGGGCTATAAAATGGCCCATACAAGGCAAGCTTTATGCCAGGCCTTCCATCCCTTAAATGTGAACAGACATCTTGAAATGAATTATAACATATTACCAATATAATAATGTACCCGGGTTCTAACACAAAGGCAAAAGTTTGGTTTTATAGTTCAGGGAAGAGAACATTGAAGCTAAGTGGAGTCGACTCTCACAGCCAGACCAATCACTATGAATTCCAGTGGTGGTAAGTTTTAACAGCAGATAAAATATATAAAAATATCCACAGAATCTTCCCAGACCATGTCTACAGTGCACTCCACTTCTCAGCTGTGTATTCAAATGCTCACCATGTCCCACATATTCATAATGTCGACAAAATTTGATGAATTCATTGCTGCTTGATGATGCTTTTGAAAACACACTATTCAGTGGAAAAGGCACCAGGCTCCATTAACCAAATCATCAAGTTTAAGTTTGGTTAAAGCTGCACCGTTCATATTCTTACATGAACAACGGGACAAATGATTATGTCTAATATATAGTAATAATAATAGTAATAATATAGTGGTCGCTTTTATCGACACACTCACAGAGAAGCAGCTCAGCTCCTTGACTCTACAGACTTTTCAGCCCATAGGTTTGGTTTTAGGCCAACAACTTTAATTTTTGATTCAGTTCCACTGCTCTCATCTGTGACATTTCCAGCCACAAACAGTTAGCTGTTTTCAGGGAAAAAGCTCTGATAAACCCAATGTACACTACCTACCCAGAGAGTGTTGTGCATGAATGCACCAAAAGAGCGCAGTGATTGAACCTGTTCATGTTTTTGGTGAACGGTGAACTGAGCGAATCTTTGCAGCTAATTGCAGAGAGATAACGACAGCTCACACACCAATGGCATGGCTAGTGCAACTGTCAGTTCAGAAGCAGCGACCGGTAGTGCTGAAGCCAGTTCTTTCCCAACAGAAAAAACGGTCGAATTTTTATGCTGACGTCCTAACATCAGCCACAATGACAGACAAATATGAAACAACACATCGAGATGAAGCAATCAACCAGGCTTGGAAAATATCTGTGACTGAATGATGATTACAAAAAAGAACTAATGAAGGGTGAGACCACAGGCCGACAGCCGCAAAGTTCCTCCGCTCACATGAAACTCACAGCAAGTTGTAAAGGACCATTTGACTGCATTTCCCAACAAGTAGCCAGACCTGTACTAGACTACATTGTAGAGCATCTTCAGCCTTTGAGTCTGAAAATAAAACGGAGGAAATAAACGCCAAATAGCACAACTTGCGCAAAAAGTGGTCATAAATGTGTTTTCAGCTTGTTGTGCTGCCTTCAAGTGCCCTGAAAAATCCATTCATGCATGTTTATGTCAGAATATAAAAATACAGTTGGGGCTGATGTCTCTGTCTTTCAAGTGCTGCCTGTGAGGCGTAGCTTAGGGCGAAAAACCTCCACAGTCTCTCTGCTTCTCTGCTGAAGTTTTTGGTGTAAGTGCGCGGTGAAGGCCCCCCATTCCCAAGTGGAAACACTGGCCGTGAATCAACTCTTTCATGTGTGAATCTTTACACACAAGTCATTATAGACTGCTGCCTGCGTGTGCAGCCAGCTGTAAATGCTGTACCACTGCGCTTCATGGTGCTGTACAGTGCTTGGCAGGAAACATTAGCTGAGAACAAGCAGTCGACAGCAGAGATACAACAGCAATATGTTTTCATGACAAGGAAGCAAAGTAGTTTTTCAGCTCAGATATGCTGTGAATGAAAACTGACCAAAAAAAGGAAGAGGAACTGTTTGAACTGGGAGTGTTAGGTCAAATCAGTGCAAACATGCAGAGCAGCAGTCCACACATATAGACACATGTACACACACAAAAAACAGAAGCAAGTGCACAAACAGTATCAGTCAGCCTTGTAGTGCTGAAGTTGCTGACCTTACTTGCATACTGTCATACACACACTTGCAAATGCAGAGACACACATGCACACAAAAAACTCAGGGTTACTCAGCCTTGGGCGAAAAATTGCTGACCCTGACTTCACACACACACACACACACACACACACACACACACACACACACACACACACACACACACACACACACACACACACACACACACACACACACACACACACACACACACACACCGTTAGTCATCTGTCGTGACATTAGCGGGGAGTTGCTGACCCTGTCTTCATCTATCTTCCAGGGTCTCGCTGCTCTGACAACAACCTGTCACTTTAATACTCAACTCGCTTCTCTCCTCCACCATCTATCCCGCTACTGCTTCCCTCCACTCCCTCAGCCCCTCTCTCTGCTTTCTTTCTGTCTTTTCAGTCATAAATTAGACTTCACTCCACAGGTTGCTGGCTCACAACATTGATTTGTTTTTGTGAATCTTTTGGTATGCAAATGAGTTTTAACAACTTTACACACACTTTAGGGCGGCCTGAGGCCAATCTGTGGGTGCATTCATTTGTAATTAGTCATTAACACATTTGTTAAATAATATGCACAGTTTAAGCACAAGATAACCTGAAATGGCTAGGTTTTGAATTTCTATTTTAACTTGAGGCCTCCCTGTAAGACGGTGATTTTGTAATAATGCAGATGTCACCTTAAAAGACGACTCCACTGATTTAGCATTGCAATCAAACACAGTCAAGCTCAAGAGAAAAAGTGTCCACATTGATGCAGCAGAACCAGAGATCTTGTCTTTTTTACTCCACACTTTCTTCTTCCTTGTTAAACTTTTCAGGACAAAAGCTCCAGAAAAAGCCTGTAAGAGTTTAGGTTTTCAAGGTCAAGAATTGATTGTTATGTTCAAAATAATGCATAGAGTACAAATTAGGTTTTATTCTTTAACTGAATATGGAGTTCACAATCCTGGGGCCTGAGGGGGCAAACTTCCCTTTTCACCAACAATCTTGGTGATTTACACTAAAAATCATTCATCTGTGTTTAACATAATCATCTTAATCACAATCATCAAACCACTGCAAACTCAACTGTCAAACACTGATGTTGCTCAAAATGCCCCTAAAAATAGAGACTCAGTTCATCAGTACCACTCAGCCCTCTTTCTCTTCTTCTCTAACCTGCTTCATTATTTTTTTAAATGTTCTCCCCATCTTCTCCATCACCACCTCCCTCTCAAGCTCCTTCACCTGCTGTTATTGCCCTGTCGTCCTCTGTCTCCCTCTCTCCTTTTCTCCACCTACTCACCACTTCAAGTCTCTAGCACCTCTCAATATCCCCTCCTCGCTCTCCTTCCCACCTCAGATCCGTCCAAATCCATCATCATTGCTCAGTTCAATGTCATCCTCATCTGTAAACAAATCTACTCCATTTTTAGTCCACAGTGTGTATATTAGATGGCACAAGTATATGGGAAGGGACTTATGCCCATCCAATGTTTTATACCATCTAACTTTAACTGGGTGGCGATGATGGGACATTTACATTTGCAAATGTAAATATGCAAATAACAAAACAGTGGCTACATACAGAGTGAACTGGCTCTGGTTAAACATGCAGCTGTGGCTGAATTTCAGCTTAAGAGCTCAGTTTTGTGTCAGGGTATTTATAATTTCCATATATCATTTGTGCTCAGAAAAAGCTATTAGCCTTTTCCTAGGTTGAGTCAAGATAGTCTTTAATTTTCAGCCAACTTAAGTGCAACCCTATAATAATGTGCAAGGCTCCATGACAGAAATATGTCCATGCCTGCAGCAAAACAAAACAAAAACAGGAGGTGGGAAGTTGCAGAATATCAGCTGAAAAAGTGACAATTTTAATGTGAACAATAAAGACTGATGGGAACCTATACAGAAGATGCTATATTGATTCTATCAAAAATGGAACGTGCTTTCATGATTTCGCATGACGCTAAAAATATATACAAGAGATGAAAAATCACATCCTCATTGTCTCGGTCTTGACCCAAAGGTCTGGCACCAGTCCAGGGCTTGAAAAGACTTCTTAATCCTTGTGCATGTATATGTGCATGCATGTGTGTGTGCATGCATGTGTGTGTGTGTGCGCGCCCCCAGGGTTTCCCTTGTAGGACGTGAATCATTCAAACAGATCACACACACATACCACAAACTGTTCTGACTTTTCTCAAGACCGACAGTGCTGCTCATGCGTGTGTATGACACGCATGTAAATGCAAATGCATGCATGTGCAATCTGTTGTCACACTCACAAAACACACATACACACACACGTGAAAATGTCTCAGTGCCTGTGTATGTCACAATGTTTTCAATCAAGGCAACAAGTGCTCACAGTGTTGGTGTGCATGCGTGTGTATCAAGGCAGATAATTTGATGACTGGATGACGCATGTTTACGTCTTTGTAGGTGAAAAGCTGGAAGACATTGATATAACAAGGCGAGAATGAGCAGGAAGAGAAGAGAAGAGAAGAGAAGAGAAGAGAGGAGAAGAGAAGAGAAGAGAAGAGAAGAGAAGAGAAGAGAAGAGAAGAGAGACGTTTTCTGTCTGAGCAGCATATGACTGTTTATGCAGTGTTTTTTCAGCAATAGCCATTTAATGCATTGGCATTCTATAATTATCTCTCTACATAGTAGTTAGTGGCGGAGTGGTGGCGTTGTATGTCATCCAGAGTTACAGTGTCACTCTCCAAAAACTGTATCTGACCTGCATTAAGTTACTGTTAAACAAACCCAACATTTGCTGTTGGTTCATATTAATTTCATATTAAAAGAATTCAACTGGCGAATCCCAGGGTGGTTTTTATTGAGGCATGTGAAGCAATCATGGGGAACACCATAAAAAATGTGTCTACGAAACAAGAAAATGGTCATTCTGGACATTTTTTGGTGTGTGAGGATGTCTTCATTTAAACAACATGAGAACCTGTTGTTCTTCTGTTTTGACAAAGCTGTTGTTGAAGGATTGTTTGTTTTAAAAAGGTTATCACCAGTAACCACAGTAACAACACCTGAAGGACTATAACTTTACAGCCCTGGGAACAAGTCAACAATTATCAGCGATAATAATGAAAAAAATATCTCAAAGCAATATAAAAGGAAAGACACCACAATAATAAACAGCAATGACCAAAAGACTTTTACTGCCTGGAGAATCAGTAGCTGAATAAACCAGAACAACAATGTCTGCCTCTAAAGTGAATTTTGAAAATGTTAAGTTTAGCATGTGCCACAGGGGCCTGGAGGATGAGATGAAGGCAGACAACGCACATATTCACACCCACTGTAAAGCACATCACACACACACACACAAGCTTCGACCCGTTTATTGAAAGCAGTAAGAGCACTGACCACGGTTGTTGATTCATATCTCATCAGCTGTGCTTCGCTGCTCTTCCTCGTTCGGCACCATGAATCATCGCGCACACACACACACACACACACACACACACTGCAGAGGTCTAATGTTGTCTCAGGGTTAAATGACATTTGATATATTACATCTTCATGGGCTCAGCTAGCATTCATACTTTCATTAGTCCATCCTGTCTTTTCCTCTTTTTCAGCGTTCGCCCATCCTTTCACACTGCTAACGCCGGTCTAACAAGTCGCACGACCTAATATTGAGTTGTTAAAATCTGTGAAGTGAGATCATATCACTGTTTTCTATGCAAATCACCCATGACTCGTCTAACATCCTGAGGAAAGTGTGAGTTAAGAAGGCGTCTGTAGTGTTTGGGCTTTGTAATCTCTTCGCTCTCCAGATAAAGACATTTTATATAACCACAACCCAACAGCAGCTGGGCCTGGAGTTATATTGTCTCTGAGCTAATATATTTTTCCGCTGCTTTCTCTATTTAACAATTCAGAGTAATTTTCTTGGTTTTAGGGCGCTGTTATGTGCCTTATTCTCTTTACTGATTTGTAAGATAAGACCACATAAGTGTAAAATAACGACAAATAATTTGTCTCACACTGTAGTTAGGTTAAGACTCAAACTGAACCAATGTTTGTGTGGCCAGTTTTTTTCCCATCCCCCATCTCTCTATCTTCATCATGCCATCCCTAGCTACTTTCTCATCTCTCTTCATTTTATTTAGAATATATCAAGACCTTCCTTTGCTTTTCTCGCCCTTGTCTCTGTGATTTTATTGCATTTGTTTACATGGATTGAATTATGTATTTTCTCTTTCCTTTTGTATCACTATCTCCTCCATTTTCCCTGTCCCCTTCCGTCCCTGTATCTTCTTGCCCCTCCATCTCTTCATCCCTTTCGTCTCCCATGACTCCCCCTTTACCTCCCTCCACTATCTATCCCTTCTTTCCTCTTTCCCTCCGTCTCTAACAAAGTTATTATCTCTCCACCACAGAGAGTGAAAGGGAGCAAGATGAAGCCAGCGTGACTGATCTTGGTCATATCTTTAGTGTGTATGTGGACTGTTCCCTGCGACTTCGTTGGTGCGAGTGTGTGCATGGGTGTGTGTGTTTGTGTACGAGTGTGCATGCGTGACTGATCTTTGGCTGCAACTGTGGAGGCTCTGGGCTCTGGGTGGTGGTGGGGGTGTGTGTGTGGGGGGGTTGGTGGTGGAAGTAGAGGGGAGGCAATGAGGCGGCGAGGCGAACCCAGGAGGGAGCAGTTATTGCGGGAAAGGGGGCTGTCTGCCTTTGGTACACAGAGCACAGAGAGCTTGGTTACTTAGTTAGGACAAGATTAGAGGAGAGAAGGATGATGCAACAGAGAGAGGTTGGGGAGAGGATGGAGGGGGAGGGGAGAGGAGACAAAGGTAGTGAGAAAAAGAAATGAAAGTACTGAGATTAAAGAAACCAAAGCAGAGAGGAGATGCACAGAGCTAAAGAAAGAGATGGGGAAAGAGGGGTGGTGCGTGAGTGTGTGTGGCTCTGGGATTACAGCTATCGAGCGGCTGAAGAGCTGATGAGATGCGTAATTAGGCAGATTTAAGGGCGATAGCGAACGCGCCCCAATGGGTCCGTGGATACAGCTGTCCAAGCATGTTAGAGAGTGCTGCGAAGTGCTGCCCATACTCCGAAGCACAGTGCAGATTTAAGGCGATGGTGAACATGAATCGGTGGAACGAAAAAAAAGACATCAGGGATGCAGCCTGGCACATGCATTAGTGAAGTTTATGAAGAGTGTGTGCGTGCACAGGTCTGCAGACAGACTGACAGCTGTCATTCACTGCATCTTTACTATGAGATGTGTCATGTTAATATGTCATAATTAGACATGACATATAGATTGAGCATTTACAGCAAGAAAAAGCAAATTCAGACTTTTCAGACAGATATAAAGATTTACAGGTGCCAGTGAATGTAGCCCACTGGGTCTAGATGTGTGTAGAGAAAGCTGTTTCTAAATGTTGTACAAACTGTAGAGCACAGCACAGATTTATGGAGCTTGCAAACGCATCCCGCTGGAGCATAAAGCATCCACTGATGCACCTGTTCCCCACTCTCCTTTCCTTTTAGGAGTGTGTGTGTGTGTGTGTGTGTGTGTGTGTGTGTGTGTGTGTGTGTGTGTGGTCAGTACTCTGGTGGTCACTCAGTGTTTCTCCCTATAGGACTGTGCTCGACATCGATTTGCCACAAGGCTCATCCATCACTCTGAGGACAAACACATACTCTCTCACATTGCCACAACACATGCATATAACTGACCAAACACACACCATACAAAGAAAACCATCCATATGGGAAGAAAAAGAAACCTACACATGGAGATAAACAGCCATGTATTTTTGACTCTGCACAGTACTGCATACATGCTATCATATGTGCTGCGGCTACACATACACACACATACACAGAGCATTGCATGTAATGTATAGATGTCAGCTTTAGTCATAATGTGCAGAAAGTCGGATCAAGCCTCTAGCCAAGGTCACAAAGGTTAAGACTGAGAGAGAGAGAGAGAGAGAGAGAGACACACACACAGAGAGACACAGAGAGACAGAGAGAGACAGAGGGAGCTTGTGTATAATCCTACGGCTTTTGGTCACAACATAACTCTCTCTCTCCCTTATTCCGACCCTTTCTTTTTGCTGTTGACCTCAAAAACCTTCTCTTCATTTGAAATCCTTTCCTGTTTCTGTCATGTGGCTGTACGGAGCCTCAGAATAATTTAAAGAACAGGAGAAGGTGAAGTGAGGTTCATGAGTAGAGAGCAGAGGAGGCTTGCTGTTCTCTGCCCCAGAAGAGTCTGGCTCCTTCATGTGCAGCATACAAAATTCACCACAGGCGACCAAGTCAATGTGGGTTAATATTATCCTGCCCGAAGCAATAAAACTTCTCCACTATCTTCCTTTTCCCTTTATGTCTAATTCTTGGCGTTTTTTATGTTCTATGAGGAAATCCATCCCTTTAAAATGCTGTTATGTGTTCCTCTGTCATATAAGACTATACAAAGTATGAAGATACGGGCCTCCAGCCAAAGTTCTCACTTCTTTAATCACTTCTCTTTGTGTCCCTTCATCAGCATCTTGCATCAACATGTGAAAGTTTGTGTAGGCGGGATCATCAGCCAAATGGGGTTAAAATAGTTTTAATGGTCTGTGACATTAAAACGAGAGAAGATGATGCATGATATAACGAGGCTGGCTGTGTGTGGGGTTTGCGTGTGTGTGAGAGGATACTTTTTTTTAACGGGATGTGCGACCGAGTGTAAGTGGCCAGGGGCTTGAAAATCAGGGAACTCTGGAGGTGGAAATTAATTTGTTTGGATATTTATCTCAAGGAGACTGCATAAATCAGTCTGATTTTAGCCAGGAGAGGTGTGGGCATTTATACAGTGTGAGAATCTGGGACTGACTCATAAAACCGCTGCACAATAGCACTACTAGTGGTCAAAAATCCCACACAGTAGCTTTAATTAGCTCTGGGAATGCACGTTAAGGAGCAGTGATATTGAAAGCACTGTGGCTGCTTAGCTTTCAAACCAAGGCGGCTGAAAAGGAGGTTAACCAGCACCACACTCTCTGTCCATTAGCAGCAAGATCTTTAGAAAAATACAAGCTGCAGACATGCGGTAATCAGCCTGTGATGGCAAACTGTGCTGTGTGGTTGGTTGTCATGCTTTGTTGCTTGTTTAAATAGCCTCAGATAGCGCTCAGATCCAGCTTATGAATCTTCAGTTGGAGATAATGTGCGTGAATTTTACATGGCAGTGGGTGTGTTTGGTTATCTGGTCTTGGGTTATTACGAGACGGTAGGTCCACATCTGTTTTTTTTATATATAGATTCATGTTTTGGGCATTAAACTGAACACAACCAAGGACTTAAGTTACATCTGTGACAAGGCTGGCTAGCATGAAGCAAATGAGATCATGTGTGTGTCTGTGAATTGGTGTGTGTGTGTGTGTTTGTGTGTGTACCAGAGTCAGTGAGGGTGAAGAGTTTATCATCACAAACATCCGCCTCATCCCGCGGGCCTGTTTTAGATGATGCAAGTTTGTCTTGCTTCCTTTTCCCTTTCCCTCCCATCATCCTCACCCATTTCTCCCCCATCTGTTTGCTCTCTCCTCACCTCCCGCTGCTCAGCTTTTCCCCCTCACTTCCTCTATTCTCTCTTTCGCAATCGACGTTTGTTCCCCTCAGTCTACCATCTCTTGTCTCCCAACCTTGTCCTGTCGTAGCGTCGGGCCTCTTCAGCCTCTTCATCTCTCTCTCTGTCTTCCTGCCTTTTATCCAATTCTTCCTCCCTCCATTCTCCCCTCCTCTCTTGCTCGCTCTCTTGTGTGACAAATAACAGCAATCTTAATAAAAAGGCAAAAGTAAATCCCCTTGTCACTGAAAGCTTAGAGTAAAGAGAAAGGGAGAGAGAGGGACACAGAGGCCTTTTGCTCATACGTGTGTGTGTTTGTTAATGGGGAGGTGGAGGGAGAAAAGGGGGAGGAAAGGGAGAGGGAAACAAACACAAGAACAATAATTGGAAGCTGCATTAATCCCTTCTGATCTCTCTCTTATATCCCTGACTAATGAAGTGAGCACGCACACACACACACACACACACACACACACACACACTATACTATACTATACCTGTCAATGCACACATTTCTTCACACACACTCTCCAACATGCAATTTTCCTCTCTGTGTGCACAAGTGTTCTCTGTCCTTTAAACACACACTCTTATCTTTATCTTTTCATACACTCAGCATCACCCACTCTCTTCATACCATACAGTGATAATAACTTTGGTATCCCATTAGTCACCGTGGTAACAGCATAGGGCCACTCGTGTTCTTTAAGCCAGCCACACTCTCACACTTCTTGTTGTCACTTTTCAGTTTATATATATATACATATATGCACACATATATAAATATATATATGTATCTATTTTCTCTCCTTCTGTCCATTTATCCTTTTAGTCTTTGCCTTTCATCCATGGAAGGATTACTGAATGGGCCTGGCAGGCACAGGCCCAGGGGCCAAAGGGATCAGCCGTGGGCTTCACCTGCAAAATGTCCCTGAAAGAGACACAAAACAACCACAAAAAGGATGCAAAATGACTACAAAGACGTGCAAAGCCAACCAGAGATACAAAATGATGACAAAGAGATGAAAAAGACCACAAAAGAAATGCAAAACGACCACAAACAAGATGACGTGACAGCATGAATGATAGAAAATTCCACAAAACTGCATCTGTAAAAATTTTCAACATACTTGAAGGAATATGTAGTTTTTTGTATATATAAAGTACATTTTCAGATGCAGTGTGATATAGTGAAAACTGCTCACTTTAAATATTTAGGTACCAATACTGAACAGTGAGTTGGGAAGCACTGATCTTGAGTGCAGCGTTAAAGGAGCAAACCTGAGGCATAATGTTACACTCATGAAAGAAGGGATGACGAGAGAGAAAGACACAAATGAGACAGAGAGAGTGAGGGAGAGTGAACAGGCCGTGTGCTGTTACCACAGTGATTAATGGGATAGAAAAGTTATTATCATTATCATTATGAGTATGAAATGAGTGGGTGATGCACTCTGTGTGTGTGTGTGTGTGTGTGTGTGTGTATGTGTGTGTGTGTCAGCCAGATGGGAGAAACCTGAGAGTAATGTTAGCACATTATTCATAGGGACAACATTAACTAAATCAATTAGATAAGAGGGTTTTCCTCATAAATTAGACTGTTAAGTGGAGATTACACTAACAAGCTGAGGCAAAGGGCCACGCACATCCTGCATTTCCTGATATTCAGACTTTCAGCCTTCGTAGAAGAGTAAAGTGATGCTGTTTTGGTAGCATAAAATGGCAAAAAAGCATATTCTCCCACTACTTAGCGAGGCTTGAAGAAATGTCCTTATTATCGGCTAACAGCTGCATTATAGTCTGTTTTAAACCATTCTCTTTTATTATACTGCTTATAAATAATAAGCAGGCATTATAATGAAGTACAAAATTTATCTCGCAGTAATACGGCATAGTATGAGAGAGATAGAACATTTTTACAGGTGTGAAAAAGAAATGACAGCACCCTTTCTATTCTATAAAACAAAATGATCTCCACATGGGGACGTAGACGCGCACTGTGAGGCAATCTCTCCCCGAAGGCATTCATGGTATTACACTCGCTTGTGGACATTAATAGCGACATAAGTAGTTGTGTGAAGAATGAAAAATGAGAGCGAAGTTCTCGCCTGCAACTGCGGATCGCTTCACAAAAGCGGTGCACATGCTGGACTGTCGGTTTTTGGGGTGCTTTGAAAATTGCCAGACGTAGCATCCTGAATTCTGACACTGAAAAGGTGTCTTCCCCAAGAAAAAGGGCAGCATCAGTCACTACAGCGAGTGACCCAGAACATGTCATTCCATTCAAGCGACAAAGCCTCCTAGCGGCCATAGTAATTATGGGAGCAAAACAGGAAGTCAGGCAACGTTATTATAGACAAAAAATTGCGCATAGGGAGGAGGTCTGGTGGTTGGACGGATCAACAAAACATGATACTTTAACATGGGAAGCCACTCTGCACTTCTTGTTTCAAACCAACAGCTAAAGTTGTTTTGGTTTTTTTTCAAGAGCGGTACCACAACCATTCCTTAATCTTAACAGCGTAGTTATTACTGTAACCATGACGATGAAGCTATCCTTAGCTTAGCAAAGTACAAATTTTAACCCAAAACATGATGATGATGATGTTTTCCTGAACGTAACAAAGTCATTTTTGTACCCAAACTTTAACCGTAGCATTCTCATGTGATAAAACAGATTTCATTTTCAACAGTGATTTGTAGGGTATGGACAAGTGATGTATTTTGTGATGTATTATTGGAAAGGTGTGGGGGGGTGTAAGGGTGTCAGAAGCTGTTCGACATTGTAACACACATGTTGGGTGAAGGATACAGAGTCCTTTACTCAAAACGCTCCTCTGGTTGTTTCATCTATTAATACTAATGTTTCTATAAAATGTTGTTTTATTCTTAAACATTCCCAGATACAAAGATCCAAAACATGCAGCTGTGCTCACAATCTGCCCAAAGACCTGCTAATAATAATAATACTCAATAACAAAACAGGTAGCTCTGTTACCTCTGTGTGGGTGTGTGAGTGGGAGGGTATGTGAACTGTGAGATATCAGAGGGGCCATTTTACTGTTGCACAGACAGTTTAACTCTCTCTCTCACACACACACACCATGCACAGACACAAACAATGGCTGTAAAATGCAAATGAATGTGGATAGATCTTTACTGTCACTGTCGTAATGACTAGGACTGTTGAGCAATGAGGTTGGCATGTCTTTAAACAGGTACAATTAGCGCAATAACTCACACACACACACACACACACACACACACACACTGTAGCACAGACTTAGCCAGAGATGACAAGGTTGCCGGCTGAATCCAGTTGGAGAACAGACTGCGAGGCCAGGAGGAAAGGGACAAAGATGGAGAGAGGGAGGGAAGGGGTCGAAAGAATGAGGAGGCAGAAAAAAAGGGTCAGAGAGAGAGAGAGAGAGATTTAGATTAGGAGGTGAACATTTTTCGGGGGTTCGGCAGTGAATCAACTCACAGCATTACCAGCAGCGACGCCAGAGAGGCCTGGCAATCAACAGCTCAATGGACCTCGTTACCTCAAGGTCACACACCTATCCCCCACCCAGACATACACACACACACACAGAAATGAAACAAGACAGCAGTGTGAAAGATCGAGGACATGCTTCTATTTCTAGGGACAAACCATTCCAACACGCCATCTCACTGTCACATGAACTCACTCTCGAATGTTCATCTTTTACTCAATGTCAACAACCTCTCTTCTGCAGTCTCCTCTTCTGTATCACCACAGTTTAAGTCCTATACTCTGCATTCTGTCTTTATTGACTATTTGGTGAGCTCAGTGGAAGGATTAGCTGGCCGCTTGTGTGAGCATTGATTAGAGAAGAGTGCTGAACTTAAATGAGGCTCCTTACGTCCCTACGAGCTTTGAGTGAGACACTTCTAAAGATACATCTAGAATGTTACTAAGCCCCCTTTACACCTTCAAATGTGAAATCCAGAGACAGTGAATTCACTTTTGTTTACACCTAGCTCAGTTGGCTTGATCACAAATCAAAAAGGATCAACAAAAAGGACTTTACAAGTCTAGCTGCACGTATGAATGGGCCCAATAGCCCTGAAGGATAATAGCGATCTACCAAAAAGTTATTTCTATCTATAACTATCAGTCATTTCAAAGCTCAAACACTTAAAATAGGGCTCAGGTTTAAAAATACCGCAGTTGTCCTTTATTGTCACACTTATGAGCACACTTAGGGTTAGGCACATAAAACATTAGGTTAATGCTTCTAACACTTACTTTTTGTTATATCTGGTAGCTATCAGAGACACATAAAGTGGAAACGCTGTGCAAAAGTACTGTGAGACAAGACAGTGAAAGATGAAGAGACGGCTCTCCTCTGTGTGATCTGCTGAAGCTTGAACCAGCTGACTGTTGCATCATTGGATAAACAGCAGGGGGCTTGCTGTTGGGACGCACACAAACGTATCCTCTCTCCCCTAAGATCCCTTTCTTTGGAGGATATTTCAGAAAAATAAGCCCTGCATGCTCACCCCTTCATATATTTGCTGCAGAACTGTCTTTTTTCCAGCCGTTTGGTGCAAACCTCTCTGGGCTGTGATTTAGCTCAAATCTACCGTGGTGCAATGGTGAGGCAGTCTGATTATCTTGACCTCGTGTTTGGAAGTCTAACTGAAGCATCGCAAGGGGTTGATTCCACGACTGGAACAAGGTATTCAGTAGGAGGAGAGGAGAGGAGAGGAGAGGAGAGGAGAGGAGTTTATATTTACAACGTGGCTGACAAAAGGAGGAAGGAGAAAGCATCAAATGGAGCAGCGAGCAGAAGAAATGAGGGAACGCTATGAAAAAGGAGGAGCTGTCGGCAGCTAAAGAAGATATACAGCTTCACTAATATGGACAGTGTGGATTTCCTTTTTAACCTTGAGGAGGAATAAAAATCCTATTCACACACACAACCACAGAGACAATCACTCATACGCACACAATCTTGACTCATATATAAGCCTCTGGTAAGATGCTACATCCTGCACGAAATCCTTAAAACCCTCCAATCACCTATGGAGTGAAAAACACTATGCAGAATACTTTCAAGTCTAATCTGTGAGGGGATCGATTTCAGCAGCAGACACAGGGCTGCTTGGCCATGGCCCTCACAGTGGCTCCATTAGCCCAGACTGGAGAAGTGTGGCGCTGCGCAATTTCACCCAATTTGTCTGGCCTCTAATGCATTCATCGCTGGCTAGTCGGCGAGGTCATGATGTGGGATCAGTCCTGTGACCAGAAGAGATTAAAGCAAATCAGGTAAAAAAGTAAAATCAGATCTCCTCACGTCACTTTGGGAATACTTTGCCTCTGAGATTAACTCATCAAGCAGAGACAAAGCTACAAAAAATCTCATATTTTAAATTGAATAACACGCGTCTCCCCCGGTCCTAGCTTAATGCACTGGGAGTGACTCACTTAAAATAAATATCTACTGGTGAATTGCATTGCATAAATTTATTTGTAACTGATTTTGCCTTTACATACATATGGAAAAACTATTTTTTAGCCATGCTAGCATTGTTTCTAGTTAGTCTGCCCACCACTTGGGTCCAGGCTGAAATGTCTCAATAGCTATCGCCATGAAATACGGTGCAGATATTCATTCATTCATGTCTCCCTCGGGATGAACTGTAATAGCTTCAGTGATTCCTCAACCTTTCATCTAGTGCCCAGTACTTTGGTTTATGACCAGATACTGCTGAACTAATAACTAACATGGTGAACGTGGTAAACATAATGCCTGCTGCTGACATCTCTTGAAGCCCTTGAAGTCCTTTTAACATTTGGTCTTTTACTTCTGACAAAACTGGATTTGTTTCTTTAATTTAAAGAACGCTTTTCATTCACCTATTTACTATTTACTACTAATTACAACAATGACTCCCATTTAACATTATAGTCTCTGTGTATTTTTACTGCTCCTGTAAAAAAACACAGGCAGTGCAGAACTAGACGATGTTGCTTCCATTCCTGAAAAGATTTTTCTGCCGGACACATGACGATGCAGAGACTAATTGTCCATTATGTAGGTGGGAGCCTCTGATCCCACCTCATTCCTGTAATGATAATGGCGTCTCACAGTTAGCTGTTAATTACTGCTGCTGCCAGCTCATGTGTGTGTATGTGTTCGTTCATTATGCTGAGCACGCTCAACGAGTGTCTGCAGTCATGGGTGAAACCA
Organism: Pempheris klunzingeri; assembly: GCF_042242105.1. NCBI lineage: Eukaryota > Metazoa > Chordata > Actinopteri > Acropomatiformes > Pempheridae > Pempheris > Pempheris klunzingeri. The sequence continues at coordinate 12,183,969 of NC_092034.1, forward strand.
TCCCTCTGCTGCAGAGAGACAATGCAAAGGAGAGAGTCAAAGTTAGAGACTCTGACAAACAGGTGTGGTTAGTCCCTGAGTCACCCTGACCTTATGATTGCTCCGCCAGCAGACACGCACACATACACACACACACACACACAGACACACAGACACACACACATACAAATAAGCAGACAACACTGCAGCTCAGTGTGGAGTGGTGATGTCAGAACAGTTGATTTCAGTGGTCTGTACTTGACACCACCATCTGGCTTAGCTGCAGGGGCCACACACACACACACACACACACACACACACACACACACACACACACACACACACACACACACACACACACACACACACACACACACACACACACACACACACACACACACACACACACACACACACACCATTGTTACTATTAATGTTAGAATAACACAAACTTAAACAATTTCTGACAGTAACAATGCACAGATTAAGAATAAGCACTTAAATCCACACACTGTTACTATAGAAACACAGAATCTACAAAAATTACAATATCCAACCCAGACATCATGCACACCAACTATAATTACACACACAGACACACAGACACACACACACATTCCTATGCATGAATAATTTATTTATGTTCACATAAATTTAAAAATATCCAGCCTGAAATCAATTAAGATGCAGATGTCCTTCTCTCACACAGCACCCTAACAGATCTCCTTCCTTTTGCCCCACAATAAAATATATGGGTCTCTGGAGCTCTCCACCAAGCTCCGCATTAAATCACTAGCACTGAAATATTAAATGCAGGCATTTGAGAGAGAGTAAACATCTAAAAATGGGGTCCTGCTGTTGGTGTGTCTCTGCACTGCACTTCTCAAAATCACCTTTCAATTACTTAAGCAGCATGGGTGGGAATGTGACACCCATTGCTTTGGTTTTGTACACAGTTTTCTGTTGTTGGCACTCTTGTCATCAAGGACTGTGGGCTGTTATTCTTTATGCTCCTTTTAGCATCACTTCCTGTGCAGCATGGGATTTTTTCCCCTGGAGAAACCCAACCAGTGTCCCAATTCCATACACCTTCACACTGACAAAGTGACACTAAAGATGTCCACATGCAAACTAAATCTGCTTAATGTGCCACCAATGTACATTTCAGTCCTACAATCAAATGCATCAAGGAAATTGTGGATCTACACTCACAGCCCTTAAAAGAAGCTGTGAATGGTGAACTGAGACTGCTCATAGAAGATCTTAAAGTATTAAATCTTTGAAATCTGTCATGCCACTTTGCTGTTTGTGTGAGGATTACAGTATGGGGTGACCAACTGTCAAGCAACATATCAAGAGCTCTGTGTCTTATGAGCTGTCATTTTGTACTGTATATAGACAGGTCTGAAAAGTGAAGCCAACGCCTCTGTGCCTTAAACCTTCAATCTTTCTAATGGCCAGCAGTGGGCGACTCCACTGGTAGCCAAAGGAGGCCCGATTGTATGGAAGTCCGAGTAAATAAGCCTACTTACACTTGATTTATTACACTCAGTAAACACTTTCGTAATGAAGTTATGGTCTCAGTTGCTAGTTTCAAGTATTCTTCAATACAGTGTGATGCTCATTTTCTAAGTTATGGTCCCATTTAGGGGAAAATAGACGATGAAGCAGGCTATGCTTTAAGGCGGGACTTCCTTGTGACTAACCAAGGCAGGCAATGCATGAACAGAGGTCATTTTGGAATGAACTTCACTTCTGGCTCCAAAAAAGGTAAAACGGTGACATCAAAATGCCAACAACAGTCTACAAGCCAGTGGGTGACGTCATGGTGTCCACTTCTTTTAAATGCAGACTATGGTTTTAACCCCTCCCTGAGTGTTGCTATGGTGACCTATGCAACATGCACAGGTCAGGTTCGGTGATGTACCACTCTCCTGAAGTACAGCAGAGGCTGCGAAAGTGATCAGTGTGTAAACAATCCATATTCTAGGTGCTGAAGTACATATGGGTATATGTTTAGTACATACTTTATACAATTAGTGCGTAGGGAATTGGGCTTTAAAACTGGATATCGGTTTACTCACTTTGCACTAAATCAGTCAGCACAGGGCAACAAATTGGACATCTACATAAAAATGTCAAAGATTATTACTTTAACCTTCATCTAGAAAAGCTTGATTAAGGGCAGCTGCATTTTTCCATCGAGCTTAAAGCTCACAGTTCTCCATTGCCAGCCTCAGTTTGGATTTTCAGTGTCCTGTTCAAGGGCAGCGTGATGGTGGCTGTTGGAAGAGGGCAAAGAGTGTGCGTCTCCGTCTCTCTCTGCGTGTCCAGGCACTTCAGCCTCTGCCTGGATTCAGACTGACACCTCACAGCCTCACCTTGTTAACCATTAGGCCCCAATCGTCTCTGCTACAATGACTTTTGTGCAACCGTATTGCCGAAGCTAAATGTTGTATTAAGTGTAATATACAAGCTACTTCAGATTCACCTCCATTAAATTCCAATATCCCACAGTGGTATGAAGGTTATGGCACTTGTACATTTCCATGCATGGCTGGGCACACGACGAAAGCATTTACTGGACTATCAGATATGAAGCAATATAGTGTGTGCGTGTTCTTCAGCTGAGACTATGCAAGAGGTTGCTTAAGCTTTCCTGCACTTCGTTCAGCCATGAATGCCTATCAGAGGAGCACCTACCTGGAACACACACACACACACACACACACACACACACACACACACACACACACACACACACACACACACACACACACACACACACACACACACACACACAGCCAGTATACATGTGATCTTGAGGTAGTTAGACATATGGTAACCATCCTCTTTGTTTGCTACCCGTATTTAAGTGTCACATTAGATATGATGCTGATGAGCAGAGTGAAGTTTTACCAAGGGCAATAACTGAAGACATGCGCTGATTGTCAAACACATGCAGACATGAAGAATGCATGTATCAAATCAAGGTTAACCAATTAAGACTAATTGTGTGTGATACAGTGTGAGTCTGTATAGCTTTGTCATTTATGCTGATTTTACCTCGTATTGTGCAAAAACTGAATTAAGTAAGACTTAAGACATAAGACGTACATTTTTATCTCTCATGTCGTTCTGCAGCTCCCTACATTGCACTTCCCTCCTCTTCATAACTTCTAAGGCCTGCCGTTCTGATATGCAGTATATCTTTACTCTACAATGTTTTCATCTCTATTTTTCTCAACTGTCCTTGTTTATTCTCTTCATCTTCCTCCCTTTGTTTTTTTGATCAAGAGTCACTCATCTATTTCAATCTTGCACAGGATTTTCCGAATAAATGTCCCTGGTTAGAATCAGTGTTATTCTACAGTAAAGAACTGGCCTGTCTCCATTCTTTATCTCCAACATAACGGCTACCATCTATTCGTTTCACCTTACAAAGTCATTATAATGTTCTAATTAGGTTTAATCTTGTCCCACACTCTATTTCCATAGCAATCATCCATCCATGCGGCTGCTCCGTACTCCACTTTGCATCAGCCTCTCATCTCTGTTAATCTCCACTGCTCTTTTCACCTCTCACTCCACCTCTTCACCTCTATCTGTCATCTGCGTTTTCTTCTCTACACTCCTGCTCACGCAGTCACATCGGCCTGCAGTCGGTCATCCCGAAGTTGCAACGCTTTCCTCACTTCATCACTCTCTCCCTAAACCCCCCCCATCTTTGTGCATCCATTTCATCAGTTTCTCTTTGCCTTTAATCCCTCCATCCCTCACCCACTTCCACCTGCCACACATTTCCTATTTCTTCCCTTAATGACAATGTCGCCTTGCGATTCCTCCATCTTTCAACTGCTCACTTGTCTTCTGTTTTTTTCTCCCTCACACATCACATATCATCTCCTTTCTCCTCTTTGTGGCTTTATTGATTCGTACATCTACCAGTGTAATAAAACAGCACCATCTGCACACATCAGCATCTTCGGAACATATGGCTACAAATTAGACCACAGCAAGTCGAGATCAGCAAAACGAATTATGTCAGCACTGGAAATAGTTGCCATGCTAAATGATTTAGAACCACGGAGGAAGTAATTCCTAATTAAATATATCACACATACAAATTTTAATGAAACATTTTCATTCATTCAGGAGACAAAGAAAGAAAGAAAGAAAGAAAGAAACAATCACTCAATGAAGGAAAGAAAACAATATTACCTGCGGTTAACAGCTAATGAAAATATGTCCCAATCACCCCCTTGGGGAATGCTTTTCAATCACCTACTCATGTATTCATTATTGATACTGTGGTGACCCAATGCAGGGAATCAGATAATGATCACAGCCGTGATCGATATGCACAAAGTGAGAGCCTTCTCATAATAACAACGACACAAATACTCTACAGCTATTAGAAAGCAGTTAAAGGGTTATTTCATTAAACCTGAGTGTTTAAATGACCTTTTGACCTGCGGACTATGAGTTGGCCTGCCGGACGGACATCCTCACTACTCTTACCGTTTGTACATTTGTCACTCTGTGTCTTTGACTGTCCCTTTGACTCTTCCATAGTTCATTTCATGACACTGATATGAATTATGCATGAACAATGTCTAAATCTGACAAATTCATCTCTGAAATTAAACATTTATGTCATTTCTTTTCCTTCTCTCTGCTTTTTTCTGGCTCTCTCTGGGACTGCATACACACACATGCACACACACACACAGAAATGAACGGCATGTGTGGATCTATAGTGAAGCAGCGGTGTGTGTCGGACCGAGGGAATTCCAAAGGTCAAACAGAAACATAGAGCTTACTTTCAAATACAAACACACACCAGCGCACACGCATACACGTGCATGCAATGTAGTGTTTGCCAACACAGAGACACAGAGCTTATGCAACGCAAACACATTTGAAAAAACATGCAACACAAACACGCATAAGTGCACACACATGCACACTCACACCTCTGAGTTTGTAGCGGGCTTGTCTAAATGGCAGTGTATTGAGCCGAGGGTGATTGAGTGACTCACTGTTGCAGGTGACTGCCTATTTGGGTGTCTGCATTGCCAACAAACACACAAACATAGAGTCAATAACTGGCGTGCACACACAAATGCACACACGTGGCTAGGCACCAGATTTTTCCAAAGGTGTGTAAGTCAGCTGAGGGGATGACTCATACCTGTCTTCAGACACTGCTCACAACTGGGAGTTTGACTTTGCCGTGACCTGGCTGTCTGACCTGCAGAGCGTGCTCTCTGGAGGAGGACAGCTCACGCTTTGCTTGACATGGACGATGTAAAAGCTCTACACAACACCACATGTGGAAGTGGCCAAAAAACACATCCATGAATGCTCTTACTATATTCAGTCAAGATTCAGTCGAGAGTTATTTCAAGGTTAGATATTGGAGCTTAAGGGTGTACCCACTTTCTCTGAACATACCAAGCTTACTTATACTTTATACTTAGAAAGTATACTTATACTTAAAAGGAATAGTTTGACATTTTAGGAAACATGCTAAAGATCAAGTAGTCAGCTAGAACCAGAAAGCAATTAGCTTAGCTTAGCATAAAAACTGGAAGCAAGGGGAAACAGCTAGCCGGAGACTCCACGCCAGTCCGCAAGTTGATAAGAAATAGGCTTAACAGATTACATAACAGAGATACAAGATGTTAATTAATGAGCTTTGGAGATTTTCCAAAACTATTGCTTGAAACAAACACAAAAAAGACAAACATCTTAATATACGTATACAGAGAGCTCCCTCAGTGGAGTTCTAAAATGAAAGCTGGTACTATTCAGCACCTCCTCCTCCTATTCTGCCTCTTGTGCCTGCAGGAGCTCTTAATATCAGCAGCCAGGCAGGTCGGCGGATGACAGGCCTGACTGCAAGTCCTCTAGCGTTGATGTCTTTGCTTCAACAAGACCAGGAGGCTTAGCTGCCTGACACCAGCCTGCTCAATTTCTAATCACACAGACTTGTGTGTTTTCTGCTGAATCATTTTGCTTAAAGTGGAACTAATCTTTAATGCGTTTTCAACTTTTTTTATTGAACTTTTGAGAGCTATTTCTATTCATTAGCTTCTTGTTGCTCCTCTGAAGAATTTATAGGATGTCAGGCCCTTACAAGTAGCGGTCATTGCGCGTGTTGCTCTGTCAGAGGTCGTTTAAGGCGACTGGGTGCTGGTGATCTTGCCTTAAGCACTGAACAGGCCAGCTCTGTCACAGTCAGCAGCAAAGCCAGAGTCAAAAGCTTCATATCACAGCCTTCACTCATTCCAACACAATCCGTCAGACAAGGCAAAGAAAATACATCAATATTATTAAACTACATTAATAATGTGATCTTTAAGAGTGGGTGTTTCACAATCACACAAAATGATGAGCCAGGTTATATTTCATTTCCAAAGTTCACGTCTAAAAGCAGATGCAAAAGTCCTGATTGATATTCCACCACAACAGCACCACTCTGGAGCTGTTACAGATTTTGTCCAAGACTCGAATCCCCATCCCTGGTGAAAGCAAAATCCCCACGACCGAGCACCTTCAGAAGTACTCTGGTTGAGATACTCTCCCCTGCGCCAGACTGAAAGACATTAAATCAATTTTCAACCACAGGACATGAGCTCAACACTCCCTGAGAGAAGCATCCAAGAATCAGCACTGAATCCCTGCAGCTCCGAGGGGAGAGTGAACTGAGAATGAACCCACTGAAAGAAAGGCACCAAAAACTGAGTGATTTGGCTCCAGCTTTTGTCCTGTAATGTTCTATTGGACCCAAGTGAAGAAAACACAACATAAACTTTACATAGACTCAGACGATAACAACAAGACAAAATTAGGAAAGACTCCTGCCAACAGAGAAAAATAACTTCAACTGGCCAACAACTCTTGGCAACTGCAGAGCACAAATCATTCTCTGGACTAGTGGATTGGCAAGATGGACTGAAGTAGAGGCTTCTTGGCAAAGATGAGCCCAAGACTTGAAGAACTGTAAATATGTATACAGAGATTAACAGGTTTAGTAACTAACAAAATAACAACAAGTCCTCAGGGTTTACAGCCTGGGACTTTGTGGATGATGCTTCCCATTGGTCTCCCCCCGTGTTTCCTGTCATCTCCCTACTATTGACTATCAGTAAATGGCATAAAATACCCCCAAAGACAACCAAGTCAAAGTAAAGCATTTGTGATCGGTGCAAAAGCTCACTGTGAAAATGACACCCAGATGTCTCAAATCAGACAAAACTGGTCTGTGATGTGATTAGTGTCATTTGTGATTTTCACTGAAGGTCCTTTAAAGCAGTAAAAGCACCCACATTTTTAATATCCCCACACAGCAGTTGCTATGCATTCTGGTCCAAAATGACATCATTTAGTGAATTTTTTGCACCAAGAGGACATCTCAGAAATGCTTCTCATCAAATAAAAAGGTGGAAAATGGATGAAAAGTTAGCTGCTGATCAGGTCTCAAAGTAACAGATAAAATAATAAATAGTTAATGGAGTGCTGTAAATTGTACTGATTTTAAATTCAATAAAAAATTAAGATTCAATATTCTAATGAATGGACTTCGCTCTTTACGCTGGCCTGGCTCACTTTCTATCTCTGAATACAAGAGAAAAGAGTTATTCTTTAAACAATTATGTAACGTTCTGTGTACATCTCACATCCCATGCTGTTTTGTGCTTTGGCTGGTATGAAATTGTGTTTATATAACCCCTTCAGGGTGACAAACACATACATACACAATCAGCTGCAGGAACACACATGCCATAAATGAATCATGTAGCATACGCTCCAATAACATTTGTGTTCCCATCTGCTCTCGCTTAGAGACATCTTGAACTGTTCTCACCTGCTTTTAAGTACAGAAACACACACACACACACACACTTAACTTCTGCATTGGTACAACCGACATAATCTATCCATATTACCTGGTAATGTCAACGCTCCTGGAGCGCACACACAGATGTAGCACTACTCTGTTAACAGAGGAGCTCTGCCCTTAGGGGGTTACACACCTGCCACAGCCTCCAGCAGACACTCACTCATTCAGTTTCACCCTCATACACACACTACTTCTTATTCCTACACACACACAAACAATAGCCCACAAACACACACGCACATACAATCACTCAGAGTCTGGCAGCAACAAAATCTAAGCAGCTATGAGGGTGCATCAGCAGTATGTCACATCCAATAATATCCAATACAGGAGTGGATATAGGTGGCTGTATAGTGGAAGAGAATGGGAACATAATCTCAGTGTGTGTGTGTGTGTGTGTGCGTGTGTGAGAGAGTTAAAACAAAGAGCGAGAGAGGGAGAGTAAAAAGTAGGTTCAATACAGTTGCCATGGCAATTAATGAGATAGAAAAGTCTTTAACGTTATCATTACGGGTATGAGAGGAGTGGGTGTGTATATGTGTGTGTGTGTGTGTGTGTGTGTGTGTGTGTGTGTGTGTGTGTGTGTAACAGACAGAGAGGGAAAGCCAGAGTGAGACAGAGACGAGAGATATGAGTGAAACGGGCCTCGTCCAAGCCCCCCTGCTGCTCCTCTGTCTTTGGATCGATGATGTTTTCTCTCATCTAACTGGGACGGCGTTTGACAAGGAGGGTGAGGGAGGTCAATAAAAACACACACCAAGTGTACAGAAGATTCCACTGTGTGAATCAAAGTGAAATCCACTTTCCTTTTGTCGTTTTTCTCGTTTAAAATATTAATTATTCTTTTGACCAACAGCTCCAGGCAACAGCAGGGAGGAGTTCACCAGGGGACAGAGGTAGCGGCGAGGTTAGAGGACTATGAGTGGGCTTGTGACTGGACGGGTGCCAGTTTGAATCTAATGGCTAGCTTAGTAAAATGTGACTAGAGGAAATGAATAAGTAATGTCCTCCAGTACCTGGAGATTTACGGTTATGGTGCCCTTAAGCAAGGAATCAAACATCTAATGCTCTAGAGGACTGCATTAGTACCCGTCAGCTTTTATGTGCTGTTTGAAACAAAGTCAGCATCAACTTCCCTCAACTTTCCATCTCAGGTGGTATCCACTGTTTTCCATTCATTTTAGTATTATCAATAAATGTCAGTTCAAAAAAACATCAGTGAATGTTTGGTCATATTTTTCTGTATTTGTTAGATATCGATAAATGATAAGTGTGAACAAGAATAGTTTCAAAAACATTCCTCTCTCTTGGATTCAAGTGCATCAAGATTAAAGACCTGCTTTTCCACAGTAGATGGCTAAACATTAATAAACATTTCCAATAATGTGCCTTTAGGAAAAATATACAGCAGGCAAAATGTTAACTTTAAGAGATTATGTCAAGCAAATTTCTAGTCTCTGCGAGCTCATTTTGTGTGGAGAGATTCGTGTGTAAAGTGAACAGTGTTTCTTATAATGACAAACTTAATTAATTATCACACAACTCTGTAGTGCCCTGCAGCTCTACGGAGAACTTTAGCTCCTTTCAGCCCACTGTTTTGGTTTCATGGCCTGTGATAAACTAACTGAGCATTACATGCTCAGCACCAAATGGCAGATAGACTGAGTAAGCATTCAGCTGGTGAGCACAGCGGAGCATTTAGCAGTACACAAGCCAGATATTACCCACAGGAGATGGTGGAGACCAAAACAGAGCTAAAAGGGGAGTAATTATTGAATCTTCATTTGTCAGGTGGCAGAAAAAACCCACAACAAATTACCAGCAGGAAACTCAGCAGTTCCCTTTAGAGCTCTGTGAAGCATTTTAGCGTTAATTTGCATTTTAGGGCCCACAAATTCATTGTCTTGATTCTCAAGGCTCTCCTTAACTTTCACTTAAAAAAACACCAAACAAACAGACAGTTAGTGTCTTGCTGGTGAACACAGTGGAGTATTTCGCTGCTAAAGAGCCAGATATTTCCCCTCGGACATTTGTGGAGACCAAAACGGAGCTAAAAGGAGAATAAATACTGGCTTTACATTTTACATTTAAATCAGGTAAACAGAGATACAACTCTAGATCAATGGTCATGCTGCTCTGTGTTCTCTGGATGCGCAAATAAAAGTTAGCTGTTAGGCGTAACAATTTAAGGAGGTGATCCAAGTGGCCAGAAGAGTAAACTGTTGCAGTTTATTGTGCTAAAAACAAAACTCATAGTGCATTTTAGTAATTTAAAATACACATGAATATAGTCAACTCCAACTTGCTATTTCAATGGTGAATTTAGGAATATCTTAATTGAAACCCAGAGAAGCACAGTGCAATAGGTGCATAAAAAATATTTCAAAATGTTTATAGTTTTTATAATTTGCATTTAATAATTTTCTGAATTATTTTATAATTTTCAAAATAAAGAACTAAATTGTTACAATAAAACAAAGGCAAAGATAAGTTAATATTGAAGATTGGCCATTAGCCTGTTTATCCCGATTTCTCACATCCCTAAAATATGCATGTCAGCTTGTGCATTCCAATGTTCAATTAAGGAGCTCTTGCTTCCCCAGACAAGTCAAATTAAGGCTCGTCAATCGATCTGCAGATACAGAGGTCGATGCGACCTAAACTGAGGCAAGCATAGAAGAGCTTTTGAAGCGCTCGACCCTCGCCTGGCGTCCTACTTAACCAGCAGATCTGAGAATAACAGGCATTCATTACACAGGCAATCACACACTCAACTGCACACACACTTTTATGTTCTCTCACGCATAGAAAACCACACACAGGTTTACTCTAATGTTCCCATTCTCACCTTCATACATTTTTATGTCTATGCACATTGGTTGTGTGTACACATGTGTGTGTAATGTGAGTGGGTGGGCTTGGAAGTGTGAGGGTGTGCATGCAAAATTTCAGAGATAACACACTGCACAGCCTTCATTCTAGTCTTTGAAGCCAGTAATTTGCAACGGTCTCATTGTGAGGGTGTGGAGACACATGCATGTGATGCCCTCCTGCCTGTGTGTGTGCCTGCGTACAGTATGTGTGTTTACTTGCGCTTAATATCTACTTTGATCCATCTAAAACCATGTTTGAAGCAGCGATTGGGATCCAAGTGAGCAACAGATTGTCATGCTGGTGATGGAGGAGGAGAGGAGCACAGCAATGAACGGGGAGGGGAGGATGCTACAGTGAGGAAGGGAAAGGAGAGGAAAGGAAAAATTACAGTAAGACCATGGATAGCAAGAGAGAGGAGAATAATGTAGCAGAAAACAAGAGAAAAGAGTAATGGCATACAGCCGATACAGAGGAGGAAATGAGAAAAGTGTCAGTGGGCCCTTTAGGCTGTAAAGGCCACAGAGGTTTGGTGGAGTATCAGCAGACAGATGAATGGTGAAGTGTGTATGAATGTTTCATTCTACCTCTAGATTAGGCCTACATTACAGAATTAACTTAATGAACATGGCCCTGGGGCTGGAGGTTAATAACTACACTGCCTTTGTAAAGACATGATCAGGGATCAGAGGGCAAACGTTACTGCATGGAGCCAGCCAGTGGAAAAGAGCTCTGTGAAAGTGTGTGTGTAGTTAGGTCAACAGAGAAACTGGTTAAAAGGCTAACTTAGATTACCTTTGGGGCTATAGACCTACATGCACTCACTTACATAGAGAACCACTGATATAAAAGAGGCCGATAATGTACTAGAATGGATTGATCCTCAATTAAAACATTCACACTCAACTGGGGGCACCGTTTGTAAAGGTCGTTCAATCTGTAGCCTGTACTGTAACTAAAAGCCGTTTTACCAGGCCTTAAAGAGTATTTTCTCTGTCAGCCTCAAGGCCTACATGAACACAAAGCTTTCTGCTAAAGTTGGATTAGTTTTGATTATTTCAGAGAAGGAATTTCTGTCTTTGTGGTTTTTCACTGGTTTGAAGTGGACAGGGCTCTGTTAATGACTAGCAATTTGCTAATCTCCTAAACTTTAACATTGCAGTTGTTATTTATTTGTATGTACATTGTTATATACAATAATAAAATAACTGTTACAGACTCGACATTTGAAAATTGCCAGGGACTTTAATCCAAGGGATTTCTAACAGTGGACTACACTGAGCGTTATATAATCTCAATAACTCAGGAGGACGGTAAGATTTGCAAGTAGCTTTTGAATGAATGCTTTATATATTAAAGGGAGGCACGTACGACGATTCAAACGCACCAAAAACTTGGTTACTTGTGTAACCCAGTTTCTCTCTGTAGCACAGGTGAGAATGACAACGCTGAATCAGCAACACCTCTCCAGCACAGTTTTTAAAAAAAACTGGACATTATCACCTTCCTGATAATGGTCCAGTGCTTGCTGTGCACTAAAAAAAGCAACTAATTTTAAATATCATAGGTTTATAATTCCTTTGATTTTGACATTATATGCAAGTTTCTGTGCTTTGGGCAGATTGTCACATCAATGGCAGCTCAAAGGCAAAATGCTGCTTAGGTGTTGTAATATTTTAATGAATTGATGGTCTGCTCTTTTGCCATACAGCCACTCTTTAATATGAGATCTTTCATAATCTGACTGAGCTTTAGTGTTGCCACCTGGCCCCAGTATATAAACTATGTAAATATATCCAGCATCAGCTGCTGCTGTATGTCCTTTATCACGACATGATAGCATGATACAGAGAAACATGGTACAGTCAGTGATCTATGATACAGTCTATACAGTACAGTCACAGTGTCTCCAGGTGTTTAGTGGTTCCTAATGAGCAACAAACAAACTGTAATAAGGTCTCCATGCCGCCATGGACTGCATCATGTGAGAGTGTAAGCCTCTTTCTAACTGGCATTGACAGTTTGACAGGTCTCGGACTGTGGCTTTAGATAATCCCCATAATGTAATGTATGCAATCTCATAATGCATATTACACGTATAGTATTACACAACACACAATCAGCATAATCTTCTCCTGGCTTTCTATGCATAGGCAGTCATGGATATGTTTTGTTTGCGCTCATGAACACACACACGCACTCTGCTCTCCCCGAACGCAAGTCATATTGCAGATGTTCATATCCAGTATCTGCCAGCCTCCGTTTGTTTGTTTTTGCCTGTGTGTGTGTGTGTGTGTGTGTGTGTGTGTGTGTGTGTGTGTGTGTGTGTGTGTGTATGATGTTGAGAGGTACTGGCAGCACGGTGCTCAGACTTCCATCCCTTGCTAATGTCACACACAGAGAGGATAGCAGAGAGCCTGAGGGAGCTAGCTTGCTACAGCACACACACTCACACACACTTATCATGCATAAATAAAGAATATGAATGTTGAGAGTGAACATTTAAACTCAGCATACTCACAACAATGCTCTGCATGTTCCCATGCAGGCTGTTCTATAGTGTTCCTTCATTCGTATGGATGTCTTTTTGCTACAGTGACTTGGTGACACACACACACGCACATACACGTATGTCTGTGCAGGCTGTTCATTTAAGTGATATTTTTCTGCTGCCGGGCCCTCATGACACACACACACACACACACACACACACACACGCACTCACATGGAGTTCACAACTAAAAGTCACCACACACACTTTCCATCACATAGACCTATACTGTAGAGGCACTTTCTGCCTCTCTAACACACACATTCACACACACACACACATTCACACACACACACATTCACACACACACACACACACACACACACACGGTCACCTTTTACACCTCTGTCCAAAACTTCCTTCCATTTTTTTGTCAGGGCCACTTGCAGTAGCTGAAGCGTTTACTCTGAGTGACTTGAAGTTGTAACTACAAACCATAAAGGAAATCTAGATTTGAGGGGACCAGCGATCACTTTGTGAATAGAGCTTCACGAACAGGGGATTTAGTCAAGCTGACTTGTTTATGAACCAGTGTTTCAGCAGCAGTGGAGACAAGGAAAGGGGAGCTCGCTGCGAGAATGGGGCATATGGACAAAATGGTACTGCTGTGCTGCGAGGGGGAAGATTTGTGAGGAAGTTTGTTTCAGTTCAATTAATCCTCATCATCCTGTCATTATTTCTTTATTTCATCCCTCTGGGAATAAATCCTCTGTTGTTTTCCCTCCGTCTCTCTCCCTCTATTTTCCCCAATTCTTGTTTTCATCATCCTCCTTCGAGCTCCACTGCCTCTTCACTCCTCTCCTTTGGCTAAGAAATTCGCGCACTTTACAAGTCCTTTGGCTCCATGCTCAGCCATTTTCATAAAGAGTTGGCACTCGCCTGCACACTCTTTCTCTCTCTCCTCCATTTCTTTAATTTCAAAAGTAAATACCCCTGTGGTGATGAGAAATTACTGCTTCTCTACTGAATGCCAAAAAGAGGTGTGTGACACTGTGTGAGCGTGGGCCTGTGAGCGATGCCAGAAAGCAGTACAGTTTGATAACAGAGCAGATGGATAACACAAGTGCGTTTCATTTGTTTGTGTTCAGGAAATGGGAGCAACAGAGCTGTGGTAAAACTAATGAAGTTAAGTGGAACCGAGTCTTTCATTAGCTCATTGCTTTCCTCTATGATAAAACCCCCACACTGCCCTTTCTTTATTTCACAGGAGCAGCACAGAGAGGTGGCAGGGACAGCGGTAGAAATGTACTTTCAAAGAAGGCCATTATTTTCAGGGAGTGAAAGATAAAAAATTGCTTTGCTTTCAGATTCACACTGACATCCGTGCCCTTTTGAAATCAGCCACACTGAGGTCTGAGGGGCTCGTGGAGGACACGAAACCTCCGCAAATGCAAAGACAAACCATATAAACTTGAACAGTAAAAGCAAGTATGAGGAGAAAGTGTTGTGTTTGCACAGCGCACGTGTGTGTGTGTGTGTTTGAGAAAGAGAAAAGCTGGAGATGTGCATTGAGTGTGTGTGCAGAGAGACTGCAGTAGCATGGATTATGGGTATTTAGGAGCGCCTGTCGTCCACTCCCGCCTCATTTCATTTTTTTTATTGTTTTCCCGTGTATCGCTCTATCGCTTATGATCCTCGTCCTTTCTTTGATCCAATCAGAAAATCACCAGACACGACAATCCTTCCTCCACATACACACACACACACACGCACGCACGCAAAACAAACATACACACCACCTGGTCCAATGAAGCTGTCACTTGCAAAATTTCACAATCACACATGTATGCACTCATGAACACACAGTCAGACACACATCGCATGCCGAAACACCCTGCAGTCATGCATGCAACGCGGCTGGAAAGCTTGTATGTGCGTGTGTGTGTGTGTGTGTGTGTGTGTGTAAGAGGGACTCTTATCAGATTATATAAGATAGGTTTGGGTTTATGCTGCTGTGACTGATTACACATAAATGAATAGGAGAAGAGGGCAGGCAAGAGAAGAATGGAGGTAGCAAGGACAGGGAAAAATAGAACACAACAAATATAAATATAATGCAATATAAAGCATTATACAGCAGGACAGGCTAAGATTCCCATTGATTGAAAGGATGTTTAGCTGCACAGGGAGAGACAGTAATAAGGACTTATGGGAGTGATGGTGGAAATTGGGTGGAGGGAAGATGTGAGGCAGGTGGGATAAAGGTAGTAAACAACTCAGGAGTGGAGTGACAGACAGAGGGTGGAGGAGGTCACCAGGTGAGGAAGGAAGGCCGAGGGGTGGGGGGGGTTGTGAATGCCTGAGAGAGACCGATAGAGAAAGACAGACAGGACGAGAGAGGAGGTAATCAGAAGAAGAGGTAGGGGAAGGAGTGATTGTATCGGAGGAAAGAAAAAAGAGCAAGGAGCAAAGAAGAGGAAGGAAATGGAAGTGACAGTAAAGCAGGAGGAAGGGGACAAACAGGAAAAGACAGATGTTACCACTAAGAACTGGTGGAGATGAAAGTGGAGCTAAAAGGAGAGTGGATGTTGGATTCATATTCATCTTGTTACCAAAATCACAACTCCAAATGAATGGTCAAATTGTTCTGTATCTGCTATGTGTGTAAATGAGCAATTATTTGCTAGCATGCTAGTCATATCAAGTTCATGTAATGTTGAGTTTACAGGTTTTAATGTATTGCAAGAAATATCTGCCATCTGCATTAATTAATATGCACAGAATAGTGTTATTGTGTTATTATTTTGGGTGGAAAAAACAACAATACGGAATCATTTGACCCCCCCATCGTCCCCCCTTCTTTTTTTAATATTCCCTCCATGTATATTGTTTCTATCTTTATACTTCCTCTTGTCTAAACTATACATATTTTTTTTATATCTCCTCCTGTTTACTTCACTGTCCCATAGTTTATTATTGATTGTTTGTATTGTACTGAACGCTCTATTTTTGTTACCCAGTGCTGCTGTAACGCTGTAAATTTCCCCATCGTGGGACTAATAAAGGCATATCATTTCTTAATTAGGATTTGAACTGTGTCAGAGTTTCAGTACATAACAGATGCTGTACGTATGTGGCGCTACGTTATGCACAGGGCATTATGTCCTTGCAAAATGTGGACTTAGGGAGACTTTTACTTTGAAGGGTACAGGCTAACATTCCTGGTATTATGTCCTAAATATTGCTAGTATGTTTTTATGGGAGTAAATGTGTTTTATATAGAATTTGTACACTTGAATAGAAAAAGGAATGTTCTGTGTTTTAAAAGGAAGTGAAAAGTTTTATTTTACATAGTGTATGTACTGCATGGTAAATAACACAATGCAAATTTAGATCCACTACACAAACACATGCTTATAACCACTGAAAAGGGCATATTCAACCCTTACAGTTATGTGTTATAAACTGCTCTGAAAATGTTGATTTTAATGCCAACATACACAGAAAGAGAGAGACACACGAGAGTCAAACTAGAGGGAGGGCAGAGGGAGTCAGACGGACATGGAGAAAATTAAAGAGTGGAAGCTGCAAAAGAAGGGTGGAGAGGGAAATAGAAAGAAAAATAACAGGGCAAGGAAAGGAGAGGAGGAGGTAGAAGGAGTCACAGAGACACGCAGAGAGAAGAAAGCCATCAGGAAATAAATCTGTGCTTCAGAAACAAGTGCTTCATCTGTTTGACAACCAGTAGCCTCTCCAAGGAGGCTCAGTCGCTGCTCGATGCTTCAGAATCGTCCTTAAAGAGAACACACAATGCTTCCTGAAACTGTCCACTTCACACGACGCCTTTTCTAGCCCGTCTACTCAGAAACGCTTTAAAAGGTCAACGCATTCTTCATCTGTGTCCATTTTCACAGTTGATTGGATAACTCTTTGATTGCCCATTTCACATCACGCATCCCATTCATGACTTCAAAAGAGCAGATTGTGCTGAATCTGGCCTCTAAGAGTGCCTGAGAAGAGGACAAGAAGAAGGGCTGCTGTCTCTCCCACCTCCGAAAATCACCACCACCTTAATCACTTTTCTCCACTTAGCGCAGTCTCAGTGCTGCCAAACATCAAGCCATCCCTGAAATGTAATTTAATGCAACAACAGCATCGCAGACAACAGTAACAACATCTCTGGGACAGTCTGCCCCGTGAATCATTCACACTGATCGCACGGACACGCAGACAGCTACAGACACAGAGAAAGACAGATTCACGGACACAGTTCACATCTCTCACGCATAATGCCGCCAGTTCGAGTTTGTGTCATAGGCTGAGGTTCCTCGTAAAACAAATGACTCCTCTGCACCTTGGTGTTTCCTATTTTTAGAGGCAGCAGGGCGTGCCTAGCTCATCTTTAAGCATCATCAAGTGGGATGACAGCGATGACGGCCAGTTTGGAAGGGCTTGTTGTTCTGTGTGTTCTTTTGTGCCAGAGAGAGTGTGTGTGTGTGTGTGTGTGTGTGTGTGGGTCTGCAGATATCTGTGTGTTGGATGTTTATTATAACCACATGTTGACCCAAGGACTCAAGGACACACAGATGAGTGAGTGGAGCCGCAGTCATGTGGGATTGTGGCTAATCTTTAAAGATAAATGAGATAACCTGCTCAGGGGTCTGAGCAAAAGGTCCTCCGAGCCTGATTCTGCATGAAAATCCTCAGCAAGCCATGCATGACGGGAGATTAACACGTTACATTAAAACCAGTGACTGTGCTGTTTCTATTAAAGCATATTTAATGCAAATAAGGCATCAGTAAGGATTGAGAGTCTATGCAATTCTTTTATTCTTACAGTTGAAATGCTCTGTTTATACGCTATAAAATGCACTTTGGTCAATTCACTGCATTGAGAGACTTTACTGCTGCAGCCTTACTTGGTCTGGTATGACCAGTAGCTTTAGGTAACTGATGTTAGCTAATGTTTTGGGTCCCTGTTTTGTATGGCCCTTGCCATGTTTTACAGTCTGTGAACTTAAGGAGTTATATTGTGTTCTAGTTTTCTTTTTGATGCACTTACATCTCCTCCACCTGCATCATGCACTTCAGTTAGTGGCGCTGCATTGCATCCTAATCTGTCAAGGCAACGGTACATGTAGAGCCTGCTATCTCTGCCTAGACTGTGATGGATTGTTCCCTGTTTGATTGATGAGCATTGGTGGAGACTGATGCATCTGGAAACACACTTACCTGCGTGTGTGTGTGTGTATATATATATATGGTTGTGCTTTATAGATAAAATGACTTCATCCTCTGTTAAATATGTTTAAATATACCTTGCAAGATGTTTGCAGTATGAGTTTATACATGCATGTTATAAATGGAGAGAGTTCAAACAATAAATTTACCACTTCGAAGTGATAAAACACAAATAATTAATGAGAAGACAGTCAAGGCTGTAAGATCCCACTGTCCTCTCTGGCTTAGTCGATATGAGAACTGAGCAAAGCAAAATGGTGCATGCCGCATTCAATGCTACTGGCTATGAACGACTCAGTTCATCATTTGCCACTTTACCTCTGAGGGACTGAGTGAGCTACACAACTGTGAGGGCCGAATCAGTCTAAGTGAGATCATTGCTGATACATCAGAAACTGCTACCCAGCTCGGAAATCACACCATTTGGTCATAAACGTGTCAAATGAATCCCTGAAGTGATGCTTTAGGAGTGATTGGACACTGAGTGGAATGAATGATGTGAGAGGCCCGGCCAACCTGTTCGGCCCCTGGAGGGAAATCAGGGTGATGTGAGGTCGGCACAACTCATCTTTATTGTTTTTTTTAACTCAGGGGGTGTTACAACCACAATATGAAAACCTGAAACCTACAGTGTTCCAGCCCTCTGTGTAAGTGATTATTTCTGTTTTAGCAGAGTACTTTGTTTGCAATAATACTTGGTTGAGGTGCATCATTTTGATCATAAAATATTCTTGGCCTTGGTCACATTATGTTTAAAAACATTCCCAACAGTCTGCTGCTACATGAGGTTTTAGGTCTTGTTATATTTTCTAATTTTATGGCTGAATTTAAAAAATGCGCACACGACTGTTAAGTTTCTGCTTTGATAGTTTGATAGTAGAGGCACAGACCTTGGCCTTAATTCACAGTAGACTCCAGTGTAGCAAGTGTTGAGGTGCCAATATGTGATGTGGCATTTGGGCAGAGCAGGCGGCATGGGCACAGACTTCCGTGAATGTCAAACACTGTATAAAATACAACAGGAAAGGCCAACGACTTTGTGCCACAGCCAGAGAAGAGATGAACACTACGATCTATCACTGTCTGAGCATTCTATTGTTATAGTGACTTAATTAATCAACCTGTAGGCAGGAGGCCATGCATTTTAAAGCCTCGAGGGGGTACTCAGAGTTAGGTTGCAGTAAGATTAAAATGTCTCCCAAAATTATCCTGATTAAAGCGGCACTCCAAACGGATGAAAGAGATCGAGTGGACTTTTAAAATTTTCCAAAGACAGAAGAAAAAAAGTTGGTTAGGAAGTTTGAAATGAGAACTGAAAGTTTAATGTATGTAGGGAAAATGTATAAGAAAACAAGTTGTGTTGCACATATGGAAGCCCAAAGTGTTTTATAATAAGTGAATAAAAAAGTAAGCATGACTTAAAGTGTGTAATATATTCAATTATTTAATTAAAAACCTAAAAAAAGAACCATATAAACTGGGGTGAAATGCCATTTCTCCTCTGGTAACCTTTGTAGAAGCCCCTGCTCCTGGCTACATGCCTCACTCTTCTTCTTCTGCTCCTACTTCCCAGTCATTGTCAATATAAACTTCCTCATGCCAAACCATTCAGAACACAAGGCATCTATCTACAGGCCTAACAACTCCCCACTGACACTACTAACAGCATGTGACACACACACCCACACACACACACACAGGAGAGAAGAAGATTATGACCGCAGGGACTTTCCTGTCCCTCCCAGCTATTGGCCAGACATGCTACGCTGACAGTAGCGGGATCCCGGGGGTCAGTAATCGGTAACGACACAAGTAACCAGAGGCCGGTGCCAGCCATACACATAACCAGATTAACATGGACAAGAATAGGGGCAGAGATGTGGGTTTACCACCGTCTCCAGCGAGGACGTGAGTGTGTTGTTTAAGTCATTAATGGATTAGTTGAGGATACAGTCACAGGAACGGAAGCCACAGACAGAAAGAGAGTAAGTCTTGGATATTTTTGGCACCAGTGCAAATACACAGAGACTTAGAGGTACGGAGGCAGCATGCATTATGTGTATGTACAAAGCACACACATACCTGGATGGGAGCTACGAATGTGACAGCCTGACCAAATCAATGTCAATATTGACATTTCTAGGATTAGGCCCCACACAAAATAATGAATATATGCATGTGGTTCTCCTCCCAAACACCTGGTTTTTTTGGACTTGCAGTAATTTACAGTCACAGCTCACCCTGGATGAATAACTGGACAGATGGAACAAAATCATCACAGTTGACAGGGCAGCCCAAAACACACTGTTGCTGAGTTAGTTGAGAGAAAAAATATACACAGAATGAGTGGGCTGTGGGCCTTCTTTTTTTAAATTAGAACTCTGATGCTGGTGGAAAATCACTCAGAATCATCGGCAAAGTTTCATCTTGTCCCAAAATTTGTTTCTGTGTCACGGCCCATAAATCAGGACAACTTTCTAACAGCTTAACTAAAGAAAGTGCCCCTTACTTTTTTCGCTTTAATCATTAAATCATTCAATCTTGCTGCCAGGAAACTTGGGAATACATTTTCGACCCTTTTCTAGGCTCTGAAAACAGCTTTGCGTGTCTGAATTGTCCAAACTGTTTGCCTCGTGTATGATCACCCTGTAGACATGGCCCACATTGGCTCTTGGAGTCAGTAAAAGCCCACTGGACAGCATCAAAGCTGCTTAACACAAAGACTTATTGTTGCTGATGTAAGCTGAAAAAATGGCTTGAGATATGCAAATTAATTTATAGCCTGCATTTCCTCAGACAGCTCGGGTGTGTGAATTATTGAGAGGGCGACATATCTTCAAGTTAATTATTTATCATTGTTGAACAAGTCCTCAGCACCATCGTCATGCTGCCATTAGTTCAGTCATTATTATTAAACTACCATCATCATCTAAACTGCCACCATGCCATGATTATCGCTATCAGTGGCACCTTTATCATCATTATTATCATCATCATCCTTTTTATCATCGTCCAGCTCCTACCAACAACATCAAAACTCCCATCACAACCATTTTCATCATCATCATTCTCATTCTGCTCCTCCTCATCATTCATTATAATCAGCAGCAGTATACACCATCAATAATATCAATCAATCAATCAATCAATCAAACCATCAGTCTGTATTTGTATAGCGCCCTGCATACAGGTTAATTCAATTCAGAGGGTTTGGACTAAAATTATTATTTAGTTAAATTTAGTTATTATTAGTTAAAAAAAAAAACATTTGGCGGCTGATGCACAAATACGCAATAATAAAAGCAGTAAAAATTATATAGTGATCAACAATAACACCATCATCATCATCACCTTCACCATCAGCAGCAGCAGCAGCAGCATAACTCCCAGCACTACATCGCATCAACATCACTTGGATTAACAATTGCTTTAAAAGACATGTAAACCACCGCTTCCTCTATAAGAAGGGCTGTAATCTGTATGACATAATTAATCCAACTGCTTCCATTTCTTATTTCAATTTAATCTGTTTCGTCATCATCGTTAATCCCGCCTCCACGTTATTCACCTCACCCACCTCTGGGAGTTCACTATATCTTCTATGAGGCTGGCATTGCACCCTGACCCGATGCGCAGTCCCCTCAGATCAGGCTGTGTGTACTAACCCTGACCCTGATCTCATTCTCCCTCACAGGCCACCGTCTCCACTGCCCTCTCGGCGAGGTTATGTCCCAGCACCTCATAGGGAAACGTCCGTTTTCCTACCGGGCTGTCCCTCCGGCAGCGCGGCGCACTGCGCGCTGCTTACACGCCTAATTGGAGCGGTGACGGGGCAGGGCTCTGCGGTGCCGCGCACACCTGAGAGCGAACCCTCTCGTGGCTGTCCGGTGCCCACTAGATTCCTCCGCGGTCTCTCCCTGAGCTATGCGCTCAGTTTCCTCTCCTGTCCCGTTCACCCCGCGCCTCTTCTCCCCCTTACGCGGTTTCTGCTCCTCATTTACGCACACACGCACCGATCTGAGCAAATGACTCCCGCTGCAATCAAAGTGGTTGGACCTCGCGCTTCTGTCTCCTGTCACCCACTCGCGCACACAGCTCACATATGGCAGTAAGAGAAACTGAAACAATTCCAATAAATGCGTGATCAATACAGATTAATGACAGTGGTAATACACACGTTGTTTGTGTCTTCTCACCGGGTCGGTACTCTGGAAGAAGCCCAGCTCGGGATCCGTTCATTCATTCATTCACTCATCCTATTCTCATCTGTTCATCCTTCCCTCCGCTCCGTCCCTCATCCAGCAGCTGAATAAACGGCTGCTGCTCCCCTCAGAAGCGGCGGCGGCGACAGAGCACGCGCACTTCACCCGTCGGCTCACTCGCGCGCTCTTGCGCCCTCCCCGATCTCTCTCTCTCTCTCTCTCTCTCTCTCTCTGTCTGTCTAGTGCAGAGCAACGAGACAGAGAGATGGAGGCTGAGGAATGAGCTGGTGTGAGCAGGAGTACATGGACAAGGCAGCTATTACTGTGTGTGTGTATGTGTGTGTGTGTGTGTGTGTGTGTGTGTGTGCTGAGGGGGGCAGAGGATGAATGTAAACCAAAGGAGCATGTACTCCCAGCAGCATTACCCCTGAGAAACACACACATCATTGGAGGGAGAAGAGAAGAGAAGAGAAGAGAAGAGAAGAGAAGAGAAGAGATCTGGCTCACTGGTCACCTAGAAGTTAGTGCCCCGACCATGAAATGCAGCGACCCTCCTTTGCTTCCAGCTGAGGACCTTTTCTTGCATGTCCGTCATCTTTCTGTCATCTTTTTACTGCGGCTATCTAATAAAGGCATAAAACAATTCAATGACTATCAAATTAGTTGCTGATTCGTTTTCTGTCAATTGACTATTGGTTTCAGCTCTGAAGAAATGTGAATGAAACTATGTATGTAAAAAAAAAAAAAAAAAAAAAAAAAGCTATCCATGGTAGATGAAATAGAGTGAGGTGCCTTCTATGGTGGCCCAGTGTGACCAAAGTGTCCTCATGTGTCCTTCCAATTTCCCTCTAGGGCCAACCACGGCCCACTAGATGTCACTCTGAGGCCCATCAGTACGTCCCAATAGATTACATTGGTTGGTAATTTACAAAGCCAATTATTTTTATATCTAAATATGCTTCATAATTCATATAAATAAAAACCAAAACAAACCACTCAAATTAAAATGTAATATTTCAATCTTCAGTTACGTTTGAATATCACCATGTCATCACGACACACCATCAGGTGGAGACAAGCGTGCCATGTTAGCTAGCTAACATGCCCTCGGATGCAGTGGCACAAAATGGATCGGTCACTGAAAAGAAAAAGTGACGTGGGAGTCGACCCTATGCCAGTATCACCCTGAATACATTAAATGTGGATTCATAATGGTCAGGCAGAGATTCTGAGCTCAAAGCACAGTGTGTTCACTGCGGTGAAATCCTGCCAAATGAGGCGCTAAGACCACTGAGGCCCCAGAGACACTTAAACACGAAGCCCTCGGGACGTGTTGGGAAGCCAAAAGAATGTTTCCTCAGGAAAAAGGACAGATTTCAGGCACAACAGAAAGTCACCAAAACATTTAGTGGGGACAGCAGCTGGAGCCAAAATTCAGTCAGTACCGCTCTCTTTTGCCATTAAGCTGGACTGACGTTAGCAATGCCGCTTTATTGTTAGGTTTTTTGTGACATGCTACACGGATAGTAATATTCACAAGGATCTTTTTTATGCAAAGAGCATTACACGAGGACAGCAGATGAGGTAATGTGCTGCCTTGATGATAACTTCTTCAAAAAGGTTGTGATTGGAAATACTGAACAGGTGTTTGCACAGATGGCATTGCATCAATGTCAGGAACACAACATGGCGTTGTCAAGCAAATTCAAGAGAGGACGCCAGACACCAAACAGACGCATAGTTTCTTACACAGGAAAAGTCTGTAGATGTATTATCAGACGTGGATATGGTACCGGCCGCTCAGACTATCCTCTAATTCTTCCCAGTGGCGACCTGCAGTATTGCAACAAAAATTCCCCTGTAGCTCAAAAAGCATTATCTCCATAGAGCACCACTGTAAAAGAGACGTGGGTAAAACTGCTGACAGGACACCCCCAGCTACATACATGTTTAAGTATCACTCTTTGTAATGTATATTTTTAAGCTGTAGGGGTTTTATCTTTGTAAAACCTTTTAACTTATATAATAGGCACTATCTTCAGTCCAATATCCAGATCTCGTAATCCATCTATGAGAAAGTCCACATACACTGTCCTACATGCTAGAAAATTAGATGGCCTCTACATGCTTCTAAATGATTAAATAAGTCATTGTTCCCTGTGTGATTTTATAACAGAGCTGTAGTAGTTATACTTTAAATCTGAGGCTCATAACAAAGCAGTTTTAATCTTAACCATAGCATACAGTCGGTGCCCGTTTTATTGTTTTCGCCCCGGCACCACAGACAGCCTGAGGATGCCACTGCCAGAGACCTAAAAGTGTGTTGTTCAGATGGGACTTTATTTGCAGACTGGATAAGTGCTGCTCCTCACCTCGCCTCGCCTCTCTACAGAGGAGGGGGCGAAGAAAGGCAGCTTCCAATGAGATGGGACGAGTGGTTAGAGATGGATGAGGGAGAGAGGGGCAGTGAGAGCATTGGGAAAGTGGACCAGGAGAAATGTGTGTGGGGTGGTTTGAAAAGGGGTAGGGAGAGTGGGAGGTGATGGAGGAGAGGGGTGGGGTGGGTGATGTGAAGATGGGGAAAGAAGCAGGAAGGGTGCTCGAGTCAGTGTAAATAAAGAGGGAGGAGAGGGCTAGTTTCACATTATCCGTCTTTTGGACACAGTTGATCGGAGTTCTGTCTCAGCATGAAGCATGGCCTTTATACCGCAAGCTAATTCACACGCTGAGGGGACATCTCACACCCACACACACACACACACATTGAACACTTCCAGCCACACATCCGTCCAGATGCATTCCAGCTAAATGCATAACTGCAAATTCATATCGGGACAAACAAGCACATTTGCACACACAACAGCACCAAATATGCATGAAAGAACACAAGCATGTGTGCAGACATACAGATGCCAACACATCCACTGCACCCACACACAGATTTCTATTAAAGCTCCCGTGGCGAGTAAGTGAAAATAAATGAATAGAGCTGAGGATTCTGTGAATGGCTCTGCATGTAATATTAAGGCACCACATTAATTAATAACGTAGTGGCCTCAGTTTGAGAATGAGGACATATTCTTCTTATAGAATAATTACAAAGGCAAAGATATGAAATTCTCTTTCATCTCTTCTGGTTTTAAGGCTGGCAATAGTCTGTATTTTTGTTAGAGGTGCAACGGTACGTGTATTCGACGTGTTCAGGATGTTTGTCTCGATACTTTCCTTCGGTATGCTAACAGTGTGTGAACCAAACAATTACTGTCAAAATAATTTAATAATCCAATTAGTCCAAGCAATAATTCTAGAGTGTGAGTAACTCCCTGAACGCTCAGACCTCATCAGAACCAGAGAGAGCAAAATGTAGTTAGAAAGTATGAAAGTAAAAGTAATGGTTTGGTGGCTGATATATTATTATGTATGACATCATTAGAGTATTAATACTTCAGCACCAGTGTTAGAGCATACATACAGTCAGTGTGTCAGAGGTTACTGTTGTTACTGTTGTAGCTGCTGGAAGTGGAGACAGTTTTAACTACTTTATATACAGTTAGAGCATAAATCAGTATAATACAGCTGTCAGCAGGTGTCCTTACTCCTTGCAAGAAACAGATACACAGACAGGTAGTTTTCCTTTTCCACTGCAGCAAAACTAAACTGTTTTAGTAATACTTATGGCCAACCAGACGTTGTTGGATGCTTGCATTTACATCTCTTTTCTCTGCCACAGCCTTACTGAAAACAGAACAAACCATGACACCGAACCGTGAATTTTGCGTTGTGTTACTCTCATCATTTTTATTATTGCCGAGAAATTCCATGAAAAGACTGAAAGTTTTTGCCCCTCAATACTTTCACTTTCCAACCCCAAACACATCAGCTCCTACTGAAAATGTAAAGAACAATTGAAAGACTGTCATGTCCGCTGTGTTTAAAGTTTTTAATAATTAATAAATAATAATTAATTTTTGGATAAAATGATGTTGAGACTTCCCTTCCAAAAAAAAAAATAAAATAATGATAATATGTCTGTTGTTGTGCTTTAACAAGTGGTAATGCACAACACTGTCTAGGTGATAACATTAACACAAAGCCTGCAGAGGGAGGAAGAGGGAGGGATTGACTGTCCCCTTTCTGCTGACAGTCAATCACAGTCATTACCTGACCTTAACCAAGTCTTAACTACTGCAACCAAGTCAAAAAAGTTACCCTGAACTTTTATAGTAATTCAACCAAAATACAATGTTTGCACCAATTTAACCAAGTTGTGTTTGCACCTGAAAAAATAGCAACTCTTAACCAAAGTACCATCAGATCAGAAAATGCTTAGAAGCCCATACATGCTTTTAACATGCGTAGGAGCTCCACTCCAGATTCAGAGTTTCAAAGGTCTCTCCAGAAGATTTAAGACACTGGAAATAGACGAAGAAAGGTTCCAGCAACTTATTCCCACATTATATACAGGCTTTAATTATAATTTGAATATATTATAATTGATTTACTGTCCTTGCCAGAGGGACAAAAACAACAAAACTGACCAACTCATATCACCCAACAACAATGCCAGTTGCCACTGTAGTGAGTCCCAATTAATTTGAATGTAAAGCTCATACATCACTAAAAACAAGCATCCAACACTCACAATGAAGACATGACGTCTTCAAACACACACACCTATTCAAAGTCAGTTAACATAATCCAAAAACATGTACAGTAAAATGGGAAAGTAGTAAAATATACTACAGACATTCAAGTCAAAAAGGTCACATTTCCAGTCATTGTACCAGAGTCCAGGTCACAGCATCTTCTATTCAGATTACTAGAACTCTGCCACACAACTCTGCTGTGTTTCCTTCTTTCAGCACAGCATCAAAGCATCACAGATTCAGTGCCTATTAACCCTCCCCCATCGCCTTGTAGTGTGCGCCTGCCTGCCTCACTACTATATTGCCAAACAAACCACAATATCTTCAGAGGAAGCTACATTTCTTCCCAGTTTCTATGGCAATGAGGGAATAAGCAGAACCCTGTGTCTTACTATTGTAATATAGCTAAAAACGAAGGATGCACCAGGGTACATATAGGCGTCTTTGAAAGTGGCAGTGTGAACCGTTTCTGCCTGGAGGATAACTGCTGTTCTCCATGAAATATTTAGCTGCCTCTTTAGCCTGACTCGTGAAAACTGTGGCAAAACCGTGGTTGCAAATCTGTTCATCATATGATTCAAGTTTTTGCTCGTGGGACCTTACTTTGATTTACTAGTGTGAGATCAGTCCAAACAAATACGTTAAACATAATTTGGTTATGTGGAAAAAAAAATCATGCATACTCACCCACACACACTCATTATCTACTTTGATACTCCACACTAGCAAACTAGCTCAAATTGGAGGTGCATTGAATGTGAACAATGGAACTCTCCTTTTTGCCCTTTTAAGCTCTCTTGCCGCAGATGCTCACAGCTCAGCATTGCATTTCAGAGCAAAAACAGCCTTTTATCTGATCATAGCCTAATGGTGAAGCACATTACATGCATACGATAACTAGCTGATATATGATAGTGTTGCTGTTGGCCTCAGGATCAACCGTATGAGACAATTTAAGTAAATAAATTGTCATGTTATTAATCTTTCTTGACCAAATTTTTTTTTCTCGAGAAATAATGTCTTTTCACATATGCAACCGAGATATTACTTCAGAAATACCTTATTTTAATTAGCCGAGGTCAAACTAATTTTGAGCTGATGCCTATTAGTCAGTGCCAAGATGACAGCAGTCTTCAAATCCAAATCATTAATTTATCTCAAAGCCCCAGTGGGAAAATTAAAGATTAGGGAAATAAGGTTGGGTCTGGTACCAAGGCTGCGGTCTTTGACACCTGTGTTGTATTTTCCATCAGAGACACTTCTTAACAGGTGTAGTTTTCAAGCTGCCTTTGGACTGACTCCCTGGATGAGCAGCACATGCTGCTCTCTGTCATCTATTTCACAGTATTGGCAGACAAACAGTTGGCGCAGCACAAAAGCTAGTTAAAAACTAGGCTAGGTCTTCTTCACACCGATTTGGACCCTGTTGCTTTTTTTCAACACTCGTCCCCTTTGTAGTCGATATGAGCTGATCTGCACATTAATGTGCCTAAAATTAAGTACACAAGCAACACACTGGCTACTGTATTGCACTCAGAAATATAACAGATGTTTTCTATTCAGCGTGCATTTGTTCTATTGTACGCAGGATTACTGTGACACCCAAACCTACTAGTAGGGCACAAAACCGTGGCTGTGCCATGCAGCTCCCAAGTAGAATTTTGCTAAAGAAATTGTTTTACATTTTACATCTGACAGCTTCCTTTTTTTGTCTGGACCACTCTCATGTCTGTATGCTAAATATGAAGCTACTGCCAGCAGCTGATTATTTTAGCTTAGCATAAAGACTGGAAAGAGGAGAAAACAGCTAGCCTTACTCGGTTCTTACAGATTAACACATAATACTGTGTATTCTTTGTTTAATCCATACTAAAACTTGGGTGTAAAAATGCAAAGCTGTAGTTTTGCAGGGGGTTATGTGTCAGAATGTTTCTCAGCCAGGCACTGAGCAGACTTGGCTGGCTTTAGCCACATATTTGACAGAAAAATGTGAAAGTGGTATCAATCTTCTCATCTAACTCCAAGCAAGAAAAGTCGAACAATTTCTTTAAAGCTAATACGTACAATAACCTTTTGACCTTGCTGGCATGGGTTCCATATCACAGCACACACCTATTTAACAATACATGTCTAAATGTATATAAAACACGTTATATGCTGCAATCACACCACTTTCACTTCTTAGAACAGCATATTCTAGTGTTTTTTCAAGTCATAAGGCATAGAGACCAAATTGAACCACAGACTGATATAAATTGTTACAGGGTGTTACTGGAAAGGAACAACTGTGATAAGAGAAGTTACCTCCGGTAAATGAAGGCTAATAGAGGCCAGATTCCCAAAATCCCATTTCAGAATCCTCTAATGTACTCGTGCAGACTGCTCAAATATTGGACATGATTACACTATGGCCCACTAATCAAGCCATTCTGCTTAACTCTAACCTTATAAAGCTTTGTTGGCTCCTGATTATTCATGAGCCGCCTCAGACTCATTGTGTCAGGCCACCGGAGAAATTGTAAGTCATGCTGAGTACTGTCCATAGGGGAGCTGTGAAACACAACTAAGCGGTGATGAGGAGGATTGCGAGCAAATGAGCGTTGATAATTTGAAAGGGAAAAGATGAGCGCCAAAGCCACTCTACACTGTTTCTCTCTCTCTCAGAGTGGCTAAAATATGCAGGATGATACGTGTACATACAGCCATTGTCATGTCCGGATACATGAAACACGTAGCTTTAGAATCACAGAAACACACACACACCTACTGGTTGATTGGATTCAGTCCACTCAAGGTTATTAGAGCGCTAACTGTGTACAAGTGTATCACAGCATCTGTTACTGTGGCATTCTGGGCATTAGTTGGTCACCCAGTGCAGCAAAAGTGGATTGCTACAATAAGTGTTTACTCTGGGACTGACTGTTATGTGCACAAACACTCACACACATAATGCACTGCAGCTTCTATGGTCATGATGCTCCACCATGAGCATTCAGATGAGATGTGGACAACCTCCATCAGCCTGCTGGGTTATTGATGAGCGACAAAGTGGTGCTGCTGATTAATCAGGGGGCCATGACAGACACGCAGCACACGAAGGCACACAAACACACAATTCCTGCATGTATCCTATCTGAAAATGAAAATGCACTCTGACGGCCAGATGATGCCTTTATTACCAAAGGTGGCACTGGGCCGTCATCTGAAACTGAATGTCAGAAGTGTTTTCTTACAATCAATCATCTGTCTGTGACGTACAGCTTCACCACAGCGATGTTGAAATATTTCTTGCCTAACACTGTCTGAGCTTTTGCTGCACCTCTTCTATAATTCTCCCCTAAAAAATATAAAGAGCTAGTGCAATAAGTCAAAAGGGGAAGTTCCACTTTACAACTTCCCGTATAACCATGGGAACGTCACGTAGGACTGCAACATGCACATGCAACCCCACCAAAAACACCCTCTCAACTAAAACGCAATCATTGTTTGTGTTTCATAGCACGTGTCTGCAAAAGACACACTCTCAGCTTCAAATTGTGAGCCAACAGGCATCCAGCGTTTTTCATTTCATTTCCTCTAACTCTGTCTCATCCACAGGCAGGAAAACACACAAAAATATTAAATTAAAACATGCATATAGGTGTGAATCTTTTTCATGTGCATGCACACATCTGCGCTCTTTCTCTTCGTGTCTCACACACACATTCACGCAGGTCAATATGACCTGAGGTGCTGCAAGGAAAAAACGGTCCCAAAGTGCAATTCATCTCCTCTGTCTCTTCTCCCCTCAAGCAATGGTGACCTTTCACTATGATTCATATCACACACTAACACACACACACACACACACACACACATCTTATTGTTACCATGTGATTTTGTAAATCTGGGATGTATCCCTCTTTGCAGACCTTTTGGTTCGATGGAAATGTCCAACAGCCTGCAGCAGGGACCGCAATTGCAAGGATGTAGCTGAGCTGAATGATATAAAAGACTTTAAGGAATAGAAGTGGGATGAGAAATATTTTGGATTATTGAAACAAGCGTTCCACTTAATTTCCTTGTGATGATGGCCATCTATCACAGCCTTTATTTTATTATTTTTATGCAGATTTTGTATTGTTATGCTAATGTTACAGTTACTTATCCCATTTCTGTTCTGCTGACTGAGACAAGCTGGAGCCAGCAGTCAGTGTATGTTCTCATTAGCATTCAATGGTTTGTTAATGTGCTGCTCCCTAAACAGTGTTTTACAGCACTTTTCTAACTTTTGTGAAGAAAAGTGCTATCGAGATAAAGATAAAGTTGTACACAGTGTGAGACTGAAGTGTAATCACTAACGAACACCATTTTGTGTCCCTGAGCACTCTATGCAATGGAAAGTCCAAATGTGAAATCACAGTCGCCCAAAACTCACCTCTTGATTTTTAGCTTTTTCCTGCTTCTGGACAGGCCCGACTCAAGATTTTGTTGCCACCTGATTGAGTCCAACAAGCAGCTTGTTTCCATCAAACAACATCAATTAAACAGGAGCAATGACGCCACTAGCTCGCAAGCTCATCATGAACTAGTTCAGTCAGCAACCCAGATAAACAAGGGGGGAGGAAGGGAAGGCAGAACTGAAACTGCAAGAAGGAGAGGTAGAGAGAGAGATGACGGGGCAGACATGAGGCGGGGGGAGATAAAAATGGAGATGGACAAAAAAGTGATGGAGGCACAAGGGCAGAGAAGTCTTAGAGAGACAATAAAGAACAAAAAGGGGGAAATATTGAGCCAATGAGTAGGTGAAATGAGAAAGTTTGGGGAGAGGATTATGGCCGTAAGGAAGACCTATCTACTAATGCAGATACTGTGTATACTCTCACTGAGGC
Organism: Pempheris klunzingeri; assembly: GCF_042242105.1. NCBI lineage: Eukaryota > Metazoa > Chordata > Actinopteri > Acropomatiformes > Pempheridae > Pempheris > Pempheris klunzingeri. The sequence continues at coordinate 12,216,179 of NC_092034.1, forward strand.
TGAAAATGTGGCTTGTTTTGTATCATGCTGCACCTCTGCACCTATCCAATTTCCTGCCTCTCATCACTGTCAAAACTAAATAAATAAAATCTTTAAGAAGGATGGATTACCAACTGTTGTTGTGAAGGAAAGGAAAAGAGAGGCACGCATCAGAGCGACTAGAGGTGTCACTATTACACAGACCATCAGCACCATTTGCTGTATTACAATGCATATATATATATATATATACACACATTATGATATAATTGGCTCAGAGCATTCGAAATGGCTTTACTTTATGGCACTGTACTATATGGTGGTTCTACCATCAATACTACTAAGTGAAGCATGAAGATATGCTGCAGGCAGGGCTTGTTATGGTAAAAATAAACTGATTAGCCAACAAAAGCTAAATTAACTGCAGACAATTAAAGCAGCATTATGATAATGACTATACTATGGCGATACCTAATGCTTACTTAATGATCTATTTTTTTAGATATGGTGAACTGTGAATAATTAAACCTGAACTTGTGCACATCTATATTTCAGGAAGCGCTGAATTTAAGGAGAAGTGTCTGGGAAAAAAGGACATCACATCCGAATCATGATCATGTTTTCACATCCTGAGCCAGTCAAAGTGCCCCTTTTTGTGTGGAAAGACTATAGCTATTCATTAACTATCATTAGACAGTATAATGACAGGCATGTACCAGTGTACACCTTAAAGTTCACATATGGAGCACATATGTTTCAGACCAGCATACATATCTACATTAGCTCTCTGGGTGTGCACATAGCACTCCTACCACATGAAAACAGCCCAACCCTAATTGAGGATATTATGGGGATGAAAAAGGGGCTGGACGAGAGCTTGTGGCGCTTGTAAGTCAACAAAATACAGAACAGACATGGGTGGGATTTCGAGTGTGTCTCCACTAAAGTCACGGCAGAGGTTAATTACAGTTTTTACCTTGGTTTTTAACCTTTAACCAAGGCTGGACTGGGAAGAAAGACTATTTGACATGTAGTTTGTAGCTTCATATTTAGCGCACAGACATGAGAGTTAGATAGATCTTCTCATCTATCTACTGGCAAGAAAGCATCTTTTTTGTCAAACTATTTTATTATTTGTTTGTAAAACAAGAGTTAGCTTCTAAAATACAATTTTATTTGCGCTGAAAGCCCCGTAATAGATTTTCCAAATCCTTGCTGAGCTGGACATTTCTAGATTTTCATCTGCTGGAAGTCTGTGACCCATTTTTAGTCCAAAATTTAAGTTTAAGAAGAGCTGGGTTATAAGACTGACAGGCTGCACATGGGTGGGGTGGATCGAATTAGAAAGCTGCCATTTGTTAGCCTTGTGATCACAGAGTGACTTACTTATACAGCGAGGGAGCTGCCCGTATAATGAGCATGTACGGAGAGCAATGGCGAAAGGGCTCAAGTTGAATGAGGTGGCTGGAGGAGTGCAAGTTTTTTCTTTCCATGTTCCTGTCTCTTGCACCTGTGCCATTCCTCTGATTTCTGTCTGGCCGTCTAACATTTACTGTCACCTTTTCACCTCTTCTATTACTTTAATTCTCTGTCTGCACTCTCAGACTCTTCTCTCATCTCTTGTACTGTCTGTATTCTGGGTGTGCTTCTCATCTTATTTGGAATTGGGATCCAAATCATCCTCTTTTCTTCAAACCATCTCTCTTTTCTTCTCTCTAAGCTCTCCCGCCTCAAATACGTCAAAACCTGCTCTACATCTTCCCCACTTCCCACATAGACTGAACTGGGGGTCTGCAGAGAGGGTAAAATGAAAGGACAGTGAGTGAAGCTGTGGCAGCGGCACACAGGCAGTGTCCTGCATTAAATTGGAAGGAACATTTCGGGAAACGCTTGGAAACGCTGCAGCATTTGCTCTCAAACAAGCGCGCACACACACACACACACACACACACACACTGAGTGGTGGTTTGGAGACAGTGTGGGAGTGCATACGCCTCCGTTTCCCAAAATAACCACCAGATGAGGGGCAGGGAGGCTGGGCGAGGTTGGTACAGGGAGATATAAATGGATGCTAATTGTATGGCTCCGTCAGATTACACTCAAATCCAGCAGACTTATACACAAACACACACTCTTTGTGTGTGTGTGTGTGTGTGAAAATGACCCTGCTTGTTCAAGAACCTGCGTCAAATCGTCGTTCTCACTCACACCCTCTTATGCACCCATAAGTAGTATTGTTGTAGTAGTTTTATTTCTTAAATGTCAGTGCATACATGGCTTTAATTTGTCACACACACACACACACACACACATACACCATACAGATTAAAATGGATAATAACTGTATGGTTCTCAAATGGCACCCGAAAAGAGGACTCCATGTATTATTTCTATAATCCCTCCAAAAATAGAGTTCAAAAGAAGCGAGTCTCAAAAGTCATTTTGTGGAGCTGCTCCATCCTTACACCAGTGTATGTAAAGATGACTCTGCAGAGTGTGCATGTTTGTCTAAGCTTAGAAGCTCATATTAGTTCTGTTTGGATGCACCGAATTAGAAGATGCTGCATCGCACCGCCTCAAATCTTTGCAAAATGACTAATTTTCTAATCTCACAAGAGGCTCTTAATGCAAGAGAGGGTAGAAGGGAGAGTGATGTAGAGCAGGAGACGAGTAAAGAGGCAGCTCTAGATATAAATGGTAGATAATTACATGGTTGACTCTCCTGCGTTGATGTGAGGAAAGTGCAAGAGAGCAAAGTAGAGACCCAGTCACTAGAGGGTATGCAGTGCCATGCACACCCTATACTCTCCATTGCTCAGTTATAATAATTTTCCTTCAAACAATAAGGGACTTTTCCACGAGCAGTACTTTTCTCACCAGCTTTTCAGGAAATGAGAGAAAACATTTATTTTTCCCCATTGACGTAAATTTCATAATGTAATTTTCATGGGCTTGCCCTCTCCTGACATCATGGAACATTTTCTACACATTGCAAAATTTTGTATTACAGCAATGAGTCGCAGTTAAACACGAGACTGAACAAAAGAGGTTTTTCCAATGTTTTGCAAGACACCAGACAACCTGTGACAGATTATGAAGCAGTGCAACTGAAGAGGAAACAGCTCAGAATAAGACAGAACAGATCAGTTTGCAGTCCTGAGTCTCCACCTGCTGCTCATGCAGGGTATGACGGCAAACCGATGGGTGGGACTTCCTGGTTAAATAAAGGTTAAAAAAAAAACAAAAAAAAACACGTCTTATACCAAGTATGAATTAAAAAACTGACTGTACTAAATGAATATTCAGCCATGTTTAGTAAGAGATATTAGAATCTGTGTGTGTTTACATCTGAATGCCTACTTCTCTTGCCCCACCCTCTCTTATCAGCAACAACATCTGCCAAAAGCAAATCTCACATAACTGTTGTGTAACATGGGTTCTGCCCTCCCCGTCTATTTCATTTTAATTCACCTTTAGACTCTTTTTTATGCTGTCTGCAAATCCCTGTCAGAAAGAAGTGAAGAGAAAGGAAGACTGACACACATTTAATATCAGCAGGCAATCCAACAGGAGCCCAGCCCAAACAGCTATTTCTATGTACAGTATGTATAAAGTCCTCTCTATCAGCTGAGGAAGCCCATGGCATATGAACAAAAGCAAAAGCACTTTTACACACTTCTACTTTGCACTACACATTTTACTTCTATGCCACTACATTTATGTAGCAAATATTTGAGTTTTTACTCCACATGATCGATTTAGTAAGCATAATTAGCCTTTCAAGTAGGTAAACAGAAGTCCACTTCAGCAGCTACTACATCAGTGCACATCAATAGGCAACATCAGTGATAATATTCCAGTAGCAGCCTACATTATATAATAATAAACCTCTCAAAGGGGCCCTTAAGTAGCCTTTTACTTACAATTTAATTACATTTTGGTGATTTGGTGACTTTTGAAAGCAGGATTTTTACTTGTACTGGAGTATTATCAACTGTGGTATTAGTACTTTTCCATGAGATGAAATGGACTGACAGAAATGGAAACAGCTATGTAGATCCAAAGGGCCTGACATCAGTGCGCACTAACTTTTGCTGCGCCTCTACACCGAGCCTTACGGTGGCCCGGTGAGACAAACAAAGCCCCGGCCCAGTCCTAGCTCGCAACAGTGACGTCAGCGCGCAGCGGCGGAGCAGTGACGCGCGGCGATTGGGTGAGCGCGAGGCTAAAGTGTGTTGTAGAGCGAAAAGAGAAGAGAGCGACCACAAAAACAACAGCTGCGGCCGCATGGGGCCATCTAAACACACAGGCGCACTTTCCGGGCTCACTCTATAAAGATTTCGGGTAAGGAAACACATTCAGAGTCATTTCTCCGCACAGGCTTCGGTAGCTAATGTAGCTCCTCTGCAGCTTCCGCCCTGTAGGAAGTTTCTTTTGTCCTCCTCAGTCAACAACAACAAAACAAGCGAGTCAGAGCGCTGGCCGGAGGAGAGGCTGTGTCGGCTGCTTTAACTACAGTGTAAGAACAAGTCGTTAAAGGTATTAAACATGAGCCTGTGTTGTCAAAACACGTAGGTTATCTCTGCGGGTTGTTACGCTGTGAATACCTTTGGACCGGCTAATGTCAGATAGACTGCTGGGTGTGTTGGATAGGGGCAGCATCAGCCGTACAATGGATGATGCCATTTTATGATTCTTGAATAATTATCTTATGTGTGTGTGTTTGGCAGTAGAATGGTAGCAAAGTTGCCATGTAGACACTGTTGTGTACCTTAGCCCTATGCTAAATAGAGATCTATAAATGAATAACTTGTTTTGGTCATTTAATTTGCGTGGATAACGTGTCCATGACTTGTATGTTTACTAGTCCTTCCAGACAGGTCAATTGCAGGGCATCACTACTGTTAAACATTAACATAGATTTGTGCACAGTATGAGCACCTGCTTGTGGACATTTCCATGTCTGCAACTCACAGTAAGTTGGGCTTTCTCATTCTGTATCCACATTCCTAATTTTATTTAAATTTAAATCTTACCTCTGCAGATGTCACGATGGCTGCAAACTTCACTATTTCGGACAGCGAGTCAGAGCCATCAGAAGAGGTAGAGGAAAGAGAAAACAGCCAATCATCAGCTGGGGAGGAGCAGCAGCTGGTTCCTCAACGCCACACCCTCACCTTACCCGAGCTCAGAGTGGCAGGTAGGACACCTCACTGTGGGAAAAGCTTTATTAAAGGGGTGGAGTGATGAGAACCCGTAGAGAACTGAGCATTTGCCACAGCAGATGCCTCAGCATGGTTATAGTTGAAACGTAGGCTAATCTCTATATTATGTTTTCAGAATAGCTCCAGCTCTATTCAAAGCAGTAAAGAGAGTTGTCATTTTCATTTTATTCAGGTGGCTTACTCCCTTATTGCTCCCGTTCCTGGTGTGTTATGTTGATCTAACCTTGCTCCTGTGAGGTATTGCACACCCCTCTCACCTTTTGTCTCTCTAACGCAGTGAGTGGTCGAATCAGGCTGAACTCAGAGTCCCACGCATTCACCGTCTCCAGAGACGAGGAGCTCCAGGCGAGAGCTGAGGACGAGGCTGGTACGCCCACAGACGGAGCACCATTCAGGGGACGGTCCAAGTCAGCTCCCCCTGCTTTGTGGGCAGCCAAGAAATACGGCCAGCAGCTCCGAAGGATGAGCGACGAGTTTGACAGCCTGCTAGATAAAGGGGTGAGAACGAGGGGTCAGAGGATGGAAGAGGGACACAGATGGTGCAATTAGAATAATTAAAAGGTGGTGATTGTAAATATGTGTATTTGGTAAAGGAAAAGGATCAGTAAATGTGGTGGAATGACTTAATCCAATAAGGGAATCAGGAACAACAGTAGCCTTTCCCTAGTAAATCTAGTTTTAACTTCACACCATGTCTCCATTTTGCTCAGGAAATGAAGAGGGTGAGGAGCGCCGGGACGGCCAAACAGATGCACCACTCTAAAAGCTGGTGGAGCTACCTCTTTAGTCACCAGGAGACAGAGGGAGAGAACAGCCACCACGAAAACCACACAAACCGCACTGAATAGGCGCTGAGAGAGGAAGTAGGAGTGCCACGAGGTTCAAGGATTTGAGGAATTGATTGGGGTTGAGAAGAAAGCGACGCGAAGAGAACAATTGCGACGAGAACAATGAAACCTGCTCCGAGAGGGGACGGAAGAAAGGTTGGTTCAATCAAAAAAAAGAGAGAGAAAGATCCAAACACAAAGGCATGGCCGAGTGTCCCTTTCTTGTCATGTCATATTTATACATCATTGGTAACTACATTTGAAAAAAGATTTTGTATTTGTGTCGGTTGTGATGTTAGCGATGTTGTCAGGCAGCCCACTGTGAAAGGGTAAAGGTCAGTCAGGCATGAGGATAGACTGTTTGCTATCTGAACCCCACAGAACGGATCAAATGATGGACCGAGAGAGGAGAGATGGAAGTGTAGAAGTGGATGTAAGAGGTGACCACTCATTAACACACCCAGTCAGACTCAGTCAAAAGATGATTACCACTTCAGCTGCCTCGCCCATCAACACTATGCAAGATACTGTAGATGGAGAGATGAATGCACTGAATTCTAAACACCTGAGGCCACCTTGAATGCTGTTAGAATTTCCTTCCCTGTTTTCTCAAGGAAATCACCAACGTCCGTGTGTTGCTAATGTCTGCTTAGCTCCAAGCATCGGTGCTTGACAAACACCAGCTAAAGGAGATAGCTGTAACTGTAATTGTGTGCCAAAATAGCCTGCAGGCAACAGAGGACAGAGTATTAAAAAAAGGAAGGATTTTTAAAAGTATTCAACTTGAGGGAGCCTTTACCCAGCCTCCTGTTCTGCTACTAGCAAGCCTGTACCACGTAAACAGCTGTACTAGACTATCATTAACTGCTTTATATTTCAAATTTATCAAAGAACAATCTTGTACACGGACAATCTCTGATGATGCAGAAATAATATCTTTTGTAAGATTTCAGGGTTAGATTATATCTGAAGAAAATAACATTAAACAGACATATAAAAGCACAAACCAATCTTTTTGAAGCCTTGGATGAGCAAAAAAAGAAAAGAAAACAGACTGTGGAATTTTTATGTGTAAATATGTTGTTGATATTTTATCAAAAGGCAGTGGTGGAGGTTACAAGCAACATGGTTTAGCCAGATCTTTATTTTACATGGTCACCATGATATTTAATAAGTATGGCCGACCCAGCAATAGGCAGTGTACAATCCATGGCTGTTGTGATAAATGTTATGTGCGCATTTAAAGATGTGGGTGGGGATGAATTAACTGCTGTACAAGGAGCCAACACACTAGCCTTTGGCCCCATTTACTCAGCACCCAGTGCATATAGGAGTTACATCTAAACGCAGGTGAAAGGGATTTCCACTAAAACTAACTTAACGTTCCTGTAGGAGAATCAGTTTCCAGTCCTGTTTGGTTTTAAAGTATTCACTTTCATCTGCACTGGGATGTGAATAAAATGGGATCTAAACCTATCAAGCCTCAGGTCTACGAGTGCTGATCTGATGCTTTGTTTGCTATTTATGTATTATATATAGGCTAATGATTATCTGGCACATACTACACACAATATGACCTGTATGGAAATTATTATTCATATGAATGATCGTAATCTAAGACCAGCACTTCTACACAGCTTGGTTAATATGATTAGGCTATTTGTGACTTGTTGATCAATATGTGATTATTGAAAATGGTAATGGATTTGTTCTTCTTGTGTCTTATTCTCTTCCTCTCGACTTGTGGGGTTGAGTTGTGAAGTGCTCGGGTGTGCAGGCTAAGGGGCTGCATTTACATTGGCTATAAAGCTTTCGCTTTAGCTTTTCCTAATCCTAAGGAACATTTTTAATCAGAATTCCAGACAATCTGAATGGCACAACTTTAAGATTTATCCAAGTCTACCACATGTTTGGTAGCGTGTGCATCACCCTGACTGTGTAAGATGGACTGACTAAAACTTTTTGGCGACCCAGAATACTGAATGAGTATCTGGTAGAAAGCTTCAAAAATAAAAATATACTTACTCCTCAAAAAAAGAAGTGTCCACCATTTTATAATTACAGATTTCTCACATACACCAACAGGGAATGAGTGTTTAAGTGATTGTGGTGTCATGACAAATAGTGGTCCACATTTTAAGGAGTCACTCCCAGTAGATCTGAGTTTGGACATGAGTAGAATCAGCAGGCAGAGAATAAGTACATAGTGAGGAGAGCTTGGGGCCGGACATGAACGCTTTTCTCTCGTTGCACTGCCTTGAACATGCTGTAACCCCTGACCTGACACCACATAGTCGGCCTCGCCTGTTTACCCAATTACCGCCTTAAACTTTACAGCTCGCTGTCATGCATTACGCTCAAGACAAAAAGCACAACAGTGTGGCAGTGCATTTGCTGTCACAAACGGGACTACGCGGATAATGTCTGGAGAAGCCTTGTCAGAAGAAATCATGTCATGGTTTAGACATTTGTGGTGGTGAACACACCCCAGAGAAAAAACCTGCCTGGGCACCTGGAGTTTTGCAACCATCCTTGATATTACTTGAATCTGGAGATGTGTGTGGAGAAAATTGAATTCTAATATTTCCTTCTTTTTTTTTTATTGTAGAATGCCTTTTCATTTTTTAAATGACTTTTGTAAATGTATTTTCTCTACAGCTGTGAAACTTCTGGTATATGCTGTCCTGAATAAAGAATTTTAAGAGTGGTTTTAAGAGTCAGTCTCTTGTGTAAATCTTTAACATTCAGAGGACACTAAAATTGTATCATTTTTAAAGGCAATTTATAGACAATTCAAACAGGGAATCTAGAACATAAAGGGCATAATATTACATCTTGTGAACACTTGTGGCAACAACAAATAAAGAACTGGTCTGAACATGTGGCACACTGACACATTTGTAAAAAAAAAAAAACTTGCTGGCAGCTCAGAAACTTCATTAACTGAGCTGTCTGTGTCTGAACTCCAATCTTACACTTATTCGGATAGTCTTTTTTTCCACCTCTGCATCACTGGCACTCACAACAACGTTAAAGAGGTATCATGGGAGACAATGTCTTCCACTAGAGCTCTATCAGGCCACTTGTGATGGATCCCAGCAGTATCTGTGCCCACAGTCCAAAGCGGATAGTCTGTCCATGTCTGTGTCACTCAGTGTGAAGTCAAAAAGCCTGGCATTGTCCTTAATTCTGTCTGGATTTGACGACTTGGGGAGCACAGGGACGCCCTGCTGCACAGCCCAGCGCAACAGGATCTGGGGGGTACAAAAGACCTAAATGTTTTCCAAGTCTTGGTCATAAAATGTGATTTATTGAATACTGAGAGGGTGATGCCCAAAAAGACATTAAGCGGGATGCATATTGTGTGTGTGTGTGTGTGTGTGTACCTGTGCAGGTGTGCGTTCACAGTTCTTTGCCACCTCCATGACCACAGGGTCAGTGAGCAGCTCTCCTTTTCCTAGGGAGGAATAGGCTTGGAAACAGACTCCATACTCCTCACACACACTCCTCAGCTTGGTCTGACACAGACGTGGGTGAAATTCAACCTAAAAAAAAAACACATTGTTTATTAGCTCTTTCAAAAACTGTGTCCTGAGTACTTTTATGTATATTATGTGTTATCTATGGTCCTTTCGCTCTTATGTGTTATACCTGCAGCACCGCAGGAGGGATTTTGCAACTCTCCATCAGTTCTCTCATGTGTGCTGGTGTGTAGTTGGACACTCCTATGGCCTTCAGCTTCCCCTGGGCATGCAGCTCCTCCAGTATGGCCCAACTCTGAGCTCGGTTGCCTGGGATTAAATATTAATTGGGTCCTCGTCAGCAGTGTTACTTAAGCACAACAACACCGTGGAAGTGAGACGACAGCTCAAATCTGATCTCTTTACCTGGGTTGCGTTTGTCAGCCACTACCAGACCCTGTGTGCCAGGCCAGTGGATCAGGTAGAGGTCAATGTAACCCAAGTCCAGCTGAGACAGGCTGTGGAGGGCTCCCTCCATGGCCCTGTCACCCTGATCCTTGGGGCCCAGCTTACTGCAGGGACACAGACAGAGGAGGAGGGTTGAGGAGGAGGGTTGTTGACCATGTGCCTCCACATGGTCTCTGAGGAAAAAAATCATGTGATGCGGGTATGACACCAAAGCCAGTACAGGCATGCATTGTTCATTTTATGCAACTACAACAATCAAATCAAGAAAACATTTTAAGTGAATTACATACATCTTATATTCCCTCAATATTTTTGTTTTCAAGCTGTATTCAAGATGTACTATTATAGCTCTAAAATGACATTTACACTGTACTCTGTAAGATATGAGCCTATACACATCACCTGGTTATGAATACATCCTCTCTGGTTAATCCATGTTTGGGCAGAAGCTCCTTCAGAACTCGACCCAAGTCAGCTTCATTCTGGTAGACGGCTGCACTGTCAAAGGCCCGATAACCAGTAGCCAGTGCGGCGTCCACAGCCCGGTAGACATTCTCAGGAGCAAACAACTTGTAGGTCCCCAAACCCAACAGGGGCATCTCAACCCCAGTACTGAGGAGGACTGAAGGGGTAGTGGAGGACATGATCTGATATGCACTTCTCCTTTGTACCCTGGTTGGATTATTTGGCCTGTCCAGCACTGTTTGAGAGGGGGGGAGAGTTGTGAAAGAAATGAATGGGGGTTTTCCTGGAGTAATCAACATTAGCATGGTTGTCCTGGGACCAGTATTGCAGTAGGTGGAGATTTAGGTGGTGATTCATACAGGTTTTCCATCACCCTTTTCCCCAGTAATATTACAGAGGAAGGTCGCAGTGTTGTGATGTAGCAAATGAGTACAAATTGTGCTACAGTAATGCAGCAGCACAACTGAAACATCATTAGCTGTAGTACCAGCTGTGCTACAGTGATGCAGTGTTAAGACTTCAAAGAGAACTAATAATACACAGTTTCTGGACATTGGCACGTCACAATATGCCTTTATGTAAAGAGATAGTTACAATTTGAGGCAGTGGAACGCTGTAACGTCACCAAAACTACAAAAATGTTTCCAATGATCCGACAACTCTGTGTCATGACGTCACACAGTACTTCCAATGTATAATACTGTGTTAGAACAGTTTTACGTCACAAATGTAGCGTCGTTGCAACTGTGCCGTTTTAGAACACGTAAACGTGACGGTTTGTTGCAGTGATGCAGTAATGGGACGTTTGGACGTAACATCTTGGACGCAGTGGCCATTTAGACGTAGAAACGTCAGTTACATTTCAATATGGCGAACTGGGTGGAAATGCGTTAAAATACATGTGCCTCCGTTAAAGATAATGTAGATATTTTCACCTCACCGTTTGGGCTCTTCCAGCTGACTTCCTTTAAGATTGAGGTGCATAAATAGGCAACGACCTGTCACATACCTAAGAAAGAGTGTCAAGGAATGAATATGACACGAGTGAAACAAAGATTGAAAGAGTACAAAGAAAGGGAAAAGTTAAAAACGTAACCTTATTACTAACTCCGTCATACAGGGAGAAATGTTTACAACCACCCCTTTGCCGCAACACGTGGTCCGTTGACAGTCATGTGACAGTTTGGGCGGTTTCGCCGTCACCATAGTGACACCTGCTCCGACGCCGCTGATTGGATGACGGTCTAGCCAATCAGAGAAGGACAAGAGACCGGAAGGCGGGAATTCGCCCTGAACAGCGAATCTCGATGCGAGTCCAGCGTTTGATTGACGGGTACGATTTTAACTGTTGACGTCCTGCTGGAGGGTGAGGTTCACTTTTCGGACGGCCGAGTAGATTCATGCTCGCCATTCTCCGTAGACATTACGGTAATTTTAGGGAGAGACAGACAGAGAGACAGACAGAGAGAAAGAGAGAGAGAGAGAGAGAGAGTTTCTGACAGTTTTTACACAAGTGAAGTCAGTTTTAGCCTTTACATGACTATAGGCAGTGTTAGCTTACAGTAGCATTCAGGCTGGTTGACATACATTCTTGAACCACCAGTCAATCATTTCATCTGATTATTTTCTGATATTGTTGCCTAAACTGTTTCAGGTCAGTCATGCCACTGCAGGCTTTCTGCTTCCCTCTCCCTGAGACTCGATTGTTCAGAGCTGGTAGTTTTATGTACAAGTTCAAGATCAGGGGAGGCAGCAGCTACAGGCAAGACAGACATGATTCTTTACATCTTCACAGCCTCATACGTCAAGTCGGAGACAATTTCAAATGAAAAGAGCAAAAATAGCCCAAGGAAAATGAAAATAATGCCTGCACACTTAACTTGAAATAAATCTGATCTCCAATAGAACAACTATAGATGTAAATAATTGTTTTTCTGGCATTCTTTAGGCCGGTCCCCATTTTTAGGCCATTTTTACTAAAGCAGAGCAAAACAGCATAAGCTTTAAATCCATAAGCCAAACATACCAACAGGAGGAGGCCCACTGATCGATGCTGCATCCACTCATTGGCTCCCTTCAGTCTTCAGTTCTCTTCAGAGTTTTGCTAAATGTTCTTTCTCAAAAGCATTTGGGGAGACGGCTGAGCTACGGGCAAGAGAGGAAACATTGATCTATTTTCTCTGTTTTAACTCCTCTCTTTAAACTCCACTGGCTATAATGGCTACTGTTACATCATCTGATGTGTTAGTTTGTCTTCACATTTTGTTTTCATCTGCAAAAAAAAGAGGACCAAAGACCCCAGAGGATTAGTCTGCATTTATTCAGCGTCCTATAGTAACAGTCCTAACTCATGGGATGCCTTAAAACAGGTTTTCATTGAGACTGAAGATGATATTCTTTTCTTCTTTAAACTACACTTGATAGTATTAACACTCAAAGCTCTGCAGCAGTACAGTTATATCTTCTTAGCAGCATTTTCTCATATATACAATGCCTTATCAGCTATTATCAGCATTTGAAAAACACCACTAAAACGTGAACTGTTAATACTAGCACAACAACATCTTTTAAGTTCCAAACGTGTCTGAATATATTATAATGTGTATAATATATTTTATCAGTGGAAAAGTGCCTGTGGGAGGAAACCGCTTCAACCGGGAAATGGAGGTACTTATTGCTGCTCGCCTCAGTCAGCATTCACATTTGTTGTGTTGACACTCTGTCATTCACACTAATTCAGTCTGACCCCTCATTGTTCATATTTCCTCATTTCCATCTCTTTTACTTTAATTTTCTTCTTCTCTGTCTTTAGGAAATTATCAGAGCTGTTCTCGGTAACCTGGACAGTCTCCAACCCTTCTGTACTACACACTTCATTGTCTTCCCTTGTATCCTTTATAGTGAGTTAACCAGTTTTTCAGTTAACCGCCCACCAGTCTGTTTAGTTGTTTGCATGGGGATGCTTTAGGATGGTACTGTAGCAGCTGCATGTCTTTAAATTGCAAAGCTGCCAAATAGAGATCAAAGATTACAGCTGCTGATGGTCTTACCAGAGGTTTGCCGTGTTTCGTTAACTGTAACCACCAGATAAGAAGCGGTGGGATGGAGTGTCTAAGGCGATGTGCAAACTTGGTGAGAAGACACTGAGAGCTTACCCATTCATTGTTATCCTCTACCTGGAGGCAAATATGCAGAATGGTGAGGATGGACACACATGGGCAAAAATGCACAGCTTGTCATAGAGTATTCACTAAATACATCCTGTACTTGTAAAGCAGTGCTCGTTATCAGTGCAAAGACATGCATGGTTATAGACCGATAATGTTGCTCCATGGGAACAGACAGAGCCATATCTATATAGGCTCTGTTGGCCTGACCACTCTCCATCACTCTCCACCATAGAAGATCCTCTAAGTTGGTTCATCATGGCTTCAAGTGCAGACGAGGAGTGGATTAGCTGAGCATGTGCATGCAGGGTTTAGTCTATAGTCCTGTTAGTGAGCGCTGGCTGTATGATAGAGAGTTCAGAAACAGACGCACAGGATACTGTTCAGGCATGTTGATGTCTCCATGTGTTTATCTTGTTTCAGGAAGGAGAGCAGAGGAGAAGTTGAGCCCAGTGAGCTGTCGTTCTGTTAATCACAAAGTGAGAATACAGACGATAGAGTTCAGGTTTTGTTGTCATGCTGTCTTGTCTGATATGGTATATAGTTAAATCATAACCTCTGGTACGGTGCCAATAAAATCCGAGCATTACCAACGTTACAAAGGTACGGTTTGTTGCAGGGCCATTGTAATGCCACCCCATGCCATGTATCCTGTGCAGTTCACTACGGTGTGTTTTCTAGGAGAAAGATGTTGCACAGAAATGCTCCTCTGTCCCTGAGCCTCAGTCAAAGCGTCGTAAAAGAGATTCACCACTAGAGGACGCCATAATAAAGGACTTAATCAAGGACTTGGAGGCTGAGAGCAAGGTTTCTAGGGTCAGGTGAGTGCCCTCTTTACTACAGTAGAGCTAGTCTGTAACCCTCAGCTACATTTACTGTGTGTATGTCACATGTAACTTTATAACCTATAACATGACTACATGTTTAAAAAGTCTCTGCAATTAAAGGCAGATATTTTTAATGTATTGGATTAAAGCTAAATCCATGTGTGACCCTATTTATTTCCCCCCAAACTGCCTTATAGGGTTAAGTGAATGAGCCGTTCTGTCAGCTAGGGTTCAGTGACATAACACATGCCATTAGACAATATAAATTTTCACTCTACCATTTACACATATACATAGTAGCTGTCTGTGTGTATAACGCCATGTGGTGCAAATCAGTGAAGTGGCATTTTTATATGGCCATTATATTCATCAAGATTCCTCAAATGTACAATATAGAAAATGTACAATATCACGATATTCAGTACATCAAATTTGCATTATAATATTATACATATGTATCAAGATAGAAGAAATCTTTCTTTCTTTTAAGGTATTTGTGTGCAGGCTTGCCTCAGAGCAAGATATAATGTATGAATTATAATGAAGTGTCTTGGATCATCGTAAAGTTTATGATAAAAATAGTGTTTTTATGTCAGTAGAGATACTGCAGGGATTATTGGCTTCATCGTGGATCACAGTGTGCTGTGTCTTGACAGAAGTAGACACGGGTGTCATCACTTATTTTCTGTGTTCCTTCTCAGTGTGAACAGTGTGTGTTGTTATAAGGGCGCTGATGTGGGTAATGGGCCACTGAGGTTTGACGGGAGCAATAAAAGGAAGCTTGTTCACACTAGCATCATACACGTTCACGCATATACACACACCTGTATGCAGAGAGTAAAATGAGGGCTCTCATTCAGAAAATCACTAAGACATCCATCCTGACAACTGCCCTGTTTCTCTCTTTCTCACACACACACACACACACGCTCCAGTGATTCTTGCCGTTATGAAACAGACAAGAGGCGAGCGGGCGCCACCTCAATCACACTGACAGTCAGATCATCGGGGCGAAAATGATTATTTAAAAGGCATACACACTCACACACACACACGGCCTTTCCCTCCACCCAGTTTAACTTATATAAACAGAATTGTCTCCCTTTTTGAACTTGAGGAACACACTCAGATGCACAAACTGTGTAAACATCCTGCAAACAGCAGGGCCTCAAGCATCATCACCAGCTCACAGGAAATCAAGTTTCATTGAGCAATTCCCACTGAATTATATTCAGCACATTGACCATTACACTGACATGTCCTTACAAAGGTGCTACACATGAACACTCGGAGGTACAAGTTCACACACACTGTCAGCAGTGTCTGTCCTGCATCCTCAGAGGCTTCCTATATGCCGCTTCATCACTGATGGCATTCATCGCTGTGTGTGTGTGTGTGTGTGTGTGTGTGTGTCTACGTGATGCCCTGGAGAGACAGATGGTTTGTTTGTGTGTTAAACCTGCTGGAAAAATGGGAACAGAAAAGATTGACTTTCAAAGAACATGTGTGGACGTAGAACGGACAGAAAGTGACAGCTTTTATATTTGTTCTCTCGCTTTTTTCTGTTCTGCTGATCTCGACTGTGATGCAGTTGATGTTCTCTACAAAATGAGCAGGCGGTAAGATATTTCATCTTTTTTATTTTATTGCTGACTCTCATGTAGCGCCCTGAGGAGATAGACGGTGCCCAGGAAGGGTCGGAATGGCCATGACCCTGTGCTTGTCTGCACTTCCTGCCTCCTGCTGAGTCACAATCATCTCCTCTGGATACTTCTTTCTCCTGCAGTAGTCGCTCTAGGTTTTTCTCAGGTCTTCGGGCTTGGGCCCTTTTCCATTGACTATTTGGTTCAGTTGGGTTAATGGCTTCCGGCTGATGCTGGAGCTGAAGTTCAGAGAGCATGAATGTGGCTGAACTTTCACGACTCTCTCAGGCATGAGAGATGCAGTTTGGTCAGTTTCAACAAAGCATTGCGATTGATGGACTTTGGCTCCTAAACATTTTGGGTGCTCTGTTAAGAGGATGAATTGTCAGGTTTTTTTATGCCCCAGCTCATGGAGGCTCTTTTGTTTCACACAGATGTTATTCTGATACACAAATTACATAAATTCTATTATAAAATAAATGTGAAATAAACTACAAACTCACAAAGCTTAATGGTAGAAACGGAGATTGTCAAGCTTCGTCATCTCTTTCTCTACCTTCATATAAAGATCAAGAACAGATCTTTATTTACTTTTAGAAATAAATGAAAGTTCCTCATGTATTTGACTTGTATAAAGGGGTGTCCACTTGTATTGAATTTAACAACAATTAATCTAAGGATAAACTTGGTTGTGTCCACCGTTCAGCAGGCTGCGTGTGGACTGTCTACATCCAGAGGGAGAGGCCAAAGTAGATCCAGGGCACGTCGACAAGGTGATTCTTTTCATTTAACTGGTAAACTGATTTGTCTCGCTCTTAAATGTCAAACGAAGAAGTCATTTTAGCCCACAGTTGTTTAGAATTGTTGATTCCAACAATTCATCTTCCATTTTCAATCCTGCTGCGCTCTTTCATTTCCTCTCTACCACGTATACTTGTAGCATCTCTGTCTTTATTGTAACCCCAGGCAAACATTAGCGCAGACAGGTAGGATAACAAGTGTGATTAAGGTTAATGATAGCATTACATCAGACAGAGAGTGTTTTTCAGTGTAATTGTGTGTATGTCAGAGTGTGTGTGTTTCTGGTACTGTGCTTCAGTTTCATTAGCAACAAAGTATACTTGTCCATTTTGGCTTTCTTTTCTGCCTCCTCCCTCTCTAGCTTTGTTTCCCCCCCTTAAAGTTATTTCAAGTGGAAAAAATGATTGAAACTAATTATGTCAGCCCCTTGAGTTATTTATTTTCTAAGAAGGAAGCGCTATTGCAAATGTACAGGCTTCACGAAGGATTCAGTTTGAACAATGAAGGTGATCATCATGCAAGGCATGCATTCTGATTACACAAACAAATGAAATTTAACTAATTCCACAGAATATTAAGGTCATACAGACACTTGAAAGAATCCAATTGGCCCTTAGCTAAGCTGCACCACTCATCTTTACTGTTGTTGCTGTTTACGTCCTATCGAGCTTTCCATTCTAGCAAAGCACATTGATAACAGAGGCAGAATTAACACTCTAAGTCTGGGTCCTACACTTCTGACAGAAGGCCTCCCGTAGTCAGCGAGCGTGTGGATTAGGAATGAAAGAGGCGCCATTCTTCATATTGCAAGTCAGATGATTTTTAAGCTGTTATTTTAAGGTAAAATAGTAGCATAGTTTTTTTTATTTCTTATAAATTGCCATTTCAATCTGTATTATTATTATTAAAAATACATAATAACTACTTGGATGAACAACACAAAGATTATGTTCATGTTTTAATGTAAGTACTTTCGAACAGCTTCTGAGAAAAGGCTCCGAGAACGAGGACAAACTGATTTGGCAGTCACTGCGTAACCTTCCCCAAATCC
This sequence comes from Pempheris klunzingeri, assembly GCF_042242105.1. Classification (NCBI taxonomy): domain Eukaryota; kingdom Metazoa; phylum Chordata; class Actinopteri; order Acropomatiformes; family Pempheridae; genus Pempheris; species Pempheris klunzingeri. Next base: position 12,234,093 of record NC_092034.1, read on the forward strand.
AATATGTGGAGAAATCCAAAGCCAATGATTGGACAAATGCTGTTCAGTGGGAGGGATCAGCGATAAAGTAGCATTCAAAATAAGTTTGCGTTACTATAAAGAAGTTATATTCTGTTATATTCTGATTTTAATTTCTTCTAATCCTCTCCCATAGAAAGGGACAGAGAGGTGTGACAAATCAGGTGTCAGCACGGTCAGAGGAGGTCTGACTCCGGCTGAAGTGCATCCTCGGATAAATCAGGACATGGGACAGGAGGGAGGTGTGGAGGGGGGGGGCGATGCAGCTTCGGGCCCTGGGACACCTGAGAGGCCGGGGGCTCTGGCTCGACTGGCAAGGTTGGTGTGGCAGCACTGTGGGCAGTAAACAGTACCTTGCTAGCATGCTACGATCCAGAAAACCAAAAAAGCAGTGAGTCTGGGTAAGATTCAACCCTGTGGAGAGGATGGGGGTGCCACTGTTGTATTTGTACATCTGATTTTACGCCCACAGGAGAAACAAGAGCTAATTGGTTCTGGACCTCAGAGAATAAAGTGTCAAAGATTAAAATGGATCGGGGAAATCCAGCTGTTGTGAGCACAGAAATTACAATATTTCTGTCAGATGTCTGTTGAGGCAAGCTGGGACGCCGTATGTCCTTAGGCACCTAAAAGTCTGACGAAACTATCTCCACGATGAAATCAGTGCATCAAACGCTCTTAGAAACAGCATTTTTAATGGTAAAGGTGTACAGTAGCAGCTGTATGGGATGAGTTCATCACATGTGCAGTCTGTTAAAAGCTCTATCTGTCTCTTTGCAGCCACATCTTCTCCTTCTCCTTGTTCTTCAGAGACACCTGAGAGCCACAGCAGATTCAGGAGGATCCACTGGGTCCAGTAGTGGAAACTCACTTTGTTTGGTTAAAGTTCTGCAGTGAGAACTAAAAGGTTCTTCAGGAACAGCATTTTGAAGATCTTTTATATTAGTGTCAGTAGTGTTTTAAAGATGTCTCCTCATGTTCTCTTATCACACATTACATTTTCCATTATATAGATTTATTATAGGTAATAACTATTGCCACAGAGTTGGATGATCTACTTAAAATCAGCTTCCTGTTGTGGTTCTTAACTGACAGCATAAGAAAATAAATATTGTTGCTTCTTTGTTTCTTATTTTATTCGTGGCTTCTCTTGTGATTGTATGTTGTTGTATATATTGTTCCATTATGGATGGAGTTCCTGCTATTAGCTCGCCTCACGTCATTGTTTTCACAGCATCACATGTAATAACTCTGGATAACTGAAACCGGATCTCTCATTTCTCAGTTTCCCATTTTTAATTCTGCTACATTTAGCTTTTAGCTTTCATGATCTTTCATGTCTGAGAGCTTTTTTAGTGTCTACACTCATTCTAACCTATAGACTAATGTTGTCATCTGAACCAAAACAGTTTGGTTATTAACATGCTGCCTTCAAAAAGTCCTGACATTGGTTTGCACATTGAATTCAGACAAAAAACAACCAGGAATTAGTCCAATTCAGATGGTTACATCTTTCCTCAAGGTGCAGACTGTCGAATGAATTCACAGGAACACATTCCAAGGCTTTATTCTGGTACGTCGTAGACAATGGCGACTCCTTCTTAATGTTTCCACTCCGGTGTGTGTGTGTGTGTTCATAAGTGCGCACCTTGAGCACCTTGAGCTTTAGTGAGTATCACCTTATGGAAACTCCACTTTCCTCCTGTCAATCTAAATTACCTAAATGTACTATCTGTGTGTGTGTGTGTGTGTGTGTGTGTGTGTGTGTGTTTTGGATTCACACATTCAGAGCTGATGTTTGTCACCAGCTGTAAATATGCAAAAGAAAAACAACAAAAGAAAAAAATCTGGCTGCTGATTATGACGAGTGTGTGTGTGTGTGTGTGTGTGTGTATGCGCCTGGATGCACGTGTTCATGCTTGCATGTGTGTGTTTATATATGGGGGTAAATGGGTCAACTGGACTAAAACATCATCTTGGAAACAGGAAAACTTTGCCTAATCCTCTCCTCAGATTGTCATAGAGCCCAAAATAACACACACATCATTTATCTTACACTCACATCAATTTACACACTTTGACCACACACACAATATCCTGTCAGACATAATGATACACACACATATGTAGCACTTAGAATAACAGACGCACACATCATATACTGCTATGCAGACACAGGCATACATCATATACTCTCACACACACACACACACAGATGTACACACACACACACATACAAACTGAGATTAAAATAACAGGGCAGAAGTGGAAGCGGACACATTAATGATATTATAGTCATTCAAGACGCCACGGTTTCCACGGCAGCCGAGAGCGGCGGGGCCACTGAACGATACAAACATCAGTCACCCCGCTGAGTCACACTGGAGAAACGTGTGTGTGTGTGTATTTCAAAGCAAAGTTCATTCATGTCCAACTCTTTCCTGATGAGGTGCTGTGGGCCACTCAAATTCATAGTCTCTCTCTCTCTCTCTCTCTCTCTCTCTCAGTGGTTGGCATGGAATCTGAAGAAACACACACTGCAGCCGTCCGTGCAACTTACTGTCAACACACTAATAGTTTTGTGTGTTTGTGTGTGTGTAGGTGGGGGGTTTAGGTGATGAGGTCACACATTCCGTTTTCCATTGACATAACTGGATTGGGAATGTTTGGGGTAGAGGGGCCATAAGATGATAATTGTGTTTTCCTTCGGAGGTGTGAGAGAGTGAGGATGTGTGTGAGAGTGTGGGAGCCACAGCATCTATCCTGAATCAGTAATTAAGTGAGCGCCACAACCTGCTCTTTCTAAAAATGGTTCAGAGTGGAACTGTTTTGCTACAACACTGCATGCCAGAACAACGCATATTAATTTCTCTCCAGCTATGGTTTTTATTGTGGTGCAAAAGGTGGATATTCTATTTTTTCTTCCATTAAAACAAACCTAATTAACAACGTCAACGTCTATCTCAATACTTTCTGACTTCCCTGCACAGACAGTGGCATTCAGCCCAAAGCCCATTTGTTCCTACTGAGGAAGACAGGTCTCAATTGTTGTAATTGTTGTTGTAAAGTCAAATTTCAATCTCCCTCAATCTCCAATCTCCAAACAGCTGATGTTCATTATCAGATAAGACTGAGCTCCTTTTTACACCTGGAATCAAGTGCAGTGCATCGGCCTACATGTTGGTGGATTGGGCCTTTAAATGCTGTGGTCCATAGTCTTTTTTCTGCAGACTTTTTACACGTGTGTTTTATACATGATGATATTTGAGCTGTAAATGTTTTAAAATATCACCATTACTATTTTTCATATGTGTACTTGTTCTTGTGTGCTAAACAAGTAAATGTGTACTGCAGCTGGTCACTGTAGTTTTTAGCAAATGTTCAAAACGCGGCAACCTGCCATATGTTCATTATTTTCACTTGTTTCAAGAAAATGTTGATTTCCTTTAGAAACAGTTTGATATATTCTCGTTGCACTAGCAGATATTTTCTTAAACGTAGACAGATAGGGCTTAATAAGATGAGGTTTTTGCAGCAAAGTAAGCCTAAAGGCATCAATCAAGTCTTATTGTTTCCTGAGTGAATTACTTATTACAGTGTCAAGGAACTATGTGGAGGGTTCAGCTTTCATCAGTTTCTGTTGATAAATGGGCATAACGAGCATCTGTAGTTTGTATTTGTGAAGGAACAGTCTCCTGCTATGCTATGACTATGATGAAGCAACGATAATAACATCTGGGATCTAACCATTGTATAGTAGGTTAAAACAAAATGTCAGACGTACTGATTCACCTCCATCCACTTTTTTTTACTTTGATTTTTATCATGTGGTGACTTCCTTCTTGAATCAAATCAAAGGTTTTTAAAGACAAGTCGTTTATTTTTATGGCCCAGTATCAGCAGGCTTTACAGCACTGATTCCCAACCCAGCCTTAACTCTAGGAAGACATGGAAAAACTCATTGAAAAACCAAAAACACAAGGAGCATTGATTCTGGTTGTCATTATTCCAGCGAGTTAAGGCATTTTTTCCTTCAGTTTTATATGGATTCTCATCAAAGGAGAACAAACGACCCACGTTTTGGGTGCTTGGCAACACTTTTAAAGAACTACACAATCATCTGAGGTCTGATTCGGCAGTTTGTGACCTTTATGACTTGTCACTCAAGTGTCCAGATACTGCTGCAAATGTCCAACGAATAATCTAGGAGTCTCTTAAAACTCCCTCTGGAGTTTGGACAGGGTGGTTGCTAAGCTGATTTCCTCCGTTCAAGACAAGGAAGACGAGAAGCAGAGCCAGGCGTTACCCGCAATATACCCATCATGTGCCACAAACACACACACACACACACACACACACACAGATTTGACCCAAACCCACAATATCTTCTGACCCTGCCCTGCCCTTCCTTCTGCAGCCACAAATGGAAAACCCAGGCAGACTGTGCGTGTGTGTGTGAGGTCTCACCCCTTCAGAGTATTTATTGGTTCACTTGTAGTGTGTATCAACTGGCAGCTAAGGCCTAAAATATTATTTCTTTTTTTGTGATTTTGTGCGTGCATTTAAGTGTGTTTTCGTGTGCACCCCATGTGTGCGGTAAAGCTGTGTGTGTTCTTACTATTGTGGTGGTGCGTTGATGGAAAACCTATCTAGTTTTCCTCTGTGTCACAGCGGCGGTCCCCCTAAAGGTTTAAAACAGAGAGAGCAAGGAGGGGGAGGGTGGAGGGACAGAGAAATGGTAACACAGTCCAGGAGGAAGACGTTCAAGAAAGACCTTTAAGGCGATTTGAATAAGTTTTACGACAGTTTCAGGGTTTTTTTTGTGCAGGTAGAAAGAGTGTAGAAAAAAAAGATTGACACACTCTCAGCTGTCTAATTGTGGGTGTGTCCAGAGCTATAAGTGCCTTCGCTCTTACCTGTGTTACTTATATCCCTGCATGAGGCTCAGAACAGACGCTCTCACACACACCTGTCAGCAGACACACCTGCCCTGCACCCAAGAAGCTCCCTGCTCTACGTCGTCAGGTAAGACCGAGCTCCTCTCTACACCTGGAATCAAGTGCAGTGCATCAGCCTACATTTTGGTGGAATAGACCTTTAAATCCTGTGATTGTTCTGTGCCATTTAGACTGTGATCTACACATTTTAGAGTCTTTTTTCTGCAGACTTTTAACATCTATGCTCACATTAATATTTGAGAATTGTACCACTTTTTGTGAATGGATACATTTCCCATACAAAGAAAATGTATGTGTTCTTGAAATACAAGTATAAGTTATGCTGTTTTTGGAGTTTTATACTGAAACCCCTCACCACTCAGCCGGCTTTTACTCATGCATTTGTGTAAAGTATCATATTATTAAGTATTATTGACTATTTTGATCATTCTAAAAAAAATGTAACATTATATAACAAGACAGTAGATGAGACAATATGTGTTTCCTTTGAATGTGTGGTATCTTTAGATTGTCATTAAGGCTGTATGCTTTTACTTTGCCACAGATAATCTATAACAAATTGTGACGCTATTTAAAAAAATTTTGATTACACTTGAGTAAGTTGACAATGATTACTATTCTATCTACTGTTAAGTAGAATTAGTAAAGGTTTCAGGTCCTTGATGTTGCAAAAACACTGATTGCACTTGTGTGTAATGACGCAGATGTAGCAAGTTTAAAGTTCTTATATAAAATAAAATGGCCTACTGCAACTTCTAGGTCAACAAACAAAGCAAAAACAAAATTTTTCAAACAACGCAGGTTAATTCAGGAGAGTAGTGAATGATTTGGGTGATTTACATTGAAATATTACCAAATTTTCCTCTCGCTTGCCAAATGTCCGTATATTTTTAATGGTTATCACTGGAAAAGGCAGCACTGATATTATTACCACAACTTTAAGCATCTTAACTTTTCAAGAGTATATATTCTTGAGGCTGTTTTGGTGGTTCCCCCCATCCCTCCCCTTCCCTCCACCCCCCACTACCACTTCCCAAAGCGGGATGTAGCATATTACAACCCTCAAACACAAACCAAACCTTCAGGCGTGGAAAAGATAACATAAGACATAAGAGGAAAAAGCCGGGCATTTCCCCTGCCCCCACCAGCTGACACGGGGTTAATGGCCTCACGTGCACTCATTCGCTCACACACACGCACACAGTCCTGACCCGTTAATTTGGTCGCACCAGCAATGTTAATGGTGTCCCCGGGGCCGTTCCACCATCACCACAGCAATTCCCAAACGCTCCAGTCGGAGGGAAGCGGAGCTGGAAAGAGCTGCCATTTTAGAGGGCAAGGGTCAGGATCCCCAAATTCCCAGGAAAACATGACTTTATTGTTTACACACGTGTTGGAGTGTGTGCATGTGTGTGAGGGGGGCATGAGCACGTGCATCCATGGACACCCAAGATCATGCATGCATGTGCACATTCAATATGAGTGTATGTTCATGGTTATGTGGGAAATGGAGAATCCTTCGGTTTTTCTGTATTTTAAAGTTATTATTATTATTATTATTATTACCATGGGACTGCTGTCATGTATGCAGCTACATGTACATCAGTACAGTCGGTGTGTATGTTTGTACAGTCGGTGTGTGCGTACATGTGTCAGCAGGTAGCTGTTAAATGAGGCAAATTGAAATATAAAGACAGCATTGTCTTTATTCACATTAGCTGTTACTCACCTGAGTGACACACAGGCTGACAGGCAGGATGGGAAATCACCCTGGTGGAGGAGGGAGGGTGGCTCTGAGCAACGCTTTGATTTTAAGGGGAAAGTTCAGCAGCAGAGGATCACCTCAGGTCCTCAGGATGAGTCAGTGTTTGAGAAGGCAGCGGATTCTTCATGTTCCTCATCCCAGAAAACAAGATTACTGAAGACCTTCTAGTTGCCTGGATCATCTCCACCTTTTTGACTTGTGACACTTTATAGCTGAGCAATGCCTACTTAGGTCACATCACAGCTGTATGTCTATAAACAATTAGCATTCAACTGAAAAGTTTCTTTTTTTTATTCCGTTTTTTCATTCATTCATTTTTAAAAGGTAATTTCTGAAAAGGTCAAAATTTATAGGATTTCACAAAAACAAAAGCAAAGATTAAGAAAAGCTCAAAAATAAACACAATGTATCATTGAAATGTTTCCCCCCTTCATTCAAATCTTGTTAACCATCTTATGACATAATTAGCTTCAGCTACGTGCAGTGTAATATGATGTCATAACATTTTTCACATTAAACTCATTAAAGTTGGATTTTTTGCATAACAACCTCCATACATACTTACATACTTTGGACCCTCCAGGCTGCCATCCAGATGTCGCTGTGCATGACCTCACATCTCTGCCTACTGGTCCTACCAGTGATGTCACTGATGCTGCTCTTCTCTCCTATTGGTTGGAGCTACGATGGCCTCACCCCAGGGTGTCACCTGCACCGTAAGTAACACACACAGTAACATAGTAAATGCGTTTCTGGTTTTGAGAACAACAGTCATTCTAGTTGAGCGATAACCTTGATGTCCAGTCTCAGTTTTCTAGAACAACAGATTTAACAGTGCTGTCTTCTCTCCACTCTCCAGCTTTCAACGTGACGATCCGCAGTGACCGGCGTGGCACATGTAAAGGCACCCATCTGGTTTACGCCTGCGTGGGCTACTGCGAGTCCAGCGCCTTTCCATCCAGATACTCTGTGCTGGTGGCCTCCAACTTCACCCACAACATCACCTCGGCTTCTCGATGCTGCACCATCAGCAAGGATGCTAAGGTGAGAGGATGGAGGCGGGTCGGTGAATGAAAAGAAAAAGGGATTAACTACAGTTTTTATCATTTTTCGCCTGTTCATGTCCTGTAACATGTCTTCTCCAAGGTCAAGGTTCGTCTGGACTGCCCTCGAGGTCGCCACCACGATGAAATAGAGATTCTGACAGCGAAGGCGTGTCGCTGCGACATGTGCCGCAAGTCCCGCTACTGACACATCAAGACAATAGGCTGCATACCAAATGTACACAAGGATAACCGCCAGATCACAGTTTAGTATGAACTACACCACTAACTATCTTTTTTCTATCTATGTCGTTTTGAATGTTGAAAAAAATCCACTTGAACTTATTTATCTGAAAATGACTCTGCTTTCTAAGTTACTTTCAAAACCAGGGTTTTCTTTATTTGTGCTATCAAAGAATGAGAGGAAGGTGGCCAGAAAATGATGAAAAGGTGGAAAGGTTTCTGCAGATCTATGTAGACCACTTGACTCGTGAAATTTTCTACTAAAATCAAGTCAAAGTGGAAGTAGGCAACGTTTCAACTTTTCCACCGCCCAGCAAGTGGTGTTATTGTGCTGCTGTCGCAAAGACAGGCGGATCAGCATCTTCAAATATTCAACCACCTGTCTGCTTATCAGCCGCTGAACAGAATAGTGTAACTTTCACCACTGCTCATTTGACAAAGACCGCTGCAAGAAAACGATCAAACCCTAATCTCAATGCCATGATAAAGTATTAATTAGAAGGCAGGTTGTGTTATTTACTGATCAAATACAAAGAAAGCCAACTGAATTGCATTTCCTTTGTGCCGGGAATCGAGCCTTCAGTTTCCAGAGAGATCGTACCCAGTGACAGACGGCATAGTGCAATGAAGGGAACCAATCTGAATGAAGATGGTGTCATTCTATAGCCATTAGTCATAATGATAAGTTCAAGCAAGAAAGTTGTCCACTTCCACTTTAAAGTCATTCAGGCAGAGTGAAACCTGCTCTGGATCTGTTACCCAGTACCTTAAATGCTAAAACGTTGATGTAACCGTGCTTTGTGAGTGTGTTTGCCAGTTTCTTTGTGTATCTATATGTAAAATGTGATGTAAGGGAGGCTTGAAAAAAAGAAACTTGATTGACACTTGATTGATTGTTAAAGGCTGTATAAACCATTCTGTTACTCATGCTTCAAACAAACTGAACCTTTTTTTTCTTTGAGGCTTGGCAGACTCTTGACATTGTAAGCAAGTAGAAATACAAAATAGTCCCACTGCCCTTTAAAGTGACTCAGTAGCAAGTGTAAGTAGACAGAAAAATCAGGATTCTAATCCATCAAACTCATAAATCACCCCAAAAATGCTGATTTCATCTTATCTCACTGACTTGTATTAAACAAAAAAAGTCAATATATTGTCAACCTTTGGAATTAACATTAAGGTCATTCATACGAGGAGTTTCATTCCTTGCAATAACCACTAAACACAGACATGAGACCAAAGAATGTACAAAATGTATTTATATTTATGAATTTGATCTAAAGGATATTTTGTAAATAATAGCTATTGATGAAACCAAAGAATGTTTAAAATGTCAATGAAATGAAAACAAAAAGAATGCACTGTATAGTTTGTGATGAAACTGTATTTCAATAAATTTCTATTCTGCAACTCTAAGTGACTTATGGGGACATTTGATTGTTCTTCTTACCTAACACACACACACACACACACACACACACACACACAAAGGGAGACTTGCACTGACTTACATTCAGTCCTTGGTGACTTACACGAACCTTAACAATGACCACTACATGCCTAACCTGACCCTTACCCTAGCCCTTATCCTTCAGATGTTGTCTGTCCCTCCTCAAACCAGCCTTAAACCAAGTCTTCATACTTAAATCTAGTTACATACATTGTGGGGACTTGAATTCTTTACCCAACAGGGGGCCAAGCGACTGAGGACGCTACCACCACCGTGTATGCATCATGTCACCTTCAAGTAAACACATTAAACAGACTTATATAGGTACATGTGCCATGTGAGAAGAATATAAACTTAAACACTGAAGACATTCATATTACTTGAGATTAATACAGGCCCCAGTTAAAGGGCTTTGTCTTCTTAATTTATTGGTGAATGTCTGTGGGGTGTGGAGAGTAAAAAATTTACAATTTTCTAGCTGATATCACTACATGTAACATGTTTTACATGAATTTCTGTCTCAGATTTGAGGAAAAACAGCTAAATGTGTGTAAAGTGAGGTAAATATTCAAAATATATCAGTCAGAAATTTGTAACTAAATTATCATATTCTGTCTCATAAATATCCCAAAACACAATAGCATTTTATCTAACTACCGTAAACTATACATTATACTTACTGCTATTTGTTCTCTTACATATAGACAAACCCCCCCCCCACACCCACACACACACACACACACGCACACACACTTCAGCCTCTCTTATTAGATATAAACCTCACAGGCATGCTTTCATCCCCCCTCAAAAAGTTGCACTCTTACTCAAATGTCTTGATTTTGTAATTTTATTCAGTTTATTCAGATAAACTGCTGATAACACTGTTGGCTGGAAGCAGCGTCCTGCCCATCAGAAGGTCTCACACTCTGTGTCCTGTGTGGAGCAGACGGCGCAGTGGCAGTGCAGAGCCATGGGGTAGTGGTAGAGGGGGGAGACGTCGGGCTGGCAGCCCGGCAGGCGGGCAGTCATGTGACGTGTGCGACTGTACGTACACACACGGTGGTGTCGGTGGATGTAGGGGGGATCTGGCACAGGTTTCTGCAGGGTTCACACACAGGTGGAAACACGGGTTACTTTGCTCCCCATTGATAGGTATGAATGTTGTCTAGACAAGGATAATGGCAATGAATTCAACGAGACCTATTGATTAAATTTGTTCATTCTTGATGTTGGAATTGGTAATTTAACAAAAAAAAACATGTGACCTCGAAGTCCATCTCTTGGCGGATCCCTGAGCTTTCAACCACAACTCTCTGTTCTCTGTGGAAGGAAGTCTGTGTATGCAGGTGAAAACTTGACCAAGTGCTTGTATGCAGACCTTTTTTAATCGAACACGTGAATTTCAAACTTAAATACTGACCTTCCTCCATGTGAATGAGTCAGCTCTGCTGTTGCTGATTAAGAGCTTTTTCTCCTCTTAAGGCTTTGAATTTCTGACCCCCTAAACTTGGTTTTTCAATTACTTACAGGGGAAATTTGAATCCCTGAAAAGTGGAGCAGTTCAGTCAAAGTTTAGAAACCCTCTGTTTAGAGGGATTTGAGCATGCCAATGACAATGACATATGGGTAAGAGCTAAGACTGGGTCATCAGCCTTTTCATGGTTTGGGCTGAGTCCTCGGCCATTAATCATTTATGTGATGTTTCATGGAAGCTTGCAGAAATAGCAACAGAAAAGAGTTGGACTCTATTGGCTACACGCTACTGTCACTTTACTGTGTGCGCATGTGTCTGTATGAGTTACCTCCCAGGTGTGACAGCGCCCCCAGCAGGCCTCTGTGGTGATGCGCAGTCCCTTGCAGCCAGGCTTCTGGGCCACAAAGGAGAACTCTCGTACCGCGCAACCCCGGAAACCATGTAGCATGGTTGTCACAGCAACACACACCGTGGCTGCCCCGGCAACCAGGAGGAGGACGAAAGAGAGGGACAGGGGATGGATATGCATGCTGGGAATGACAAGAAAGACAAAAAAGAAAAAATACTTTTATTGAAGTATTTATATCTACTGTTGCTCAGCTACACATGACCTAATGTACCCGTGCAGGGAACATAAAGATGTCATTTTTGTCAGGTTTACATTGTCAGTGAAGACAAAAACATTTCGTTTAATTTCTTTTTTTTCTTAAAGTCAGTCATGTCCTCATCTCTTCCCTGTCATTTGTCATGTCATTTTAAAATGATGTCTTGGGCCTGAAAGTAACTCTACTATCAAAAACCAGAGCAGAGTAAATTATTCACTTTGGCCTCTCGTATAAAATACACACTGAATTTCTGAAGGTTTTATTGCTAATGTTTTATTGTTACAGAGGAAGACTGGCTTTCAGAGCAGTATACTGTGGCATTCATAATGACTCATAACTCCCTCTAGTGGCCATTATGGCTATTTACAGTGGCAGTGACCCATTCACTGCAAAATATATTTATTTCAATGGGTAATAGATAAACTTTTCAACTGAAAACAAAAAGCATTATTTCAATGCCATTTTAATTGACAAATCTGGCAGTGTAATTATTCAATGTAACTTGCATAAAAAGCCGTTTTTCCTTTTTCATTTGAGTCAGAATCAAGAGTCTTTTCCTTTATGCTATTGAAGACATCTGCTTAAATGCACATTCACCAACCTTCCTCAGCTGTACAAAAACATCTGAAACCATCTAACTCAGCAGAATGTTTCACTTGTTTTAATACAGCATTGAATTAATGTATGTATGTAGGCAATAAAACTACAATAACCATGGTGCAAAATAGCCTACTAACATAATCATGCATACTTTTTGTCAATTGAGCTCTTAAAAGTAAATTATTAGTACCCTAACATGCCTGCCCCACCTGACTTAATAAATGTTAAAAAAAAAAAAAACACTTCTCACCTTTTCTGCTGAGGTTCTTGCAGAGATCTGAGCTGCTGGACTCCGATGTTTCTCTGCCCGGACAACAACCAGTGAATGGAACCAATCTGTCCTTGTTGTTGTTTTTAGAAGGCCATTAGGGTGGACGGACACTCTGACATCATAGCAATTACAATGAAATACCATTAGAGACCCCAAGCCAGAAATAATGGAGACTCCCTGGAAAATACTGATGCTTGTCTATGTTTTCTTAACCTCAGCTTGTATCTGTGTGTGTGTGTGTGTGTGTGTGTGCAGTTCTTTATCCAACTGTGGTCTATTCTCAGTGATGTGAGGATTGTCAGTGCTCAACTCGACAGTTACTGAGACAAAACATTAGTAACATGCATACAAAGGACAGAAGTTTTAAAACTCTTACTGGCTAATATATCTAATCAAATATAATTAAATAAAAGGTAGTCTGGATATCACTTTGAAAAGCTGAATTTTAAAGTGAAGGGATTAAACCAGATAATGTGAACTCATCTGAGCATCGGTCTCATCTGCAGCCACTTGGATATTTTAGTTCCATACCAGCAATTCAGTGTTTGTATTATACGTGTTTCAGTCCATTTCCTAAACCTCACCTGTACTCTACAACACAGTTAATCATTATATGAACCATGCTTTTGTTTTGGATTTTGGGTGCATTTTTGCTACATTTCCAGGCAGCTTTTGGTTCCCAATCATTGTTCCATCATAATGGATCATAGATATTCCAAATGTACAAATAAATTGCATCACAATGCAACAGGATTTGACATTAATTGTGATGGATTACGGAACTAAAGCAAGTTTTGAGTCTGAAATAACACATTGTTGAAAAAAAAAAAAAAAAAGTAGCCAGAATATATCTTTTAAATACCCCTATTAGTAGATTAGTAGAAGAGAAGCGAACAGTGACATATTATCACCTTATAAAGTTGCTATGGCAAATGTAGTTGATTATTTACATTTTCAGCAGATCAATATTTATTCTCTAAAGCTAAAAGAGGCTAAAAGGCTGATGGAGATCAAGGCATCAGTTCAGAGAAGTGAAAGTAATATTACTGAATAACAATATACTTATTTATACTTATTGAAGTGACAAAGGAGGTGACACACAAAACAGCACAGACTCACAGAGTGTTTTCTCAAAGTGAAGTTTCATTTTTAGCACATAGTTTTTTTTCTCCATTCTACACCCCTCTGTAATGTTACGTACAGTAGTAAGCCTCTCTACATTCAAACCCCCCCACCGCTGTGTTGGTCCCCAAAATATACATCTTCTTCTTCTGCATCATCTTAATCATCTTCTCTAAGGTTTTTCTTCAACACAACAAACACAGACCATTGGGCAGACAGTGCAAATCTAGAAATTCAGTGAAATTGCTACGTAATGCGGTTGTAGGTTTCTGTAACATTATATTCTCACTCTGTTACTGTTGCTCTGACTTATTGCCATTCTATCATGTCTAACTCTATGTCTTTTCTTTCCACTGTCGTTCTCCTTCTGTTTTTTTTATCTCGACTGGCTGCTTTCATCCAATCCACTCACACCGCCCCTCTGATTTAAAGCATTTGTTTCAGTTTGGCTGCATGGAAATGGCCACAGAGAGGAAATGTGCCAGAGAGAGAAACCAGCGTTTGATGGCTGTCTGTGAGGCGGTACCAGAGCTCTCTACTAACTCTCTCTCTCTTCTCTCGCTTCCTGGTCTGCAGCAGTTCTAGAATGGGCAACAGAATTCTAGAAAGAGGAATATTACTATTGATCAAATACAAGTGAGAATTCTAGAATAGTGGGAGCTGGGGTTCCGTTTCCCCGAGTCAGCTGACTGACTGACAATAACAATCAAGGGGGTTTGTGAGTTAGCTAGCCAAAACAAAAATCATAAAGTAAGCTGCGTTTTGTGACAGCAAGGTCAAGCTTAGTCTCTTTTCAGTTGTGTTCTTTGAGTATTTTTTTGCCTGAATCAAAATGTTTGAAATCCGCAGTGGCCAGAAATCCTTCGTAGTGGTGGCCAGATGGGGCCACTGAAAACCTTGGGGTGGCACAACCACCCGCCCCCCTCTGCCTGCCCGGCCAAATGGGAGCGTTTGTTTTTCTTGCCTGCCCAGAGAGCCAGCAGATGGTGCCTTCAGGTGCAGGTTTTGAGGTGTTCCCTGTTATCAGGCTGCTATAACACCTAATCCATTGATGCATTTTCTGTGGCTGACGTAGAGCACGGCTATGCTCTTGTCATGTACAGAAACAAAAGAAAACAGCACTGTGGTACAGTGGGATATGTTAGTGGTTTCCAACCTGGAGTTTGGGGCCCTTCTGGGATCCTATGATAAGTCAGAAGCATAGAAGTTAATTAAAAGGAGGGGGAAAAGTGTCTGAGTTCCCTCAAACGTTTGCTCTTTTTTATTTGTTCCTCTGAAAAGTCTACAATCAAAAATATTTGGAAAGGAAAAACACTCTTTGGTCTAACTGACGTTACAAGTAGACATTAGTTTGTTCTAAAGACACCACAAGCCGACACATTGGTGACCACTAGCATGTGTGTATTAATCCTAACTCAGGATCTAATCTCTGGCCTTTTACGGAGCTCATCACACAGTCAGCACATGGTGTTTGCTCAGTTGTCATGGAGATGGCTCAGGTGCGATCATGTGACCCTACATTCCAAACACATGTTAGCGCAACGTTCCATACTTCAGTCACATGATGACTACTGAGCCATCTCCACGGCAACAATGACATGTGATTTTGAGCTGCAGAGAAAGTAAGTGAGTGGATCTTTTTTTAGTCATCTTTTGTGACAGCTACATTCACTCACAAATGTGACAATATTTGGTTTTTGGTTTGACTGACAAACATGTTGGAAGTTATAACTTGAACAGTGGATGCAGCATGTGCAAAGGAAATCACATATAAAGAAGCAATGTAGATTAGATGTGACTGCAGCCTGACAGCATCAGAACAAGTCAAACAAACTCAAACCAAACTTGAAGCTTTTTTTTTTAGAAAAACACATTTGAGCAGGGTGGGGGGGCATACACCACTGTAAGATTCATGACTCTGTTTGAAATGCTAAATCATGAAATAAAGAGCTCAATAAAACTTGAAGATGCCAAACTGAGAGCGGAAATCCAATCAAACGGATTTCAAAACCATGTTGATCCAGGCATGATTCGAAGTGAGCGTTTTGAAAAACTGCTGGTCTGAAGGGTTTTTGAATGTTTGGTTACGAAGCAGCCGACAGGTAGCTCTGCGTCTCAAGCGTCAAAAAAAACAATCGATTTGTTTTACGATACATTCGGACTCAAACCCTGTCCCACAGGAAGGAGAGGAGAGAGAGAGAGAGAAAAAGAAACAAAGAGAGAACTGTTTTCTCTCGTTCTCCATCACTCTGTCTACGCACATCTCCTGCTCACCGATCCACTCACTGGACACACACACACACGTGCACACACACACACACGCACACACACACACACACACACAACCTGACCATCGTCTTCAAATAAGGTTACATTTCCTGATCAAATAGAAAATAAATAGCATCAGTATCAGTTTTCCACAAAATGAACAAGATCATACAAAAACCAAGAAAAAATAACAACATAATTACAAAGCAAAATTATTCTTCATCAAATAAATTTACACAGAAAGTACCTTTAAGACAATGTGAATATCAAGGACGCAACAGGAGTAAAAACAAGAGTGGGGGGTAAACATTTGAGTGTGACACCCACTTCCTGTTTAACCCCCTAAAAACACACAGATTATCCTGAAAGAATGAAAATATTGCTAAAATAATTTTTTTCTGTTTTTTTTCCCTCTCTTCATCCCATCACTCTATCATAATGATCAGACAAGAATAAACGGATTTTTGTTGGTTCACACCGAGAAAAAAAAAAAAAAAAAGAAAATTCATCGTCGCCATCTAGCAGCGTCAGGTCTGCTGAGCCTAAAGGAACAGACGCCCCGGGTTCAGAAATCCAACTGGATCATTGTGTTTTTCTTTTGGTCTGAAACACTTGTGGTGCGCTTGATTCGTCTTCCAGTAACCTCTGTGTTGGGTGGGGTTTTCTACTCTACTTTGATTCATTTTTATGACGGGGGGTTTCTAAACTTCATCTTTGTAAAATACAAACTGGGCAAATAAGTAAAGTCCTAAAACTTCTGAACAAAAAAAAAAAAACATTGTGTGCTGCAACATCAAAATTAAAGGTGCCCTGTAGAGTTTTTCACCACTAGTAGAGCTATAGAGTAATATTTGTGTGTTTATGGTTAAATCCCACATGAGGATACACACACGGGCGATAGGATTCCCATCATGCCCTTGGATTGGATACTATTCCATTCACTGACTCTTGGTGGCAGTAATGTGCAAATATATGTAGCAAAACGCCAACAAGGCAGGGAAGAAGAAGACAGTTAGCAAGTAAACATGGATGTAAACGAGTTAAAATATCTAAAAAATACAATGTGGAAGGAAATGCATTCCACCCCATATTGTCAAGCCTAAAGGATACCCACAATGCATTCTGGTGAGTAACAGTGAATGTAAACATAACATTTCTCCACAGAGCACCTTTAAAGGAACAGACGAAAAAACATAGTAGTGATCTTTAAACATGGAATGTTTTTTTTGATTTTTATGAAATATCCCTTCAAAACACATCCTCCGCACCACAAAAATCCAAAATTTCAAAAGAAAAGAAAAACAGCCACCGCCAATCCAGTTCATTCCTCCCCTCTTTAAGGTCTGTTAAAGGGGAATTCCGCTGAATTTCAGCACTCACATTATGGCCTCGTACTGTTAACGTGTGATGTGAATTCAGAATTCGAGCCGGCCTTCCCCTTTATGGTATCTGCTACACTAGTGTTTCTCCCATAATACACTACAGAAATATCCAGAGACATATGTATATATATAAAAACATTATCATCATCATCATCATCATCAGTAGTACTTAGAGTAGAGTAGAGTAGTAGTAGTAGAGTAACAAGTAAGAAGAAGGAACAGTATTGTACTTTATATCATTATCATCATCTTCGTCAGTGGTTATTTAACCTTGAGGGACTTTAGGCCCGTCCTTTGGTGGAACCCGACAAAATGGGAGAGGAGTTAGAGCGTGTGTGTGTGTGTGTGTGTGTGTCAGTGTCAAAAAGAAATATCTTGGTGCATCAATCAATTGTTGGAGTGTGAGACTTGTTTGACCTGGATACATTTTCTCTCTGCAACTCTGTCTTCTCATATTTACAGTAAATATGTGCCTGCATCTGTGTGTGTGTGTGTGTGTGTGTGTGTGTGTGTGTGTGTGTGTGTGACAGTTTGTGTGTCTAGTCTGTGCGGCAATAGTTTTGGGACATTTGTGTGAAATTGCTTCTTTTGTTTATTAATGTGTTGTGCTATCCACGCATGAAATAAGCATCTCTGACCAAAAGATAAATACGAGGCCACAGTACAGACTCTGACTCGGTTGGTTAAATATCAAGACAAGTTAGACACATGTTAAACTTGGTTAGTGTGGCACCAAAGAGAAGTTTCATCTCTTATTTTGAGGCTGATTTGAAGCAGGCCAGCTACCATTTTTGTGGGCACTGGCCTGCAGTTTAATAAACCAGCTGTTAATTAAAATGACAGTCAGCACTTTTGGACAATATTCATCTTCTGATCTGCAACATAATGTGTGCACAGCAAAAAGTGAACCAGTTTCACACAACTCTGTCAGGAAAAAGGTACAGTGTTTACCTCAGATCACTGAGCGTGTGTGCTTTTTCTCAAAAAGCCACCCGCTCGATGATGCAAGATAAAAAGAACAGTGGATGTGTTTTGTACCTTTTCTGTGTGACCTCTCCCAATACTTTCACCATCAACCTCATGTCTTCTCCCTGTCCCCTGACCCCCGTGTTATCCAATCTCTGAGGAGCAGCACCTAGGTGGCGCTCTCCCCGGCTCCAGAGGAGGAAGAGGAGGCCCCGCTGGGCTTGGGCTCGGGCTGGTCGGAGTGAGCCGTCTGCGGGGACGAGGGGGTCGGCGGGTCCCCTCTCTCGCCTCGCTCCTGGAGGTTGCGCTGGTTCCTGGCGGCCTCGGTGAGCATCTGCATCCGGCGCTCCTGGTGCTCCTCCAGGCCTCGCCAGAGCTCTGCACGCTCCCTCTCTCGCTTCATCTCCCTGGAGAGGCAGGTCGAAGGAAGAGAGGAAACCATACCACATTATAATGCTTCTATATTCCAAAGAAAGACTTGAGTTATTTGAAAATAAACTAAGGCAAAACAAATGGAACTGTGAGCACAACTGTGAGTGATGACCATGGGAAGTTTTAAGCTGCTCACATGTAATTCATTAAAGTTATGACCCAGAAACAAAAACACAACAAAAACATTTTAACACGTTTTCCTTATAATACATATTTTTATATACATACATTTCTAATGTACAAGTTTTACTTGGAATTTTTACTTTCGCTACTTTGTCTACTACTCCTTTCCTCACTGACAGTTCTTGTTGACAAACTTTAATATTGTGCTTTGATATGTTTGCTTCATATGTGCGGTTGTGTGTGCCCAGATAACTGGTGTATTTTCTTGTGGTTTCACTGTGTACTTATCCGTGTGTACAACGTGTTGGTTTTGGAGCAACAAGAGAAGGGGACAATGGTTCCCTGAGTTTGTCCTTAAGGAGGAGCATCTCTGCAGGGTGGGGGTACAAATGGTGGCTGGGAAGATGCACTCCCTGCAAGGCTGAAGTCAGGGAGCAAAAGCCTGTAGCCTAAACACCATGACTGCCTGCAGTCTCACTCTGCAGGAATGATATGCACACAGGTGGAAGTGTTGGTAAATATGTTCTTAGTTTTGAATAGAGCCAGGCTAGCTGTTTCCCCTGCCTGGCTTTACACTAACGCTAACCACACCCTGACTCCAACCCTGCACTGAACCTAAAGATGCAAATACTTCCCAAAATGTTACTACCCTTTTAAATTAAGTTTCCCAGTCGTCTCCACTATCTTGAGTTTGAAAGAGGGTAATGAATAAGTGGAGTCATTATGCGATCCACGCTCAAAACATGACCTAAGCGATACATACTTACAATGTGAAATATAATGTGATGGATAATGGAACAAATACCGTTTAAAA
Organism: Pempheris klunzingeri; assembly: GCF_042242105.1. Lineage (NCBI taxonomy): Eukaryota > Metazoa > Chordata > Actinopteri > Acropomatiformes > Pempheridae > Pempheris > Pempheris klunzingeri. The sequence continues at coordinate 12,253,627 of NC_092034.1, forward strand.
CATGACTTAAGAGCCCCTATTTCCTCCTCTTGTTGTCACTGTCGTATCCAGTGAGACACACACACACACACACACACACACACACACACACACACACAAAGAGAGTGAGTCACACTCACTTCTGTTTCTCCACTTTGTAGGAGGCAGTGAGGTCATCAAACAACTTGCTGTTCATCTCCATGAAGGTCTTCAGCACGTTGTAGATCAGAGACACGATGGTCCTGCAGGGACAGGACGAGAGGATAATGAACCTGGGTGGTCATCAGTCGCATGGAATTATGGGTCAGGAGACAGAGGTTAAAGGAAAAGCCCGTGTTTTTGGGGGATCAACACAGTGATTGCCTCAATAATGACACTTGGGTGATTCATGTGTCCCCTGTAGGTTAGTGCTAATGCTTTAACATATACTGCATTTTACATTAGTCATCAGCATTAATGGAAAGTAACTAAGTACTTTTACTTAAGTATAATATTGAGGTACTTATTCTATCTATAGCCTAATGTTTATTTATTTACAATCTAAGCATGAGCACGAGTTATGAGTTGTATTAATCTGTGTGTGTGTGTGTGTGTGTGTGTGTGTGTGTGTGTGTGTGTGTGTGTCACTGACTGGTTCCAGTGCTCCTTGGAGACTCTGTAGAGGGTGGCAAATACCAGCGGCAGGATGACTTGACAGTTCTCCTCTATCAGACTGAGGATGTATTCGTTGTTCCAGAAGTAAAGAGCCCGCTCCGCTACCTGAAACAAGCACCCAGACAGAAGAGTTACCGCTATCAGGCTTATCACTCCCCGTAATGTTTGTTTGTTTGAACGTGAGAGTGAGGGATGATGGCTTTAGGTTTAGGATTTTTAACCATTCCAATGTGGGGAGGTGTGGTGTTCACCTGGAAGTGAGGGCTGGAGATACAGGCTGCTATCTGTTTGAAGAGCGGCTCCTGGACCCGGATGAACTGAGACGGCTCGATCACATCCAGGATCTCCTCTATCTCTCCCAGGAACATCACCTGAACACACAGACACCAACACACACATTTCTATTATTGATCATTTAAGGACAGACAGAAGTAAACAAAAACATTACAGGAACATCTCTCTCAGGAATCAAAGCCAGAGACACAATTAACACAGAAGTCCTATAGGAAAAACAAATATTTAAGAAGTGAGATTATCACATGGGAATATGTGTCAGCTGTTTTTGGTGTGTGACTAATAATGAGAGCTGAGAAACATCAGCATCTTTTTGTATTACCAGCTATCTCACCTCTTTCTGCGTGCAGGTTTTTGGCCAGTACTTGAGCAGCCCTCTGATGATCTGCAGAGAAAATATGAAGCACATTAATTTGAACACTGCAGCCATTAGCTCAGCAAGGTAGTTGGCTGCTGTCCATCTGTGCCATCTCCATTAACTCATATTCATACTCTGGCTAGTGCATCAAGAAATATGTCGTTAATCATTTTTAACAACATATTTTTACATCTCATTTTTACTGTAGAGATGTTGGCTGTAGGTACTCTAATTCAACCTCAGACCAGCAGAGTTGAGTTTACAGTGGTGAACTATTTACAGGACTAACTGGTAATGTTAAAGAATCACTTCAGTGTATTACTTCTTCAGTCTTAATTTCACAGTACTGTCCATTTTTATCCATAACGATTGCCTTATACTAACAAAAGAAATGCTGATATGTGAAATGTTGGAAATAATTCCTTATTACAATTACATACGTAGTTGAATCAGGGAGTCTGTCTTTAATCTGTGATGGATGTTTACAACACATTTTGAGTAGAAATAACTTAGGCTAAGCTGGGGGTTTGTTTATAGCAGTGATAATTGACTTTTTGACGACTGGGGGGCAGCAGACAAAGCTGCATAACATTGACATTAGCAAACATTTATTTTATTGATTTAGCAAACATGTCAGCAAACTTAATTGATTTACACATCCAGCAGTTACAGAGCAACATTAGTATTCAATTAGAAATTGGTGTTTCCGGCCACCTTTTGAATATAAATCCAATATTCACTGTCTTTTTAAGCAATATTTTGGTCTCCTCCAACTCCTGAGGGAAATATGTGGCTCTTCAGTGGCCAAATGCTAAACTATGATCACCAGCTGGCCTTTAACTTTGTCTGTTTGGAGCTGGGCAGGTAGTGGACAGTGGTGTGAGAGCTGTTGCACTAAAAACAGGCCATTAAATCAAAACCATCAGCTCAAAGACGCTGAGGCCACAGAGCTGAGAGGACCAGAGTGATCCTTATGTCATCATGTTTAACAGCTTTCATATTACATGTGGTCATTTGAGCCATTGTTTATACAAAACTGTTTAATAGTGCAGCTTTAAATCCATTTTATTTTTTTCTTGCCACAAAACTAATCACTTAATCATCCTTTAAAATTGATTAGCATGTGAGTTGTAGTGAGTGCAGTAAGGTCACGAAAAAACAGTCTTACATATTCAGTCACGGTCGCATCTTTCTCCATAAACTGCACCACACAGTAGGCCAGCTGTAAGGACAGAGGAGATGTGGTTAGAACACACACACACACACAAAACAACACAAAAAACATACACATTCCTTAAAGCTGTCAAGGAGACAAGGGGGATGTTAGCACTTATCCCATAGGATTACACACTGCTCACACTGCTAAAGATCGGAAAGACAATTTTTCCAAGGAGAGATGTGTGTCACGAGTGTGTGTGTGTGTGTGTGTGTGTGTGTGTGTGTGTGTGTGTGTGTGTATGTGTGTCTGTGTCTGTGTGTATGTGTGTGTGCGCTCCTACTTCTACATCAGCTCTCGTCTCCTCTTATATGATCTGCAATCATTTCCTATTATTAAGCGAGTGTGTGCATGCGTGCCTGTGTGCATGTGTGTTTTGCGGTTGCCCCCTCCGCCCAGGCCGGTTGCCGTGGCGAGTGGGCACCGTGGCGACGGAGACTGTGTGTGCGTGTGTTTACTTCGGAAGGAGTGATGTCACACACACAAAGTCCCTTAAGGGCAATGTGAGATAGAGTTTAGACCTCTTGTCTGTGCCTCTCTGTCTCTCCTCTTCTGTCCTATTTATACCTTTTCCATCTAATTATTACTGCACTCGTCCATTTCATGACTCTCAGATGAGTAAGTTCATCAAAATAAAAGTATGCTGGATGGTCCAACATTATAGTTACAGACAGTAGAGGTTGTGTACTGTCACATTGTTGATGGTCGTTCTCTATCTTTTTGTAGGACAATCAGATTTAATTTCTTTCTTCTTTCTTTGTTGTTTCTTTCTTTGTCTTGTTTCTGACCTGTGGCTCCAATGTCTGCCTGTCTGGCTCTCACATCTTCCATAGCTTTCATCTTTTTTGCCTCCCGTCTAAACCCTTTCTTGTTTGTCTTCTCCTCTCACTCCATCCCTAACGTTCCTGTCCTTCATTCGCACCACAACATGGTTACAGAGGCAGAGGGAAAGAGGGAGCAGAGGCTAAAAAAAAGGTCCGGTGAAAGCAGGGATGTCAGGCTTGAATAAGAAGAAAAGCAGGAAAAAGAAGGGGATTAAAAATAAAGGTGCAGATCGGTCAAACTATTTAAAGTATTAGCGAGGCATTAGAGAAACGACTTAGGGTAAATATGATTCTGTTGTCAGGCCAGGATTTGTGGGTGCAGGAGGTCGTTGTTAGGCTAAGGATTATGGACACTGTAGTCTTTTAAAGCCTGAGATTTTAACCATATTGATTTGTCAAGGTGACAGGTCAAATTAGGGTCTATTTTTGGGGATGAAGTCATTCTACCTCTAGGGCTTGCTTCTGGCCTGTAAAGCTGTTACGACCTGCACATCAAACAGTAGCCTTTCCATGCTTTTATTACTTCACCAGATATAAACACAGCTTATTCACAACCTGTGAATCATGCTGACTCATTCACAGTGTCACTTAGTTTAACGTCAAACTGAAATTTGAATTCTCCTCACTTTTTGTGTGAGAAAAGTTTCGGTGCAGTGGATCTTTCCATTTTTCAAACAAGGGTAAAAACATTTGTCATTAACATTCACATTCGTGGAAACACAGTTGAAGCTTCAGGCTTCTTGGTGGCTGGCATTTGAACGATTGACTGGGGTGTTTTAGTGTCTTAGCCCTGAGCGCATCTTTTCCCCTTCATCAAGCCTACATAACATTTGGGGGGACACATCATGCAGTTAAGTGTGTATTCCACTTGAAAAAGTAGAGGCTAGTTAGCTTAGCATGTGATTGCCAGGGCTGACCCCCACTAGAATTCATCTGGGAACTCGAGCACATCAGGGCTGTGTAATGTGTCTGTTGCACAGCTTTAAGTATTTAAAGCTAGACCCCCAACACGGACCCTGACAGAAAGCCGCCCACCTCTGAGCCTGGTTCTGTTCGAGGTTTCTTCCCATTAAAGGGGAGTTTTTCCTGCCACTGTTTCCTAATATAATATCTGATGCTGCTCATGTGGGGATTCTTGAATCCTTAATTTTGAATTCCTGAATCGTTGGGTCTCTCTTAATTAAAGAGTGTGGTTTAGACCTGCTCTTTATGGAAAGCGTCTTGAGATAACACTGTTATGAATTAGCGCTATATAAATAAAGATTGATCTGGCCTTAGCTGTGAGTCTTTGACGGGTCAGGGTAGCAGACAGGTCCAAACTCAAAGCGAGCGGCCCGATAGCCCAGCAGTCATGGAGTAACGTAGACATACGTCAAATCTCACTTGGGACTAAGCAACGACTGATCACCTCCCAAGCTGGTTAACAGACAGCGCAGTGTGTTTGCTGGGCCTGAAGTGCATTTTTGATTCACTAAACAGTGTATTTTTAGTGCCCGCCCACACAGATATTGCACCAGAAAGTGACGTACCCTGGAGATCACTGTTGTAGGGGGTCGATCTACTGCAGCAAAAACTTCCTACTTAAACGTCTGCTTTTTATAATAACAATTTTGAGTAAGTTAGTGTTAAGGATATACTGGTTTCTCCACAAAATATTTTAATGTCAACACAACTTTAAGACACTCATATGAGCTTAAAATGTAAAACCACTACATTTGCCTCCTGATATCTGTAACCACGATGTGTACCCTGTAGTGGCTACACAATTCCGCTCAAACAGCTGTTATTACAAATCATTGACATGAATATAAATGAGAAAAGCCTTCACAGGCTACAGGAAGGATGATTCATATCTATTTCACAGTGTTGAGGAAGCTTTAAGATGAATAAAATGCGCCGCTGTGATATTTTATTTCTGTATTTACATCCAGAACTGGGTCACTCCTGCACAGCCACACCTACTGAGCACAAAACTGCTGTCCACTCGCGCTGTGTCCCCGGTGACCCTGTCAAACCGAGTGTGTGTTTGAGTGTGTGAATTATGTATGTGTGTGAACCACAGGGAGAGAGATGCGGGGAGGAGAAATGTAGGGCACGGTGATGCTAAGACCCACAATACAAACACACACACCTACACACACACACCTCAGACCAGTTTGTGGAGAACAAACTGTACCTTCTGCATAATCAAACAATGTGTGACACAAATAAAATGAACAGGCACACACACAAAATAGAGTGGCTACCATCTGTGTTATCAAATGTTATGATAACCAAAACACACACACACATGAACACACACAGACCAAAGGAACTGAAGGCGCACACACACACACACACACACACACACACACACACACACACACAGTGTAATTCAAAGGTGAGGGCCTCTCTCTGCAGTATTATCTGTGACTCAAATCTGCCACCCAGTGGTACATTTCGCACATTGCAGGAATCCCTAACAAATTACACTGATGTAGAGTTGATTTATCAAGATTAGAAAAACAATCACTTCCTCCTCGGTTTTTTTCCTCATACCTGCATATATTTAAGCCATCATTTGGTTGCTAACTGTTGCATAAACCAGAGAGACCAATCAATCTTTTGACAGGAGATTTCAGTGATGCTGACAGTTGGATTACTGTGAGAGCAAAACGCAGGCTAGGCGGTACAGTAGAGAATCCCAGTTTGATTCTATAATAGCAAGAAGAGTGTACAGTACACCGAAGCATACAGCAATAGTAGAAAGTATTTTGGGTCTCATTTGACTGTTCTAGTTTACATTTCAGTCGCTTTTATACCAAACATGATCAGATTTTCGCACAGATTTTTTATGCTTGAAAAAAAGTGAAAATGATGTCCAGAACACTGGCACAAAAACACAGCAAATAGCATCAGTGTTGGCCTTCAACAAATCATATGAACACACGTGAGAAATGGGTGGCAATGCTAGCCATTATGTACAGACTAATATTCGAAACATCGGTGTATGCAGAATATGTCACTGACCTGTGCGTGAAAGATGGAGAGAGATTTTGCCGTGTGTAGCGGGATGAGAACCCGAACGAGGAACTGCTTGTGTTCGGCCTTCAGGGGCAGGGCGAAGCCATTTATGATGCTGGAGAAGAGGAGAGGACAGTCACAGTTAGATTGTGTCAAACGTATTGGAAATGATTACGAGAGTATTGATTGGGTTAAAGTTGAATCTAGTGAGGGCTTTCAATATCAGATAATCTCTCAAACATTTTTGAATTCAGTTTATCAATAAAGCCTTTAAAATGCTATAAAATGTCTCCCTATTTGATTAACATAGACATGAAACTGCACATTTTCACATTTGATGCCTTAAAACTGATCATCACAGTGGTTGATGATAAATTTCAATCAATTAAAAAATGGACTCTGCATTAAATTAGATGCTGCAGGTGGTCCAGATCAGCTGTAGAGGATTATAAAACAGGAGAACCACCATCTCCTGTGAAGATGTACCAGCACTTTGCAGTCTAATGGCACTGAAACAGCACGTTACTCCTAAAATCTACCATTCACATCTGTGCGAGCGTGTGCATTCGCCTGAGTGGTGGAGTCTATTCTTGTACTATGGCTGCTTCCATGTGACTGGACAAATGCTCACTACTACACTGACTGACAAAGAGGTGGCTCAGCCTGCGGAGGGAAGAGTGTGAGCAGCGGAGGAGTGGGACCTAAACTTGGAAACACTTATTTAGCAGCGCTCTGAGCAGTTTGTCAGTTTGACTATTTATCTGTTTGTCTCTGAGTCTGTCTGTCTGTCTGCCTTCGTTTTCTCTTTGTTTAATAGAACATGCCTTCAATAAAATCTCCCTCCTGCTGTTCCTCTAATCTCTTTCTGCCTCCCTCTCACCCTTTTTCTGAATACCTCTGTCCTCACCCTCTCTCTCTCTCTCCTTCTGTACGATGCATCCTCCCTCGCCCGTCTCTCTCTCCCTGTCTCCATGTGTGGGAGGAGCTATAAATACCTCTGTTACCACCAACATGAATACAAACCTCTCTCTCTCCTCTCCTGCTCTTCCTCCTCCTTCCTCCACTTCTGACTCACCATTCACTCACTCATCCTCCCTCTTTTCTCACCTTGGATTCATCCTCTCGCTTACCTTCCTCTCCCATAGTTCTCAAATATCAAAAGTCTATTGATTTCACTTTTTGACGAGGTGAAATGGTGGCTATGGGTTAGAGGGAAGGTTTTCAGATTTTCTATGTGCATCGTTATCCTTTATGTTGGGGGAGAGCAAAAGACACAGCACTTAAGGAGCATTCAGACAAACCACTCCAGCATCTCTTAATCTCCTTCAATCCAGCCCTCCTTTCAACACTTTTTACTTTCTTCTATGTTTAACATCAATAAAGATTATTTAAAGGCTCTTCTGTGTCAAATTAGTGTTGAATAATGAAAGTCAAAGACAAGAGGGCACAAGCTAGTTTCCAGCCACCAGAGGTCTTTGTGAAAGAAATGAATATTTATTCTCTTACACTGATTTGTTTGCTGGCTTTCTGATTTCTCATCCTCCAGCGTCGTTTGCTTATTCTCTTTCTCTGCCTGTTTATGTAACGTAAGTATGTCAGTGCAACAAACTAACTAATAAGGAGTGATAAAGCCTCGTAACGTGGCTATATCTTGCATAGGAGATACATTTAGTTTTCTAACTTTACAGGAACTAAACTGTGACTACCCTGTCCTTTTATGCATGTTAGCATAACAAGGCTACTAGCTAGCTAACTTAAAGGTCCCACATTCAACTCATTTTGAAGTTCATACTGGTATTTAGAGGTCCTACCAGAACAGGTTATCATGGTTAAATGCTCAATAAACACATTATTATTTTCACAGTAGAAGTGGCTGCTGCAGCTGTTTTCAGCCTGAACGCTCCAGAACAATCTGCTGCTCTGCTCTCGCCTTCCACATGTTCCTGTTAGCAGGAGCAGGTGTTAGTAAGGCAAAACCAATGGCGGACAGTGAAGTGAATTCAGGAGGTTTTCAAAGGGCGGGGACAGTCCGTCTGCTGAGGGGCTGGAGTAGGTCACATGATCAACAGACCCCCTTATGACATCATAAGGGGAGCCAAATGTAAACGGGGTGTTTTCACACATAATGACTGACGTTTAACTTGTTTGGTTGTGGCTTGGACTTTTATTACTCTCCATCAAAGTGAAGACTCAGTTTTAGCAGCACCAGAAAGCTGGTTAATTCAGAGAATCTTTCTCTGAAAAACTATGAGAAGAGCCAAACGACAGCAGCTAGCTAACAATGCAAACACTGGCTAACACACACTGGATAATGTAAATGATACAGCGTTGGAGGTGTTGGTAGGCATGTTTTTTCACTTTGGACAGAGCCAGTCTTCTGGTCTTTATGCTAAACTATGTTAGCCACACTCTGACTCACAGACATGACACTGATGGTGATCACTTCTATCAAAGAAAGAATGGTGAACTATTCCTTTAACTTCATTTTGCATACAGACAGAGTGAGGAAACCAAACCAGATAATATCATCAACCTTGTTTGTATTCATCCTCCATTTTGTCTCTCCCTTTCTCTCTCCTTATTACCATCATCTTTCCATTCTTGTTCCCATTGATTTGTGTGTGAGCACAGGCGGAGAGACATGTTTGTTTATCAGTTTGGCTTCCTTCCTTGCTCTCTCTTCATTTCCATCCTCCTCATATTTCTCTAACTGGCCTCAGAGACAGTCAGAGAGTCATTTCTCATTCACGTCTTTAACCCTCCTCTTATTTCTGTCTCTCCATCCTGCCACCGACCCCCCACCTTTATTCATTTCCCTCACCCTGACTTATAACTTATTTCTCATTCTACCTGGCTTTGCACCAACATTAATGTTAGTGTTTACCTGATAAGAAAGAGGGAACTGTGATGATAAATGAAAAGTAAATGCATATTGTTTCCTGTGTTGAGCAGTTGCAGTAGTGGTTATGCTTTGTTGCAATTTTTCCTAGTTGCTTAATTCACTTTGATACCAGCTGCCTCATGAGTAGGAGCAGCTGGCCAAGTACAGTATGTGTATACGTAAGTGTGTGTGTGTCCGTTCAGTCAATTCCAAAGAGATTTCATCAGGCAATGATATACTATAGGAAAGTATTCTTTCCTTCAGAGGAGCAGAATCTGTGATTGTGGATACCAACCTGCCGAGGATTTCCAGAAGTTCCGCTACTCCATTGAAGTGCTCAGTTTCATATATGAACCTGAGGATTAGATACAACACACACACACACACACACGTGCAGTAAGTAAAGCAAAAAGCAGGAGTGCAATTCTAGAAATCAAAACATCTGTAAATATCTGTAAAATTATAAATCCATGATCAATATCATGATGTACCATGTTTGAAATACAACTTTATTACCTCTGTGATGTTATCATGTGAGAGAGAAGTGAAGTACAACAGCAGTTACACAGATATATGCTCATACTACGTCTTTTAGTTGTCAAATGATAGTGAAACCAGTTAACTAAGACAGAAATAGAGCACGTTGCAGCATTGCCACTGTCCCGTGCTTGAATTATATTTCAAACACATCAATTCAGCCGCACTTGGTAAAGGGACAAGATGAAACATGATTGTGCTGTACATCACAGCACTCTTGTTGGTGTTTAACCAATCATTTGAAGAGATTTTGTGTCACTACACAATCATTTAACTCTCAGAATAGATGCAGGACGGCTGATTCAGTGAGTGTTACGACTGCAAATGTGCACAGTCATGTTTGTGCATGCACAGAGACAGAAAATACTTCATGCAGCATTTTGTGCTTCTCAAAATTCATACAACATTTCCCATGAACCCTGGTAACTACTTGTCACATTTATGATGCCACTACTTGTCACCCATTCTCCTGTGTGTCGTCCCTTATTCCCAACTGACATCATATCGTGCAGGCCATATTTACAAGCAGCTGAGTGGGAAAACTGTTACTGCCAGCCTCCTAGATGTAGTTCAGGAGTCAGCAACTATTTCTGCAAAGCCATCACCACTGACAGGTACATATTAAAAAATATAATAATATAAGGCTAATTTAGCCTTAATTCTTGTCGGACATCAAGACTAGGAAGGACAGTAACCACATAAAGTGTGAGTGCTCCCATGCTGGAATAACAGGAAATTTTTGGCTTGAATTAAACTTTTGTCAGGAAATGACAGACCCTTGATAACACTAAATATACATCCTCACTACTCGTTTAAACTTGTGAAAAAATGTTCCTGTTTGTGCTGTAAAATCCTCATTGTTTGGTCCAGTGGCACACCAAGCTAAAAAATGCAATACAAAGATCATAAACACAGCTGCTCTCCCTACAGTCGGTCTTTGTTGGCTAAAGTTTGATTTATTGATGTTAAAATGCTAGAAATAGCACCTTTAAATGCTGTGCATTGGATTGGGGGAAGGCAGGCTGTACCTGAGGAAGATGTTGTTGATCTGTTTGCGAATGTAGGCTCGGAGGCCCAGTAGTTTTCCATAGACACGGTGCAGGATGGTCTTTAGGTACTCCCTCTCCCTGGGGTCCTCGCTGTCAAACAGCTCCAGGAGCTACACAAACATACCATAATTACACACACAAATACAATACGCTTGTTATATGGGTTTCCAGTCTCTAACCTCCTCCCTCCTACATCCTAATCCTAACCTTAAACTCATTTTATCTATTTTTCATACAACAAGGACTATGAAGTCTTTCAGTCAATATTTTATACGTTTCACAACCGAGATAACAATATTTGAGAGCACTTCAGCAGAGACATGACTAGATTCTGCGATGGCTGCTGTTTCAAAGAGCAGTTTCTTTTATTCATACCTTTCCATTCATCAGGATTTTCAAAACATCTTAGAGATCAGAATTTGACAAACTGCATCTTTAGAGAAGAGAGAGAGGATTACCTGCAGGACAAACTTCTGGTCGACATAGCGTTTGGCCATGGAGGGCTGGAAGTCCGGGCTCTCCAGGAAACGCAGAAAAAACTCGTACACCAGCTAACAGAGTCACAAAAAGCAAGCGATTAGATGTCATTTAGCATGTCTGTGTTACAGTTTGACTGGACTTGACGCTTACGTTCTGACTAATTTCTTCCTGAAGGTGCAGAATGGACTGGACACCAAATGTTATCTGGGCAAAAATTAAGAGTCTGTCGAGGAGATGTGACACTCGTCTTTGCTAGAGGTCCATTTTGTGATTGAGCCTGATAAACCTGGTACGTTTTAGCATACTTGTTTGCTTAGGAAAGCAGATTTAACTGATCTAAAGGACCTCAGGCTCAGGTACAGTATGTCTATGTGCAGATAAATGCTGAACGCTGCATTAAAGGCAACACCTGGTGGGAGTTGTGTGCATTATGGCACTGCCCGCCCTCCCAAATATAGTATATATTATATAGTTGGGCCCATTTTTCATGTCACTTACTGACACTGCATTGTGTTTAATAACAAGGCAAGTACATCATGATAAATCCCAAACTTTTTTATTTTCCATTTTTTTGTGAAAAAGGCAAAAGTCAACACATTTTGCTGAACATATCCTTTCGAAGACAAATTCTCCCTTTACTTAAGCAAGGGAAAGGCATGAAATTATGTAAATCGGGACAATATGGTCATCATTTTACCTCAACATGAATTTTTGCATGTATGATGTACCTGCAGATGTGGCCAGGAGGCTTCGAGTGTCGGCTCGTCTTCCTCAGGGTCAAACTCCGGATTCTCGCTGGGTGGGAGAGTCCGGAAGATGTTTACCGAAATCTGGAAAACCACAGAGGAAGTGGAGGAGGGGAACAGAGTAATGGGAGTGTGAGGAAGAAAATGGGAAGTGGAAAAGATGAAAATGGACGAGAGGTAAGGATGGATGTAGTGACGGGAGGGGGGCGAGGGAAAAAACAGGTCAGAGAGAAAAGTGAAGTGAAAGGGAAAGGAGGTGGAGAGGTAGAAAGAGGGATTAGGAAGAACCGAACGACAAACAGTTAATGTTGTGGATATCCTAGACAATATTTCAGGGATGTAATAGCTGTAAAAACTAGGTCTATGAGTCTCTGATTGTTTTTTTGGCTCTCCTGGTGCAGTAGTCACAGTCATGGCAGACTAAAAACACGTACAAAAACAACCTTTGACTCATTTCTAAACCTCACCATGCACATCACAGATTTGCGTCACCACACCCCAAATTAGCTCTCAGAATAGATTCAGAATGACTAGTTGGTGTTATAAAACAATTTCAATTATCATTCAAATTCAAATTTCATGGTCCTATATTAAGAGGACAATTAGGTGGGTTTCTATTAACTACATGAAGTAAATAAAATATGTAGAGCTGTCGTGTCCGGTGGCGACACTGCTCTATTGTATCAGATGTCATAGTTTCATAGTTCATAGTTCATAGTAATCATAGTTTTCACTAACTGTTTTCCTCAGCCATCGTCAGCCATATTTGATGGTGTTCACAGACTGAAATAATAAGCCATGCAGCTTGACTGCTCGCAATGTCATGATTTATTCAACAAGAGCATTTCTACTGGCCGTTCGGCGCATAAACTATATTGCAAAAAGCAAATGTGGGAAATCCCAATGCCCCAATTCAACGATATTTTCTTTTCCATACTTTCTTATCTCCACACCTTTGTTTGCATTAGTAAAATTTATCACTGCAGGAGGATACGAGCTCATTTCACCCTTACTCTCAATTTCAGTAAAAATCCACAACGTTTCCATGTTTGGGAAACAGAAGTTTCTAACATGACTTTACAGTCTTGGCCTCCCTCTTCTACATTACACTGATTCTGTTCCACTGCACTTGGGCTCTGACCTATGCACCGATTAGCAACCTCGATTATTAAGCTTTTTTTTAACCTTGTGGCCACACATTAAAGCGGTCCTTTCATCCCGTCTTCTGTCCCATCAGCGTTTTCACATCCTCTGGGTATAGTGACTCCATAACATAAGCTATATCCTCTGCTTCTTTCCTCAATCCTTTTTTCCTTCCTCCTCTTTATATCCTCTGGGACCTTTAGCACTCTGTGATGGTGTCCGCACATTTTCCACCACTCTCCACTTTATATTTCTTGTCCCTCCCTCACTTTCTCGCCATCTGTGCAGCCCATTGCTAGTTAGCATCCTTTGTTAACGCTCTCTCTCCTTTCCTTTCCTTTCCTCCCCTTATCTTTCTATCCCTCAGTTCCTTTCTCCTCTCTTCTTGCTTATAACCTCAGGTGGCTCCACCAAAGCTCACTATCACACTGTCTACCTTCTGTCGTTTCCTCCTTCTTTCATCCTTGTTTCCTAACATAATGTTTCCAGGTGTTATGGTGAAGATTGACTGATGTTCAAATTCTTGGCATTTGGATTCTCTCGTTTGTCTTTTATTTCTATCTTTCCATCCACTAGACAATCATTTCAACCCACTACCTCCCTTCTCCTCCTCCCCTCCTACCATCTTGATAGCCTCTGGGTACAGAGGCTCTATGAGGACTCCTCTGCTAGTGGCCACGCTCTCCACCAGTTCGTTGAGCGCAGCACGTTTGATCTCCTTCCCCTTCAGGTCAGCCACGCAGTCCAGGAAATCAAACAGCACGCAGCACTGCTGCAGCTTCTTACAGAACAGGTCATGTAACTCTGCCACCGGGGCGTCTGGATGATTGAGAGGCAGGAAGAAAGAGAGAGTGAGAAGGAGAGAGAGAAGAGAAACATTAGACACAAAGGACAAAAAAGGCGATGCAGCTCAGCCAAATCCAATGGCTCTCCTGAAAGGCGCTTTGTGTTTGGTAGTGAATCGTTTGACAAAGTGGGAGTGCTGGAGTGTACAGAGATGTATTCTACAAGCTAGATCTTCTCTCAAAGGTAATGAGGGAAAGAAAGCAGACATTTACTCTACAAACACATTTGTACACACCCAGACCCCCACACACACACCTTCCCTCCAGAGGGCTGTGTTGTATCTCAGTCCTATTACCTGTCAGATTCATTCTCTAGACCTGTTCGTCACAATGAAACAACCTGCTGCCGGCCGTCAGATTAAAACCTTGTACCTCCAAAAACACCACTTTTCACAGATGTGGAGAAAGCAGCTGATACCCATGGATTGCTGAACACATACAATGAGTTTTAAATTGATTTCACAGGCCGGAGGGGGTGTGAAAGTTAGCAGCTCAGCCTGTAAAGCACTATGCAAGAGGTTTTTAAAAAAATGAAGAAAAACACCAAAGTAGAGAGTTACAAGCTGTGACAGCAGCCAAATGGAAATGCGTGGCTCTTTTTCTAAGTAACCAGATGATTGATGACTTAATAACTAAAAATAGCATTGAAATATCCCAATTTTGTATGCGAGGTTTGGTCTGAACAATATTCTGCTGGTCTATTTTGGGATAAATGATACATTAGACACACACACAAAAAAAAAAACAACTATTCATCTTTGCAAATGTTTCAAAGGGATTCCCAGCATGTTTGTCAGAATTGCTATGAAAATTACGACAAGGTGAAGTGGACAGACATTATGGATGGATCACCTTTGAAACTATGTTCAAGGTATGTTCAAGGCTGTAAATCCTTTTCCAGCTGTAGTTTGTATAGTACACAACCTTGGCATTAACATGTATGACTGACTGTACATGACCTCACACAAAGTTCAGCTGAGGCTAATGGGAAAGTGAGTACAGAGTGAGTACATTCATCCAGAGGGAAACATGAATGAGCGCAGCAAGTTTCATGGCTATCCATCCAATAGTTGTCTAGACATTTTACTTAAGACCAAAAATGTCAACTTCATAGGTGAGTAGATGAAAAGTCTGAGTCACCAACATCAGGATTCATCCTCTGGAATTCATGAAAATCTGTACATAATTTAATGTTTGATGTTAATAGATGTAGAGCTGGACTGACCAACCACCCATTATGTATGGTGCCTAATCAATCAATCAATCAATCAATCAATCAATCAATTCACCTTTATTGATCCCCCAAGGGGGGAAATTCCATTTTTACAGTGGTGGGGAAAGTGGGGGGAGAAAAACAAGAGGAGAGAGAGGGGAGGAGAAAAAAACATGCGACACCAGACTGTACTCATGTGGAGTGCAGTGTGGGACCGGTAAAAAAACCTCAGCACATATTTTTGCACATCACATGACAATAACAACATGGCAACAGGGGATGGGAAAAGGGGAGTACTACACTGTAAGCAATACTATGCTGCTTATTTACCTTTCAACTCAAAATGACCCAAAATACTGACTACTGGGCTGAGGGCAGCCAGACACTGACTTCTGTGCCACCCCAAAAAGAATAGTGGTCTCGGCCTCTGTCCCTCTGTAGGTGCACTGAATGTAGTGATTACTCAGTGTGCTTACAGTCTTGAACAAATAATCTCCCCTCTGTCAGCAGTAAACAATGGACCTCTACCAATGGCTGGGAAGCAGTCTAGACTAACTGTGAAGTTGGAAAGAGGATGATCTAAGGCTCTCTCGCACACACACAAACAGCAGGAGCAGATTAGATTTAACCCTTCTTAACCCCCAGGTGGGAAACACAGAAGGGTTTAGGGGGGCTGACTGGAGCCCTTCCAGACCAGACCCCCTCACCTCTTGTGGGCACACCAGGACCATCTGCTCCCCTTGGCACAGAGCTGAACAACGACAGACAAAGACTGCCCTTTGCTTGATGTGTCGAGACTTTTGAGACCATTGAAAGTGGCCTGTGATTCTATCAATTATTACCAACTATGCTTTTTATACTTTAGATGGCAGAGAATCTGTACTCAAAGGATTTATTTGAAGTCTAATACATATCAAAACTACCAAGTTGCTGTTTGATAACGTCTCGGATTGGTGCAATGGAAAAACTTAAACTTAACCTATACAACTTCATGTATTAGGGGTTAAATTCAGTTTGAACTGACTATGTCAAAGCTGTCTTCTATTCAGGTAAATTTCTCTGAACTTGTATATATGTAGACAATCGTGTGTTTGTGTGTAAAGGGTCGCAATTCTGGGACTTATCACCTATGCATAAACTTGCTTCAACTTCCTCCGTGACTTTTCTTTAACCTTCCTTTTTACCCATTTTACAACTACAGTTGACATCTATGAGTGCGCCCATTGGGCTGTATGAAGCGGTCAGTTTGTTCTTGAATTACAGCCATTTCTCAGTGACTGGACAAATGTGTGACAGCAGAGTTCACACAATTTTCGGACTATTTGTGACGGAAAACAAGTGTGAAAAGTTTAAGACCGTGAACTATTTCTTCTAACTTTGCTTGAGAAATTAATACGAGTCTACATCGGTATGGCGAACACAAACTCCTTCTGCATTTGAGGTTCTGTGGTTGGTCCTGACTCTTCGCCGTTCTTCTAACTCTCTTCCTCTTCTACAATAGCATCCTGTCCTTTCTGTTTCCACCCCTCCATGCCCCCTTCCCCCCCTAATCTGCCTCTTCCCATTCTTTCTATCTCTTTGTCCTTCTCTCCTGATTTCTCATACACCCCCCCGCCCCCTTGTTTCTGTTTCCTCCCTCACTCCCTTCCTGTTCTCCCTCTGTAGACAGACTGTGAAGGTGAAATCTAATCCATTTTTAATGGAGAGTAATTGTATGAAGATGCGCCGTGCTGGGACTGAGGAAAAAGACCAGAGCGAGGTGAAAAGACGAAGGGAAAGAAAAAGCATGTATGTTTGTTTGGGAGACAGAGAGAGAGACAGGCGGTGAGAAAGAGGGAGGAGATGAAAGGGATGAAGAGGCTTGGTGGGTCATGTGAGAGCAAGTGTGGGAGCGAGCGAAGAACATGAAAGAGCAAAAGAAGAGAGGGAAAGTGTTGAGTGATGACAGGCGCAGACATAGCCACTGTACATATTTTAAGGCAAAGCAGATGGGCTAAACTGGCCACCAGTTTTACTGTATTGTCTGTTATCATGTCTAATTCCGGTAGAAAATGCTTACATTTAGAAGAAAGAGACAAAGTCAGTGCATAATGAGGTAGTGGAGAAACCAAACTGAGGTTATACTGGGTGAAGTGAATTTTTAAGTGCTATTATTAGTTCAACACAGGTCGCTCCTGACCCATTCATTCAAAGCAGCTTTTAATACCGCGCCGGTGCAGTGATTAGATTAATCACAGCGAGTGAGTCATTTATGACTGAGCTATTTTCATGTTTTTGACAATACAAATCGGGGTTTTGAATAAATAACAAACCAAGCTGTGACTATAAAAATCAAAAATACCACATTAAATGCACATAGCCAAATTTTACTACTTAATTTATTTCATCTTTATGAACTCAGAGCCCTTGAGATTAAAAGTCACATCGTCAATATGGCACCTCATCACCAAAGTAACATTACCACAATTATGAAATCATGTTCAAACAAACAGTCCGTTAGAACAGCAGGCTTACAACACACAATCCAGCTTAAGAAAACCAATTACACTCTTCAGTTATTCTTTTATAAAAAGTAAGCTATCAGGGCAAATACGAAGTGCTTCGAGCTTTGTATTACTATTCTTAATTCTTTGTTCTTCATATGACAGAAGATACAGAAGATCTCTGCAAAATCAAATTAATCAAAGAATAATTCATTCACCACTTTTATTCCCCTTTCTTCAGTGTCTGCAGAACCTACAGCACTACTTGTTTTCCTTTTTAAAGCTGCACTAATCAATATTTTTATATTAGCAGTGGATCTATTGTTTACATGTATTATGAAAGAGGTCACTCATACTGACAAACTCACAGGGAATTATCACTAGATTCTGCAGTTCCCTCGGTCTTACAGTGCATATTAACATCTTTGAGCTTATTGTTTTGATTAGTGTGCCCACATCATCATTGTTCTGGTGAAATGCAGCTCTAATCAAGCATAATTCAAAATGCACATAGCTGTTTTCAGTAAAAAAAAACAAAACACATTGTGCACTACCTGCTCATCACCAAACAGCAGACAGACAAAAGTATTTAGCAGCTTAAGAGCCAGACATTTTTGGTGGACACAAAAAAAAGAAGGAAGGCTAAAAGGAGAGTAAATACTGGCCTTACATTTTCCAGGTGGACAGAAACACAAAAGAAGAAGTTGAAAAGAATGGTAATGTTACTCTGTGCATGCTGGCTGTGTAAATAGGCAACATTCAAAACATCAGCTTGAGGGCATCATTCAGTAACAGGTCATCACTAGTGCTGAGTATTGATACTCAATACCTTAATCGTATTTACCAGAATAACCCAGTATTAATTAGTATAGAAACCTCCCTAGTCAAACAATACCTGAATTCATTCCTTCTTGAACCCAGATATAGAAAAAGTACAATTTGCATGGTTTTGATCACAGCCAACCGCGACCACAGCAGTTACAGCCTGTAGTGTGTGATGTGTGGTTAAGTCAAGTTCACACTTGTGGCCAAGATGCCACAAAAAGAGTGTGACTATACTACCAAAGGTATCAAATGAAGTACTCTGTTGGTATCACTTTAATGGTATTGGTACTAGTATTGTAATCTTTTAAACACCACCCAGCCCTAGTAACCACATGTCAATGTCGTGTTTACAGCTTGTACTACTATCCCCAAGGGGCCAAAATTCAATTGTCTCTGCTTTGAAATGACTTTAACTACCGACTTTTGTGTGTTAGATGTAACTAAGTAAACTAGACTAGTAAGTTTTACAGTGGAAGGCGTCCATCCTGCATGTCAGCTCATGTTCATTTGTAAAGTTAAATATTATGTACACAGAGTGTCTCATTCAGTTTTACAAAGTGCTATCTAAGAAGTGTAAAAAAATCTTTTGGTGCAGGAGGAAAAGTAATGTGACAATAATTTTAACAATAACAGAAATACAGAATCCAACATTCAAATTTAGACTGTACTGTAACAAGAAAGGAAAAGAAAGACAACAACAAAAATAGAGGACTATTTTCAGTGGCGGATTAATACATATTTGGTGCCTAAGTAGCTATTTGCAGCAGGATGGTGTATGTTGTACTGAATCAAAATAAACGAATAATGTAATGAAGGAGCATGTCACCCAGTGCACCAGTGTAGCTTCTCCAGTGTTTTTAATAGTTTTTGAACATAAATAGGATATAGTGAAAGGGCAGATTAGGCTTTGTTGACAATAAGAAAAACAGGGAATATCTGCAGACTCCTCCTTTAAATACACAGAGGAGGAAGAGGCTGGATGAAAAAAAGACGAACACGACGAAGCACAGAGAGGGAAAAGGCAGCATGTGACGTGAAGAAGATGGTGAGAGCGAGAGTGGGGGGGGGCGTCAGGGGTGGATGGATTTGGTAAAAGGAGCAGTAACGTGTGAGACTGACTAGTGCCAAGCAGCCTGCAACAGCATCAAAACACAAACACACACACACACACACACACACACACACACAGCTGCACAAATCTAAATATAGTCCTGCTGGAGAGAGACACGGAGAGGAGAGGAGGAAGAATCTGGGGAGGAAACAGGAGGGAGGAGAGGGGAGCGGTATAGGGTTAAAAGATGACATCATCCCCTTCGTCCTCCTCTTGCTGCTTCTCTCTCATCTTTCCATCACTAGGTACCTCCCTTCTTTTCCTCCCTACACTCCCTCCATCTTTCCCTTCGTCTCCTCCACCCATCAATCTCTCAGAGGATTTTTTTTTCTCCTCAAATGAGCAAGTACAGCTCTAGTCTTTAAATAACAGTTATTCTGTTTGGGACTGAGTGTGTGTGTAATTGTGTGACAGAAAGAGACAGAACGAGAGGAGGACAGCTTCTGTTTTAGCTACCATCCAAGCCGCCTCTGCACCTCTGTCATTAAGCGCACACACTCATGCTCGATGCACAGAAAGAGTGACGCAGGAGGGAGGGGAGGACAGGGAGGGAGGGGAAAGGGGAGAAGGAGACAGACTGAGATAGAGGCAGCTAAAGACAGAAAGCAGGAGAAAGAGACAGTTATAAATAGTAGAAGCAGCAATCAGGAGTGAGGCTCCATGTAGCGCAGGAGTCAGGGCAGTATAAATACCACCTTAAGGCGTTTAAGTGACGCGCTTTAAGTCCATCTCTCAATTTAATCCTCCTTAACACATACACAACATGACAAAACTGACCAGGAAACGTGTACAATGCATTATCCTTCATGCTGCTTATAGACAACCCCATTAGTGAATGAAAATGAGGAAGGATGTTACCCTCCCCCTCACTCTCCCCATCTTCAGATTTTCAAGAAGACTTGAAGAGTAAACAGCAATTTACCTGCTGAGAAAGAACAGGACGAAACATCCTGCTGCTTTAAATTAGAGCAGGAGATACTTGGAAGTGGCCGCTTGGTGATGGTACTGAGAATGGGTAATGAGACCGGCTGGGTATTAGCATGTATGATGCAAACAGAGCTGTATGCACAGTCTGTTACTGGTTATCAAGCTGATCTCGCCGATAGAATTAGGGATGAAAAAAAGAGCATTTTTGGACACGCTTGTTCGCTCTGCTGAGGATGTTGTGTTTTGTGCCGCTCCCAGTCAGCCTGCATGTCCGTCAGCAGGAGATCTCAAGTTATGAACAGATTTTTGTGACATTTGGTGCCAAGGAAGAATTCATTAAATTTTGACTTTTATCTGGATCAGGAATTCCCACTCCACTTAACTAAAATAACAAGAACAGAGTCTGGTTTCCAAATTCTACAGAATGTTTTCAGGGTCAAAAAAATGTGTGTGTGCTCTCTGTGGCTCTCTTTTTATTCCTCAAGGTAGTGACGACCCTGTAGAGAATAACCACCTCAGGCACCATGCAGACTTTTAGAGTCTTTCAGCGCATTGTTTTGGTTCTAAAAGCCCAAATTTTCTTGTTTTGGTTCGGTCTCAGTGCTCTCATCGACCTCGTTTCCAGCTGCCAACAGCTGTTTGCAGTGAAGAAGCTCTAAGAACCCACTTGTCGCTACCTGCACCAAGCAGCAGACAGACTGGCTGATGAACATAGTGGAGCGTTTAACTGCAAAGTTATTATATACAGTACACTATCAGTGCTAAAGCTCATCCACAGAGACTTAGCAGAAGTAGCGCAGACTCAGATTGTGCTTCCCAGCCAGCAAAACATTTCTGAATTCAATCTACAGATTTTTATTCCAAATTAAGACAGCAAACAGCGAAAAAATATCAAAGATTGAAGTAACACTCACAGCTGATTAAGAAAGAGAGTGACAGCTAATGTATCTGAGGACCTCAGCATGTGTTTTGATGCCAGTGGATCTGAAAACATGGCAGAAAGTCTTAACACGCTGTATTGAATGGAGACATAGACAGCAAAGACCCCATTCTCTCTTTAACAAAGGCACTAAGAGAGGGCTAAGTCATGGCAAAAGATTAAGTGGCGCACTAAGCCCATCTTTAAATAATCCAATGATTCTAATAATACACGTTTCCTGCGCAGGGCATAATGAACAGAACCAGCTGGGTGTTACAGGCTGTGGCTCATGTCTGTGTGCTCTGTGACTTTTTTGTCTCTTACTCTTCAGCTGAATCACAATCAACCAATAGATTTCCACTTGTTTCAATAAACAGTTTTTTTTGTCTCTCCTTTTGTCTTAAAGTCCAAATTCTCCTTGACCGCAGAATGACTTTCAGACGTGTTCGATGTTGAATCTCTCCTCCGACAGCCTTATTTGTCATGCGAAATGTAAACACACATTGGAGACAGTTCGTAAACAAATATGGGAGACAGTTATCCCAGCTGGAGACACCCTCAACATTTGATTAGCAGCTTTGTAACCCTCACATGCTGAATAATAATCCGCTGGTTTGCTGTGGTGCGCCTATACATCAGGCACGGTGCTTTCCACACTGCTGCCTGTCACACACAGGCAAGTGTGATAAATGAAAAACAAATCTCACATTTTCACGTCCTTGATTAAGTCTCAGCGTGTTTTTTTTTTTTCCCAAACGCTGCCTGTGATTCATCGCAGACATTTTTACTGCTTTCAGTATCAGGTCTCTTCTAAAACAAATCTTCCTTATCAACTTATTTCAAGACTGATTTACAAAACATCGCCTCTGCATGTCCAGTATTTGGTTTCCTTTGTTTACTTCGCTTTGCACTGGCAAAACCACGAGAGCACATTTAATAGTGAACGCCCACGAAGATGAATCTCCTGGTGATTCAATCAGAGAGCTTCTTTGCTCACGCATCAGCGTATTTCTTTAAGAATCAACTCTTTCCTCAGTGACACAGCAGCAGTTGGTCATTGCATCGCCGCCCGTTTCATTACATCCTCTCCCCTGCAATATCCTCTGCCTTTTCTTTTTATTCCGTATCTCTCTGTCTCTCCTCTTCCCACTGTTCCTCCTCCACCTGCCAACTTAATGTTCAGTCATTTCCTCTTTCCTCATCCCCTCCGTTCCTTTCATCAACCCCCACCCCACCCACACACACACACACACACACTTTCTCCCCCACTCTCCCTCTTAATTGATCTGAGACAGTCATAGAGCAAAAAAATACTCCATGCCTTCTGTAACCCAATACCAGACCCATCCAGCTGGCCTCTCCCTTACACACTCAGTCATTCAATCTCCCACATACAATCTGTGTGAGAGGGTGGCTGTTTTACAGTAAACAGCACGTTTAAAACAGATCCTGCCGAGCATTCACCATCATAGTGTGGACAAACACACACCGGACGATCAAAAAGAAATACGCACGCACACATGGATCCTCTAACGCAGGTTAGCATGTGGCCTGAATCATGTGACGCTGTGTTGCATGTAGCATGGGCAATATGTCATTCATGACAAGTGCAGTATCACATGGTGGCCTAAAGGTACTACAGATATTAAATCTGAGCAGGGAAATAAACTTTTTTTTTCTCTGCTGCAACATAGAGTACACTAGAATAGTTTTCATTACACAACAGCCTAAGTGAGGATATTTGAGGCTAAAAGCAAATCTGTGTAACATCAAAGAAGAAATAATGAGAAGTCTTGTTCTTAAGATAAAAAGTACCTTTGCTCTCATCCGAACACTTTGGCTGGGTTTGGCTTCTACAGTCCTATTTGGTCTAGTATGGCCAATACTTTATGTTGGCTAATGTAAATGATGTAAATATTACTGTATAATGGTGACTGTTACTGTTGCTATATTTTAGCATTCACCATTATCCCATTGTCACTTGTGTCCATGTTTTTTCAGCACATTTACATAAGTTTGCTTTAACCATCAGGTCACTGTAATAGAACACAGTTATCCATGTTAGCATTTCTCATTGAAACTAACAACAAGAACTTCACATAAGTAACGGTCATAGCAGAAAGTGGAACATGTGGTTCTATGAGCTTTTTGACTTTTTGACTCCTGCCATGGTTACTTGGTTAACTAGAAAAAAGTGTACGATAGCTTCCTTCACTTTCAGAGCTACGTTCCCTCAAAGGTTATGATTGTCAAGGCCTATGTTGCTAAAGTGAAATGAAGGATTCACACAATTTATTTCGCCCCAGCAAGGAAATCCACCGATTGTGGCTTTTACTGTTAACGAGAATAAGTGAGAGTTTAATGGGATTCATTTCAAAATTAAAGGAAATGTTCATTTACATAGTGGTTCAGAAAAGAATGTGAGAAGCTGTCAGACATTTGTGCAACATGCATCCCAGCACATCACACCTGTCCTGGTGGTTTTTCCACTTCAAATACGAGTTTGTACATTTAAAAGCTTATTTTTCAGTCTTTTTGCACCATCATAAGCTTGGTGCAGCATGTCCCCAACTCTACTATATTTTATGAGGTGGTCTTTAAGATTTCATGATGCGCATGTCTGACGGCATGTTTTCCTTCTAATCCATTCATTGTTAGCAGTGAAAATGGCCTCTTTTTGAGTACATTATGAAACACAAGCAGCAGTGTGTTTTTGTTCTTTCGCAGCAACAGTAGGAGCATTTTAAATGCATTTCCTGTCATTGCCTGGAAACAGAAGGCTTGCAAAAGCACACTTTGACCTGTTAAACAGCATCCAGTGGGGCCGATGGCATAATCACACAAATGTTTAGATGCAATACACCAGGAAGCTCTGGTTGCAAAACGATTGACTACTTGCTTGCCTGCGACAGGGATCATTATTTCTGATTTTAACAGCGAGGATGAGCACATAAATTGACACTTCCCATTACTTGTTTACCCAAAACACCCAACAACTCTTAATTTGTCCCGTTATCTCACTCTGGTTCAACTCAACATCTGTTTCTCTGTGCAACAAAGCCTGATTCAATTAAATAGTCTGTAGTGCTCATTGTATATCTGCTGGGTGTTTCGTGGGTTTTTAGAGATGCTTAAATGCTAACGCCGGCCAGCAGGATGGGTTCCATGCAGGTATGGGAGATTTAACACTCTAAGCTCACACCACATCCTTCAGGGCCTGACATAGATATTTGAAGCCACTCAGCAGCCTTTTGAAAAGCCACTACTGCTGACAGCTGCTGATGGGAACATCAAGGAAAGAGACCATCATGCATGGCTATTTCCTTTATGCATATTTCTTTTGCATGGTTAAAATAGCCATTAGGCTATTTAGCCATGCTGCTGCTAGTTCGCACACAGAAAGGTGTTTGCATGTACTGTCTATCTATTAATTACTTCATGTGAGTGCTTTCCTATTAATGATTTTTTTTTTGTGTAGAGCTGTTTTGAGGATTCAGCACCAGATATGCACACCAGAGCTAAGCGTGTTGATTCATTTTCAAAACAGCAATTAGGCCCACTGCCATTCTGCAGCTCTGCTGCTTTCACATTGGTGTGGGAGATAATAATAAACAACTATGTATCAATTTTTGATGAGAAGAAATCCAACACCACAGTTGACTGTAAGAAACAGCTGTGGAAATATTGGGCTATTTCAATTTTTTCGATTTTTCTTTTGGCTTCATCTGCTGCTGTTTTTCCAGCCTGGCAAAATGTAGTTTTTATTCAAACTGGGACGATAAAACTAGAGCCTCTCGTGACACACAGTCCACAAGAATAGTTTTTGCATGATCATCTTGTGACTGCCAAATTAAGATACATGTTTGCTAATGTCCTTGTTTTAAAATTAGAAAGTGTGGCACATTGTGAGGTCTTTTTTTAACAATACAGGCACAACATGACCTTTCCTACTTTCTAGGTCTCCTATCATGTCAGCTTGCATCTTAAGCATTTACTGTAGTCACAAACACACTGTGAGTTTAGTGAAACTGTTTGGTGGCGATGGCAGAATGTGCTGCCAAGCTTGAGTCGAGAGTCTGTTTTGTGTGTTTTCCCCAACATCTCAAGACAAACCAGAGTGTGTCCCATGATCACTCTGCATACACACCCTGCTTCACACAGTCACAAACACACCTTCATGAACACTGCAGGGCCTCTGTGAGATTTCATCCTCGCTCAGCTCAGAATAGAGTCACTGACCTACAGCAGGATAAAACCCACAGATGTCAAACCCATTCCTAACCAACATCCTTCATCATGGTAATGTGCTATTCGGATCACATTTCTATTGGCAATTACAAATCCATGCACAATGTTGGCATTTCTATCTGCAGCGATGATGCTTCTATCCTTACTGATGACGCGTCTTATCCCCCAAGTGGAAACTTTTTCATAGATACTGTGCAGAATGTATTTCCACCTCGACTCATCTAATCTGCAAGTCAAATCAAAATGCAAGTCTAGTGCTCTGACACAGCTGATCCCATTCTGATGCATGATGCTGTGCCTGCTGAGTACATATGTAAAGGTGCATTAACGTGTGTTTTTCATTATCCAGGTAAGATACAGATGCATTTTGAGTTCTAACCACCGGTGTAGGGAGAGAGCAGTGGAGGAAGAGGTGGAAAAGTCTACAAATGAACTACAGAGGCATTTGAAACCGAGTGTATCTCAAGGTCAAAAGCAAGAAATCAAGAGCTGTCTTGTTTGGCTGCAGGATCCTCGACTATCAATAGATCTTCGTGTTTAAATGAAAAAAATCAACCTGAATCACATTTGTGCAAACTGCCTTTGGTGTGTGAACATGACATAAATCTTAATCATAAGTTTGTTTATCTGCTAACTAGATGCTGGGCAGGAATGTGACCTTAGTCTGGTTAGCCTGCCAGCGACAGCACAACACCCGTGACCGGGAAGGCTGACTGGTGTCTATAGCCCCAGGGGAGAGCATCGCAGCGGGGGGAGGGGGGGGCACTGAGCTAACGGCCTGCTGCCTGGTTAGACAGAGCTGCAGTGTAACTGAAGACATGGAGGACGACCAGGAGGATGCCAAGGACCGGCGCACTCTGATAATTCAGCAGCAAATAACATCTTCTATGAGAAGCTGTAAGGCGTTGTTTGGATTTTACATCAGTTTGGCAACGTCCTGCCACTGTGAAAGCAAGGCTGACATGATGGCTGAGCTTTATCAGCGCTCTAAAGAGACAAATGTATGCATCTTTCACTAAATATAACCAGTTACCTCAGTTGCCATAAACAATCCAGATAGTTTCCAGAAGCATTACCTCCCAGCACCATCTTTACTAGACACCATCCGCAAGTATTTTATTATTTAATGTGACAATTAAAGTGTAGAGAGGCAGGAAAGGAGGGGAATGGAAACATTTTTGATACCCATCTGGTGGCTCTGTTAACTGTGTGACGACAGATATGAAACATTTTAATTTGCCCAGGTCCCAGAGAAACACCAAGCTGATCGAGCCCCAGCGTCTCGGCGTGACTTAATCATCACCTCATTTGGGGCTCTGTCTGACAAATCTCAGCTGTACTTACATTAAAGCTCCATTTTTTAACAGGAACATTTAGGGCGTGAAAAAAGAGGAGCCACTTGAAAAGGAGCGGCTGCTAAAAGTGGTAAAGGCAGAGATCAATCTCAGTTTTTATGAGATAGTTTGTTATTTGGCTAAACAACACAAACGCCTGCTGAAAGGCAAGATAGGGTTGGCACTTTATAGAAGACTGATGCTCCGCTGCAGCACACTTTAAAGTGCTGCACTGGTCCAAGAACACAGTGTCCGGAAAGAGGTGAAATGCCTGTGGATGTGTATGTATTTGCTGCAGGACTGTGGCCAAACATGAGTGCACTGTAAACGGGATTATGGAGACCCTGTATCCTTCACCCCTCATCTTCTGATTCATTGGCTGCCTTGACCATCTCTGCTGCTCTTTTATTGGTCCAATTGTTCCAGGTCAGGTCGCTGTTCAGTGGACTCACCTTAAGATCAACTTATCCCTGTGTATTGAAGAGAATCCTTCAAAAATATAAGTGACACTCATGAGGAGACACTAAACCCCTTTGGAGAAGCTCTTGGGGGATTCAGAGGTCACGGTTAGGGAAGCTGGAAGAAAAGTCTGTGCTGGTTCAGTCACATACCAGCAAGGAGGATGTTTGCTTACATCAGGGACCAATATCAACATTTAACAACAACAGAGCCTTAAAGTCTGCCTCGCTACATAAAGAGCACGCTACTTCCTGCAATGACGCTGAACTTTGGCAATGCACATAATATGAGAGGTGCAAAATGGTTCCTAGTGATTCCTATAGAGAGCAGGCTGCGTTTAACAGAGGAATTGACCAATTCTTTATCTTATGTGGTAGGAGGACTTGAACGTTTTTAAGACGTTTGGAGCAAAAATAAGTGTCTTGTGTGCCTCGTCTTGTTTCAATTATAAAAGTTATTCTTAAAGGCTGATATGTTTTGCAGAATACTGACGCAAGCTCTGGCTCCACTGCATCCTGATCAATTGAGGCTCCTGTCGATGGGGAAATAAGTAACTCATAGATCGGACACATCTAGATCAACAAAACTGCAATCGATACAGGATACCATACTACATACATAATACATGTTGGTTGCACAAAAGTTCTGCAGAGGAACTTTGTTCATCCATATTTCTATTGCTCTAAATGTAGCAGCTCCCTACATTTTCAGTGGTAAGTCTGTTAGGTCCAGAGAAAAGAGCAGATAGAGAAAAACCATGTGGTTATTACAATTAGATGCAATGTTGTTTTAGAGGACGATATGTTGTATGTTCACACACCACTGATGACACATCTGCAATGATGCAAGCTGTGGCCGCATTGCATTCTGATTGATTGAGGCTGGAAATCAGCACGTCTGCCTATTCTATGATGGATTTCTTCCCGTTTTCACTGTTGACTTTGGTCCAAAATATTGAGGCTCTTGCCCTTTTTGAGACAAATATCTAAACCTCAATGTTTCATCTGCGTTCTGCTGTGCTGAAATGTACTTTTTTTGGGGTGGTTGTCCATACTACAGCTTTGAACAACAGACTTGATCCATATGAAGGCAGCTTTCATCACTAGAAACGGTTTCTTGACAAGTGTTTCAGGATGGATTATTACCTTTAATGCTGCTTACCAGCATTTTCTTTTGTCACATCGTCTTCATTGTTACATGAATTTCCGTGTCTGTTATGTTTCATATTCAGCCTGGAACTGTGAGCAGGATGAAGCTTTGCTCAGGGCTTACAGTGAAAGAGATGTGCCGTTGTTAACAGGAGGAGGAGTTCAAATTAACAATGTGAATGTGATTCCCTGGAGGGCAAAACACCCACAAGTCTGTCTACACTTGGCCTACATACTGCCCGTTACAGACTTCCCCACACCAGGCTTTTCTCCTGCGCCTGTGCTGCAGGATCTTACTATCAGTTCCTCCTGGGGATCCAGAAACAGTGCCGCAGCGGTGCAGCAGCCATGTGATAACTGGGACTTCAGTCTATGAAGCCTGTATGCATGGAAAGGACTGAACCGAAGGTGCTGTGAAGACACAATAAAAACCCTCCATCATCATGCTGCACACACACACCTCGCCCACGGGCTTGAGAGGAAGTCAAAGCCGGGGAAATGAAGTGTAAAAACACACACACGCAGTCGCACCATCTATAAAAGCAGAGAGGTCTTCTTCTCATTGAGGGTTAATGGGAGGAGATTGCAGGCTACATGAAAGAGGGAGTAACCCTATATAGAGGGGTCAGAGGCATATATGAGGACTTACAATGTGCCCTTGTGCTGCACACAGGTGAGAAACAAAGAAGAAGATACAAGGTGAGTAAGAGGTGTATATACATAAACAGAGCAGCTCTTGAGAAAGTAAATATACAATAGGACAGAAATGTGAGGCGATAGGTCTGTTTAGTGGCGTAAAACTACAGACTACTACAAAATATTGATTTGGGCATCTCTGAGGGTGATTTACACACTGTCTAAACACAAAGTTCAGCAAGGAAATCTCTTTTAGTGTGTTAAAATCTACAAACATAACGTAACAGGAGCATTATGTACAGAGGAGCCATTATGTCAGTGAGCTGACTCAGAAATGTCAGTGACACAAAAACATCAAGCTTAAGTTTGCTAACATTAGCAACTAAAAACTACCATCATACCAGAGCAAGTAAGGCTGTAGCAGCAAAACCCCCGAGTGTATTGACTTAAGCAAGGATGTGTTTTATTTCTTAAGGAGGAAGAATGTGTCATTTCTTTATTCAAAAATGACAGAGCGTCTTTAAAGAATGAATTTGCATCCGTCTCTATCTTTAGGTCATTTCATCAACAATGAGTACCTCCTCATGATACGTCCGCTCTGTTTTGCACACTATCCATGCTGATATCTACTCTGAGGGTGCGACTGATGATTATTCTGATTATGGTTCATCGGTCAGGTTTAAGTGTTTTTTGATTAATCCATCATTTAAGGTAAATAGGTCAGAAAAAGATGAAAATGGTGCCCCGAGCCAAAGGTGGCGTCTTAAAATGTTTTGTTTTGTCGACAAGCGATTCAAAACCCAAAGATATTTAATTTACTACTGTATTAAACAGAAAACAAGCAAATCTTCACATGTAAGATGCTGGAACTAGAAAATGCTGCTTCAGAAATTGTCCTAAATTGATTACAGTTGATTTATTGATTAATAAATCATTTCATTTCTTGATTATTGAGCTATTCCTATTCGAGCTGACACGTAGACCGTGCTTCGGTATAAAATGAAAGTCAATGGGTTCCATGTATTTGCGGCCTCACGCCTTCACTCTCTGGAAACTGAACAAGCTCACATAGATCAAAGGGGCTTCAGTGCAGCACCAGCAGCCACAGACCTCCAAATAGTGCAGCTCTGACTCCCTTTATGGGGGATGTCACGGCCGTCTGAATGTACAGTTTGTACAAGTATGCTTCATTTTTTATGTGTTTTTGTCTGAGGTTTAGTTAATGAGGCAGTGAAGAAGCAGTTCTTATTCCCCACAGGGGTGTGTAAAGGGGAAAGGCTGAGGCCTCCCATCAGCCAGCCAGTGACACAGCCAGTGTTTGATGGCTGGAGCGCATGAGTGGTTCACATCAGCCTCAGTGACTCTGCATACAATCTGAACCTGGATGTTTTTAGACAAACTCATTCTTAGCCACAGTTTAAAGCATATTTTCTTCAAAAGACGCTCTCACTTTCATCAGTGAGATTACAGTGCAGAAAATACTGCAATTGCAAAAGCCGCTTTTTGAAATGTGGAGGAGACTGGAGAGAACATACAGCAGTATGTCGAGTTCATGATTGTTGCCAGAAATGAGGATAATTGGAAGGAAAATTTTGCCATTTCTCACTAATCTGTTTTGGCTCCTACAGGGTTGTTTTCTACTTATATTCCATTTTATTTTCATCTGCTTCAGCAATAATCTAATCCTTGTATTACCTAAATATCACAAGGTGCAGAAGAAACCTGAAATGATTCAATTAATCGATTTAGTGAAAGTATATGAAACTATTTTGATAATCATTTCTCTTCAAAAAAAAAAAAAAAGCCAAACATCCACTGATTTCACCTTCTGATGTAAAGATTTGCTGTTTCTCTTTTTTTAAATCACTACAAACTGAATGTCTCTGGCTTTTGGACTGTTGGTCAGACAAAAACAAGATATCTGAATACCTTACTTTGACTCTCATTGTTTTCAGTCGCTTAATCAACAAAATGATCAATGAATGATGAAAATAACTTAGAGTATTGCAACAAAAGGCCTTAAAATTGGCATCAATAAATCAAAGCCATTGCTATCACCTCTGTCAGTCAGAGGACAAGGACAGAAAAAGACAGTGTGTATAGGAGGACACCTGCCAATAGAAAACACATCAATAGAGCTGCTCTACAGTACTGATCAATGGGCGTCTTCTCTAAAGTGAGGAGGTGGCATTCTTCTCCATCTAAAGGTGTTTCATCATGAAGTAAAAACAGTGAGTTTACGGTGGCCTGGCTGGACTTTCCGCCCCAGTGGACGGAGGCCTGCATGTGACATTGACCTGAAAACCAGGATCTCACCTTTGAGCAGGGGCAGCGGGGTGAGCTCCACCTGGGAGCTCTGGTAGCGGAACTGGGACGAGCTGTGGGACCTCCTCTGCCGGGCTCTGCGCATCGACCTCCGCGGGAAGCCGTCCACCTTCTCCGCGGACGGCACCGAGAAGCTGGTGGTCGGGGAGGACGGGCTGGATGGAGGCAGCTTGGTCGTCTCCATGATGGCTGTAGGTGGCGGCGGTGCGGGAGCGCGTGCGTGCGTGTGAGCGCGCAAAGAGGATGAATGGAGGAGAGGGGATGGAGGAGGAGTGGGTGGTTTTCTGAATCACAGATGGATTATCAATTGATCAGAATGAGTAGAAAGCTCCGGGGTGGAGGAGGAAGAGGGGGGGGGGGGGGGAGGGGAGAGATAAAGGGGAGGTGGGGAGGGAGGGAGAAGGTGCAGAGGCGGAGGAGAGGTGAGGAGAGCTATTCTGTGGATGTCCAGTCCCGTGCTGTGCGCCTCGCTGTCTCTATCAGAGCCGGACTGGAAATGGCAGCAGCAGCATCCCTGATTCTTCTGGTTTTCACGCACAGATGTAGAATCGCTTGTGTATCATCCCAGTGGAGGAGTAGCCTGAACAGCTACCAGATGATGCTCAGACAGGCGCGTCTCCCCTCTCTCTCTCTCTCCCTCTCTCTCTCTCCCAGTCACACACACACACACACACACACACACACACCTCTGCTGCTACTGTATTAGCGTCACACACACACACCGAGTCGTGGGCCTAAATATGGATATTTATTTCTCTAACTGATCACACGGCTCCTCGTGTAAAGAAATCGATGCCCCTCAAATTAAACCTCCTGTTTATCCAGATTGATCAAACACAAACAAGCGGGCCCCAGGTCAGTTTATAGCTTATTCTCCTCGATGATGCTCCTTGTCAATAAAATCAGTGATCGGTCCTGGCGGTGGGTGATGATATCATAAAATCATCAATCTGGGCCCACCTCGGCTGCCGCATCACTGTTGTCCTTCTGGCTCGTTTTTATCGGATCCTCTTTGCACCGTCAACACGGCCGCACCTGCTTGTTTGGATGGTTTTTCTCTCTCTGAGGTGGATGATGTTGTTCTCGTCCACACCACCTCCTCCTCCGGCCGTCCTCCAACCGTATCAGGGCGGGGAAACAAACGGTCTCCTCACCGCGCCGAC
Source organism: Pempheris klunzingeri (assembly GCF_042242105.1). Lineage (NCBI taxonomy): Eukaryota > Metazoa > Chordata > Actinopteri > Acropomatiformes > Pempheridae > Pempheris > Pempheris klunzingeri. The sequence continues at coordinate 12,286,427 of NC_092034.1, forward strand.
ATGTGCAGGTCCTCCGCCAGCGGCCGACGCAACACCGAGCCCCGCTGCCGCGCTCCGTCTCTACCTCCGCGGTGGGAGAGGAGGAGGAAGGAGAAGATGAGGAGGAGGAAGAGGGAGAAAAGAGAGGGGGGAGAAAAAAGAAAGCAGGCGCTCCTCCTGGCAGCGTGAAAAGACTGAAGGCCCGTGTTATACAATAGCACCCCGTCTGTGTGTGTCAGACTGACGCGTTTCGCTCCTGTCCCCCTTCTCGGATCCCGTTATCCGGTCGTCCTACAGCGCCTCGGCGAGCTGCGTCAAGATGCACGCAGTGAGTCCGGGAGCTGCAGGAAGTGAGGCGGCCTGCCTTTCAAAATAAAACAGAGAAACTAAGCGGTAGTTGGGTTTATAGTAATCGACTCATGGCAGGGGTAGGACTTAGCTACTGGGTCCAAATTGTGAGGGTATTTGGTTAAACACAAATTAACTTAATATGCATGATTTAAGTGTAAAGGTCTCATCACAGCGACAATCAGTCTTTTCTGTCTGAACTCCAGAGATTCGATACATCTTGTGTGAGACTTTCCACCTCCTTTCTTTGATTTCTACCTGGAAGCCAGCGCCTCACTTTAAGAGATGTGTGTTTTCTTTCAGTTCTTAAGAAATCTTTTTATGTCATTAACTCACACTGCAGGCCCAAGTTTACCAGCCTCTCTGGGGACATTTTAAAGCATTTACCCAAGGAGGCCGGACAAATGAGCCAGAAAATCTAGATTTCCCTGGATAGAGTTTGCTCACATTTTGTTATTTTCACATTCACTGCTGGTGAAAACAGTCAAAGTGCACAAGTATCATGAATATGTGGTAACTGATTTAAGTTTACAGGCGAATGTTTGACATCTTTGTATATTTTATCTATATCCTTTTAATTCGCCCCAGTCATTACTGGATTAACAATAGGGCAACTTCCCCAGTGACCCGCAGGGGCCTCACAGAAAGCCTGAAGAGGGAAGCAAAATATGGGAAACATGTAATGCCACGATGACCACCTTCGTGAATCAGGTGTGATGTCTGTATCAAAATCTTCACTGAAAATAAAATCTGCTAGATTAACAGGAAAAAGAATGTGCACATGAGCTGCACAATAAAATAATGTTTACTGAAAATGACTTGTGTTGAATGTAGTGAATTCTTACTTGTTAAACAAGTGTCACCATCTCATGTCAGTCTCGAGCTCTTTTATCATGCTCAGTTTACAGTTACCATCTTTTTAACTAGTTATGAAGCACTGACACGTTTTGTTTATCAGTTCGCCATGATCATGTCTGCCATTCGATTTCTTCTAAGCACAACATTTACTACTGTACATCTTAAAGCAAATATGGCTTTAAGCAGAATAACACATCACTTAGACAACCATAACTTGTATTTGGTTGACATTGTTGGAGGAGAGATATATAAAACCTAATAGCTACCTAAAAGCCAACTCTACATACTTAAAACGGCTCATAACAAATACTTGCTTGTGTCACTTATCAAGAGTTAATGACACAAGCAATGGCACAGTACAAATGCCACTTACTTCCTGTCATCTTATTCACTGGACTGTTAAATGTCTTAATAAAAACACTGCAGTTTTATGAAAGGCACTTTGGGTGCAGGAGATGCGTGGAAATAAAATGTGCCAAAAGCAGTAGTCAGTCAGTAGGACAGCATCAGGAGAGCAAAATGAACAGCCACCAAAGTGAGAGCTGGAAATGGACAACAAAGAAAACCTAAAGAGCGGAAGGTAATAAACAGTCCAGGCCTATGTGAGAGGAACTAAAGCACACCAGCCTTTACATGCAAAATACATGCCCACCATCAGTGCAATGGAGGCAGCAATAATATCCATAACCCAACATGGCGAACATAGAAAGCTGCATCCTGCCACATTGGTAACAGGTATTGCGGTGCTTACCAGCTCCATGACAATTACTGTGGTTAAGTTTCCACCTGTAAATCTGAGACAGCCCATCCAAGTGTTAACAGGCAGGTTAAAAAAAAAAATACTATTAAACATAATTAAAGCCATTTGAACACCGCTCACCATAACCACAGAGCCATCAGAGCACCACTCGATGTAAATGAAATAAAACTTTTTTTTTTCCCCCCCTCACATCTCCAACTGAGCACGACCACCATGAAGCTCCAGGGAGCGTCACCCAAAGCAAAGCAGAGATCAGGCAATGTCGGTTTTACTCACACACCTCCAGTTTGGGATCGGCTGAGCGGTTTGCCTGAAAGAAAATCGAGTTCCATGAACACCAAAAGCAAATCTTTTGCAAACATTTCATGAGATATTAGCGTTAACAGGTAAAGTTTTGAAATAGTGGCACAAAATTCTGTTGGTGAAACAAGATGTTTCGTGGTGGTTGTGAAACAGAAAAATGTCTTTTCGTACTCCATTGTTGTAATTCCATGGTTTGGTGTAGTGAGACTAGTGGACAATGAGCACTCACCTCTTCCTGGTTGTCTCCTCAGCAGGGGGGAGGAGGCAAAAGGCTGAGGTGCATTTGAGCACCTGCTTAAGAGCTCCAGGAGCAAACCATTAAGATAAGGGTGGGGGGGGTTGCACACACGTCTGGTTTATGTGATCGTTCTATTGTATGCGTTATTGGTTAAAGAGAGGAATGTGTATTTCTTTCAATATCTATTGTCCATTCTTTATATTCTATTTTTGTATTGTGTTATGTAAATATTTAATATATAGTTTTGGTCCCACATAAGGTTTTATTTATAAATGGTTTTTAGTAGTGGTTGGTGTTGGTGTCTCTCATGGTGTCTGGATGGAGAAAACAATAAAGGCCATGTCTTACCTCTGTCTGGTGCCTCTCTGAGTGAAAACTTAAAGCCACTGCTGGTCAATCAAACTTATGGCCACTATGTAAATGGCTTCAAAGCCTGGTGCACTTCCCAAGGGCTTGGTGTCATAACACACAAGCTCATTAGTTCAATTTGAAAGCAGCATTCACCTGAGGGCTAATGTTAAAGTTGTTCACAGGCAGATTAACTGGATAATAGCTTAGTAAAAATCAGGTTAAAAACCACGTAGAGAGCTCTGGAGGTTCTTAACAGATCCTGTGTAACTGTCCGCAGCTGTTCCCAGGAGGCAGGGCTCAAAGCATAGCTTCTTTCAGTCATCTTAACATGACTGAGACTCGTAGCCTTTAAATTAAATTGAGAATTTTACAAGACTAAAATATCTTCACAGTAGAAATACCTTGAAAAATCCACCATCTCTCCTTTTTGCCAGTGTGCTGTGGACTGAAAACAGCACTTTGATGCTCATTGTCTTGTGCTTCCTTCTACATAACCTCGAGGCAGATTCTGTATCAACAAAACACCTGAACCTAGGCCTGTATTTGAAGGGGCGAGTGAAAGCAGAGATTTCTTGCAGGATATCTTCATTATCTTACCGAGCAGCAGAGTGTTAGACTGAACTGTGAAGACACGCTCGCCTCAGTGTTGCTGCACAAAGATCAAGGAGGTTGTTTGTTATATGGAGTTTGCATCCATTTACACTCATTTCTCTCTGTTGTGAAATGTGTGGACATGTTTTTGGAGCCTCTGCTTGGCAAATAATTTCAGAGCAGTTACTCTTTATATTCGAAATACTTATCTCTGTCATCCATCATTGCCATCCCACAAGTACAAGATCGCGGTTAACAAAAAGTAAAAAAAACTGAACCGAATACTTAATTTCTTCATGTACAACCCCAGAATGATTTCAGCCGTGGGGCCTGAGCCAACATCAATATGGCTGCGCTTCATGCTTTTTGCTTTTTGCAGAGGATATAAAATAACACTCTTTGATCTCCCGTGCTTTTCATATTCTGCCAAAAAGAAACGAGCAGCCAAAGGCTAAAGAGAATCTGCTACAGGGCAGGTGCATTGATGAAGCTTTTATTTTGAAAGCAGTGACCGGATGCGGGTGTACCTCAGTGCGGCTGTGCTGCCGCTGGTCCCTCAGCCTAAAGGTGGTGCAAGGAGAGAGAGGACCGAGGCTCCTCACTGCGGATGACGCTATAGGATGGATTTATTTATTTATTTCTCTTTATTTACATGGCTTTGCCTCCTACACCGGCTCATTTCTAAACAGATGCGCCATTACTGCCTCGCGCTCCACTGCATCACCCCTGGCTGGGTTCACCCTGTGAGGAGATGTTGGCTCCCATTCTCCGGCAGCGCATCGCTCCCCCAACCTCCCCCCTTCCCCATTTTCCACGCTTCCTATTTGAGGTGAGCGCGTCTGTGCGTCTCTAGTTCGTGCGTGCGCGCGGGAATGTAGTTGGCTTTGAGGATCAGGTCCCATCCATTGTTCTGCTCTTCACTGAGCCACTTGTTCTCCCTCTCCTGCTCTCTATCTCACACACACTCACACACACACACACACACACACGCGCGCACTCAAAAGCACAATCATCCACGCGCTTTCATGTCCCCGTGTCAGTCGCACCTCGGCCGGCAGTGTGTGTGTGTGTGTGTGTGTGTGTGTGTGTGTGTGTGTGTGTGTGTGTGTGTGAACCCTCCTCACGGATCTCCTCAGCATAAACACACTACAGCCTTATTATCTTATATCCAGTGCAAGGGCGTGCGCCTGCGCCCCTGTCTCTCCTCCTGTAGTCCTCCCCCTCCTCCTCCCCCTCTTCCTTCCCCTCCTCTGTGTTGTGTCGCAGATGAGCTCAGCCTGTTGGCTTCTGGGAAAAACACCGGGGGGACCGGCATGTCCGGTAAGTGGCTGGAGGCCTGCTGGTCTGCCTCTTGTTCGCTATCACGGGTCTGATGAGGACAGCGACCAGCAGAAATACTCCATCACTGTATCAGCTCCATGACAACTGTGTGGGCTGATCTATCAAAATAATCAGCTGCTTAATCTATTAACATGCTGATTGTCATGTTTACCATCAGGGTTGATCAATTAGCACATTACACTAAGTAGAGCTGGGGCTGATGGGGATGCCAGGAGTTAAGAAGGTATCAGAAATCACAAACACTTGGACAAACTCAGATTGTGACGATGATGATGATGCGCCAGAGGAAAAGTCAGGGGGATCATCAAAGTTGTTGCGGTTCTCCCTGAGGGGAGCATGACTGCCTGAGCCAAGTGCTCTATGGTAATCCATCCAATAGTCTTTAAGGCATTTAACTCAAAACCACATGTCAACCTCATGGTGGCGCCAGAGGACAAGCCAGTGAATCATCCAAGTCAGAAGGATTTATCCTCTGGAGACCACGAATACCTCAACAAGACTTCATGGCAGTCAATCCCATGGTTTTTGAGCGATATCAGTCTGGAGTGGCCGACAGCCATAGCGCTATATCGTCTGTATATAATAATAATATGTACAGTCAGTGAGAGCGACCACAGCTAAAAGCTGTCTATGTGTAAGCAACAATCTGCAATGACCCATTAATGTCCTGTAACAGCTATTAAAGTGAAACTATGTAGGCACACATTAGGTTTATGTTCAAGTGCTAAACTGTAGTGTAACAGATGCAAAAGTAGAGAAGATTCCTGAGGTCTGCATGGGTCAGTGATCGGTCTGTTACACAGCAACATCTGTCTAAAGTTTGCTAACATTATCCACCATTAGCTGCCAGTCACACCCGACCAAATAAGGCTGTAACCAGCAAAACCTCAGTCTGATCATCTGATTTTCAGTCGTAAGAAGCGTAAGGTGGATGTAGTCATAATTGCAGTTATATATTAGAATTAAAATGTTGTATTACACATACACCTGAATTATAAATTCAACAAAATTGAAATAACAATGTTTTAATAAAATGTCTTTATTTCTAATGATGTTTTCTACTGCAAACAGTATTACAGCATAAATATATCAATATAGCATATGATAAATAATAAATGGTCCTAGCTCACACACACACACATGTAGCCTCACATTAAATCATAAATCTCTATATGGAGTAAACTCATATATTTGGGCCACTGGACTTAAGTTGTTCATCATGCAATCATGGCTAGATTTAACCACTAGGGGGTGCCAGGACAAAAATCAGCTGTAAATTCCTATTGGGGGGGAGATTTGGTAAAATGCACTTTGTCATCAGTGGGTAAGACCAACACACTTTTTCCTGTTTGCAATTGATGACATAACAACAAACCAACAGACGGACATTCAATCTGGGGACTTTGGGGACTTTGGGGCAACAACTTTGTCTAGCTGCCGATCCACCCTTGCAAGCAAAGTCTGATAAAAAAACTTAGATCAACAATGAATCATAGGGGAGCACAGTGATGTGAAGTAGAAGTAATGCAATTCTATTAACTGAAGTCAGGAAGAAGAGATGAACCTGCTTCATTACAGGAAATGCTGAAACATAAATTGTAGCTTTAAACAAACAAAATTAAAAACCAACAAATTGATTCTTTCTTTCGATTCCAATATTGCAAATATCAAATAAATTAGCAGCAGTAAAATGTGAGGAAAGTGTGTGTTTGATTACTTTGAACGAGGTAAAAAAAAGGAGAGAAAGGAATAAAGTTTGCTCAAGTTAAATTATGAAGGCCATAATGTGCAGCCAGGCCAGGCTGTGTGGTTAACTTTGGCACTTGTTATATTCACACACAGATGGAAAATTCTCCTAATGACATTTCCTTGAATTTGCAAGGAAGTGAGCACTCCACCCTGTCTAAAATTACAAGCCAAAGTTTCGTATGTTGAGTCAGTTTTTCGGTGTCTCGTCTTTGGATTAAGGATGGCGGGACGCCTACCTATGACCTATTTGAAACTTAAAAACCGAACACTGCTGGATGTCATTTCATAGCTGGTACACATTTCATCTACAAAAAAGAGTTACTCTATGGACCTTCTGCCTTTTATCCACGCAAGGTTGGAGATTTTAGCAGCTGTAGGAACAAAAACAAACCAGTCTCCAAAACCTCAACTAGGCATTCTAAAAGCACCATTATGCATTAATAAATCACTAGAACATCCCTTTAAGAGGCAGAAAGATGAATATGAGCGACCATCCAAAAATGTTTTTACTCCTTTACTCCTAAAACTTCCAATTTTTCGGTTGATGCTGCAGCTGCTCCAGAGTTTGATTAAACTGTTCAAAATATAGATATATATAAATTAAATGTCCATTTTGGCATAAGGAAACTGGCCTTCCTATGCTGTCTGGCATGTAGTGCTACTGGTTACTCGTTACTGGAGTATCCAATCATTGACCTCCAGGAGCTCAGAAAAGTAGGGATCCCCCAGCAGTGGCAGCGATGGGGGGGGTTGAGAGAGAGGTTCATCAGAGCTGCTGGAGGTAGTCTGAGGTACATTAAGGGGACCCGGTACGGTGAGCAGGGAAAGCAGAGACATGGGACTGGGTGTAATGTGGAAACTATGGCTTGGCTTTGAGGCGAAAACAGAGGCAGGAGATGGCTCCAGGTTTGCCTGAGGGGACGCTAAGAGGGACTGAAGACCGGGACCAGGAGTTGGGGGTAAAAGGGAGTACGGCAGGCTTGAGTGAACTGGACTCACGCTGAAGTGATCTGAATGAAGCTGGGGCGCATTCATGGGACAGCCTTGCGCTGCCAGACCTGCGTTCTCTGCCACTAAGCGGGAGTAATGCGGCTCTACATCAGGTGACGCTGTTTGAAAGGAGCCTTGTTTCATTAGAGCATGTGTATGGGGTGTAGAGAGACAATCTGCTGACGCTGACGGACTTTCATGGGTGATTCCTACCCTTGACTGAGGTTGAGCAGCTGCGGTGAGGGAGCCGGAGAGGTTTGAAAAAAGGCTGGTGCAGACAGGCGGAGAGCTTGTCGGCCTTGATGTGATCAGAGAAGGAGGGTCTTTGCTAAACAATGAGTGTGAAGCCAGGACTGTGGAGAAAGAGACGGAATAAGGATCAGCTAGAGAGCTGGAGGAGGTGAGGGGTTGGGCGGACGAGCCGGCAGATGAGGCTAACGTCGTAGCAGGAGCTGAAGATGACAGATGAGTGCTGTCGACACAGTCAAGGGTTTGGAGACCCGGGCTGGAGGTTAAGGAGGTAGAGAGTGAAGGTACAGCAGCTTGAGTGGTGCTTGAGGCCTGAGGAGGGACAGCGATCTGACCGTCGGCTGAGGGGAAAACCGAGAGGCAGGTCGTTGAGCTGGACACGGGGGCTTTGAGGCGGCAGAAAGGCTTGTGACGCTCCAGAGCTGTCGTGTAGAGGTGGAGGTCTTTTTTCAACGCGGCAACCTCCTTCTGAAGGGCTGAATTCGATCGCTCCAGACTCTGGAGCTCCTGAGGAGAAGAGCGCAGAGGGCAAAAGTAAAGTAGTGCAGGGAGAGACAGAGATAAAGGGGGTAGGAAGAAGGGAGATGAACACAAGAGGAGAAAAGAGGGTCAGAAATGTTAAGTTGAGTCAGACATACCTTTAGTATCTCTAAGAGTGGCACTCATCAGCCATAAAAAGTGATTAAAGACATACATCAAACACCAGGCCTGACTTGTGCTGCAGACAAGTAACACTAATGACACCAAGGCCCTTCCTGAGTGCTGTAATAGAGAGCAACCAGCCACAGAGCGGTTGACACTTAGATAAAGTCAGAACCTCAAAGGAGAACTGAAAGATTGCTCTTAAGTGACAGTAATGCAATTTCAGCATGGAGGGAGAGGGCAGGTGGTGAGAGAGATAAAAGAAAGTGTCTCCCTGCTCCCTGATCAATGCAGAGGTTGTAAGTTTAATTTGACAGATAAATATGATAAATCTGAATTTCACGAGAAACCCTTAAAAATAAACCCATTGGTATTTAGAGTTTCTTAAAATGTTTCCTCCTGGTTGATCAGGCAACTAGACTCTGGCTTCCACAGCCTCATTAAGCATCAGCGTAGTCTGAAAACACTTTACAGTGAAGTATCTCCTCTCCACCAAACACCAGAGACTGCAAGTATGGACATGAGTAATGCCGCGGAGGAGTTGCGTTTCCACTCAGTAAGACTCACAGAGGTCACAGAGTCACAGCGGAAGGCTACGCAGCTGGACGTCACGTGCACTGACCCTTTAAACCATGAATTGCTGACCGGCCTGCTGCTTTTTTCAAAGTCAAACTCATATGTGGCAGCTGTGCTTCTTCAAACTGACATGACAGCAGAACAGAAAGAGAAGAGAGAGAGAGAGAGAGAGAGAGAGAGAGAGAGAGAGAGAGAGAGAGAGAAAGTGAAAGTGAAAGTCTGGACTCCACACCCATCCATTCACTAACAATCCACACTTCTCCAACTGGACAAAAGAGGTATGGTATGATAAGGTACAGTGATTCATGTGAAAATAAACGTCTCCTTCTGAGTGCCGCCCAGGAAGAGCAATATAACACATTTTATGGGTGTGAGTATCATAATGTTAGAATGAAAGAAAACCACGGTAAGATTGTTAACTACTGAGGAACAAATGATGTGTTTAGCTGCACAGAAACCTGCCAGAAAGGGCTTACAGCCAGGAGATGTTAGCTTAGCTTAGCATAATGACTGGAAACAAAGGGAAACAGTTAGCCAGGCTAAAAAGCTATCAGGAGCAATGACTTTAGCAACCACAATGTGTCGTTTTTACAATTTTCTGTTTGGATTAAATTTTTCGTTTAGATATAACTTGTTGAGTAGTGAGCTTTAGAGGTATTGGTGAATGTGTGTGTGTGTGTGTGTGTGTGTGTGTGTGTGTGTGTGTGTGTGTGTGTCTGGGTAAAATCCACTTTGGAATTTGCCCCCCTGGAAATTAAAAAAAAGGAAAAACAGGCGAGAGTCTGTGTGTGTGTGTGTGTGTGTGTGTGTGTGAGTGTAAGTGTGTGTGTGGTAGGGGAGGAAAGGGAGGGCCTATTGGGAGGGCAAATCAGAGGGAGCCCTTCTCCTAAGGCAGAGTATTTACAAGAAACGGCTATGAGCGTGCAGCCAGATTACACAAGACACACACCACTAGTCACACAACCTGTGTGTGTGTGTGTGTGTGTGTGTGTGTTTGAAAGAGAGACAGAAAGTGACAGAGTCTTGCAGTGATGGTGTAAAGGAGGGAGACAGAGGAGAGAAAGGCAATGAGTGAATGTTTGGAACCTCATGAAGTTCGTCTGCCCTCTCTGTTTGTTTTCTCCGGCTCTTCCTGGCAGCGTCTCGGTTCTTCTCTTGTCTTTTTGTTGCTCTGTTTTCTCCTCTCTGCTCCCCTCCTTCTCTCTCCTGTTCAGATAAAGTGCAGCAGACACACTCATACAGGGAGAACTGCAACACACCCTCGTCTATGTGTGTCTTTCAAGTGCATATCTCATTTAACATGTTTTCGTACTGCATGATGCTTTACAAGATTAAGATCATGAGACAGACTTATCACATGAACTTACATGTGTTCTCTCAATTAAAGCAGGAAGTTGTTTTGTTGTGTTTTAGCGCGTGATGATAAATTCAGCTGCTAAAGCCTCTCGGGGCAAAGTCAAAATCACAAGGTAATGAGCTGATCTGATGAGCAATAAGTGAAGCTTGGTTCCTTGAGGCTGTATCTAACAGCTTCCTCCATCACTGCGTTTGACTCTAATGGACCCAAAAGGGAACACAAAGTACTAATTATTTTGTCCATAGTAAAAGTTTATCCCAGGTCACCTGTGCTGAAAACAGGATTACATTACTTCTGGCCTAAACGACATACAGTAAATGCATTCAAATAGAGTCAGATGTCATCAAACTGGAAGGGCGTCCCTCTCGCCTAAACCACTAAAAGCCTATTCACTGGCACAGTGCAAGAGGCTTTCTTCCTTTTAATGAAAGCAGATGAAGCTAAGTGCACATACATCTGTCTGATCAGGAGTGGGAATCCAGGCTGAAGCCCAGAGACAATCATCAATATTCTACCAGCACCATCTATTATGAGGTAGAGAGGAACACTTGTGTTTGAAACTTGGAAATACGATGCACTTTTTTTGTCTTTATGGTCTTTTCAGGTAACTTAGGGGGGAGTGACTGATTCCATTTAGGAGTATATTTTCGGTTGTGTTGCCTTGTGTTAGGTATTGGACGGTTGAGAGGTTTCCAGGGGGAGGAGCGACGAGGGAAGACATCCAAAAAAATGTCCCCAGCTGGAACCGAACTGGAGACTTTGTAATGACAGCATATGGTATGTGTCACTTGGCAGATTCTTGGGAAATCCCTGTAATATTACTAAGAGAGCTCTTACAGGGGTTTAGATGCGGCCCAATCCCTTTGGTGGACTTTAGAGTGATGTGAGAACAAGTTTCCTTACATAGTGCTGTTCAAGAACAAGTAGAAACAACAAATAAATAAAAGACATGAAATGTTAGTTTAGGTGACTTTATTCCTATAACGGCCTTTTATTGTAATATATAATATAAGAACAGCTACACTATATTATAGCACACTTCTCCTGCTGCTATTACAATAGAAGAACATCAAAGGTGTTGGTGTGTGTGATCAGATGTGATTACAGAATATTTTGCTGTTATTGATTGATTGATTGATTGATTGATTGACATGGAGAAGGCGTACTTACCGATCCAGCGGTGTTGCTGCGGCTCTCCTCCGCTGACAGTGAGCAGGGGCTGCTGGACTCGAACCCGGTGTCCATTGATAACGGGGACATTTGCCACCCCTGGCAGTGGACAGACTGACTGTCTGGCAGACTGACTGACCTCCGTGCAGCCCGGATCATCCGTGCAGAGCGCTCGCAGGCGGAACCGGTGCCATTCAAAACCCTGAAGGTGGCGCACTCTCTGCAGCTGGGTGAAGTTCTGGATGACTCGGGATGGGAGGAAAAGAGCGGATGCGCTTGGTGATGCTGCTGCGGTGCCTCCGTGCTGTCACCCCGGGTGTGCAGGCTGCTTGGTGACTTCACTGTGTAAATGTCTCTCTCGGACTGAGGCGCTCAGGCGGCGTGTCTGCTGGCTTAAGAGCGGTTTGGCGTTATGATGCAACGTGATGCCGCAACTGCTTTCACTTTCTCTTTATTTTAAACGGAGCCACTGTCAGGTAACCGGAGGCTGTGCTGCCTTCACGTGTTGCAACTCTCAGCATCCAAGCCGAAGAAAAAGTGGGCTAGAAAAAGCCCGTAAAGCAAAAACGTATATAATATATACCTGGCAATAAAAGTAGCCTTTGTGCCATATAATTACACTTTTACATTGGTGTCAGACAGCAGTGATGTCTTACTGTGAATGCGTGGTCAACTACGGTAGAGATCCCAAAGTAACCTACATTTTCCGACTGCGCGCGAACGCCTCATGGTGAATGAATGGGAAAGGATGTTTCTGACAGGAACAGCCCAGGGCTCAGTGGAGTTAAGAATAAGGTCGCGATTCCAGCACGTGCGGGGGATTTCTCAAAGGCTTTTGCCAGGAAACTAGTGATGTGCCCCCATTCCGACAGGAAATGATGTTCATGTGCAGCCTTCTCTTAACCAAGTCCATCAGCCCACACTAAAAGGCTTTCCAAACATTCCTGAGCAGCATTTTCTTTACTAGGTTTGCCGATATTAATAATCAATTTAAATGAGGCTGATATGAGAAGGAATTCCTCCAACATTCATTTCATGATGCTGTCCAGTCTATAAAATGTTGGTAGTGCGGATATCAGTGCTTTTTCTAAATCTAACAGCTCAGTCAGAGATGTATTGAAATGTATTATTTCAACAATATTTTTTGTAAAATGAAATGTCAAAAGAACACCTGGTTTTTAAGGAGGCGTGCCTCAATAAACTGATTAAGGTACATTTATAGAAATAAAAATGTATTTTTCCCTATTTTCAGTTACAGTCTTAATGTTATTCTTAGATACCGAGAGTAAAAGTGAATGGAAATGTTAAGAAATTATCAATTCCTGAGAGCAAACCCAGCGAAACAAAACTTTTTAGTGTGAATGAAGAAAATTTCCAAAAACCAGCATGCTGTTGTAACAGTTTCACTGTGAAGCATGATACAGGGTTTATCTTCACTCCACAGATGAATTTACACTTACATGGGCTGAAAAAAAAAAATACTTTCCCTAATTTGATGAAATCATCCCAATAAAAAAGCACATGTTCCAAAGACAGGTGTGACTGAAAGCTATGGGAAAAAAAGCCTTGTGTTAATATTGTTTGGTCAAACTAGTATTTCCCAGATGAAAAGTGAACTTTTCATGCTCTCTTGCTTGTAGACATGTGGCATGTTTTTATGAAAATGTTATTAACTGTATTATTATACCCACATCGTTGTAATACTGAAAAATAAAACATAATTAAAGCGCTAAAGGTGGCGCTATGACTATGGTTCAAAATTGGCATGTACATGTCTTCATAGCCGGACAGTCATCAAACAGTCTAAATGTGGTGAAGACAGGTAGGACCTGGTAGGGTGGAGTTACTGCACTTTTATTACATGTAGCCTCCAATAATAGACACACGAGGGCGCTAAAGCTAGAGAGATTATGATATCGACCACACCTTTAAAATACTCACTGACCAATCAATCAGCCTCGAACCTTTTACAACAACCAATCAGCAGTCGCTCCTTTACCAAGTTGTCCAATCACTGGCTGCACGGGGCGGGATTCGCGTTACAGCCTCTTCCTGGTTCGAAATGCTCCTCATGGATGCTAAATATATTATATAAAACACTCTAAATCAGTAAAAATAGCCCGTTTCCTTTTCTGTCTTTTATTTTTTTAAACAAACTGTAGCTAAGCGGAGCGCTGTCGAGATGGGTTTACTGACGATTCTGAAGAAGATGAAGCAGAAGGAGCGGGAGATGAGGCTGCTGATGTTGTATCCTCATGTAGTTTCTTAGCATAGCTGGAACAAAGCAGCACTCGTACCAACTATGGTACATCCAAGTTACCAACATTATGACAACTAACAGTGTGTATTCGTGTATTACTAGACGCTTTAAGATAGTGACTGTGTCATTGTGAGGTTTAATTTGTGCCGTATCATGCTACCTAGCTAGCTACAAAGCGCTGCTAGCTAACCAGACAGTAAAGCTCACGTGAATTAACTCACGCAGGCAGTGTTGTAGTCAGGTGTGTTTTCTTTAACCTGGCTCATGCAGAGGTCTGGACAACGCGGGGAAGACGACCATCCTGAAGAAGTTTAATGGAGAAGACGTGAGCACCATCTCCCCGACACTGGGCTTCAACATCAAGACGCTGGAGCACAGAGGGTAAGACAGGAAAGCATGTGGCACCTACTCACTCACTACTAGCTAAATGTACTTTAAGTCTCAAAAGTACAAGTATTAATTCTGCAAAAATGGCCTCTGTCGGTGTTTTATTATTATATCTGATGTTTCAGGGTTAGTTTTACTGTTGTATCCAGGTCTGTGTTGCATTTTTACTGCTGTAGATGTTTAAGGTTGAGCTCATTTTGACTACTTTAAACAGTGTAGTTTAATCTACAGCAATGCATCTCACACTGCACGATCTTCACATGCTTGTAAGGGAGCAGAAATGAGAGAAGCTCTATGTTTTCAGCTATGTGACGATGCATTTTCCAGCTGATCCAAGAGGGTTTTAGAAGTAGGATCATTTCCTCCAGCCGTCAAGGAACACTTCACCCTTTTCTTTATTAGAGAAATCGCCCAATTTGCAGATACGTGGTTCTCAAAAGACAGAAAGGGCAGGAAAATTCTGAATTGTAATCTGAAAAGTAACTAGTAACTAAAGCTGTCGGATAAATGGAGTGGAGTATAAATTGGAATATTTGTCTCTGAGATGGAGGGGAGCTGCATAGAATGGAAACACTCAGTGCAGCACAAGTACGTTGCATGATGGTTAATAATTGAAAGCAACTGAGAAATGTTTTTTCAACTGAAGGCATTTTTTTCCTAAACCATGACTCATTATCAGGCTCCTCACATTCTCTCTCACTGTGTGGTCTGTTTTCTAGGTTTAAATTGAATATTTGGGATGTAGGGGGTCAGAAGTCACTGCGCTCCTACTGGAGGAACTACTTTGAGAGCACAGACGGGCTGGTGTGGGTGGTGGACAGCGCAGACAGACTCAGACTGGATGACTGCAGGCAGGAGCTCAGTTCACTGCTGCTGGAGGAGGTACACACACACACACACACACACACACACACACACTCACTAATGTTGGGTTTAGTGGTTAATTGCAGATATTTCATTTATCATCCTTCCCCCAGTGTGAGGGATAACAGCAAAGGAGTGTCTTCTTAAAGCTGAAATCCATAATGTGTGATTACTGCATCATCATTATATTCATCTCTGCAGCTGAGTGTGTGCTTTCCTCCATGCAGAGGTTAGCTGGTGCAACACTGCTGGTGTTTGCCAACAAACAAGATTTACCAGGAGCCCTGTCTAAAGAGGCAATACAAGAGGTGAGATTTACAGCCACAATACTGTGATATTACTCACTTCAGGAATGCGGGGGATTACAATTTTAATTTTCAGATTAGTTGAATTATCTGTAATTTGTTAATCAGTGTGTTTTCCTGCAGGCACTGAGTTTGGATGAGATCAAAAGTCATCACTGGTGCATCATCAGCTGCAGTGCAGTAACAGGAGAGAATCTGTTAGCAGGGGTGGACTGGCTATTGGACGATATTGCTGCGAGGATCTTCACCACCGACTGAGTGTGTCTGTGTGTATGCACTCGTGACTCCAGACTCGGCCTTGGACTGCAGAGATCCAAATCTGATGAAAATACAGCTCAACATTTGTCCCCTTCATTCCATCGGCTGCAGTGACATTTGGGCTGTCAGTCTCCAGTTACAGCAGTCACATGTGGCTTTTATATTTATTTAACGTTGACAGTTGATTCAGATAGACGTACAAGGTGATTTACAGTGCGAGTTTGTCAAAATGAACTCTAACGAAATTGTTTACAGTAAGTAACCTAATGGCTGACATGTAGTGGACTCTCACCTTTAGACTTTGCACTACAGATTGTCAGCTGATTTGTGCCTCACTTGGACAAATGTTTAATAAACTTTATTCTCAACTGAAGTCATTTTACTTACTGTTGAAAATACAGGTTTCTAAGTGCATCTTACATGTGTATTCAGACAGGACTTTACACTTATTCTAAATAGTGGTTTCCTCTGCATTCCACTTCTGGTTGGAAAATGTTATATTTAAGCCTTGACTGCCTGAGAGACAGCCAGCCATCATCTGTACCACTTCCCCTTTAAACAGAGGATCCCAAGTTCTGCATTCAAACCTGGAACCTTCTTGCTGTGAACCAAGAGCGCCAACCACCACGCTGCCCACCAGAGGCATTGCAAGAGAAATTCCTCATCTCACAGTAAATATGGGGGGCTCACTGTGGTGGCAGCTGTCAGGGATTATACTATTTCACAACTATCCAATTTGTTTCAGTTAATCAAGTCCTTTGTCAGGAAGTGAGAAACCCTCAAACATTATATACAGTGATAGGCCACACAAAGCAGTTTTAAGTCAGAGCTTTATTTGGAACATTGACCATTAAACCTTCCAGTTAGCTGCACACCAGAGTCCAGGAGCACAGCTTCTGTCCGTCTGAAAGGAATAAAACATCTGATTAATGGGTTGCAAAACCATAATCTCACTCACTAATCATGTAAAGTCATTTGATCAGAGGGGATACCAATCAGTCATGAATCTTCAGACTGGGGCGGTAAAAGGAACTCATCACTTCTAGTAAAGCTTTAAAAAAAAAAAAAGTTTAGAATTCTTACCATACACCCTGAGAGAGCACATCCAGATGGACTCTGAACACTACAAAAGAAAAGACACTTTAAAAATGTGCTACCAATTCAAGTCAGCATCTCAAGCTTTCAGTCTTGTAATCAGAGGGGATACCAATCAGTCATGAATTCTCAGACTGGGGCGGTAATAGGAACTCATCACTTCTACTTAAATTTAGCCATTGAACAGTCAATATCTTCCAGTCCAAACCACAAGGTTTGGAAATACTCACCAAAAAGAGCCGACTGAGCACAAGACCAGGACCACGTGACGTTTCATGCTGCCAGAAACACACAAAATTATGATTTTAATATTTTGATTGTGCCTTGATGTGCCAGTTGAATGTCCCAAGCAGTTCATGTTTTAGACAGCTCTGGGATGTAAATGAGCCATTTCCTTTTCAAGTTTGCCATCTTTTGCATGGCTGCACTAGTTTCCTGATTGAGCAGATGTCCTAGTCAGGTTTAAGTTGCTCAGATCACCTCTTACCTTTGTTTAGCGTTAGTTGTATCAAAAGGTCACCTGAAAAACTGGACTTCAAGGCTTGAAGCACTGTCTCAAAACCCTGACTGAGCACATCTAAACACAAACTGCTTAACATGCTATTGATAGTTGCCAAGCTGTAAATGCAGGACTTGACATCTGGGATGTGATCAGAGATTTTTCTCAGTCACACCCTCACAGCCAGCTCTCCCTTCTCCATCAGAACAAACCAGAAGGTCACCTTACACCTGGGAGGACAACCAGGGTTCTCAGTGCCTTACTGGAGCAACAGGAGGGGAGGCCGACTGGAGGAATAAGGGGTGATCAAAACTAAACACCCCCTGACTGTTGTGGAAGGGGCATCATTTCCACAATCCCAGAAACACCACCACACTTGTTGATTTACCTGTAGCACTCCAGTGTGTACTGTTCTTCCTGTCACAAGAGTCAGATGGCATCAGCAAACCTGCAAGTGAACAGGGTTAGTCAATCCACTTTGACTAATGTGTATGACATTTTCATTCTTGTTTGATCATTCACTAATCATGTAAAGTTATTTGATCAGAGGGGATACCAATCAGTCATGAATCTTCAGACTGGGGCGGTAATAGGAACTCATCACTTCTAGTAAAGCTTTAAAAAAAAAAAAAAAGTTTAGAATTCTTACCATACACCCCGAGACAGCACAGCCAGACACTACAAAAGAAAAGACACTTTAAAAATGTGCTACCAATTCAAGTCAGCATCTCAAGCTTTCAGTCATGTCATCAGAGGGGATACCAATCAGTCATGAATCTTCAGACTGGGGCGGTAATAGGAACTCATCACTTCTAATTGCCAGAAAGTGTAACCGCAGTGACAGATGCCCACCTCAACATGGACAAGTTCAGGCAATCCTGATGTTCATGTCCTCCCAGTTTGGCATCGATGTGAACCCCTTAGAAAAAACAAAGTTGACAGTTATACAGAATTACTTTCAGGAATATGGAAATTGGAAAGTAAATATTCAAGTCATCCTTCCACACTACTGGTTACTTTACTGTAGTGTCCAGGGTTCAGTCAACATACCTTGGGTGTGTTGCTCCACATGGATAGTTTGACAGGCAGCTCTGTCCTAGTGGGTACAGACAAGGAAGTGTTACAGCATATCACTACAGATGGTGCTTCAGTCATAGCCTCAATTTGATGTCACTGTGGCTACATGTCTGACACTACACTCAGTTTGCTCCTCGAGTCCAAGATCAAGTTTAATTAAGTAATTGTCCACATCTCACTATAGCAAGTCTGAAAACAAGCATCTTAGAATTACATGTCACATCCGTTTCAAGCTTGTTTCCATTCAGACTGTTGGTAACCCCAACGGGTCTTCCCCTTATTGCCAAGGCAACACCAGTGGGTTCACCTTTTCAGGTTCTGGCATTGACACAAGGCGTAAGACGCATGCGGGTGTCATCACGAAGGAAACTGGATGTGAACGACACAAGCCTTCATGAGTAAGAGGGCTCACTCACCTGGGCAAATATCCATATGGGAAGAGGACAGAAGCATCTCATGTGTCCAAAGCTGGGTACCTGCAGACAAGATAATCAGGTCTGAGCACAGAACGCTTCAAAGCTTCACCAGTCACTAATGACAGTCACTGACTTCAGATATTCCATTTCTCAACAGCAGTTCAGACGAACGAGATTCCAAATATATCTCATCATTTTCAGCAGGTCTGGGAATGAGGGATGTTGATGCTTTAGTGGCAGCTTACCTCCAAGAACTGAACACCTCCATCAGATGGCTGAAGCCATCAGTGCACCATCTGTTGGCAGAAGACAAAAGTTAATTTACTATGCATTCAAAAGGGAAGTCCACATCTAAACCAATACTGAAAGACAAATTAGCTACAGGTCACTGATCAAGTGCATAATGTGCAACAGCATTCAGCCAAATTTGACACAATACTGTTAGGGTCAGGTGGAATCCAAAACTTGAGTTAACTCTACATAAATGCAGTTGCTCAGATGTTCGTGTCGTTTCACATTGGTTCAAAGTGAGCTAAGTATCATCATCATCGGAACTGCATTAAGCATGTATGCACTTTATAAAAAAAGGATTAAAAATAGAAAACACTTACCATGAGAATTCAAAGGCTGCCTCAGTCTTCAACCATCCACTCCAGAAAGACTCTGCAAGAGGAACGAGCACTTAAGTGGAGCTAAACAAACAACCTTGTGACACATTAAGATCAACATGTTTGATCAGGGCTTTGGTGACAAACTGCCATGTGACATTAGTCGTCCAGGTGTTTGATGGGTGTTACCCCATTTCATCCTTTCAAACAGCCAGAAATGCCTCCCCCTTGACACTTATTTTGCCAATGCCAAAACTATCCTGACAGGAACACAAGTGCTCAGAGTTTTGTTTCCAACAGAAAACTGATTTCTGCCCACATCGACCCCATTAGCCATGTTTTAGTGACTTTAGATGGGCCAAAGGAAAGGCATTTCTGATTTTATGTCACACAAACTCTTATGAAGACTTACATGTTGAGATGTCCATGTGGCCTCCTTCAAACTTCACCAAGTTACCACCTGGTACAGAAAAAGCAGTCAGTCAACCTGCTTTGGAATTAAACCTTCTATACATTAATGCACCAGAGGGTAATCAGTTAGAAGGCTGACATCACTTGAAATCAGGCATATGCTTGTCATTAATTGTAATCATCATGTTTACACCCCACTACTGAATAACTTAAATAAATTCATCTTTTACTTACCTCTTTGCACCATCCTGCTGCTTTCAAGAGTTCAGTGAGTGAACATTGCAGGTCAACCTACAGAGATAGTGTGCGGTTAGCCATAGATGGAGCTGTAAATTAGTTTCAGGTCTCTTTAGGGCTGATCAGAATAATAATCTAGCATCACAACAATCAGGCATATGCTTGTCTATTTGTAAAATCATCAATTGTGGCCCTTGTGGAATTTCACAGATCTGTTAAAACTTTAATTTGGCTCACCTACTCAAGTCCTTCTTGCTTGATCTTCACCTTTGCTCAGCCATGCACATCTGAGGGGAAAGGAGCTTTTAGATTTACACATTTATATCCCTTGGTTGATATTGCTACAGTAAATGTGTGCCGTCATGCTCTTCAATGACCAGAGTTCTACAATTTTTGGTGCATTAGTTGGAGCCAAATGTGCTGCTCAGAATCTGGTAAAGAAGTTTCTTCAAAGGCTGATTCGGTAAGAGAGAGTTCAGACTCATCACGGCAGCACTGAGCCAATCAAAAGGCTGATCAGTGGCGCAAAACTACAGAAAAACAAGTGAAAAGAAGTTAATTACCTCATGTAGGGAGCTCAGCCACTCGCACACCTGAAACACAGAAATTATTCAGCAAGTTTTAAAAAGCAACCCCAGATAGTAGATTTAAGATAAGTGCTCCATGCTACTCAGCATTTGAGATGAAGTTTCCTCAAAAGATATTCAGTGAGAGAGTTCAATAGATACATCACTGTAGCATGAGACGCCATGTTAGGTCATGCTATCACAGTCACACCTTTACACCCCAAACTAAAGCAGACTGACAGTGCAACAAGCCACGTGGAAAAGAGAAATTACCTGTGGAGGAAGGGGTTTCTGGATCTTTCTTCTCCATCTAAAAATCAAACAGGAAATGCAGTTTTAGCTCGCTGTAGCAGGCGGGTGCTGTCCTCTGACCGGCTAACACGTGACCGCCACATGGGGCGTGCTCAGGACTGCACGAGCCCGTAAGGTTATTTTTGTAAAAAGCGTCTCACATCAGAATAATAAAGTACAATCACAGTCATTCAGTACAGGTCTGTGAAGGTATCATCATTGAGAGACACTGTTTGCAACCACAGCAATCCTGCAGCAGCCATTTACAGAAGGAACAGCATACCAGTATCAAATTAGGTTTACTAAAAAAATATTTAGTGCATCACTATGATAACATGCTGTCGTTTCTATAGAAACATGAACCGGATTAAACCAATATGTTTTAGTAACGGATGGTTCAGGATTGTAAGCAGGCGTGATCGGCGATGCACATTAGCTGCTAGCTAGAACTCCACTTTAGCTTCTAACTTCGACAGGTTGAAAATGATAAAAATTCAAATGAAGACGTATTGTAAAAGCTATATTTTCTCTGCATCACATGTTATCTACCATTACGGAAAAGCTTGCACTAGAAGAGTGCTAACAGACAATGGACAAGTTCTTACCATCTCGGGCAGAGGAGAGGAGGAAGTGGAAGAAGAAACCGGTCCGTCGGGCTTTTATCTCCCACCGGGGTTTCATCTTTAGCTCCACCCACCGGGCGATCCTTCACCAAAAAGCGACTCCAGCCCTTCCCCGTGGGACATTTAGCTTTGGTAAGGTTTAACCAGATGCGGAAAACTGTTCATATGAGCTAAACATGTTGTAGTGTGTAACTTTGACCCAACAGCTAAAGATACGTTTGAAGAAAGTGGACGGAATGTCCTTTACTACGTCATTTCCGTAAAAAGCGACATTTTTGTCATCCACAAGATGGCGGCATTGAGAAAAAAAGAAAAGAAAAGATGGCGGCATTGAAGCGAGCTCTACGTCTTTCCTGTTCTGTCCTCTCTATCCCACTTTTAAAGGTTTAAACCAGCTGTAAATGTATTGACAATTAAACTGTGAAATTATATCAAAATAAAGTGATAAGTGAAATTATATCATCACAAATATGAGTCACGTGTGTACTTTCTTTCAGTTTTACATAAGCTCCTGTTGTGCTAATGATACAACCATGTCCACATTAGCTTTTTCAAAAATAATCAATTGTCTTCCCTGTATTCTTTTAAGAAAAATACATAGAAGAATTACCATAAATACAGCTATATTTCGATAGGATGAACACAAACTGTACAGCATAAAAACAACCTCTTACTGAGCTTTACCACATATCATCCATCACTTCCAACTATTCATGTAGGCTATATGTATATATGTATACCCCTTCAATTAAAATAACACATATGTATATATTTTTCACCAACTTTTACATATATAATAGTTACATGCTTATGTTTACCTACCTTTGTTCAGTCTCTGGTTGCCCTTGTTTTAGCTGTATGTCTATTTCTATTTGAAAGGAATTGGGACCAATGAAAAAACACCTTTTATGTGTACACATACTTTGCCAATAAATCTGATTCTGACAAACATAGACTCACTTTCACCATATGCACAATATGTTAATTCAGATTCATCCATTCTTTGGTTGCAAACAACTCTGCACACACTCTCGTTGTGTTTTTATGTGTTTTATCTCGATGTTTTTATGTTATTGGTCTTCCTGTAGCTACAGTGTGGGGACTTCTGGCAACCACATGTGCATCTGGAAGGGTCAAAACTCCAACACTTGTAGTATGAAGGTCAAGTCAAAACGTGGTATAAAGTTGTTCTTTACCCTACAAGTGTATAAGCTGAAGTTTTCACCCTCCAGACCTGGCTCCATAGAAACAAAGTGTAGTGTCATAACAACAGTTGCTATGGCATTATGATGCTGTATTTTTTTTTTACATCTCATTCATTCTTATTCATCCATATATCAATGACTGTGACTTTACCTAAATAATCCAGAAAAATCTAATAATATTGTATAAATCTTGAAACTGTACTCAATATAAAAAATACAGCCAGTACAATAAATTAAGTATTTATTTAAAAAGTGGTTTTTGTTATGGTTCATGACTTCAGAGGCTTTGAATGGGATACAAAAGGATTCTTATAAAAAATTAGCAATTTTTAATACAATCATTATAAACAACCACAACAAGTTTCCCCACTTATTCAGTCTTCTCTTCAATAATTAACGTGTACTCTTGAGGTAATATAAAAATATATAGGGTGGATAACAGGAAATTACAGCAGGTCTACAGTAAACATTATGTTTTTCATTTTAGCAAAGGTGCAATGAAAATTCTGAATCACTTATATCGTGACTTTTTCTCATTGCTGACTAAAATCTGAGACAGTTGCATGTTGATACTGAAGTTATAATTAGTTCTTTAATGCTATTTTGACCTGTACAATGCCAATGACAATAACAATAGGGATGTGCAGCAGTAATGTTAACAATCAAAACCATTACTGTGTTTAGTGCCGATTCCCAACCAGGCTGCATACACTCTCTCAGGTCCTGTCCCTTCAGGTCAAATGACCTTCACCAGAACACACAGTGAGACACGGACGTTATCTCACGAGGAAGTCAAACACTGACAAGCTGTATTGTCTGTGCACACACACTCACAGAACCGTGTTTAAATAGGATACTATTGCTAAAAACTGCTACTCCACAAACATTAACACACAAATGTGTGTGTTTTAATGAGGATCATAATAGCAAGTTTGTCCTTCTCTCTCTGACAACGGCCGATTACTGATTAGCTGCCAGACAGCAATAAATGACAATGATTAACACAAAGAAATGTAATTAATCAGCTGAAAATGTCCAGTCCTTTTGGTGACACATCAACACTTTAGTGGTTTCACAGTGCTAAACCAAAGGTAGCAAAGATCATTTGTGCTCCAAGTTGTCAATAGTGGACCAGCTATGAGGAGCAAAGATGTTAAGGCGTTATTACATTGCTAAAATCTAAAATCTGAAATTGCCGACACAGTAAAAGGGAACCAGAAGCAGCTGAACTCAGTCACATAAAGGCAGGACTTTTCCATTCAAGTCATCCCCATTGACTTCAATGTAAAGCCAACAGCTTGGCTCCCCCAGCTCACAATGTACAACTCAATCCCAGCAGTCTGTGTGCAAATGATTGTGCACCATGATGTGACAAGGCAGTAAACTTTATGTTGAGTAATTAAGACTCAGTAACTAACATAAATAATCAATGTGAGGCCTTATGCATGGCACAAAGGCATCATGTGACTACAAAAGTCACCACTGATGGCACACAGGATAGACAGGATTGTTCATCACAATTCAGCATGAGAGGAAACACTGCAAAATGTGATTTAAACTAAATATTAGAAAGTGCTCGTCTCATCGTCCATGTCACTCTCCACCTCTACTTAAACTCAGCCAACACAGAGTTGTGTTGCTGTTTCTTCTTTGACTCGGGTGAAGAAGATGATGGTGAGGATGATGTCACGGGCGCCAGTGTGACGCTGTAGAGGTTGGCGATGAAGGCCTCCCAGCCGCGACGAAAGGCTCGGTCCAAGGCCTGATGGGAGCAAGAAGATAAAAGGTTAGCAATCCACACACGATCTAAAAATCCAGCAGTACGCTTGCTCTGGAAATGATCGCTACACATGAATCAGACGTAAAAGCAGATGACTCCAGATGGATTTCCTATCAAAATTAACCAAAGGAACTATTCATTCAAACTAATTTGGCATCGGAAACTTTATTCTCCATATATGTTGAAAAGTGTGTGCTTCCTCTACAAGGATTTTTGCACGTTCAGGTGACCTGCCTGACTGTCAGTTGACTGTTTCTATTATCCTGTGCGAGTGGTGCAAAATTGCACAGTTGTTCCCACAGAGAACTTCCCAGGAAATTTAATTAAAGACCTGTAGCCATTTTGTGAAAAGGCTGCTCATTTTATAATATAACTTACATGTATTCTATGGACGCTCACATGTACACATCAACCTGAGACTGTCCTCTATTCAACAGGAGGTCAGGCTCTGAGGCCTGAGGACAGAGTTGATTGGCTAACAGCGGTGGAATGTTTTTATGGTGTGGGTTTAGCAGGCGGGCCAACACCGCTGTACCTTGTCCCGCTGATCAAAGGACGTGATATAGGAGGCACAGGAATGCACCCCTGCACATGTGTTTCAGTGGAAGCAGAAAATCTTGAGAAACATGTGAACCAGGTGAAGGTGCATGAAGTACATTTACACGTCACGACAGCTAAAAGCCTGTCAGTTAAACCTCTGTTCTGGCTCTGCTTGTTCATGTCTTTAAATGTGAAGTGACGGAAAAATCCTTTCAGAGGAGGTTACCTAATCGACTGGTGACATGCACCAATGGCTGCTGTACTTTGACCCTGATGGCAGTATTATTAAGGTGATAGTTTCCATGGCGATTAATAGCCCAGTGTGCAGTATGTGGTGGATGTTGGGGGGGACTTTACCCCCAATGTTCCACAAACTCAGTGGACTCGGTTATGTAACGTTGGAGAGTTTGAAATTTAACCAGATGAGGTGAAGCTGAATGTGGAATTCTATCTTCAATACAAACAACATAGGTTTGTCCCTCTGTATTTGTTTGACTATTTTCTCTCACCTTGCGATAATTCTTCCTCTTCACCACCTTCATCCCCTCCTCTTGCTCCCTCTTCATCCTCCTTTCCTCCTCTCCCTCCTCTTCTCTCCCCCTCTTCTTATCTCTGATCAGGACCTGGTCGTCGGCGTCCTCCCGGACTGGGAAGTGAACAAGTGTGGGCTCCTTCATTCGTCCTGCCTTCTCATTTTCTTCCTCCATCTTCAGTTTCTCCGTCTCCACCTCAATTATCACCCTGGTGCCCTCCAGGACGTGCACGTCAGCTGGACTCTCCGTGCCCAGGCTGGGCCTCTCACCTCGGGCTGCGTCCTCCTGGGCTCTCCCCTCCTTCTGCTTCCTCCTGGAGCTTCTCCTCCACCTGCTGCTGCGGCGGCTGGGCTTCCTCTGGAGTAGAGTCTCCCCGTCGTCCTCCATCATCCCTTCATTGAAGTCGAACACCTCGGCCTCTTCCCTCTCATCTGCCCCAGAAATGTGCGACATACTTTGGCTCTGGCTGCTCACGACACCTCCCTCTCTGTTGCTGTCTCCTGTCCCGTTCCCCCTCTCCTCCCCTTCTCCAGCAGCCTCAGGCTCATCAAGGCGCCCATAGAAGCCACTGGATTTGTCCAGAAACTTTGGGGCCCGGATGGAGCTCCGTACAGAGGTTCTCCTGAAGTCCT
Organism: Pempheris klunzingeri; assembly: GCF_042242105.1. NCBI lineage: Eukaryota > Metazoa > Chordata > Actinopteri > Acropomatiformes > Pempheridae > Pempheris > Pempheris klunzingeri. The sequence continues at coordinate 12,312,516 of NC_092034.1, forward strand.
TGCCGATCGTCATCTTTTCACGTTCTCTCTTCTTTTTCCTTCACTTCTTGGATCCTTAGTAGCACTCTTCTTGTTTTTTGCTACTTGTAAAAGAGGACAAGAGAAATTAGAAATGAACGCTGTTACATAACCCTGCCCTCACCCCCATATTTAGATCTCCTTCTTTTTCACACACAGTTCTTATCATTTCACAGTAGCTCCCAGAGATTTTCACATGAACAAAAGTTCAGGAGAGGTAAGACAATAAGATAAAAAAAGGAAATAAAAGAGTAAATGCACCAGTAGTTCAGTGTTTGGCATGACTGGCTTGACTGTGTGTCAGGTCAAAGTCAGTGTTATCAGGGTTGTGATGACACATTGTGAAGACACAATGTTCTTACAACTGAAAACAAACACACACATGTACACACAGACTCAGACTTTTATACTGATGTAGCCAGTTGGACGCTGTACAGCAGCCAAAATCAATGACCTCATATTGATCACCTCTCAGTGCCAAAGTCAGCCCATCTGATGGCTCATTCTGAGTTACATGACAAGTTATATTAGATGAATGATGCCACAATGAAAGACAGCAGCACATCATCACAACATCTTAAATGTAATGACACAATGTTGAGAATGTAGACAAAGCAGACAAAATGATTAATAGAGCAGTAAGCAGGTGATCACAGAGAAAATGACACAAACAGGAGTGATAGAATGAGGAAAATTAATTTAAGATCCTGTCATTTATTGAAAGAAAAGCGTCTTTCCTTACATTAACTTAGACGTATGGTAATAGTGTATAAGAAAAATGCAGAAACTTTTAGAAAAAAAGAGTTGTAGGTCTTACCTGATCTCTTGCTGTTGTCTTTCCCTCTGTGTGTGTGTGTGTGAGCACCAATGAGCAGGGTCTCTTGTGTGACTGTGTGAGAGAGTGAATGACAGAGTTCAGAGCTAAGGATACTCCCCTAACACACAGCGTCACACACCCACCCTGCCCAGACCTGCAGTTCTGTCGTCACCGGAGCAAACACACACTTGCAAAAAGGGCACAAACACACGCAGCAAAGCACTCTCACTCTCACTCTCTCTCTCACTCTCACTCTCAAGGACTCTTTGTCTCTCTCTCTCCCTCTAAGTCTCTCTCCTTGCCCTCACACACGCAATGACTTGGAGATAAAGTTCTAAATTCAAATCTCTAACACAAACATACAGGGACAAATACATATTGTCAAACATCCTCTTCTGATATCACTGGCAGTGTCTGTCAGTCATTAACCATGAACGTCTTCAGCAGTCATAGATAAACCTGCAGTGCAGAGATGTGACTTTCGATTCAATTTTAACCCCAAAGGCTGAGCGCTCAACCACCTTCAACATGCAAATCCAACTCCTATGGTCCATAACACACAGAAATTATGAGAATTAATTACTTTGGCTCAAACAGAGCCACTAGCATAGCTGTAGATTCTTCTTTTTCAACTGTAAAATGTCAGCACATCCAAATCTTTAAAAAAAAAAAACAGATTGAATGGGTCCGTTTCTTATTATTTGTCTATATTAAAACTAATTAACTAATTAAAAACTAATATCAGCACATATGTTCTTTTTAACACTCCAATCTTGATATTAGCCATAAAAATCCAGTATGGACAGGTTGTATGTGCGATAACCCCATTGGCTGATAATATTAGCTTACTGACACTGATTCAAATTATCAAATGACCTCAAATCTCAACATTTCTTTTCTCATTTTCAATGCATATCAAAACTCCCATGAGATTTGAAAATGCACTAAATCTGATTTAGACAAAAAAGTACCTTCACCTTTACTTATTAGTGAGAGGTCATTTAATGGACTTTGGATTAGTTAAAATCTGTACTTTTTAATTAATGGCAAAACAACAAAATTAATAACATATGAGATTTAATTGTGTTTTGGTTTGAGGCTCAGCGTGACCCAAGTTCAAAATGGCTGCTTCTGAAAGAAGGTTACTTACCATTTCTTTATCACACTGGTGTGTCTTAATGGAAAGTATGCGTGTATGTGTCGATAAAATGAATGAGGCTGTTTACTGAACGTTCACTGAATGTTATCTTACTGTTTGGATGGTAAACACTATGTTTGGGTGGGACAGGGTGTGTGTGTACATTGGACAATTATCTACATGACTGTGTTTCTTCAGTCAACTTCAGGATGTACAGCACTCTTTTACACACACACCCGTTTGTACATGCACACACATGCTTACTGTGTGAGGACACAGCAACATAGTGAAACACACACAGGCCAACACAATGAATAAGATAAGATGTTATTTAAGGGTGAAAGCGTGACAGTGTAGCTGATGATAGTTTAAAGGTTACAGTAATGAAACTACTTCTTAGTGTCAGGAGTAGTCTGGTCTACAGGTGTGTGTGAATCATTGCGGGTCAAAAGATGGTGTGCGTGTCGCTCTATGACTTCAGCTCCTCTTACTCACCTCCCAGCTCACCTTCGTCTTACAAGCCCTGTGTGAGTGTGTGTTGGCTGGTGCAGACTCACTCCCTCACACTCCATATATGGCCACCAAGCGGGCAACTTCCCCGTGGAGAAGGTGTTACAGCTGTCAATCACACAGGCCAGTAAAAGCCTCAGCTGTGTCGAGCGTCCCCGCCCACATGGGTAATCATGGCGGTATGGGATGTGGGGAGCAGGGTGCCATGGTCACCGTCAAGCAGAGACAAGCTACGGTTCTTGGTGTTGTGGATCAGCATTGATTTTGACGCAGTGAAAACTGGAGAAGATCAGGAGAGAGAACCTATAGCACATTATTAGAGAGACGGGTGGGAAGATTGAAGAGAGACAAAAGTGAGAAAAGTCACAGACAAACTGTATGACAAGTCTCTGAAGGGTGACACCATCACGCATCCCCTGGCACACTAAGAGAACAGATGTGCTGTTGGCTGCGTTTCAAACAAAGCAGTTTAAGCAGACAGTCATTCAGCGTCTTTATTGAGTCAGCATTTCTTAAACTGGTCGGGGTCAGAAACTAAAATGTGTTGCAAGACAAAAGACCCTTAAAGATGGGGAAGACACAATGTGTAGCCAACTGTAGGCAGCAAAGGTTTGACATGGTCACAAACTGTAGAAACAGACAGAAATTTAACGTGTGTGCTTTATTTATTCCTAATTTTCGGATTTATTTTGGACCAATAGCGACCCTGGCCGCGCTCAGTAATAAAACCAGGATAAGTTAAATCAAAACATTCTGCATGGGTTCAAACCCCAAATTCCTCCCAAAGCCCGATGTAGAAAGTTAATATAAGTCTCATGATTGTGTCTTAATTGTGTCTTTTGCTTACAAAAAGGCAGAGCAAAGTTAAACACAACTAAGATTAAGAATGACTGAAGTTTAAAAGAAGACAACGACAAACATGTTTTACATTATCTATAGGTTTATTTTCAAGGCCAAGGACAAACATTATCACACTGTACAAGGTAAAGAACAATATAACAGTAATAAATACATTAGACACCAGTAGAGAGTTGACTTACAGGCACTAATTACACTTAAGCAGGCACTATCCTGTTTTTACAGTATCATACAACAGTAGCAGAGGAGCACTTTCTTGAGCTATGATGTTATTTTGCTCTGTATTCTTCCAACTTCTGGTGGTGTCACTGAAGATAACCAAGCAAAGCTCGAGTAGTTCACTTTATATTTGAAGCTATTTTTTCAAATATATTCTGGAAATACTGCTACTGTGAAGAACCAGGGATTTCCTGCCTACTGAAGGCAAATTCAAGTGTTTCTCTTGTCATCAGAGAGTGGAAATGCAACATGGACGGCGGGTTTTGTATTGTGTTTATTGCATAAGGAACATGTGTGAGCTTCAGTAGTGTTGTTCTAAATGGATTCCACAAGCCTAATGTTTTTTAAAAAGCAGCCCTAAAAATATACACATAAAACTGCTGGCTAGAACTACTTGCGCTTGCTATGATGCTACTGAGGACCAGTTTGCGCTTTAACACTAAAGGTATGCTGAGTGTGGAACCATTACATCTGTGCATTTTGTTATGACTGTACTGCAGCACAATGTGGCGAAGTTGCATCACCTGTGTGCTTAACGCAGGTGTACGAGAGAATAATAAATACAAGGCGACAACTATTTAGCATATTTTTATTTGTTAACTGGTGCGTTTTGAAGGTTTGTTTATGTTATGAGTATTGTTTAATGTCAAAAACTTACCTTTGCCTCACAATATTGTTACCTTGATAGCAAATGCTGACTTTGATAGACAGGGTGTATAAAGATTATTAACATGCTTATGATGATGTTGTAATCTGACAAAAAAAATGGTTCTGTATGGCTGAAAACAGACATACCAACACTATTTGCGCAAAATCAGAAGCCATGCATGAAGAAAAGTGCAAACAGAGACAGGAGGCATGAGTCAGACCTGGTATAGCTCAGCCATAAAAATATCTAACTGCTGTCAGGAATGAGTTGCACTGCAGAATTTCTATTGAGCACAAGTAAACATGTGAAACCCTACAAATGCTGCTAGTATGAACGTCTGGTGCATCGTTCTTCCAGCATGGCTTCGCTAGATTTAAAACTGGTGCCCCCATCAGGCAACTGTCTAAACTCCAGACTCGTCATCCACTGTACTGCTGGACAAAGACAACTAACACAAAACCCAAAGAAAACCCTGATATACACTACACACATACAGCCAGCACAGTTGTAACAACACACACACTCACTCAGTACACACGCACATTTACTACCCGACACAAAAAGAACAGACAGTCATAACCAGGTAAATTTTAAATTTTGCCTCCAACAGATATTTTTTTGTTTTACAGTATTTACAACGCTGAGTTACGTATGCAGCATTAAACAGCAGAGAACGCTTTACGTGTGTGTGAGTGTGTGTGATCCTCAGACCTCCACTGCAGGGTCTGAACCCAGTCCCTGAGCCTGCAGAGCCTCCTCTCTCTTCATCTTGGGCTTCTCTGTCCGTGTGTGCCACACCAGCACCTACAAAACACACACACACAAAGAATGGACATAGAAATACAACATTTTGATTAAAAATATACTGCAATAAGTAAGTCTATGAGAAATGTAGATAAAAATGCCATCCTTAAATGTCACTTTATTCTTAAAATCTCTTTTCTAAAAAGGTTCAGTAGCACATAAATGTAAAAAGTCTCCAAAGGCTCTTCTTTCCAACTAATACACACAGACACATCATAGACAGCGTTCATTCATGCCATCCCCCTCTCTCTAACACATACTCATACACTCGTACTTTAGAGCAGTTGTCTGCTTTGGGCTCCAGTTCATCCATAGTGACCAGTCCCTGGAGGAAGCTGCTTTCCAGGAAGCCCATTGGTGCATCTCCATCAAAACAGGCCTCTGGATTGGCCAGGACCAGTTTGAGGGACACGGCGAAGCCGGCCATGTCCATTGGGAAGGGGCGACTGGGACGCCAGCCAGTATGGAAGCGGACCACCTTGTAGGAATCATTAAAAACATCAATACAGTGACACACAAACAACTAGCAGCCATTAGGACTTCACGTTTAACAGAATTATTGACGCTATCAGATCCCACAGATGTCAGCTTTAAAATGCTGTACTGCAAAAAAAGTTAGTTTGCAGTCAGAGTTTATTGAATCCAATTTCATATGTGTTTGATGGTCAAGAAAATGTGTGTGTTGTAAACACACAATCCTACTTCAGGGTTTATTTGCTAGTTTTTTTGGGAAGCTTTCAACCAATTTCACAGTATTTCTCAGCAGATGAAGTTTGCTCAGCTGTCACATCTGACATTCCATCCATGACAAATAAGTTATCTCCGTGACAACAGAGAAAAAGTCACCTCTTGAAGAAGACTATGATAAACAGTTGAAAGCTCAGTAAAAGATAGTAAGTGGAGTTGAGTTACGTTTTGGTCATACATCACAATGCACTTATTTCAAGCATAATCTTTGCATTTCTTCTCTCATCGTGAACTCGTTCCTTCAGGTCCACAGTTGATAACCCGGAGCATTAAAAGCACAAACCTTTCCTCCTTCGACCACAGGCCTCTCATATTTCATCCCTCCAACCAGCCCCACCGGCCACACTGACACTCGCTGGGTACTCCTCATCTGAGATGAGACATCAGAAAGAAGATTTGTCTCTCGTGTTCAATCATGGCACATTTAAAACAGACATTTCCTCGAGCTGTAAGCTGTAAACTAAGTCAGTCCCTGTTGATGAGCTGCCCACTGATGAAGACCATAAAATACACATTCACAGCCCAACACCCACCTCTTCGAATAACTGCAGGCTGTATGTGTTATCGTCATCAGCGAAGTAGACCACTCCCTGCTGGTTGTCTCCTCCTGGCTGAGCCCTTCTGTCCTCTCTGAGCCACCGTAGACCCTCATTCCTCTGCTCGACTCCACGAGGCTTCAGCCAGCTGGGGTCTCCCTGAGGTGGAGAGTGAGCGTTCAGACTGATAGTTTGAAAAGACTCTTGTTTATACTTAAACTAGGTAAAATATTGAATACAAAACTGCAAAATTCTGCATTTTATTCAAATATCAGAAGGAAAGACTGATGCGATTTATGTTTTCACAAATCTCTGTCACCTCCTGCAGTTTGCGGTCCTTGGCGGTGGGCATGTGCAGGTGTGTGTAGGTGAGGCCACTCTTCACCAGGAGGTCAGTCACAAGGGGCGTCTTGTGTGGCGAGTCCTCCACCACGATCCAGTGGAGCTGAGGAACATGGAGGAAGGTCTGGGACATACGAGTCAGCTCGGCCTTCTGCACCAGCCTGGACAGGGACAGACAGAAACCAGAGGTGTTTGTGTGTGAAAGAGACATGGACGGTAACAGAGGAGGGTGGAGATGAAGAAGGCGAGGGAGCAGGCCTCCAGGGCTACCTTGCGTATGTTGGGGTGATGACAAAGATGGTGGGCAGGGAGGGCTTAACTGGCTGCTTCTGGGGTTGTTTGGTCGCTTCTGACTTCTTAATCTGCTCCCGAAGACGGTGCAGCTCCCCCCGCAGCCGAGATATGGTCCGGTCTTTAAGCACATCGTGCTCTGCGCAGTCGCAGCGCTGACCTGCAAAGTGTTACAGACACAACAGACCAGACCATTTAAAGAATTTCCCTGCTTGTACAACTTGGACAGATAATCATTGCTTTGTTTGGTTTTATTTGTGCCTCTTGTCCAATCTAACGATCAGCCATCTTAGTATTTACCCTCCCGAACAATCAACTGTGAATGAAGTTAAAAGTTCTACTCTTATTAAGCTAAGCTACAAACTTACCAAGCTGCATCAGGGCATAGACGAGGCCCAGGAGAGACACCATGAAGTAAAGCACAAACACAGTCTTCAGCTTCAGCTTCATCCTCGTTGCCATGGTGCCCTGACCAGCTGGATGGCAGAATGTGACAAAGAAAACATCATTAGGCACAAAAATTTACTTTCCAAGGATTTTTAAATACTTTTTTAAATTTCTTATCAGTTATTTTTTGTTTCAAGGCTATGGGGCCGCTCAGGTGCGTTGAAATTCTGTCTCTAACATGAATGCTAGCTAGAGAACTGAACTAGCTAAGAGGGTTAGCAGTCACATTCAGGCACATTAACCATAAATCTCATCAAGCTAACTGTAAAGCTCATGTCGGGTTTGTGCACGCTATTCCTGAGAAGGTCGGGTGGGTCGGCTACTGTGAATATGCATTTACCTTGAGGATGAACCTGTGTAAGCTAAGCTATGCTAGCCTGGCAGTTTGCTTTGCAGAAACTAGCTCGACTGTCGTTTTCATGCGCTCACCAGAGGCGGGAGGTGGAGGAGGCGTGGAGGAGCGGTAGAGTTCAGTTAGGAGCCTCAACAGTTCATGTCATCTTGGGAAGACGTGGGCAAAGGCACCTCAGTGCATCACAGCCATCACAACATCCATTCATCCAGCTTAGCTAGGACATTTTTTTGCAGCAATGTACCAACAACTTCCGGTCACGGTGCAACACAGTAAGAAGTCCCCTCAGAACAAACACAAACAGTTCCGTATGAATCCTACAAAATCTACAGCTTCTTAGAAACTGACAATAAAGGGCAAATAAAATAACATTTAATAGTTGCAATAATATAATAATGGAAGTCCATTTCCACTAAGAAGAAAACATTTTAAAAAAGATTAAACTTTGCATGATAAACTAAATTAAATTAAAAAATTATGCAACATTTTTGAGATACAAAGTAAAAAATTATAATTCACTATCCCACAATTTTAAACATTTGTAACTACATCACTTAGTGTCCCATCATTGACTGTAAAACAATTTTTTATATAAAAAGTGAAAACTGACACATTAGTTAACAAGCAGGTACTACATACAGTGTTTAAATCATACTTGCCCATTATGGCCTTTCCCATTCACAAATGGGCCTCTATCTATGCCTCTATTGAATCCCTAGGAAATAAAATTTGTCACGAATGATAAAAAACAAAAGTGCATCTCTTGAAAAGTCAAACAACTTTCCTTTATTTGTAACATACAAATAAAACACTGACAAGGCATAATGACTTAGTTTTCCCTTTCATTGTCATTAATGGACAGGACTGTAACACTCACCCTCAAACATGGAGTTTTTCTTTTAACATCATGTTTAAAAAAGTGTTTTACCTGTAAAAGGCGAAGAAATGGAAATGAAGATGGATCCACAACAGCTTATATATATTTATATATATACACATACAGAAAAGACTGAGAGAAGGATCTGTGATTTTTGTGAGGGTGCATAACCATTTTCTAAAATAAAAGTACTCATTGACTTAAAATGAACTGATTAAGTTTAGGCTCATTTTTGAACTTAATATTTTCACAAAAGCATTTTTTGCTCCAGCGAGCCTTTTTTTCAAGACAGCCCACCTTTCTGGATTGAATGTTACAACTAAGCACTGATCTAGGGTCAGCTTAAAATTTGTGTCATGTTCATTTTCATGCAATTTAATAGGAGGATATGAAAAACAAATATCACCTCCTGAAAAATCAGTGTTGTCACTTTCCAGGGTATTGAAGCAGAATTAGACTTGTTCACTGCTATGACATGACACACCAATAAAAACTGACTCTAGGTCAGAGCTGCAAACAATCCACTCTGGCGAACAGCTAACAGACAACATGGCTGTTAAGTAAAACAGATGAGGTTTGATTACGTTTGATTAACCTGAGAGAGAGAGAGAGAGAGACTGTAAGTCGGTTGATATACTACCACGATGTACAACATCCTTTTTTTTTTTTATTGTAACCTATGCAGTACAAAAAATGATTTACTGTACGTATCAGAAGTTCGTTTAGCACTAAAACAAGCAATATGTTGTTTAATTGTTTTGCTGTTCATGATCAAACAAGCATGAGTCACCAATATGTCGTCTCTGGGTGCTGATTTTTTTTTTTTTTTTACCCAGTCTGGAAACGACCAGAAACTTTCACCCCAGGATAAATAACATGTCGTCCTTGTCAAACAGATTATTTCAGTACGTAGTATGCATGTTTGTTTGTTTTTTTTTTAAAAGAAAAAAAAAAAAAAATCAGTCTTCACATTTCATTCTCCCCTGTTTCACCACTGTACTCTGATCAGGCATTTATCTTTATGAAATCTCAAGTTGAGCCTTGACCGGTTTTAAAAACACAGCAAAATGTACCAATTGAAGCTCCTCACAGCCACACTAGATCGAGGAATTTTTACATCCACAGTATTGTAAAGTAATGTTTTTCTGCTCCTCCAGCCCACAAGTAAAGTCTGTACAAACTGACTACAGTCCTGGAATTAAAGGGTTTACGGTGGTTTCTAGATGGGGCTTCTGACCCAGCCGGCTAGCACTCAAAACTGTCCAAAAATCCCCTGAAGGTTTTGTAAACAGATATGGAATCAACAACATCGAAGAGGTTACAGCAGCCTTTCTAGGTTGACTAGCAATGTGGTATGTAAAGTCCTCCGTTGCATCTTGGCAACAGATGGTCAGCAAGACTTTACCCAAATCTTACTGAACTTTGTGCCAAGGTGCTTTAAAAGGAGCACCAAACCTCAGCATTAGCTTTAAATTTCACACAATGCCGCCTGTCACGCACCTCCAACATGCACTGATGGAACTGTATGAAATGTTTTAGTAATGCTATCAGACCCACAGTCAGATACGTGTTCAAACAGTGACCGCTGTTGTGTAATCCTGATTTAGACTATTTAAATTTTATCATGCAAACTACCGACGATGGGCTGGGAAAACAGTGGACGACTGAGAGGAAGAGGAGGAATAACAACTATATAAAAAACATCCCCAGCGCTCTGCAGTTACTTCTGTCATCCATCCAATCTATGACCCTTCCTACAGGTTAAGAGCATTCAGTTTCAAACGGCCACATAATGACATGGCAACTTCTACCAGTCCTCATCCATGTTAAATCAAATCAATATGATTTGCTCATGCTAACAGAATATGGAAGAGAAAGGATGGAGGATGATTCTAGTATTTTATAAATACAGCTAAAGGTAGCGTCAACATCAACTTGTTTCTCATTAGTACCTCTTGCAAACGAAGTTAACGAAGAGGCAAGCGTGAGCAATGCAATTGTACACAGGTGAGTCAGGATGTGAGCAACTTAAACGGGTCTGCAGTCGTTGTTCAGCGCCTTTAGGACACGGAGGGAGAACGGAGGCACGAAGAGCAGGGCAAAGGAAAGGTGTTCTTGTAAGCATGTAAACAAGAAAAACATGGCGAGAGGGGTGAAAATGAGAGTCAATGATTTAACTAATTGTAGACCCCTCGTCTTCAGTGAAGCAGGAAACAGAGTGCGTGGTCATGACGAGGAAATATGGCTGACGGTTAAAGCCAAACATCTGAAAGAATAAGAGGGTCAAACTGGGAATATTTTCTAGGTTGGATGCAGATTTACAGCAAGAGATGTTGATTAAAAGATGCTTTACTAATTTCATTGAGAGAAAATAGAGGGCATAAAAATTAAAAGCAGAGGAGACGTCTGTGTATTAAAGTATCACCTGAATAGAAAAGATGGGTAGTGATAATAGTGGACTGTAATACTGTAATGGTTGTATGATGGGGGTGAAAACAATGCAGTTGCTGCTCGCTGCAGTCCTTCTGTCGCAAAAATAACTTACAGGCCATATGTGCATGTAACAGGTGATATTACAGTCAGACTGGTTTTCTGGGACCAATGTGGGAGACCCCGGATCAGTGAAACAAGCAGGAGGTCCCAAAGAAATCAGAAGCTGTACAATAGAACCTGACTGACTCCATCTGCTTAGTATATGTGAGTTTGAGTGAGGGCATGATTTACCTATATCTACTGCGAAATCCTGTCTTAGAATTCAGATAGTCCGTTTCTAGTCAGTACAGCCTCAGGCCAGCAACCAATTTTAGATCCTGATCCGCAGATTAAGAAGCGCTGCAGAATGATTCAATACAGTGTAGCCCGTTAGGAGATGAAAGCAGGATAGAATGAGGTTCACTGCAGTGGTAGAGAATGTCATAGCTTGTTCTTGACTGGGAACTACTAATCATCATCATCATCATTATTGGAATAAGAGAATGAGAAAAGATGGCCTGGAAATTCAACGAAGAAGTAGGGGGGGGGGGCTATGTGTGAAAGCTAACACTGCATACTGCTTTTGTAGCAGGAATACACAAAAAAAATAAAAAATACACATAAATCTCAATCCATAATGCAACATCAATACCTGTAGCCAGGTGTTCCACCATCGGTTCATTTTTAACTGTACTCTACAGCCGGTCAAACTCAAAACGCTTGCAGAGTAGCAGGCAGCTCAAAGCTTTCACACACAGCCATGAAAGTTGCTGGCTTTTAACCAATCATAAAAGGTGTAGCTGAAGCGGATCAGTGGCAGCAGCCGCCGCAGTGCCCACCCCCGTGGGTGTGTCCCGCCGAGGCCTCGCCGTGTTTGGTCCGCCGGCTGAGGATCTCGTAAGAGCAGTCGTCGCCGCAGCAACCGGACATGCTTGGCGAAGTCTCGTCGATCTCAAATCTGAATGTGGGGAAAGAGAGGGAGGGGTTAGTTAACCGGTCAGTCAGAGGAGTAGTGTGAAATGGGAAGATGGACGTGTACTTGTGAAGCCGATCATCAACACTGAAAATTCTTCTGCGGTTATTATTTTTTAACTGGATTTTAACTGGAGAGCTCACAACATGTTACTGACATAATGACCTCAGTCGATGTCCCACCAACGGGATTAAAGAAGCCATTCTACAGAAACCATGTGTATTTATACTGAGTGGGTATATGGCATTTTTAAACCTGGGCCCTATTTCTACCAATTAATTATGTTAATTATTTACTCCAGAGTCCCTACAGTGATATACCTGTAAGATCCTTTTTGTTTAACCAGAAACAATAGTTATCATTGTCAGTTCAAAGCCACCAGACTCCACTGACAAAATCACTACTTTTACCTCGCAGAGCACAGGAGTTACTTGTCTGCCGTGGCCTTGATTAGTTAGTTTGTTCAAAACACCACAGTAGATATAGTCACACTATATCACAAACACATTAGTTCGGATCCAAACTGAAGCTTTAAAAGACCAAAATCACAGCAACTAGATGAGCAAGTCCAATGTTTGGAAGGTAAAATTACTCTTTTTGTCTATGAAGTCTGGTGGCTTTGAACCGAGAAATATAATAATATAATGACTGTGTCTGATTAAACAAAATGGATCTTACAGGTCTACCTCTGTAGGGTTCCTTTTTGTAATGTTGTTAGACTCTGAATGACAAGTTGAGTCAGTCTGTGGCAAATATGAGCACTTTTAGTGGATGCGCTCTGACGGGGGAGATTTCCCCAAAAGACTACAGCAGCTATTGTTGCCAGATCGCAACTGGTGGCTGAGGCGATAGGCTTGACCAGTTCCAACACTTTTTGTACCTACCAATCATTTTGTGTTTTCCTTGAAGTGTTCAAGTCTTTCCTGCAATGTTAAACTCTCCATTTCTCCATAATTTAAAAGGACGCCCATGTAGAGCCAGTATACTCACTGTAAAGCTTCTCTGAAGAACTGGTAAGCCCCGTGATTGTGTTTGAAAACTGTCAACATCACTTTCTTCATCTGCGTACTGGACAGGAAGAAAGCAGAGAAGAAACACATTAATTTAGCCTCACACGATTGAAAGATGTGACATTCAAAAGCCCTGCTCTGTGGAGTTTTCTTCTTAACAAACTTGAGTTGTTTTTACGTTCAGTGTCACTAAAACACACTGTGTGCATCCAGCTGATTCTACCTGTTAGCGATGAGCTGTAGTATCTGGATGAGGAACTTGCCGAGTCCTTTCCTCCGCACTCTACTCTCTAACTGCACCTCATAGCTGCAGAATCGAGACAACAAGTTGGACCAGAGTGTTAAAAAAAGTTTAGAAAAAAGTGATCTTTTCGCCAGCTGTTGTTAAAATCCGCAAGCTTATTGAATGATGCCTCACCAATATAAAACCTCCTCCCCACACTCCACGTCGAATCGGAAGTGAGAGAAGGCCACCGGGGCAGAGTCGCTGTCCCGGGCCAGCAGGTACCACGCCCTCTCGTCGTTCATCTCCTCCCTCTTTTCCCTCTCCTTCCACCCCCACTCGCTCTGCTCATACCTGCACGTCAAAAGAAAGTGGGTCAACACACGTGCTAATCTTAACCCTCAGATTTCTCCCCATCATCAGGCTGCTTTGGCGGTGCCACTCACAGAGGGCGCGTTTCTAAATGGAACAGATTTAGCTTCGACTGACTGGCAGCCATTTGCTAAATTGAACACTACTCCAATTCTGGCAAAGCGAGGGGAAGATAAATTGAAGTCATTTCTCTGCCTCTGTCTCAAATCTGTCTGCATTACCTCTCCTCTCCACAGGCCCTCCAGGGTCTAATTCATACTCATGAAAAACACTCATCTTATAACACATGCGCCTCTGGAGCTGTTTGAGGTCACTCTTCATCACTCTGTTCTTGAACTACACACAAGAACTTCTTACAGTGTCTGCATGTTGGCTCTGGTGAGTTCGAAGGCCCACTCCACAGACAGCGGGTTGAGGGAGGTCACTCTCTTACACTCTATCTGCAGGTTCAGCCTGGACGGGAGGACAAGACCGCAGGGTCAGTAACAGTGAAAGAAAGACAAAAATAAAAACAGATATAAATGCCACCAGCAGGCCATCTCCCTCCTCCATGCAGAAAATTAAACAAGTATGTGTTTTATGAAAGAGTGAATAAGTCCTTTGTAGCTGTACAAAGCAACGCTTACCCATTTCTGTCGTATTTTTTGAAGGCCGGGAATGCAGCCAGCGGGTCATCAAGCTGTGAGGAGAAGGGCAAAATTAACTTTAGAGACTTTCAAAAATGAAAAATGTTAAGTCTTATCCCTTCTGTGCATCATCCAGATTTATTTACTGTACACGCATTCCAAAGGATACTAAGACCGTGGTTTCAAATGATAATTTTTCTAGCAAAAATGCCACATATTTGCTGGTTCTAGCATTTCGAATGCAAGGACAAGCTGTTTTTCTTTGTCTTGAATGACAGTCCACGAAATATCTTTGTGTTTTGAACTGTTGGTTGGACAAAACAAGATGTGTGAAGTCATCACCATGTGCTCTGGGAAACTTCAGTGAGCATTTTTGACTGTGCATTTCATCAATAAAGTTGGGCTCTAGAGCCTAAATAGACCTAACGGGGCCCGAACAGGCAGGAAAATTACAGGGCTATTAGTGTTATTGCCCCATTAGTTACTCCTAAACTGCCACAAAGTCTTATTCCTTATTTTCCATGATGCTGGGAGTACATACATAATCTCAAATTAAGAATACACCCCTTTCTGCACAGAGAAGGAGACACTGGGTCCCTAGAAACAGACATGAGAACTACACAGCTGTATTTGAGGAAATATAATTCAGATGAGTGTCAGTTTAGACTTGGTGTTAGCTAATACTCTATATTTGAGGATCAGAGTTTAAAAAAAAAAATACATTTTGAATAAGCCTTTTGACTTCTCAGATCACAAATGGGGCTCTTGTTTAGTGGCCCTCTGACCCGTGGGGCCCGTGGGTCTGAGCCCAGTAGGCCTGTTCAGTAATCCAACCACACCTCTCCTCCATTTCAAGGCCAAGGAGAACCTACCAGATCAGGTTAAAATGTTTTTTTTTTAAAGTAGTGAATACAATATTTGTTCATTTGAAACAACAGCCAAAGTCAGGATTCATTACTGTTGGCAAGCGCATAAACAAAAATAAATGTTACTTTGGGAGAATTTCTTGCATTCCTTCTCTGTTGGCACATCAACAGTAGAAGGGGGCGGGAGAGAGAACAGCAGGCAACAGAGTGCCCCATTTTGGGACAAAGTGACACAGATAAGTAATAGGAGCAGGCAGGCCTCTTTAGAGCCTGTTGAGGAAGCAGCTCAGCTCGGGGCGAGTGTGGGAGCTTTGTTCTCCTCCAGGCTTCAGTAGGGTTTACTAATGCTGCAGCCCACCTCCGAGCTACAGGAGCTGTCTGCTGTGTGTTCCACTAGATGGGGAGGGTTTAATAATGCTGATTAATTATGCATTATCAAACATATGGCACTGTAGTTAGCTTTTCCTGTCATGTGAATATCAATTATGGGTGTATTTAGGGCAAGGAAGGATCCCCAGCTTTTGTTGTCAATTTGTGGAAATGTGTCCATCACTTTAACTTAATAAATGCTCAGCTCATAATGGAGGTTTTAAGTGTCCTGCACAATGCAATCTGAATTCACTACAAAAAGACTGAAGCGTCTCGTAAAAGGGGTAGTGTGGTGGATGCTTTTATGTGCACCACTTAGTCACAGAGGAGCATTTATTTTTAAAATGTCATGCCTTTATCAAATGTCAGACCTGTGCAACTGCAAATTTTGCACTTGTTTCGCTGTCAGCAAGAAGCGGACACCTCAACCTCTGTTTCTTGAGCAAAGGGATTCCAATTTCTTAAACAATTTCAACTCCAATCCCCACAAACTTTCCCTCAAATGCCCTCCACGTGGCCCATTCCCAGGGCTGACGACAACAGCTACCACGCTGTTTAATCTGCAGCCAAAATTACCTTATTGGCTGCGTCCACTTTGGCACAGACGGCATCCATAGCTGCCCTCTCCTCCAGGCGCCGGGCTTTCTTCTCCTTTGCTCTGTTGGACTTCCTCTGGACACCGGAAATAAGGGTGGGATGATTGCAGACGAGACGGTACCAGATATGCAGGAGAGGAAAGTGGAGACGGAGGACAATGTGGCAGAAAGTAGAGACGCCACATGGTAATGAGGAGTAAAAAGAAAGGAAAGGGGGGGAAAAATATCAGACATGTTATTTCACTGCATTTGTGTCTGACTAAATGAAACCAAGACCATTGTTTTCTCTTGCTGCAACATGAAAAGGATTTGCAGCATTTGGTACAAAAGCATACATAGAGCTAGCCTGTCAGATAACAAGACATCATCCTGAGGCCTGGTGGCAGATATCAAACAGACCAGCCCAGGCAGGGTCCACACTGTGCTTTTGGCCAACACACCAAAATGTCAAAAGCTTTTATTAGCTATTCAGCTTCTGATATTCAGTTCGCTCAGTGAGTGGGAATGTTGCTCATATGTTAATACAATCTAAGTACTCTATAGTCTTTGTTAGGAGCATTTTTTTCTCATTTCAAGCTTAATTTCATTACCATTAATATTCTACGTTTGTGCAGACCTCATTTGCTCACATAAATATTAAAACAGACTTTAAGACAAAGACGAACCTCAATTTTAACACAACTAAACACATCAAAGCAAGACAAACAAATGAAGGTCCGTCATGCAGAACAGTAGTAGTTATGCTTATGTAAAAAAGGTGCATTTTTAAGTCATATTACTATACTATGACCCTGTCTATAAAAACAGCAATATCATGATAACAACAGTATGTTAAACAGCAGCATTTATATTCGTATCAGCAGCTACTATGACCACCATTTGTCAGCGCTGTGTAAAACAGTGGAGTGTTTATATTGCTGATGTTGCATATTACTCTCACTGTGGGACTAAAGCATTGGAAAAATTCTGATAGTGATACTCTAATTTAGCCTGCTTTTGCCTTCATGCCCAATGCTAGTATCAGCAACGGTGAGAGCCATAATTCACACAAATGACTGCATCCATGCCTTGCTACACAGACTGTGTGTTCACACTTCAATTTATGTCTATAGAGGAGTTTCACACACACTACTATAAATAATGATTATTAGCTGTCTTTAATTGTCGACACCTGTAATTTATGGAGAAAATTATCAGTCTCACTGCAGACGCGGGCGACACTTGTGTTTAATTTCAGGGTTTCTAGCCGCACTTCTTCCTGGGGTAACTCTTGCACAGTGGTACTGAAAGGATTAGTCATATTAGGCCTTGAACATAACCCGCCACCAGTTTTATAACCACCTCTCAAATGTGAGGATTTGCTGCTTATCTCTGATTCATGTCATTCTAAATCAGACAGATCTGGGTTTTAAACTGTCGGCTGTCGTACAAAACCCTATCTGAAGACATTACCTGGGGCTGTGGACTTCATTATTCTCTGACAAGTCTCAGATTAACCAAGAATGGAAAATAATCATCAGTTCTAGCCAGCAAAAATGCAATACCCATCTCGGGAGTGTATTAAGTTTCTAGCATGTGAATCAAGCTTTCAGTGACATGTATGCAGTGCAGAGATGGTGCACCGGTGCCTCATGGACAAACAAGTTGGATAAATTCCTTCATTCCATCCACATCTTAACAGAAGAGGTGACAATTATGGGGAGGAATGCAGTGAATTGCCAACTTTAGCTCAGAGCATTAAGTCTGTACCAAGCACAGAGAGGCTGCACACTGAGGCAGTGGAAACACGTGGATTGGTTTATCTGGAGTGAAAGTGGAGGATAAACTCAAGTCTAGCTAAAGTTATGGAAACTCAGCTTTACAGCACGAGTGCAGGCCTGGCTGGTGCTCACATGTACATTAGCCACATCCAACAGTCCTGGAGTTATTATAACCAGGTGGGCAAAGACAGCACAACTCTGGCTTGTTGCTAAAATGCACACACACACAAACACACCCAAGTGATTAGCAGCGATAACTAGCATAGCATTCGTCATTAATATGGCATTCCTAAGTGGCTAACGCAGCTAGCAGGCTAACAATGGCACAACACACATAAGGAGAAGTTAACAGAGCACAGCGGCGAGGACAAAGCAGTAATAAAGCTGAAAACAGCACACACAGCTACGTGGAAGCGTGGGCTAATGTTTCAAAGCTAAACGGGCTGAGTGGAGGTAGCTAGCAGCCGAATTAGCCTCGCTGCCGACCGACACCTCCAACTACATCCATCCACCATGGTCTCTCTTCCTCTGCCTTCCTCCCTCCTTTCTCTCTCTCTCTCCTCTCACCATCACGCATTTACAAGCCCCAAACATCCACCTTTCACTGTTATCACCTCGCACCGACACGTTTAACGCAAAACACGCACAAACTCACCCCCATTTTCGCAGCCGTGCCTTATCGATCCCCCTGGAGAAACACACCTCTATTGTCCCCGTGCTTTGCTGTTGCTGAGTTATTAGTATCGTGACTACAGACAGAGAGAAGGGGGCCAGATTAATATGACAATGATAGACAGTGTGCTAACGAGGCTAGCTGGCTTTAGCCGACCGATGGCTGGGACAGAAGCAGCGGTGAGGCGACAATTTGATTAAGACGTCAATGAAAAATTAGCTCGTTTTTTCTCTCTCTTTAAGTCGGATTGGCGCCAAGAGTGCGAGGCTGAATTTATCACAGGTCCCTTCCTCTGCCCTTTTCTCTCCGCTCCGCTCCGTCGTCCAACTGCGCTGCGTTCACGTGCTCTTCACCAGCTCCGACTTCTGAGGCCTCAGTGAGTCTCAACAATTCAACTTAACCTGCTCCAAAGGGTGACATGAACACAGTAAAACCTGCCTGTGAACCTCCTGTTAATGTGTTAAAAAAAGAAAAGCAAGCTGGCTTTCCCACATGTTGCTCAGATTCTTTTCTTAAAGTAGAATTAGCAAAACCACATTATGTAAAAACTTCATTACAATCCTCCATTTAAAATGTCATGGAGTACACGTTTATCGAGTGTAAAGAATTGAGCGTCTCCTTATACATATTATACATACATGGTATGATATTTCCCCATTTATGCTTTCATAACATATTTATGAGATTGTGTTCAATCATGTCTGAGTATATTATGTGCTATTCACATCATCAAAGTCAGATGTTTAGTTCTTGTGGCCCCTGTGGGTTGTTGGATTTGTCTAAAAACATAATCTAAAATATTGTTTTAAAAAAAAGAATGAAAGGATTATCAGTAAAATGCATTTAAAGTAGCCATTATGCAGCAGAGTGACCCCCGTTATATAGTTGGATTATTGCTGTATTGTTGTGTGTGAGGAATTGTAGTGTTGAGCTGGAGGTTTATCTGTGTTACACTGCTAAGATATGATGCATTGTTACAGCACAACCGTATCCTATAACAATGCATCATATTTCATAAAGTCATGATAGGTTTTGTGTATAAAACCTTAATCTGCAAAGTAAAGTGAAAATTCAAGGAATAAGAAAATAGATATTGTCTATACCGCTTGTTCATAAGGGTCGCTGGAGGGGGCTGGAGCCAGTCCCATCAAGAAAATAGATATACTCAAGCAGAGGTACCTCAAAATTGTGGTAAAGAAAGGTGTCATCATGTAATTAGATTCTTTTGTAAACCAAGTGGCACATTTCTAAGGTTGGACAGTTCTGAAAACAGAAAAACTATATTTTCGAGTAAATAAATGCCAAATCATAAAATGTACCACTTCACCATGCTCGTCATTGTCGACATATGTTTAAGTTGAGAAGACTTTCCTCAGTCTGCATGATTGTCCAAACATCTTACAGTGTCACAAGAAATGACAAGTACCAGGACAGTCATGCCAACCGGTGCTGCTCACTCAAAGCATCTACTATAAATCCGGCTGTGCAGGCTACTAACACCAAACATCTATTTAAGTCTTCAGAGAAAAGCTTCCTGGCAGCGGTGGGATTCGAACCCACGCCCCCGAAGAGACTGGAGCCTTAATCCAGCGCCTTAGACCGCTCGGCCACGCTACCCTGCTTCAACTATAGCATGTGGAGATATCTGTGTGTCAATTATTCCGACAGCATTTGAAAGCAGCACTCCTTTAGCGCGAACACGGTTTCCTTGTTGGGAAAGTGACGGCAGCCCTGAGAGGACTGGACAGGCTCAAGAAGGAGGAGGAGGAAGATAACCATTGACCTTAAGAGTATTCCCATGTTGTGTATAGTGGCAAAATATTCTATATAACACAACTGCAATAAGTTTATCACAGAACAATCAGTGAGCAGCTCATCACACCTGCAAGCAGCATTATGATCTCTATAATCTTATGTCTCTTACAAGTTCTGCTCTTTGTAAATCTCATGAAATCACCTACTAATGAAATGTGTTAAAACTGTAGGACACATGTAATGTACAGTTTTATTACATTGTTTTAATTTGTGTATTTATATCTGTTGGTTTTGCAGTTAAAGTACAAGTTAAAGTTCTCTGAATAGATCAAGGCATCTTGTTTTAAATGTGTCTCTTAATAGATCTGCTGATATCTAATCTGTTGGAGCAGATACACCCAACTAAAGTTTGTTTGAATTCAGCACTTCAACCTGAAATATCAACAAAAAAAGTATCAGCAGAATGACTGTGGGTGCAGTCACAGACTCACTGTTATTATTATATATTACATATATATAGGCTAAAGGCTAAAAGGAACAGATTGTCTCACAAGGTTTGAGTCATGGAGTTTGGAAATGAAGTAAATGAGTAAAGCTTAGTAGAGTACTTAGTTGTTTGTATAGAGTGTTTAATCAGGGCTGCAGACTCAGAGAATATTTATGGGATTCTAATTTACGGTATATTTTTACAAGGGGGTGCCAAGGTCTTATATATGGGATATACAACTGTTTTAAATGAATAAAGAATTTCACAAAAAACTCACAAACTAATTAATTAAATGAAAATTAAATAAAAATATTCAAAGTATTACAGAATTATCAGTTCCATTCACAGTGATCTGAGGGAGGGGTCTGAGGGAGTTGCTTGGACTTCTGCCCGCAGTCTTTCAAAAGTCCTACAGCTGTGATTAGATTTAAACTAGGTTAGGTTTAGGGATTTCCAGTAACAGCTATATAAAAAGTTTCCAGGGATCCACTACAGAAGATTTCAGTCTCCTTTCTGTATTCATGCCAAGACCTTAGAGTGAAGCAAAACCATATCTGAGCTGAGAAGCAGTTTATCTCAGTGACCACTGGGTGGAGATGTGGAGTGTGAAATCACTCATCTCTCATCGCAGCCCTTTATGTCCTCCAAACCCAGAATTAAGCCCCAGACAGGATAAAAGGGGCACAGCAACAGAGGATATGAGCTTTTTATTCCAGCTTTTAGAAAACGGTGAAAAATATCCAACACAGTTCTTCTGAGCACAAGATGACATCTTCACATGTCTTCCAGTCATGCTTCATTTATTATCTTATGCAACAAATAAAAGCAGCAAATTCTCAAATTTTGAGAAACCAGAAGCAGCAAATGTTATTCAAACCATTAATTAATTATCAAAATAGTTGCTGATCGATTTTTAATGATCAAATGATCAATTATCAGTTTCAGATATTTGTTAAGTCTTAAGGCCCTCTTTAACAGTTCAAAAAACATGTACTGAACATTATTTTATCAGTGTGGTACTTCATTACCCTCCCAACAGCATAAAAACTGCATGTAAACCTGATTTTGAGCCGATGATGTTGAAGAAGGCTGCCTCAGACAATAATGCATAAAACATGATAAAAAGCAGTGGATTCCCATTCGCTCTGTATGTCTGATGGATGTTAACGGTTGAGCTTTCTGTAATTGGAGTTTTAGAACAGTTTGTTCATAATGGCGTGGAGCGACCCCAAATATGAATAACATCACAGTGCAGGATAACAGACTGTACGTGTCTTTGTCTGTAAATGGTCTTTTGGCAGAACACGTATCCACATACACGGCACATAAAAAGTGACATATTTCCCTTTTTGGTGTAAAAATAAGCCGTTTTGTTTATGTCTGTATTGTGTCAGCATTTATCAATTGTTTCCAACTCAAATAAAAAAGAAAAATTGTTGATTTCATGTAGATTAATCATATTTTTACACATACAGCAATGGAGTCTTTGGGACCCCACAGCTGAACGGGTAAATAATACTCTATGGCCACCTTCAAAAGTCTACACACTCCTTCATAATGCAAATAAAGGCCTTGTGTAGGGTGTTCTCTCTCCTGCTCACACACACATACACACACACTGCAGCCCTCCCCAGCACACAGATGGCCCAGTCTCTAAACCCCGCCTACAGTCTTTTGTCTTCTGGGAATCTGTCTCTCGGCTGTCGGTAGAAAAACTATTTATTTCATGAGTCAGTAGGGGGCGCGGCGAGGCTCTGAGAGGCCTGATGCTCATTGTGAGAGGTCTCTCTGTCTGCAGACAGCTGCCACATACCAGCAAACATCAACACATCAGCTCATACTGCAGCTGAAATATGACTCTTCAACTCAAGATCTACATCTAAATGGTGAAGTGTTTAAGACTTTCTGGACGTTCTCTCTGGTGAGGATACTGAAATTCAAGCTGCCCCCCTCCCACCTCCACCCACACATATACTGGTACACACACACACACACACACACACACACACACACACACACACATTCTCTTGCAGTCCAGTCCACAGATAGATAGACGGGGCAAGTAAGAGGAGGGAGATGAAGGCAGCCAAGAGCAAAGGAGGAGCAGATGAAGAGGAAAGAACGACGGGGGCAGACAATTGTGAAGAGACTGGAGAGGATGAGGATGAGGACAGAGGAAGAAGAAGAGAAAGGAGGCAGGGAGGAGAGAGGAGGAGGAGGAGGAGGAGGAGGAGAGAAGGAATCAACAGATGCAGCGTGGAGAGGAGCAGATTAGAATGGAGGATGAGGATGAGGCCTCTCTCAGCACAGCGAGCCCTGCAGCACAGAACCACAGCACATAGAGTGGACATCCGCCCCACATGGTTGTTCCACTGAGGAGAAATGGCTGTACAGTCGTTGCTCTTGCAGGGATGGGACCTCAGGGTGTTGGGAAAAAGTTATCTCAACACCTGTTTGCCAGATTGACATTAGATTTGCTCTAGATATGATCTCAAAAAGATGATTCCTTATGATTTGAATCATCCTCTGATCTTCCACCAGATACATCATTCAGGTCAAACAAGGTGCTGTATGTTGGAAACTGAAGGCAGGATTGCTGATTCCTGATCCCTTTCCATTTTTTATACTCAGCATCTCATAAACTGACTGAACATCATGGAATTTGCTAAATACATTGATGCTCCTTAAAGGATGAAATCCTTTGATCGCTGTGACACCACGGCCTTTCCTTTAGTATCATTTTACATTTAATTGCAATACTGGTAAGACCCTAAAAACATTGTCAATATATTTGTTGATCTTTCCAACACTTATGTGCAGTTCTCCAATCGTCTCACTTCTTTCTTTCTAACCTTTGTGTACTAACAGCAAATGATACAGAGCTGTTCTACCACCACCCATATTTTGTCTAATTTTGCAAAGCTGTGCAATGCATTGTGGGAGAATGCTGTGCATGAGCAGCACACACAGAAACTACTGTTATTTTTCCAGTGTGAAAAAGCGTATACAAAACCCGCTTAGAAACAGTGTAACATGGAATCTGGACACAGCACTATTGTACTGAATTGGTGAGAGCAGCTACCAATATCCCCAAAGTTGAGCATACCACAACTACATGTAGTTTAATACAGCATCAGATGATTTTAGGTGCATTGTTCTTTTAAAGAGTATTTCTAGGCCTGGTTTCTGAGCTCTGGTACACATGCAGTGTGGTGAGCATTGATTAACAATTAAATCAATATCTTTTACATCCTTATATGATTTCAGTTTGAATTTACACATTATGATCTATTCATGTCATAAAAGCTTGTGGCAGACTATTATGAGTCATATGTTGTGCAAATTCAATGACGATATCTTGACAATCGGGGCGCAAACATAAGAATGAGTTGGCTTTGGCGAAGGGCAGCGTTTTACTCTATCAGGGGGAATATTACAGTACAGAACATTTGGACATGCATGGTACAGTAGGAAGAGTTCACTCTATCACATCTGATTCTAGGCCATCTCCTGAGATAACAGAGAAAGTCAGAGGATTCATACGAGGGAGGGATGGGAGTCAGGGAGAGGTGTAAGGGAAGGAGGGAGACAGCAGAGGAGACAGACATTTACCTCGACAGAAGTGAGTAGAGCAGACAGACAGACAAGAGGCAAGAGGAGGGAATGAGACAGGTGGAGAGAGACGGGGGTGAGGAGGAGGAGGGGGAGGAAAGAAGTGGAAACAAGAGTGAGCTAAAGGGAGAGTGGGAGGGATACTCGGCTCTGAAAGATCGAAGAGAAACCATGCGAGGAGAGGAGGGAGGGAGGGAGAGAGAGACAGTGTCGGATGGAGAGGAGAACAGAGGAAGAGGAGGAGAGGGGAGGACAGAGAGAAGAAGAGGAGGGGGGCTGGGGGGAGAGCAGAGAGGTGAAGGGAGGGAGGGGAGGGAGGGAAGTAGCAGTTGTTCATTAGTGAGGATGTGTGAGGGACTGGAGGACTGAGCAAGAGGAGAGACAGTGGAATGGTGAGTTTCGTGGACACTGACTAATGAGAGGAGAGGGGGGAGGGAGGCGAGGGGAGGAGGACAGGAGGAGGTGGCGAGGGTTTGAAATGAGATTGGAGGGGGAGGAGGGGGGGAGGACGAGGGGAGGGGAGAGGAGGCTGGAGGTGAGCGAGGCAAAACTGCTTTACTGTGTCACTGTAGGGGGAGGGTGGGGGGAGGGGAAGGGAAGAATTTGCACGTACACACACACACACACACACACACACAAATCGAAAGCGACACGAGAGGGAGACAGATAAGTGGCCAGAGAGAGAGAGACAGGAAGGAGGAAGAGAAGAGGGAGGAGGGGAGAGGAAGGAGATGAAGAGGAGGAAAGAGGGGAGGGAGGCAGGAAAGAGAGGAGAGGAGTCATCGCTGGAGAGACGAAGAGCAGAGGAAGGAGGGGGAGAGATATTAAGGAGGGGGGGCGAAGTAGGCAAAGGAAATGGATGGAGAGAAAGGGGGAGGAAAGGGGAGAGGAGGAAGAGGGGGGAGAGAGAAAAAAATTAGGCACAGACGAGGAGAAGAGAGAAGAAAGAGAGGGAGGAGGAGGAGGAAGTGAATTAGGGCAGATAGTCAAGAGGTGGAAGAAGAGGGAGAAGGGAGGAGGAAGAGGAGGAGGAGGGGGGAGAAAGTATTGGAGAAGGAGTAGAAAGAGGCTGATTAAAAGAATAATGTAGGGAGAGAAAGCATGTAGAGGAGCAGGACTGTGGAGAGAAAAACGAGGGGGGGGTGAGAAACAAGAGGAGGGAGATGGAGCCAAGGTGGGAAAATTCGTGAACTGGGATGATGAAGAGGAGGTGGGGAGAGAGAGGAGGAGGTGATGCCAAAGAGAGAGTAGAAAGAAGAAAAGCTGGAGGAGTGTGTAACAGGCTGTTACATGTCAGCAGCAGGCACTTGTGAAGATGGCAGCGGGTTGTGTGTGTGTGTGTGTGTGTGTGTGTGTGTTATTGTGGGGGTTATTGTGTTTATTACCAGCATCAGGTGTGAGAAATCCTGCAACAGCTATCATTGAAAGATCCCTTATTCTACACACACACGCGCGCACACACACACACACACACCTGTGCACGCACACATTGACACACACACACACACACACACACACACACATGCAGGGAAGCACAAGGCAGAACTCTTTGAATTGTTCGACATTTTAAATAAAAAAATATACCAAGTGCATTGGATGTTATTCATCTGAGTCACTGTCAGTTCATGCACAAAGTCACGCACGCTCTTGGACACATACTCTCACACGGTCACGCACACACGCACACGCGCGCGCACACACACACACACACACACACACACACACACACACACACACACACACACACACACACACACTAGGCTCAATTGTGCCCCGCTCTCCTGCCCTTTTCTCCACCATGCATACATCAGTGCAAGTCTGGACAGCCTGCCTCAGCACAGAGATGCACAGTTGACGAATCCCTCCGCCGACACACTGGCAAGTAGTCCCTAATTTATGGGATTTTGATAGATGGCAGATTAACAGACTACAACAGCTAGTCTTTCACTAGATATAACCGCACCGTACTTCTTCTTCAATTTAAATGAGATTAATTGCGGATAATGATTGTTTTTATGAATTAGCAGGCAGGCAGTTTTAAAAGATTTGCTAAAGCCTTTTAGTACGACATTGTGGTTTTAAAAAAATCACTCCAGTGTATCAAATTACATGTTTCGGAGCAGAAATACACAATTAGGAGAAAGCACATGTAATAGTTTTATAGGACTACTTTTTGTCAATCCAAACGGCTGGTTGGGAGAGGCGAACGCTCCGTGGCGGATGTCCACCTCACTTTTCCTCGGTGTTGTCCGTCTCCCCGGCACACACTCACGGCTGCTTCCATCTCTCCATGCAGTTCACTTCATTGTACTGACCGTGCTCATCAATTAGGCAAGAATTAAGCCGTTTTAGATGAAATAACTGTCTTTTAGCACTCCGAAGAGGATTATAAACCGCGGACGGAGGCGCAGATAAGTTTTGAGTGCCGGGGAAGCGGAGAGAGACGAAACACAGGTACGGTGCGACTGTTATCTCCACTTCCAACTATTAACGTTACTAATGTAACGCCAGGGTACTAGCCGCAAGCTAACTGGCTAACGTTAGCATCCCAACGACCAACTAGGTTTGACTTCAGCCTGCACTTTAATGAGGGGGGAAATGTCGCCTGGGCTTCATTGTTCAGCCTCCAGAAATTACTTCGACCCTTCAAACTGCTGCCGTTTGCGGCTAAACGTCCTGAAAGAGACCGCCAACTTGAGTTTTAATCATCCAGAGAGCGAGTTTTTTTTTTACTCCATGCCAGCAGCAGACAGTAGCGTTAGTAGTGGTGAGCGTGGGGAAAACAAAAGGACTTCTAAGTCTGACACACAGCACACATGACTGCCTCGGAAAGATGTGAAAATATTGATTTTTAGCTAGCAAACGTGGTTCATACAGATCACAGGGTTCTCCACATCCTTATGTTTTGGTGAGGTTTGATAATGAGCTAATTTATCGAAAACAAAGGTTTGTAAGATTATGAAAGGATTCGTGAAATGGGTCATCATACTAATATTGTGATGTTAAAAGTGTCGAATACAAAATGCCACTATAAGATCATTGTAAAGTTACTCCATGAGCACATTTTTAGTCTCTTCAGGGGCACGATTGCCAGCGTTATTTGTCAGTATGAGTCAAAAATGATTAATCAGTGGAGAGTTGAACCGGACTATTAAGTATAAAATTAGACGTTTAACATATAGAACAAACTAAATATATTATTGACTTTATCTTTTTTAACTTTAACTATGTTTATCATTGTGTAGTATAGATTGGTTCTGGGTGGCATCAAACGTAATCATATTAACCGATATTAAAAATGTAGGAGCAAAAAGTTCGTCGTGGTGGTGAGAGGTTGTGAAAATGAATTACTTAGCATTAGCTAAGTAGTTGAGCAATACTTTATTACTACAAATAGACGCTACCAAGCCGGCTTAGTAGTTACGTTTTGTAGTTTTACCTAACAGTTGATGCCAGAGATCGAGGCTACCGTGGCAGTGTCCGAGGCTACCACACAACCCCCCGAAACTCTCTGAAAGTGAACCGAGGCGGGATCATACATCTCTGTCTCCTTTATAGATGTAGCTGCAGCGATTTCCCATATTTAAATACACCGAGATATACTTAAATAGGCAGATTTATATGCGTGTGCTTGGATGATGTTAGTTTGCAGTGAAGTTAGAGGGGGGCAGCTGTTGTAGTTTTGAGGGGCCACCGCGTCAGACAAAGACCCCCAGAGAGCCTCGGACACTGGTATTGTCTGCAGGAGTTTGGTAGATGTGATTTAATCTGTCGGGTTGTAAAGATTTCCCCTCACCCCCATCAGAAGCATAACTGGTCATGTTTAATCTGGAGAGTGAGGAGGGGAAAGCTAATGTTGCTTTGTTCTGGCTGTAGTTTAAGTTGGATAAACTGGAGATGAAGTTTCTGATGTAAAGGTGAAAGAGTGAAAGTTTTTTGGCATATAGCTGGTGTTTATACTGTGATCTGTGGTTGATAGAGGTCTTTGATTGTGGTCATCTGTGTTTGTTTATGAGGACAGAGTTTTGATGGGTTACTTTCTGCTGTGTGGAGCTGTGTCCTGAGCTGACCGTCTAGTCTTTTGTGCTGCTGTGAGACTCACTGGCCTGGAGATACAGAGAGAGAGAGAGAGAGAGAGAGAGAGAGAGAGAGAGAGAAATGAGGCTCGGCCACATAATGATATAGCATTAACAGTGGATGACACTTAAAATGAGAGACCCCTTATGAAGGCGGGCCCTCATGTTACCCATTCCACATTGTTTTTCAGTGCTGCCACTTGTCAGTTGTCATGCATGAAGAGCTGTGTGTGTGTGTGAAATGGTTTGTGTTTGGTGTGTGAGATTGCACAATGCATACATTTTTATATTGCTGACTGGAATTAATCTCAAACTAACAATAAGACAGCATATTTTGGGCATTTTAGAGTGGAACTGAACATGCATAGGTGCATAAGTCACCAGGGCAAAACAACATTACTTTTATGTCTTTGTCACATATTCTAACCACAAATAGTTATAATTTATTATTGATTAATCTAATTTTATTGTATCAGTTAACTGACTGGTCTATAAAATGTCAGAAAATAGTTCAAAATGCCCATCATTGTTTTCCTACAGCCCAACTTACCATATTGAAAAACCAAACATATTCAGTCTACTATCATAGTACACAAAGTAGATGGTCATATTTGAGAGATTTTTGGCATTTTTGTATCATGAATCATTGATTAATCATAAATCTATTATGACATTTGTGGCAGAATGTGTAACTTAACTAATAGTTTAAAAAGCTTTGACAAGATAAACAATTGGCAGTTACTCTGCTTCTCAGAATTGTTTTGTGCTGTTGCTAAAAGTAGTCTAAATTGATATGTCTGTGTTTCTTAGGGCTGAAACAAAAAATAATTTTCATTACTAATCCACTGATTATTTGGTTTGCATTACAGTGACGCACCTTCCGGATCTGGCAGATCAATATATCTGACACTGACTTGCAGCCGTTTTACCAGCAGCATTAATTTTCTGACAACCTGTTACCTTACATAATAAACCATGTAGTGAGGTACACAGACTTTAATATGGTAGAGCACTAGTATGGGATTTGAGCACACTGTATCAGCAGGTACCGTGAATTGAGACATCAGAATCCATATTGGCAGAGAAAACATCAAAACTCATTAATCAAAATCTTTACAGATTATTTATATCTGCGGATGTGACTTGTCGTTTGAGCTCTAACGTCACTTAAACACTGGTCCAGGACACTAAGTAGCCCTCTGGTCTGTCTGTAGGTGGTGTTTTTTAATTAGCTGGAAGACTTAAGTTAATCAGTTTGGGTCCTGTGTTGAACAAGATGAAGGTGCTCATAGGGTCAATACTTGACGAAGATCAGAACTTAAAGCTGAGCTTAAATCCAGCAATTAGTCAACAATGTGTTTTAGCCATCAAATAAGAGGCCACGTGACTGTGTCTTCATCACCTTATGTCAAGGTCATTTAGATCACACAGATACCAAGTTAATAAGGCAACGCTGAGAGCTACTGAGTGATGGTGAGCGACAGGGAGAGATAACTGAGTGTGAATGAGTGAATGCAGTGAACCAGTGTTTGGAAAATAAACTAAACTCAAGGGAGAACGACAGCAGTTCCTTCAAAGTAGCAGCATAAGGTGCTTTATGTGCTTTACAAGAGTGGATCAGGTTTTATAGGGTTTTTAGTGAACACAAACAGCTGCCAACTCTGTCATGAAAAAAAGCCGAAATTGATAGTTTTACGGGAGATTGAATCATACTTGAAGACAGAGACGGTAGTTTACTGATGATTGACTGTGTCGAAGTGGTGACATTTTATTATTATGGTCTGTGTGTTTGTTGCAGCCATGCCCTCAGTGATGGAGCGCTCGGGGGCCGGGGTCCTGTCCCGGAGCAGAGCCAAGACCGTAACCAACGGCAACAGCCAGCCTCACTCTGAAGAGGAGAGCAGCGATGAAGAGCATGCTCATGGTAAACACACACACATTAAACTGTAGTCCACTTGAATTCAATTCCCCGGTTAAGTTAGGGGTTGATTCAGCTACTTGGTATCTCTCTACTCTACAAATGTATGTTTACTTACAGGAGACACACATTTCCATTGCAGATTCATCATCCCAGCTGCTCATTGCATTGCTGCAGTGCATCTTCAGTCCCCGCTCACTGCTCTCCTCTCCTCATCTTCCCCTCCTTCTCTCCTCCTCCCCCTTCCACCACTCTTCCATCCTGATTATCCTCTGCCCACATATATCTTTCCTTCCTCCACTCTGTCCTTCACCCACCAACTTGCTGTTGATCTTTCATTTTTTACCTCTTATCTCACTATGCACATGGGCTAAAGATCTATTATTAGATCAAACACAAGAGTTTAAGTTAACGTTCAAAAGGCACTTCTCTACACTGATTTCCCCAGCTGATTTAGGCTGAGACTTTCCCTTTTCAGTCCTCCTGTCATCTCTCCATCTTTTATTCTTGTCTCCTTTCATGCTCCTTCTATCCATCCATCCAATTTTCTGTCTTCTTTATCCATCCCCTTCCTGCCTCTTTCCACCCGTTTCTTACCATCTACTCCAGTTTCTATCATCCCCCGTCTCCTCCCTTCCTGTCCTCTGTCCCCGAGGAAACCGTAATCTGTCTCTTCCTCCTCCTGGTATGCTTCCCTGCCTCTCTCATAGTCTCTTCATTCCTCGTCTTCCATCCTCTTTACCACGGCACTAATTACTTAATGTCTGCCATCCGCTGTCGCCCCTCCCTCTGTCCTCCCCCATCTGTGTCTGTCTGTATATCCGTCATTTAGTGACATGCTGAAAATGTTTAACACATACATACAGATATTGATCATGATATATACTACTTCTGTTGAATTGTTGTTGTTTTTTTTTACAAGAACAGACAAACTGTGAATTAAAACTACCTGGTTGAACCCAAATAAGTAAATACCAAAACAGTCAGTAGTTCCTAGTCTTTTAAAACCATAAGAACTGTATAGTGTTTCAATAAGTCACCCTGTGTTCACTAAAGAAATCATCACACTTTTGTAAAATGTGATACAACACTTGTTTAGCTTTAGTAAAAACAAGCTTTGGCACAACTTTACACAAAAGAAAAGGATTTAATAATTGAGGCGATTGTCTAGACGTTCAACCTTCATATTTGTTACGTCTAAGTGTTTATCGACTTGAGTCGATAAACACAGTGACAAAACAGTATTTTTACCTTGCGAGGCAGCTGGACTGATCCCCATCCCCAATATCCGTGACTCCAAACTCTACGTTATGTGCTTATGGTTGAACTACAGCGGCTGGGACCAATCAGCATAAGCTACTGGTGGGGTTTTGAGCAAGAGGCAACTGTTTGAAAACAACAATGGCGGCTCCTAAAGAGGTTAGCGTAGAAGCTGCTGAAGCATCAGTGATATCTGACCTGGAGAGAATATCTGCACTGAAAGAGCAGCAAAGAATAGCTTTGAATAGCTTTGAACGGCTTTGGCAAGAGTTTTAACCACGTTATTTGGTTTGTTGATCTGATAGGTTGAAAATAGCCTTTGGTAGATGGTGATAGACAATTGGTTCATACAGTCACATGCCAAGTAATTTTTTGAATGTGCCCGCTGCTTTACAAACAGTTTCTATGGCCTGCTTTCCAGATGGTTCTATGTAACAAACCATCTGGTGTGTCATGCAGTGTTTTTACTGCATTTTTCAAATCCAGAGCTCTGTTTCTGAAAACTTTTTGACTTTAGTTTCACAAAAAAGATTTCCATTAAAATAAATGTCTATTAAGTCACTAACGTTGAATGAGGTAACACCATGGTGACTGAACCCATGGTCCACTGATGAAAGCCCCTCCATTTGCAGTATTCTTTGGTATTACGAATTAGGCATTCCTGCGAAAATGTAGGCGGAAGCGCTGTACAATTTTTTCCGGCCTCTGCTAGTGTTGTGAGTGAATGGTTACTATGTCTGAACAAGCAAAGAGAAGATCGATTACTACAGGTGATGAAACTTCAAAAACAACTGCAAATCCAAAGGAAAAGAAACAAAATCAAGGCTCCGATGAAGGCTAACAGTCAAAAAAGCAAGGACGGTCAGCGAGGATGCTGTTTGGATCTCTGGGAGGTTAGTTCCTGAAGCACACCTGTAAGTACTGCTTATTGCAGTGGGTGATGCCAAAGAGAATGAAACAGATCTTCAAGATAGTTGCTTTAAGCTTATAAACATAGTATTTTTGAACCAGGATCTCCAACAATTGAATCAAATAGCTTGGGGAAAAATGAGTTGTGTCAGACTCAATAAGCTGCAGCTGTTTACTCAATATGTCAGATAGTTAATTAACATTTTGGCGAATACAAGTATCAGATCAGACTCACTATCTGCGGATACAAAAGACTTGGATCTGGTCTCCAGTTCTAGGAGTATGTGCTCTGGCCTCAAAGAGGCTCCTTCACTATTAGAGAGCCTTGCTTGGACAAGCCAATAGGGAAGCCTGTTAGAGGGCAAAGCTTGAATAAAATGGAAGATGATTATCACTCTCCTTTATTTACTCTGTGACACTACATATGACTCTTCTTCTCTTCTCCTTTTATCTGACTTTTTATGATCCAGTCTGTCCAGCCCTGCAACTTCAGGGGACTCCTGAAGGGGAATCTCCTTTAACTCTACAGCTCTACACTTCCTCCTGGAAATACAAACTCATATTTGTCTTGTGTCTCTCTACAGACAGTATGATCAGAGTGGGGGGAGACTACCAGGCTCAGATCCCAGAGTTCAAACCAGGTAAGCCAGGAGAGTGGAAGGCACGAGAGAAGGGAGATGAATAGAGGGAGGGAGGGAGGACATCAGGCCTGAGAAGGAGATGTGAGGAAAAATGTGAAGGACACTGAAATGGAGGAAGGAGGAGAATGCAGATGATGAGAGAAATGAAGGTCAAATGACCAGAGGAAAATGGAGTGAAGGGAAAAAGATTATGTTTGTCCTCCTCTTTAATTTACATTTTTCTTCCAGATGTTTTACTCTACTTGTTTATATCCAAAGTCAAAAAGTTTACCAGTTTATTTTAGGAATAAAAGACACAAAAACCGACTCATTCATCTCATGGTAATAAGGTTAAAGTCATTCAGGCAGCAAACAATCAGGTGGAGAAATGTTGCAAAAATGACACTTGTGTTGTAGAAGTCACCACTTTTCAGTAAAGGTTAATTCAAAATACAGTCATTTAACCCAAGAATGATGCCCCCTCCACATAACTTGGATTGACAGCTTTACATGATGCCCAAGGTATCCGCAGCATATAGAGATGCCTTAGATTAATCCTACACAGGTTAAGTTGAAGTCTTAAAAGTTGTGTTAGTGTTAAACAATTAATATTACTAGTGACACCATGCAGTGAAAGGCTTCTTTTGAGGTTGGTGTCAAGTCTTTGTTTAATAAATAAAAGGGTTCGCTGTGCAATATTCAAAACCTTTTATTTTATTTATCATATCTTCTTCTGAAAACACAAATGGGCCTGAAATCTTTTTTTCTGGCATCTATAGCTATGATGAATCAGTAAAAGTAGTTTAGTTTAGTAGCAGAAATGTAGCTTAGTGAGACGCCCTCATACCTTGTGTGAATGGTTGTAGTCCGTGCACTGGCGTTGAATTCCGTTGAAGTCCACCTGCTGACACGCCGGCATCTCCTCCTCATTTTTTTTTTCTAATGCAGCCCACAACAGAGTCTAGACAGGAGATACGCAGGAGAGATTCAGAAATGTATATATGTACCCTCAAATAATGTATGGATTTAAATGCTGAATGTGTTTATTTTGTGTTAAAACAGTCGAAAATTGTTTGTGTTCATTACCAGACAGTCCAACCCGCTACAATGAGAAGGACCAGAGGAGCATGTTGGTCTGGTGTCCCAACATACAGCTCTCTGATGCAATGTGTAAGCTCTGCACACGCACACACACACACACACACACACACACACACACACACACACACACACACACACACACACACACACACACTTTGTTTTTCTCTTCTTCTGTTTGCACTGTATCTCCTCATCCCCTTTATTAATTGATGTTTTCTCTTGCGCTCCCCCTCCTTATCTCAGTGGACGAGTATATCCTGATGGCTAAAGAGAAACATGGATACAACATGGAGCAGGTGAGTCAGACCAAGACAAAATACCTTTCTCTTTTTACAGCTGGCTTGTGTCTCTTTGTCACTCGTTACTGTCCCCGGTCGCATCACCGTGTCCTCGTCCCCTCCGCTCCTTCAGGCTCTGGGCATGTTGCTATGGCATAAACACGACGTGGAGCGTTCTCTTGCCGACCTGGCCAACTTCACCCCCTTCCCAGATGAGTGGACAGTGGAGGATAAAGTGCTGTTCGAGCAGGCCTTCAGCTTCCACGGCAAGAGCTTTCACCGCATCCAGCAGATGGTGAGAGAACAAGAAAACACACAGAATACGTGGTACAGAACTCAGTGTCAATATTTATATTCATTGATTTCTGTGTTTGTGCGTAGCTTCCAGATAAGCTGATCTCCAGCCTGGTGAAGTACTACTACAGCTGGAAGAA
Source organism: Pempheris klunzingeri (assembly GCF_042242105.1). Lineage (NCBI taxonomy): Eukaryota > Metazoa > Chordata > Actinopteri > Acropomatiformes > Pempheridae > Pempheris > Pempheris klunzingeri. Next base: position 12,347,511 of record NC_092034.1, read on the forward strand.
GACCAGGACCAGGACTTCTGTCATGGACCGGCAGGCCAGGAGGCTGGTCAGCAAGAGAGAGAAAGATGACAGGTATGAGATGCCATGAAACTTTAATGACGCCCTGGGAAAACTGACAGGCGTAGGGATGAACCGAGGCAAGAATGAATATTGGAGGAAGGACTGAGCAGAAAGGAAACAGCAAGTTCTCAGAAACCACTCATCCGCAATGTGACATTTACAAAACTCCTTTGTTAAATGACACTTGGTAATCAAGTCAACCTGGGAAACAAGAGTCTCATGAATATGAATGAGACCCTCTGATAATATTTCTTGTCATTTTTCAGTTGATATTCCCAAGCATTTTAGAAATGGACAATTGGCTGGGGAAAACACTGAACCGTGGGCAGTTTTAGTTAAAGTGTCTTTTTCTTTTTGCAGTAATGAAGACATAGAGGAGGGAGACCCCGGCAGTGATAGTGACTTTGAGATTGACACCAAGAAAGAGGTGAGTAACATAAAGCTTAGTAGTGGTTGTCTGACTGAGGGAACGTGTGTGTGTGCTTATATAAACAAATAGTTGTTTTATTAGTCATGATCAGTCCAGCCAAATCAATGCTTTCTGTATCCTCTGATTTCAACTTCATTATTTTACATAATTGGAACGCTGCCTCCTTGAATTGGTGTCATTCTGCTAGAACCAGACTTCTAATATTTTGGTGTAATTCTCGCCACACAGGCAGTAAAACAGAACCCGAGCACCACCGGCTCTGACAAGGTGATTCCCAGCCGCTCTGGGCCGGTGAAGAAGGAAAGTATCGGGGCTCAGTACCGCCACCACCCGCTCAGAGCCCGCCGCAGGCCACCCAAAGGCATGTACCTGGAGCAGGCAGACATCACGTCCCTGTCAGCCTCCCACGACGCCGGGGTGCTAACCGTACGACAGCTGGACACACAGCTAGTGTCCCTCAAGAGACAGGTGTGTACCTCTATGTATGAGTCATCAGCATTACGCAGCATCTTCTGTCATTTGAATATAAACTGAAGGCATGAATGCACTACTTACTACTCTCCCTAAACTGTTTCTCTCAGGTTCAGTCTCTTAAACAGAACAACAGTAGTGCGAAACAGAGCCTAACTGAAGGTGTCGACAGTTTCAAACCTGCTGAGGTATGTTCTTCTCATGTACAGCTTTCTTCTTACATTTTCCATCCCTTACCACTTTTATCTGTCCTCTGAGTTTTGCTTCCTGAATGCATTCCCCTTTCCTCACCACTGATCTCTCCTCAGTTTGTCCCCCTTCCCTCGTCTTTCATTTATTCACTCTGCCCTTCCCCAACTCCCTCCCGATATTATTTCAGCCCTTGTGGGACTGAGATTAGTCTTAATCTGCTCTTTGCTCTCATGCTGTCATTTTCACCCCCATCTCCTCTTCTTTCTTACCACCCACCACTCTCTCTCTCTCTCTCTCTCTCTCTCTCTCTCTCTCTCTCTCCCCCAGCCTGCCCCTAAGATGAACTCTCGTTGGACCACAGAGGAGCAGCTTCTGGCTGTGCAGGGTGAGTAAAGGCTACAGCATCACCTTCCTCCCCTCCTACAGAGTCGCCTCGTGCTGCCAGCCCTTCTCTTCCTACCTCACATTCACAGGCAGGAGTCAGAGCGTTAGACACATTCATATTCATGTTTTCAGTACTGTGGAGGCACAGCACTGACGCACACAGTGCAGGAGATATCTCTGACATATCACCACACACGCCATTCGTAAATCTTGACTCAGATCAGTTACATTTGTAAGCTGACCCTCTGCTTAGGTCGAGCTATGGTTGAGCTTAGCCTTACAGAACACACGGGCTGTTTCTGAAATCAATCAATCGATGTGTTTTCAAAATTGTTTGGCCCCAAGAAAAATGTGTGTCATCCTATTGTACTACCTTTTCCAATTTAATGCAACTGAAAAAATGAACTACCGGGATTTAGATTCCAGCTGTGATTGGTTGGTTATTAACTACCAGAGGATTTATGGCTGATTCATCATTTGCTGTTGTGAGCACAGAGCCTGCAAACCATGGCACCCAACTGCATAGATAGTGTTAAAGTCTGAATGAATGATGCAACAGAGTTATAATCATGTTATAGGTCAACTTACTCAGGTGAACAAACAGGTTAAAATGGCAAAACACATTAATTCAGCTAATTGGTCATTAAGGTCGTTATTACATATTGTGTGTTAAGACACAAGTGTCCATATCTGATCTGGGAGCCCACAGTGGACAGCGTCACAGCCTCATGGCTTCATCCCACTTCCTCATTCCCTGATCTCTGTCCAAGGAAAGACTCATCAGAGGCAATCATGGTGTTACACTCCTGCACACATGTGTGCCAGTCAGTGTGCCTCTGAGCAAAGCGTTTAGCTCCTTTCTTCTGCTGCTGCGTAGTGCAAACGGAGGAAAAGAAAGCAGAAGTTGGAGACCTGATGGTGTGTAGTAATGTGTCTGTGAAGCAGCACAGGCCTGGGAAGGAGCAGGCGCACTCAGCCAGCTGACCTCGGATGAAGGTTACCAGAAAACGCACACCAACAAGCCTGGTCACAACACTCGCTCTTGCTGTGTCTCCTCACACACACAGAGCCACGTTTGTCATAGACAGGAAGCAGGCTGTGTTGATGGCAAAGAAAAGTTTTGAGTGATGTGTGGACACATTATCCTGATGCTCTTCTGTCTTCTTTCCAGCTATTCGTCGCTATGGTAAAGACTTTGTGGCCATCGCCGAGGTGATAGGGACCAAGACACCCGCTCAGGTGAGCATCGTTGAGCTCTGTCATCTCTGATCGTGACCTCAGTCTGACCCTCCATCCATCCAGCAGTTTACTCTCTGTGAGCTGCCTATCAGCTTTTCATCTCTTCTCCATCTCCTTCCTCATCCCTCCATCTAGATAGTCTAGATAAGCATTTTTCTTTATAGGATAACTCTAATCTTCATGATCCCTCCTTTCATTTGTCTTCCGACCTCCACCTCCGTGTCCTTGATTGCAGCACAACTTTCTGTTCTCCTCCATTTCCTCTGTAACTCTCCGTCTCTGACCGCCCGTTCAGGTGAGCTCCTTCTTCGTAAGCTACCGGCGCAGGTTCAACCTGGACGAGGTGCTGAGAGAGTGGGCGGCAGAGCAGGTGGCCACCAGCCGAGACCAGAGAGACCCCAGGAGGAGCAGCGAGGAGGTGGCAACAGCGGCAGACGGAGCTGCCGAAGAGGACGAGGTGAGCCGTGATGAAGGATACACGTGATACAAGAACACCTTTAGTTATTCATAGTTTCTAATTTTTAACAGCATAGGTCTTTTTATCTTACTGATCAATGGGTAAAGACGTTGAATCTCCACAGTTCAGTGCAGAACAGTCAATTCTATCATCTTTATGCCTAATTGAACTTAAGTCTCCTCCATCTCAGAAACCTGTATGGACATCGCTGAGTTCTGTATTAAAGGAATAGTTCAGCATTTGGAAAATACATTTATTATCTACTTTCCAAGTGTGAAATAAGACAATATCAGTCTTGTGACATTACGGTAAGGTCAGAGCTGGAACATGGTTAGCCTAGTTTAGCATGAAGACCGGAGGATGGGGATCCTGCTAGCCTGTGCCCAAAGCTCAAAAAAATTATTGGTTTAGAAGGAACTAGATGCTGGAACGTCTTAGCAAACGACAACCCGGCACAGTGACTGTTCAGCTTCAGAGTTTGTCAGGTTTGGTGCTTCAACCGGCAAGCCTTGCTGCACTGACAGGTGAACTTGTTTATCATTAAAATGATCACAACACCAACTCCCTTGAAACCACAAAGTTTCATTTTTACATTTGACTGTGCACCAGTTAAATAGAAAGGTACTCTGGCTTAATCAGTGAGCTTTAGATGTGTTGGCATGTGTATTTTGAAAGCCCATTTCTCCCTGTTTCCAGTCTTTATGCTAAGCTAACTATGTCCTGACCCATAGAGAGAAACTGATACTGATCCTCTCCTCTAACTCCTGGACTACATCATTTTTAAATGCTGAACTATTCCTTTAATTTAAGTCTTCTCCCTCCTCTTTGTTTTCTCACAACTGAATTTCTTCTTACCTCACTTCATCTCCTCTCCCCCCTCAGGTCAAAATGGAGGACTCTCCCTCGGACGCTGGCGGCGGCTCCTCTCCCCCCTCCTCCACCCAGACCCCCTCCTCCCTCTCCCAGCCTCCTCCGCTGCTGCGCCCTGCTCCTCCCTCGGCTCCCCCCAGCCTCCTCCGTCAGCCTCCTCCTCTGCAGACGCGCCCCCTCCAGAACCGAGCGCCCCACAACCACCCTCCCCCTCCGCTCATCCGGCCGGCAGTCACCAGCTCGTCCTCCTCCAGCGGGAGCTCCAGTGTCAGGGCTTCTCCTCCCAGCTCCTCCAACACTGCAGGGCAGATGCCCCCGTCACTGGTGGGGCTCAAAGTGGAGCAGCCTAACTCGCACTGATGCACACACGCACACACAGATATGACAATAGGAATAGAAACACACACACACACACACACACACACACACAGTTAGCATGCAGACACACATGATGCTTCTTTCAAGAGGAAAAAAACTTCACCCTGTAAGTCCATCGCTTTGTTCCTGGGACCATCACACATCACATGACCACGTGATTGATTGGACACGCTCAGGTCCCTAAGGTGACATCACAGCTCTTAAAATGTGGAGTGTGAGGACCCCCCACAGGTCCACCTTGTAAGGCAGTGGCCTGAAGCCCCTTTGCTGTACTAACAAACACCTACCTCTAGACCAATGTTCTCTAGTAAGTAAACACACACACACAACCTATGAACTCAAAACAAACACTACCTGCACACACACACCTCCCTGAAGAAAACAAAAAGAGACACTGGATCATCAAGCTGTTGAAGAAAGCCATGACCACAGAGAGCAAAACCAACCTGCCTGTTTCCATGGAAACTGCTGAACATCTGGATTGCAAAGGAGTGTGGCTGAATGAACACACACACACACATATATATGTAATACACACACACTGTAGGTTCCACTGGGCACGCATCAAGTCACCCAAACAACCTCCAGGAAAATGAAGTGATCGAGGAAAAGGAAGAGGACGACAGGACGAGTCGTCCACTTCTGAGCCAAACCCGAGAGGTCACAGAGAAAGTGATGACGTGAAGAAACGAGCCCTTTGCTATTGATCTTTGCTTTAAAACTCGGGCCGTCATGATGGAGTGAAAAGGGTGCAAAGAAAGCAGCTTTGTAATGGAAGCTGTGCTGTGAGTTTGTTGTTGCAGCTTTTATCCACTTAAAGCTGTTGGTTCAAAAATGGGAAAAGAGAAGATCCGGAGATCCGACCTGTGGCTCTTCTCTCATAGCCATGTATTACTAGTGTTAACTGGAGTGATGTTTTCCTCTTTTTTTGACTAGACTTTTAAAGTGGGCCCTAGGTAGGCAGGTAGTTATTGTAACTAGTTTAGATAGTGCATACTTTATTATGATGATTATTGGCTGAGCACTAAGGAGAAAAGGAGCCTTCTGACACACTTGACTGGACTTTATTTCACACGTCGAAGTCATTAGCCACAGTTTGTTCTTCACTGTTGAAGTCCCACTGCTCCTCAGCCATGACTTTTCAGGAATATTTCCATTAGACTCTGGAGAGCAGCTGAACCAAACGTTGGCCTGTGAGTGAAGCGTGTAGAGGACAGCTGACCTTTCCAGACCTCCCACAGAAAAATAAAACGTTCTGCCAAAGTCTGCTCTCGCTTTAAAAGCTCGCTGTCCCATAGAATCCCCACATCTCCAGTCAGCTGTTGGCCATCAATGGACGCTTTGACTTTCTTACTGAGAGTTGAATGAAAATATTGATACCGCTCATGTCTTGGTGGTAAATGTGAAGCTACAGTCGGCTAACGTAGCTTAGCATGAAGACAGGAAACAGCTGACGTCTTTCTCTGTCCAAAGGTAACCAAACCTGCCTACCAGCACCTTTAAGGCTCCCAGATGAACTTGTTTGTCCACTTCAGAGATGCAGCTTGAGCTTGTGGTGCTGGTGGTGGAGCCAGGCTTGCAGTTTCCTTCAGTTTCCAGTACTTGTGCTAGGCTAAGTTAGCTGGCTGCTAGCATTAGTTTCATATTGACCACACAGACTAGAGTGGTAGTTATCTCTCAGCAAGAAAGTGTGCATTTACCAAAAGGTGTTGGAGGTCAAAGGGCATCTGAAAGAAGTCGGAGCTGTGATTTGCCTCTGAAATGTTCCTCTAGCCCGTAATGACACCAGACGACTGATGTTCCCGTGTTTACTTGCTTGGGATTTCTTTTGAACATCATCTTCCAGTCCCATCTTTCCCTTTTTCACAGTCTAATTGTGCATCGCTGCCTTTTTGCAGCAGAGCTGGGATCACACATCATGTACAAACTTTTCTTTTAACTGTGTTCAGTGCTTCTCCACTAATACAGTCTCACACCCCCTCGTCTGTCAGCAGAGGCCTTCAGTTCAACGTGGCAGAGCAGGAATCCCATCACTACGTGTTTGGCTTTAAAGTGGCTTGCCTTTTGACTTGTTTTCTTACACTTCCTCCAAAAACTGCTTGTGTTTACTGTATGTGAGAAGCTGTTTACATTGTGGAAACTGAACTGTTTGTGTTTGAGAAATGTTTTTTTAGAATAAAGAAATGACCAAATCGTACAGCATCTGTCACATCCTAAAGCAGTTTATCCACACACACCATATTAATGTCATCTATGAACTTAGTGTCTCCAAAGAATTAGTAATATTAACCTAATTTACACCTACAACTGTTACTTGTGGGCTCCATGTGCACATCATCTGTTCCCAAATGCCAGGTCTTCTGAAAACGCCATCTGTTCGCTCCCAACTGGTTCAGTCACCTGCAGCTCCCACATTCCTGAGCAGGGCCGTGGACTCAGTTGGGTTTCACCTTTGCACCAGTGAGTGAGTTAGAAGGAGCCTGTCTACAGACTGAAGACGTACAGAAAACATGAACATGACAGATTTTAAGTTTCAGGTGTGCAAAGATCCAACTCAATCAAAATCAGAGCAGCCCAGACCCCGACATGCCCAAAACATCCCAGTTAAAAGATTAACTGGGGGATCTGCCTCCGTTACTGAGAAATCAGAGTGGGTCCTGCACTATCAGCCACTCCATTCACAAAGTGAAGTGAGACTTACCTGCAGGGTCAACAGGGCCTCACAGGTTGAATCAAATCATGATTAGTGGTCAGTCAGTGTACGTGCCGAGGCTCTCCTACACAGGGGCTGCTGTCAGGACTCTGAGCATAAAAAACATTTGTACTAACATACAGTTCTTAGATCCCATGTCTGGCACATGTGAAAGTTGTAACTTTCATACAATTTCACTCTTACACAGTTGCACAGGAAGCTGCCAGTTGAATGATTTTCTCTCACAGCGCCCCCTTCTGTTAACGTGGAGCACCAACATTTGTGTCTCACATAAGACCAGTCAGCGTGCTTTCATCTGTGGTTTCTAAGGCCAGTGTCCATATTTGAAAGTTCAAAAATTGAATCATGACCAACTGGTTGAGCCATTTTTCCTTACACAAATATTTAGGGAAACCTTTGAGGTTAAGATCCCTTAAACTCTTTTTTAAATAATGCTGGTAAGTCAGCACTGAGCAGGGCATTCTGCAGCTGAAAAATCTACTGCTGGTGCTCTCTGGTGGACAAACGATGAGACTTGTTAATGACCTCAAAAAAACATTTCTAGCCTGCAGACATACACACAGGTACAGATACATATGCAAATATCCTCTGATTCACTGATCAGACTATTATTGGAAAATGAGAAAAAATAAGTAGATTTGCGAGCGGAGAAACAAACTTGCAAACTTAAAAAGTGTTTTTCAAGAATTAAACAATTCCTCTTTTCTATATTCAGACTTTTAGGCAGAATGGAGGTAAACAGGGAAGCTGCACTTCTGTCACTGATCCTGCTGAAGAGCCCATAAGCGAAGCACATACTCTCACATCATGGATTTTGGAGGCAGACTATCATTATATCATTGTTTTTATTACTATCATTGTAATTTTTCATCATTTTGTCTTTGCACAAAAAAAACAAACAAATAATACATTTTTTCAGGAGTTGATCACCCCTCCCAACCCCAAACCCACCACTACAGTTACAGTTTGCTCAAAACACATTTAAAATCAATGTAAATTACAGCAATGTAAAACAAAATAATGTAAAATAAAATCAACCCTGAAAGAGATAATATAACAGCAACAGCCAGAATAATAATTAGAATCCAATACCCAGCACCTTAATACAATGATCAACTTTTAAAGAAAAATCTGACGTATTAAAAACTGAAAGAAATAATAAAACGACAGTGTGTCATTGTGATAGAAAGAAAGAAATAAGTGTTAAGTTAGGTACAACCAGCTGACGGGACCCGGCGTCGTCCCCGTCGACCCCTTTCTCTGACCCCCGCGCACGTGTGTGTGTGTGTGTGTGTTTTTCTTCTGCTTCGACAAACTAGAGCATCGACGCAAAGAGAGACAGGAAGTGGCTTCTTCTTTGTGGGTCTGAATGTGATCAGGTGCTCGGATGCGAGTAACATTTCCCCCGAGAAGTCTCTCCTGCCTTCTCTTTCTCTTTGTCTCTCTCCACTTCAAGCCATTCTGGACCGATAAGGCCTTTCAGAAGATTAAAACAAACAAGACAAAAAAAAAGGAAAAAAAAAATATGGCCAAAGATGAATGAGCAGTAGTTGTTGCCACCAAATATGGCGTAACTCCTGTCTGCACTTGTGGGGGTTGCGTTTAATCCAATACACGACGAGATGTGTGTTAAGTGTGTGTGTGTGTGTTGAAGGTGCACTACACTGAAAAGGCAGCAATGATATGATCTGACATGACCCCTCACACCCGCCCCCCTCCTCCCCTTCCGCAAAAATCCAAATCTGTACAAACCCAAAATTTCCAACGACACAAAAATATATTATCAAATCAAAAGTAGAAGAACAAAATAATTCACCATTCGTCGTCATCCTTGTCGATTCTTTTTGTCTTTTTTTTTTTTTTTTTTTCCAGTGATCTTTTATAATACACTCACACACACACATACTGTTTGTTTACATACTCCAAAGACATCTCCTGTTTTGTGTGTTTGCTCTTTGGGAACATGTGTAGCAGAGATGGGGGGGGGGGTTCAAGAAATGCATCGGTTCGGGGTTGACATTCTGGATATGAAGGCGTGATGCCAACCAAAGCTATACCAACATTAACAAAATAAACAGTACAAATAATCATTTCGCCTTTATGTGCTGACGTACGCAACGAAAACAAACCCCAAACTTAACTCTATAGAGAAAGGCAACATAAAAATCCATCAGTGACCCCGTTGGTCAACTGTCCTTCCCTCCCCAGTTTCCTGTATGCCCCTCGTTTCCAGTGCACAACTCTTTTTAAAAGCCGTAAGAGAAGGAACCTAAAAAACAAAACAAAAACAAGAACGGACTTGAAGCCAGGTCAAAGCCCGAACAATCGATGACGACATCAAGTCTAACTGGCCTCCTCGAACTTGATGGCCTGAGAGAAATTAAAAATGAGGAAGAAGAAAGGAGTGAAGAGGTGAGGAAGATGGATGTGTTTGTGCTGAGTTCACTTAAGGAATTAGAGAGAGAGGGTGGCGCGGTGTGTGTGTGTGTGTGTGTGTGTGTGTGTGTGTGTGAGGGGAGGAGGGAGGTGGTGGAAGGATGGATCAGATGGGTTTTTAAAAGTTCATTTTGGGGCGGGAGGGGAGGTTTGTGCGGGCAGGTGGAGGCCGGAGAGGGTCCTTAATCCAACAACAGCAGAGTTTGTCCATCCAAAGTCCATCTCTGGGTGTGTGTGTGTGTGTGTGTGTGTGTGTGTGTGAGACAGTGGGCTTCAGCGACCAGAGTCCTGGCTCAGTTGGAGTCCATTCAGTTTTGGAAAATCAGAACAAATTCAATCAAAACTCCTTTGAGTTTTCCAGCAAAATAAGGCTCTGAACTTTCTGTCAATCTTCACCGCTTGTTAGAGATTCAGAGAGAAAAGTAGAAGTTATTTATTTATATTTTTTTTTTCAGCGATTCCTTCACGCTCTTTGTCCTCAATCCAACCCCCGTTTTTTACCCGGTCTCCCCCACTACCCAAAAAGACCTGGCAGCAGAACCGTGCAGAAAAACTGAATAAATAGCAGGAGGAAGTGACAGGAGTGGTCAAAGTGATCATAGTGTGACTTCTAAAAACAGAGAGAGCAGATCAGACATGCAGAAGAGTGGAACGTCTAAGTAGAACGTGACAAAAAAGAAAAAAAAAGAAAAAAGAAAAAAACCCAGCAGGGAAGAAGACGATCTCGGTCTTTAAGTACTTCACAACTCAGAGAAAATCAGCTCAGAGTTTCTAATGGCAGGGCCTTGGGAACTTGAGGAACAAAACTTTTAGAAAAGAAACGTTTTCTAGTCTCAGAGAACTGATAGCCCTACTTCAGACCTTTGTCCAGATAACAATCGTGTTATTTTAAGTGATCCCACCCTTTAGCTTACCTCCTGTCCTCCACGGTGCCCCCACCCTGCTTACAGCATCATCTTTATCCTCGCCATCACCCCCTTCGCCCTCCCAACTCCACCCTTTAATCTCAACTCTTTCCGCCGCTCCTCCGCACTCACAGTTTGAGCTCGTTGGCAATCTTTGAGGCAATGTTCTTGAAGGCGATGGACGTGCCCGAGATACGTTTGAAGCGCACGCCGTTAAGGGAGAGCCGCGGCAGCTTGCACACCTCCATCTCCCACTGGACGAAGTCGTCGCGCGCCGGGTTGCCCGACACGCACAGCAGCATGTAGCGCTCTCGCAGCTCGTACTCGCAGCTGTTGGAGTCGAGCACTTTGCGGATCTCGCGCATCATCTCCATGGGCTCCATGGACGACGTGGTCTTCATGGACCAGGTGAAGCGGAGCGAGCGTGGCTTGGCTGAGTCCTTCTGGCTGGCGATGGCTGGAGGGGTGCCGGTGCCACCTGAGGGGGGAAAAAAGGAGATAGAAGTGATAAGAGATGGATGCATGACACAAGAGTGATAAAAGAAAGGAAGAGCACGGAATGGACAGATAGAAGAGGGGGGGAAGTTAACAGTTGTGAGATGCCAAGAGTCATGCAAGAACGTGGCAAAAGACAGGAAGAGAAAATAAAGATAGGAGGACAGCGATGGCAGAGGAAAACAAGGCAGAAAAGGGAGCGAGGGCAGAAAAACATTAGCAAGTGTGGGACAAGACAAGCGAGACGAGCAGAGAAACAAGCAGAGGCTTGACATTGTACGCAGAATGACTGCAATTTTCTCCAATATAAAACCCAATGAAGACAACAGTCCGAGTAAGAACTGATCACCATAACGTGAACGACATCACAGCTTGATGAAGTCTTGCAGAATCAGGATGTGAAGCTTTAAAAACTCTTCAGTGGAATGAAAGAAGTGGAAATGACAGAGGTGTTCCCTCAGTCCTTAACTTGATTAGAGTACTCAAGTCATTTAGAACTGCACCTCCATAAAGCTGGGGGACACCTGTGAGACTAATTTTAAAAAGAACAGCTAAAATCAGATAAATAAGTGGCACAAATAGTTAAAAATGGCCCAGAGACCGAGGTGGGAGCTTCAAAATGCTTGTTCTGAACAACTCACAGTTCAAAACCTAAAACTATTTAACATACTACAATATATAACAGATGAAAAAAGTTAATCCACATTTGAGAAGCTAGACGAATGTTATGGCTGTTGGGCCTTTTGTCATATTCCTCCACTTCTATGCAAACACTCGACTGTCATCAATATTAGAAAACTGTAATGAAAGCCAACGTACCAGTGTTTCCAGATCCTGGTGAGGAGTTGTTCTCATCGTTGTTGGACGAGGAGGAGAGAACACCACCAGACGTCTTCTCTGACTTGTCCACTGTGCTGCTCAGCATGGATCTGGGTGAGGGATGGGAGGGTGGAGGAAGACAAAAAGGACAAGGAAGAAAGGGTAGAAGAAGAGAAAAGGGAGGTCAGGAGAGGCAAGGGAGGAGGAAGGGTGAGGGTGGGGCAGGTCAGGAGAGAGGAGGATGAGATAAGAAAAGAGAGAAAAAGAAGAAAAGCGTGAGGATTGAGAGAATTATTTAAAAAGTAGAGACAAAAAGGGAGAGAAGGAGGAGGGAGAAGTGGAGGGATGATTGAGAGGAAGAGGGAGATGATGAGGTCGTGGAAATTAATGAAGACAAAAAGCAAAATTTCTTTAAGTACCCCGGGTGCGTGTTTGTGTGTGCGTGCATCTGTCAGGTTGCTCAAATGTGTGTGGATTTATATTTGTGTCATACTGTGAATTTCAAGTCTGCTTGCACACAAACACACATTTGGGTACTTTGATTCTGGTTTCCCAGCACACACACGCCCGCACACACACACAAACCACCATGCAGGTCAACCTCCACACCAGCACAGCACTCTCACTCCCTGGGATGCTACCATTCACTGCTAATCTCCCGTCCCCTAATTGGTTAAGCTGCTATCACCATCACCAACCAATTACATCCCAGCTCAGCCCCCCTCTCCCAGCCATTCACAACAAGCTCAGAGATCATCTATTGATTGGCTCCAGTCTACTGATTGGCAGGCGGTTTTGGTTGAGTCTGGGGTTTTTTGGTTTTTCGGGCTGGTTTCTGTATCTCACCTGCTCCCCTCATCCCGACCCTCTCCCTCATACGGACTCCTCGAAAAAAATCAACACAAGTTTAGTCTTTTTGAGGGCTAAGGGCAACAGTTGGACTCTTAAACAGAAAGTAAATCAGCCGGCTAGACAGTCGCGCTGCTTGCCATGCCAGCCTGAATGTTCCAATCCAACCACATTGAACGTCAAAGCCAAATGTCTACTTTCCACTCCAGCTGTTCACATTTAAATCCAGAGCCACCTGAGGACTTAGCAGCCCACAGCGCAGGTCTCAAAGCCAGTCTGAGTACCCACTGGGTCAAAGGTCCTCGCTGAGGGCACAAAAAGGTGAGTGAAGAAGAGGACTGAGGTGCACCAGCCATTCATAAATCCACCACTCATTTTATGTGATCTGAGTAACTTATAGTTTCATTAGTTTTTTTCTTTTCCCAAATCTACTTAATTGAGTTGCAATTTCAGTAATCTTTAGTAATGAGTAAGTGGTTGCTAGGAAACATCTGTCCAGTCAAAAGCAATCACTTCCTGTGTGAACAGGTCACTGTAGCATCAAACAATGTTTGAAAATTAATTTTTAACATGTAGGCCAATATATGTGCACATGGAAAAATGTGTGTTTCAGGGTTAGTTGTCTTCATGCAGTTTAAAGTGAGAGGGGAGGACCTGACTACCCTAACTTAACTAACATCATTTGATCATTTATTAGCGAGCTATTGTTTACTTTCCTTCAGTTAGCTACACCAGTTAAACCTGCTAATTAGCAGGTATACATATTTCCCGACAGCTAATCTCTACATAAGAAGTAGTTTATGTGGCGTGACCCATTTTGATTTAATGCTTCCTAAAACTCCACTTAGTAAACACATACTAGATTAAGTTGGAATTTACAAAAAGCTGGTGCAATGCAGCAGCAGGATAGATCAGGAAAAGGGTGAAAGATGGAACAGAACGGGCTCAATAAAAATGGAACTGGTCTTGAACAATTTACAAAATGAGCTGATCCACATTACATGGAACGTTTGGATGAAAATTACATAGTTCAGTGTTTAATGTGAGAATTACAGTGTTTCCAGCTAGTTGGAACAGAATAGAATGGCCTGGAATGGAATGGGAGACAACAAAATAGAATGTTGGCAACAAAACATGAAATGGAACGATTTGGTACAAGATGGAATGGTTTAGAACAGAACAGAGTGGCTTGGAATGGAATGGGTTTCAACAAATGTAACGTTGCAAACAAAATAACGATTTTGACCAGGGTGGAATGGTTTGGAACAGAATGGTCGGCATGGTGAGGGCCAGTCACGCAGCTAAAGGAGGTTAGGAGCGTTATTGATCCCAGCACTGTGTTAAAACCTTTATTAGTAACATTGGATCTGGACACACACACACACACACACACACACACACACACACACACACACACACACACACACACACACACACACACACACACACACACACACACACACACACACACACACACACACACACACACACACACACACACACACACACACACAGGATACTAAGCTGTAACTACAGCCTAGCTAACACGTGTAACAGACACACACTCACATATTCCCTCTCATACTAGCAGACAAGACTGAAAACACAGAAAAGCAGACAACAATGAAGACACAAAGACGGAACGACAGTAAAACACATGCACACAATGGAAGGAAAGTGACACACATGACAGATTCAACAGTTTGTGGCCTTAAATTCATTCTGCTGGGGGAAAAAGCATCATTCCTGTTTTGCCCCATTCAAAATAATAACCAAAAACAACATGTAAAATGACTCCTGCAACAGAAACGTGATCAACAACATAGCACATGGGAAATGACAAATGGAAAACAAGTTACATGAGGTTTTCTTAAATAATAGAGGTAACTTGATGAAAAATGTAAAATTAAGTTATTTGTGCCATTTTGCATGCAATGTATGATTTAGCTTAATATGAGGGGATGCAAAAACGGCTCCCAGAGAAGGACATTAAGGGAAAACAAAAGACTGATAAAATGATTACTTGAACCCAGATCTCTCTCACTGGTTATTTGAGACTTTCATTGTCCACTCCATAGGCAAGGCAATGCAAATACATCTTACAGGAACTTATTCCTATACTCATACTCAACATAATATCCCATCTGCCCCATATATGTACATGTATTTTTAGGGCAAATTAAATTATTTCTCCCTCTCCTATTTCAAATTGAATGATTTATGAGAATCCTTAAATAGCCTAAAGCCATTGGTAGTTATATAGAAAACCTGAAAGGTAGTTCATCATTCACACTGATCATAAAATAGTATTGCAGCTTCTAACCACCAGGTGGAGCAATGGTCCACATTAAAGGAAAACTGCTCTACCTGCTGGTAAAAAGCAGCCAACACACTCAAATGCAAGTGTGTGTGAGACACATGAGGTTGTGAAATGTGTGTTCAGCATGTACATATAGAAATGTAAAATGTCAACAAGTGTTAAGCATCTAAATATAATACAAATATCTACATGAGCATGGATAGAAGATGTGTTTTACTGTAAATGTTTGAGTGTGTCAGTGCAATATATGCTTATACAGTATGTGCAACTGTGTGTATGTGTGTGTCCACAGCATGAAAAGGTCTTTTCCAGCCAGAGTGGGTCAAAGCCATCCAGTTCTGTTTCTGCTGCTGTTAGAGAGCCAGTGCCAGAGTGAACAGGGCGATGAAAGGAAGGATGAGTGTAGCCTCCAGAAAAAGAGCGCAGCCTGAGAAACACTGCAGCCCCGTCCCTCCTGGGTCCTCTCCTCCTCTCTACCTCTGTCCTCAACTGCCAACTACAGCCAGGGGCTTATCGCTACAAGTTACTTCCACTGTGGGGTTTGGGAAACTTACACCACAAACTAAAAAGACAACTCCAGTCTCAGTGACTGATGAAAACTTGATTTTGGTAACCAAACCAATGGAAGCGGAGATGGGTGATGGTTTTAAGGGGTTTTGACTGGTGGTGTTAGCTTGGATAATGGTTAAACAATGCTTGGCACAGTGACACAGCAAGACTACAACTCTTAAAAAGCAAATATATCCTATTCCCGTGCTTCTTTACTCTCTCATATGCTTATAGAAATTAGTACATTAGTGTGGTGCTGTGTACATGGGATGACGTTATACCTTTACCTCACCAGTTTTTTTGATTTGGAGAGGAGAAACTCTACTAAGCTCAAAAGAGGGACAACATTACCTGCATCTGAAGCTAAGAAAGGGAAAAAAGTTAAGACGAGGGAGTAGTTTGATCTATTGCACCATTAGGACTCGACCTAAATATGGGATGTTATAGGGGGATATACGAGCTCACGCACACTCTACCTGGTAAATAAATGGAGAAATGTGAAGGGGGGTGGCGGGGGGGCGGTGAGGATGAGGAAGAGGTGGCTTAGAGGAACGATGGAGGGACGAAGAGGAAGTGGGGTGAGGTGTTATTGTGCTGCATGATGATGGAGTGAGTGAGTTATGTGAGTGGGCGGCTGGGTGAGGGGGGAGTTAGTAAAATAAATAAATAAAAATGGGCCAAAACACGGCACTCAAAACCAGAAGGCTCAAAAAAGGGGCCAACCACAGAAAAATAAGGAGGAGAAAAGATGAGGCTCAAGGCACAAAAGGAAGATTTCAACAAAAAGCTGCACGAAACACCAAAAGGGGAGGAAATATATATATATATATGTAAAATATATATGAAGAGGAGAATATACGTATATATATCAAGGGGTTATATATTTAACGTTGGGGATGTTGCCTACCTTCTCGGAAACCTGAACGAGAGATTTCTACAAAAACAAAAGAGGGATAAAGAAAGAAAGAGAAACAAATGTATGTATAAAAATGTATAGATTTATAACTTTCCTGTAAAAGACAAGCTGCCCTCTGAGTAGCAACCTTTAAGGCAAACTGTCAGAAAAAAAAAGTCCAACATGAACCCGCCTCACTAGGGATTGAAGCAGCAAGCACAACATTAAATAACCAAAAATAAACAACAAAAACAGAAAATCAGTGTGACTGCCGTCAACTTTCAGTCTGAATGCGCTTAAATGTGGGATTTATTGGTGTGTGAACGTGTGTACAGACATTATTAAATGCACACCAGAACACCTTAAAAGGGATTTCATGAGCTCAGTGGGAAAATTTCATTAAGAGACCCAACATGAAATGAAGCGCTCATCCACACACAGAGCAGTCCTGGGTGATCCTGAAAAAAAGTGTCAGTGAGGTGAAAAGTTCAAATGTGATTAAAAAAATAATAAAATAAATTAAAACAGAGAAAAACACCTCCTACACACACACACACACACACACACACACACTTCAAATGAGCACTGGTTAAGCAACAACTTAATCTTTGACACACATTGAGAAACTTAATCTCCTTCACACACACACACAAACACACTGATGTGTTTGAAGGACGGAGAAACGTCACTCTTCAGACCGAGCAGGAAAGTGCAGTGGAGAGGTTATATGATATGTTAATAAAAACACACAGCTTCAGCATGCGTGTGTGTGTATGTTTGGTCAAACTGTACAAATGCAACACAATCTCTCTGTCTCCACCACCTCTACTTCCTACCAGCACGCCAAGTTGTGTGTGTGTGTGTGTGTGTGTGTGTGTGTTTGTGTGTCAAGGTGTCCCCACTAGCGGTATTTATAGTTGAGGGAAAAGCGATATCTCCGGTGTAACCATGGATACTGTCGCCACGGAGCTACAGTATCTCTGAGTGGGAGGCCTAGAGAGTGGCTGTGCCTGTACCTCCGCCTTTTACACACACACACCAACTCCCAACAACTAACACCCACGCATGCAGGCAAGACGCTTGATCATTCTCAAAAAAGAAGCTAACATAATCGACAAAAATTGAAACATACGCTAATTCTCTCCACATTTCACTGACAGTGTTCGTGATGAACCTCCTAGGCAAAAATCTGAGCCTTACCCTCTCTCAGTTTTTCAGTCTTTCATTGCTCACTTGGACCTTCACCATTCACTCTGGAACCTTTACCCCTCACTTCATGTCACTTCCTCCACATCCCCCACAATCTTTGATTCTGAGGGCAGCCTGTTTACAATATCATCCTCACAGCTCTTCTTCTCGCTCTTTAAATTTTCTCTCACTGTGACTCAGTAGGGTATAAACTTCATTGACCCTCACGCATGATTTAGATCAATTTTGTCTTTACAAATTTAATGACAAATGACTCTTCCTTAGTTTTCTAGCTTTGAACAGAGTCCACTCCAAATATAAATACAACAAGCTTAGCTTTCATTACGACCAGGTACTCATGAGAGCAGTTTTAGTGCTGCAACCTGCACTAGAGGACTCAGATGAAAACTAGGCCAGACGTGGAACCAAAACCAAAATTACTCCTCACCACCAGTCACCACCGCTCCAAGCAAAATTATAGAGAAGACACAGCTGTTCCCTTCCTCTCCCTTTCTACTCTCAGCAGAGTCACTGATCAGCACAAGTTTAGTGATAGGGATGAGAAGAGACCAGCCCCTTTAAAGAAATACTCTGTAAACCAGTGGTGACATGGTCGTACAGTATGTCGTCCCTGTGAGCAAATGAGCACATGAAATGACTTGTAATGTAAACCTAGTCATTTTCTGCATCAAGCTGAAACCTCAACACTCAGAAAAAGCTTTAAACTGTATTTGTGCTGCAAAGTAGCTGGGTAATAAGTACAACAGCTGCTACCACGACTGCCTTGCATTTACTGAGCGACAAACTTTCTTCTTCTGCCACACATCCTCTCCTGTCCCATCTGTCTTCCTGTACATTCTTGGCTGTTCAGTTTTTCCATTTTCCCATCCTCCAGCCTCTCTTTTCCGCCACTCACCTGCGTACAAACTTGGATGTGAACTTGCTGAAAATCCCTGTGGCGCCGTGTGTCCTCCGGGCCTGGCTGTTGCCATGTGACAGTGACGGGGATGCAGGCCCGCCGGGGTAGGCGGAGCCCTGCTGGTCCCGGGCACCCCGCTGCTGGCCTGCGTGGAATGTGCTGCGGATGCCCACCCCCCGGGAGAAGGGTGTGTGACGGTCTGACGAGGCAGCGCTGCTGATGTTGTGGGCAGATGGGGAGGCACCGGGCGCCCGCTGAGGTGGGGCGCTATTGAGGAAGGGTGGGAAGAAACGGTGAGGGGGTGATAAAGAAAAAGCGACAGAGGAGGAATGAGGAAGGAAAGAATGAGGTGCGAAAGAGATTTAAAAGGAATAAGATGTTGGGAGGTGTGATGAGAGAGGAGGCAGAGAAGAGGAGGTGCAAATGAAGAAGAATTCAGGGTGATGGAGATTGGACAGGAGACAAGAGAAGAGAAAGAATGAACGAAAAGGGAAAGGAGACAAGAGGTGGATAAAAAAAGTGAGGTGTATGAGGTGGTGCAGGAGGAGAGAAGTGGAAAGAAGGAAGGACGAAAGGTATTAAAAGAGGGGATGGGAGTGAAGAGGAGGAGTGTGGGAGAGGAACACACAATTAGACAAACACTAGTAGAACAAAATCACTTCCTTCTGATGTTCTACTTACCTCAGTGTAAGGTCATACAAGTATCTATGTCTGATCAACGTCTGCTCACCCTGATGTTTCACATAATCCCTAAAGTCAGCCAAGTCAATATTTAGGGCCACATCAGGTCAGTCACACACACACACACACACCGATAGACACAGTTAATCCTCTTTGCCTCGACCGTAGGGCAAAGCATCACAAACCTCCAGCTCTCTCTCACACACAAACACAAACACACACATTTGCTTTGTAAGCATGTGTGTGTGCATCCTCTATGCCAGTATGTGGCAATAGTACACCTGTGGCAAACACAACAAACAGAAATGGCAAGAGCACAAACTCAAAGCACACACGCTGAAAGACAAGACAGACAAACAAGTGCAATACATGGAGAACTTAATACAAATGGACAATCCAGTGTAGGGGCTGCACTGGGACTGGGATACCAAGGAGCACAAATGTTGCATGTGCGGGACTTGGTCACACCATTTTATTTCCATCTTTTAAAGATGGGAAGCTGATTAAGTGTATTGGTTATTAACAACTGCACGTGTCATAGAGGGATTGAAAAAAAAAAGTCCCATGCAGACCCTCTAAAACACTCAACACTCCACAAGGACACAAAAAGGAGCTTTTTAGTCAAGTTTTGACTAAACAGCTAAACAACAACAGCTTAAACACACCCTTTCATTTGATGTGGATATGTTGAGGTTGTGCTCTGAGGACAAGTTATACCTACACACACAAACACACAGCTCTTCTATGGATACAGATATCAAGGAAAGAAAGGCTGGATCAGGCAGATTAGTGGGGACACATTAGCTATGAAGATGACGGTTGGTTGGGAAGGACTACATATCGCTAAAATAGCTGTAATACTTTCCAATTTGATTCCATATATAAATGCATTTCCATTGTCACTTAGATAGATTAGTGACGGAATGAAAGTATCTAAAGAAGACGCCTTAAAAAGCATGAGGTGGATGCAGGTTGATGTGTCTTCCCGGTGCAGCTGGATGATTTTTGTCATGCATACTTGATTTGCATATAGTAGACTGCACCTCTACTTTATACAAATGTGGAGCTGCCTGTGTGCAGCATCACTTGCTTCATTACAGCACAAGTATGCTAAAAAAATGGGTTGTTAAAAGTAATGTAAATCCATGAGAAGGGTGTTGATGGGGACAGCTGGATAAAACAGGAATGGATGGGACTTCAGGGCACAGACTATGTTTTGAGAAAAGGTGCCTATTCTTCACTCAGGGTACAGTCTATGTGTTGGAGTGGTACCTTCTCTCCAGCGTTCCCAACCAGGTTCTGAACAGCCCAAGCTCACTGCTGAACGGCGCATGCAACAGAACAAGACTTCAACATAGAGCAGACATAACCACGTACAGCCAGAGGGCCACCTTGACATTTGCTCTGCAGGAATTTTAGCCTGACATTTTGTCGGGGCTTTTTTTTTTCTCCACTAGACAACTGTCACAAAAAGGGTGGGGGTCTGTGTGTGCAAATGGCATATCAGCTCAGCCTCAGACAGCATTTAAGGTAGCTGAGGATCATATTCCAAGACCTTCCACCCTGTATAGTGACTCAGGGGACTAAAACTCAAAATATCAAAGTAGCCCATGAAACAGACACTGTCAAGCAGGCAAGCTAGACAACAAAGCCAAACACCAACAAAGCACACACACACACAGGGTTTATACAGATGACCAACAAGACAGAGTCACATCATCACTTCATGTCATTCATTCAATGTGACAGTATAGTTAATTCTTAATAGACTGAGATTTCCCAGGCAACTTCATAACTGAGTTGGGTTGACATAGCAGACAGAGATTGTATGAGAGAGCATTTAACAACCCTTGAGAACAGAAATCAGAGGCTGTTTAAAAAGGGACGTCTTTACATTGGGCTAAAATTCACTTTTACCAGCCACGGGAAATCCTTTTGTCCATAAACACAACATGTCAAAAAACAACATGGAGGACAATATCAGCACATCCACACATGCATTAGATTACTTACACAGAAACATGCACTGACACAACTATCACATCTGCATTTTGTCTGGTTCTCCCCAGAGTATGTTTTGAAAGTAAATATATCTTTAATGGCAGAATAACAGAATATTTAAATGTTTTTTTTTTTTTACCACTTACCTACACAGCCTACCAGTACCGGTAGACTGCGCAGGTGAGTGAGGCTCAGAGAGGCAAGCTAATGCATCACTAGTTGTTAAAGGGACAATCAGACCCAACATTTGATGAAAAGTGTTGTTTTGTTAGTTTGAGGTTCTTTAGGAAACTGTGTTTAGTGTATCAGACTTATTATATTTAGAATAAAATCTAGTATTTTGTGCTCAAACAAAATCAATTCAATATTTTGGTAAATGTCTTAATTGTTCATTTTTTCCTTCAATAACACTTTTTTGGTTATATTAAGATATTATCATACTATGATTGTGTTAATCTAC
The DNA here is from genome assembly GCF_042242105.1 of Pempheris klunzingeri. Lineage (NCBI taxonomy): Eukaryota > Metazoa > Chordata > Actinopteri > Acropomatiformes > Pempheridae > Pempheris > Pempheris klunzingeri. The sequence goes on from NC_092034.1 coordinate 12,369,222, forward strand.
TGTTGTCTATCCATCTACATAGATAAGGGACATCTATGCTTGCATGCATATAAAACGTGTCATCTTAAGCTGCTGTTTACATGAAGTAGCAATGGGACACTTTTTTTTTTTTAAATCACCATGATAATGATGCTGTCCAAACTGTGGCCCTCTGACCTTTGACAGAGACTTTCGCAATCTGCATTTTTCAGGCCAGCTGGCCACTGTAGTTGGCCATTTAGCTTAGGGATTACCTGAAAATGTGAACATAATGTGAAATAATGTGTTCCTTTTCCTTCCCTACAGTGTTAACATTACAAAGCCTATCCCTTAGCTTGTAAGCTACAGTTAACAGATGACGGTTGTTTACAAAGCGCCCCTGACGGCCTAGTGGCTTAGAAGTTATAGGGGAATTTCTGGCTATATCTCCCAAGACTTCCTTTAATAATAAAATAAGCTTGAGGTCATGCCTTAAATGAACGAAAATGCCTGAGATGACAGCATACAATACTTCTATCCTGTACTGTTGACAGAAAGTTTCTCGGAAATGACATCTCAGCGTCTTTTGACCTAGAAGGCAGATGTACAGCACACCTCATGATCAAGCCAGCCAGTAACCCAGCTCATATGGCTGGGTTATTGGTTCGATTATTATCCCTGCTGCTCCATAAAAGTCTCCTTCTGAATTAGTCTGTTTCTCCCGACAGGAAACAGAACAAGTTAAAAAAAAAAAAAAATCTCTAAAGTGAAAAACCTGCTCATCTTGTTCAAGCTCTGACTGTTCAGTCATGCCCACTGGGTAATGTGAGGATTGAGAGTGACTGATTGGCCATAGACAAGATGTCAACGACTCCACACTGACTTTAGCTTGTACAGCTTTCTGAGCACAACAATCTACTTCCTGGCTGTTGCTAAGTAACTGGTAATTCTATGATAGCTCGTCTTCAAAATGTTGGACATCTCACCATGGTGATGTTACCGTGATAAATATACTGTATATACACAGTATATATGTAGATATTCAGAACAGTGCCTCTTCAATTGTAAATCAAACTACTTTTTTGCCTTCAGATAAGGTAGTGTCATGTAATCTCTTTGCGGCAAAACTAATTCTACTTTTACTTCCTTGTTCTGGCTTGCCACAAGGGAAGAAATGGATTGATTGACGGCGGGGAATTTCAGTAGATTTAAACTGCATGTTTCTAAAAATCCCCATGTGCTATCCATCATAAAAACAATACATGGGTATAATTTTTACAGATCAGACTAGTTACCATCGGTTTCACAAAGTTCCATTTTGATAACATTTTGACCTCTTGAATATGTTGACAGTCTGTTGCTACATTTTTCTTAAAATGTATTTTAAGTATTGCAGGAGGTGATTTTAGTTGATTAAAAGAGTATACTAAAGGTGTAAAATATTTCTGAATAAATGAGATAGTGAAACTCATCTTTTTCTCATTTATGTACAAGAGGTGACTGTTGGCAAGCAGGGGTGTTTGTGTTACCAGGTGGCAACCAGGTCACTGCTGTATGCCAGGATTTGTCAATGTGTGAATAAAAGGTGATCAAAGAGTTGTTTTTCCAAAAGTCTAGCAGTGATGGAAAGTTTCAGAGCAAAAAAAAAAACACCATCTTCACCTCTCCTTTTTCTTTTTTGTCCATTGAGTTCTTGCGGGAAGGATGATGATCTGTGCTGAGTAAAGTGGTACGTGCTGAAAGGGGCTGAGAGAGCTGAGAGCGTGTGTGTGTGTGTGTGTGTGTGTATGAGTGGTGAGTGAGTGAATGTATGAGACAGAGTGTGAATGGGAGACTTGCCTGGGCCGTGGTGCGTGCAGGTCAGAGGGGCATGGATGATTGGAGGAGGACAGGGACTTGTGGTGACGGGGACGCGAGGAGGAGGAGGAGAGGACGGCAGCGGCCGAGGCAGTGGAGGCACGGGAGCCCGGAGTGTTTAGGCTAGGAGGAGGGGGAGGAATAGGAGGAGTGCCCCGCCCAATGCACACACGCACACACACACACACACACAAACGTGGACGACACAGGACAAACGCACCAGTCACACAATCAGATGCACATAAGTGTGACGCATACACACAGTCACACACACCGGGCGGGGTTTGTGTGTGGGTGGGCAGGGAGGTGAGGTGGAGCATGGTTAGAAGCAGCACTTATCAAACACAGTAAGGGGGAGGGAGGGGGAGGAGTAGGGGGGAGGGAGAGGAGAGCAAAGAGAACAGAAACACAAGTGGAACAACAGAGGAAGTAGAGACAAAAAGAGACAGAAAACACAGCAAAAGGACTTGAACGAAGAAGAAAAGTTGGTCTTTTTCGACTGCTAGTGCTGCTTCATCTTGGTTTAGCAAAAATCAATCACAAACCACAATGAAAGCCCTACTGTGTTCTTGTGCTTTCATCTGTTCATGTAAGATCTACCCCAAACAAAAAGGCAGAGCACAAAAGACCAACTTCAACACATACTTTTCTATTGGCTGGCAAGACTGAAAACACACTCAAGACACATGTGGACTAAGTCAGGTTACCAATATTACAGAAATGTGCAAAGCAACAAAACTCAGGACAGTATTTCACTAGTCAGTTAATCAGCAGGTCTACAAATTGGAAATACATGTCAAATAAATACAGTTTGAGGTGCTTGGAAAAGTTGACTCAAACCACATTTTTGTATCCATCTTTGTTTTTTTAATCTTTTGTGAAGCAAACTGCATTGTTCTGCAAGTACTATGTTAAAGGAATAAAGTTTTATTATACAATACACATAATAAAACTTTCTAATATAGTAATTATTATTGGTTTCATGGTTTTATAGACTTGACCTGTCTGTCTACTTTCCCTCCCCCCAATCTAAACTGTATCTGCAAGAAAGAATATTTTATTGAATTAGTTATGCAAAACAAAAATGGCTACTTCCTGAACCTTCGGTTAATCAGCAAGGTTGCTACGGGCTACAAAGCTCTGCACATTACTGACAGCTCTAACTCGACTTTATCCATACACAGAAACCAACACAGTGAGAGACAGGGGAGAGTGGTACCAGAGAGAGGGAGAGAGATAGCTGGAGAGAGAGCAGAGGAATGAGGAATGAGAGAGCCAACGAGAGAGAGGGGTACATTTATAGAGGTCAACCAAACAGCTGCTAATTACACTGAAAACAAACACAGAGCAGAGTGAAACACACACACTCTTTCTGATGGGGATTAGTTTGGCTAGTGATGGAAAAATAACTGCATTCACTGGACAACCCAGTGTGTGGCAAGAGTTTGAGCATGTGTGACATGTATGTTTAAGCCGTGTGTGTGTGTCAATGGGTTTGTATGTGTATGGCCTCAGTGTGTGCATTTGTGTGTCCGTGTAAGCCTATTAAGAGGCAAGTACAGGGACCATATAGTGCCACTAAGTTTAATATTCCATCACAAGTCTTCCTAAGCTCCTTAGAGAGAGAGGGGAGAAAAAGAAAGAGAAGAAAGATTATTATAAAGACAAGAGGGAAAAAAAGAAAAGAAAGGAGGTGCCAAGAAAAATGTGAGTGACTTAAGATCCAGAGGGACAAGAGCGCAGACGAAGATAAAAGAACACCAAATCAAGGAAATTAGAAAAGGACAGAGAGGGGGAAAAGGAGAATTGGGGACGGGACGAGGGTGTAACAAGTATAAAAGCCCAAACTTCAAAGCATTAATGATGATCAAATAAAGTAACTTAAAAAAAATCAAAGCAGATGACAACCACTAAGTTAGCAGAGCCTACCATTGCTAATAGACCCAAAGTACTACAAAAAATAATTCTGTCTCAAATGACCACATCGTCACCATGTCACGCTTTGCATCAGAGATGAAAAAGAGAAGAAAAAAAAGTCTCAAAACTAATCAGACTTCACAGCTTTAACATGGAGTCAATTTAGTCATTTGAATATGTTGTATGTAGGGCCCAATGTTGGGAACAAAGTCGTCATTTGAGACCGATACATGAACAAGCAATAAAGCAGTAATGACAGTGAACAATGCATCACAGTAGGGATTATGGTTTGTCTTAACGCTTATGACAAAGCACACAAAGCATATGGCTGGTTAAGCATGGGTGATGTGAGCGTTGTTGTGTGTGTGGACGCCTATGAGGTGTATTCAGCAGCAGAGGCTTACGCTCGCCCCAAGCAAGCCAACTCCTATATGGACAAAAAATTGTTTTATCCATATTGGAATTGTACAAAGTGGTTGAGGAAGAGATGGGAGCGGGAGGGATGAGTTACATTTAGGAAGGATGAGGTGAGAAAGGGGAAAAGGGAGGGAATACCACACTCCGCAATATCTCAACCCAATGAAGGAATGGGGAAAGAAGGGGGCTTGACTTGCGATTTTATGTATTATAAGTATTTATTATATTTTCTCAAGAAATCCTTTTTATTACTAAAAGATTATTGTCTTTTGCTAAAACTTCTATCCCTTGTTTGACTTTGGGCAAAAACGTTATGTTGATTCAACCACAAGTTTGAGGAAGTCAAAGTTAATGACAAAAAACTTTTTATTAACTTTTATGTAATGAACAGAAAGAAGGATAAGAGAACGACTGTGTCCACTTAAATCAACCTGCATAAGCGTTGTGGGGGTGTGTTTGTCCATTGAACCCTACTTCTGCTCTGACTGGCAGGCCTCCATCAGAGCATCATGGGTAATCTGTAATCTACTGGAGGTTTGGCCTAAATTCCCAAGGGTGCCTGATTTCCTTGCCCAGGAGGGCTCACCCCGCCCTGGGGGCAACACTGTGGGCCTCCCTGAGCCAGCTGGCAGAGCTCTGGAGAGTACCAGCCAAGGTCTGTGATCCAGTCACTGAGACAGCTGTGGGACTGCTTCATTCACAAACCACGGTGAGTGTGTTTGTATTATGTGTGTTAGCGAGGAAGCAGTGCAGCCTCACAGCAACTGCTTGAGTTTCCAGTGATGAGAGAGAAAAAGTGTGTGCGGGAACAATTGTATGTGACCATACTTGACCTTGTCTTTTTAAAAATATCTCTTTTTACTTTGTGTGTGTGCGTGTGTGTGCGTGTGTGTGCGTGTACCTGTCCTTGCCGTTCTGGATGCCCTGGCCCAGCGTGGCTCTCTCAGTCAGAGGAGAGTTCCGACTGCGACCTGTACCGGTGGACAGGATGCTATTCTGAAGGGAGAGAGGAAGAAAAAGAATGTCAGAGATAAAGAAATGTTTAAGATTGAGGGCAGAGTTAAATACGGTGGGAGATCAATGCAGTGGACAGAGGATGGAAAAATAACATTAAAGTTTACCAATTATTACTGGAAAGACCTTGAGCAAGACAAAACCACCTCAGTTATCTTGAATTGTCATTTAAAGGCCCTGCACTCCCACATGGGTGTTTTCCATCACCCTGTCAGATTCATTATCTGCTCAGGCTCACGTTGGGCGAACCTATCCTGGGAATTACATGATCTCACCGAAGCCCACAAACTAATAAAAATGATTAAAGTTCAAGTTGTCCTGCCCTAACAGGGTGTGACAAAACTGAAACTGCAGTGCAGGTGAGGCCATTTATTTTAATTAGTTAAATAAATAACTACCATTAGTTTTGATCTTTTGAGCCCTGCATAAGATAAAATGTGTCTGACAATAGCGGACACTAAAGAGCCTTCCAGGTAAGTGCAAGCTTTTGAATTTCACTAAAATTCAAATCAAAGCATGTCAGCATTTGTGAAAGCTGTTTATTCACTACAACTGTGTGTAATTTGTTTGTCTGTGGATCTGTGAGTCTGTATTTGGTAATATGTATGATGCAGAGACCACAATACACTGATGTACTGTTTTTGATAGAAACTTTTGAGTGTTGAAAATGTTATGTTAGCCATGCGGGTGTTTGGTCTCACGGTGGAGGGCGTGGCACTCTTCTTGCGGTCAGAGGAGACCAGAGGGCTGGCCGGCACCTTGGTAGTGGAGCTGCCTGATGAACCTTTCCTCCCAGAATCCTCCACTGCAGTCCGGTTGTCTGCTTGACCCCCCCTCTTAGAGTAGGTGGAGCCTAGAGCAAGAATATAGAGAGAATGCTTCAAAGCGGTCATCACTTGCTGTGCTCCAACCTGCAACATTTCCCCCATTCCTCCCATCAGCAGCAGCAACATCATCTTCTCTAACACTCATTTGTCGCTTGTTCTGGCATCACTCATCTCCCCCGCTCCATCCGTGTCTTCTTTCTACTCCACATCTACATCACCCAGGTCATCTCTCTTCCTTCACCCATACTCCAACATATAAACCCCTTCCATTGTTATTCAGACAAATTTTCTTTTTCATCCATGATACTGCTGGCTCTTTCCACCACTGAGCTCCTGAAAAATGACCATCTGAAACTGATCCCCATCTCCGTCCACCTTTTTCTGCCCCCCTTCTCCATACTCCAATCACACACACCAATCTCACCCTGGTCGTTGGATCTGCGGTTCTGAGGCTTCTGGTTGGACGACACACTGCGCTGTACCTTAAAGAGGCAAGATGGACACATGGGTCACTTTGGCATTCTTTATGTCTGTTTACACACATATGGGGATGCCAGTATGCAAACAGAAGAGCTGCATTTACAGCCACCGTCGATCTATAGAGCTTTGCACACATGAAACCTGCAACACTGCCTCAGTCAGGCATCCGAGGAAGGCATTGGCTGCTGTAGTTTACATGCATGTAGCTCTACGATCTAAAACCTTAAAACCATGAAGATTCCCAGAGCGTGTATGTGGTCAAGTCAGTGTACTTGTATCACTGGCGGGAGGTGGGAGACTTCATTATGTGTTAGCAGAGGACATTATGTGTTCTCATTGTACCTTGTGAGGCGGGGAAGGGGCGTTTATGTTGCTTACATCACTTCCTGGCCGGGGCTTGATGCAACCTTCATCCAGCTGAGGAAAAGGAAAACAACACGTCTTAATATGTGTGCTTCAGGAGGAGATGGAGAGAGACAGTGGGGTGGCTACAACAAACTAAAAATAGAGCTGTCATGATAATACAAAAATCTTTGTTTTGCATTTTCTTGTATATGATGAACTCACAAGAGTTGGTTAGTTTGACAGTTTACTGGATAACATCAGCAGCTAAGAGAGCTCTGACGAACCAATAATAACATGGCATGATGCCGTGTAAAATGAAGGCGTGCAGGTGTGAGAAAGAAACAGTGTACCTCAGAGTTCCTATAGTCCAGTAGCAGGTATGCAGCCATCACATCATTGTACTTCTGGTTCACCAGCGAGTCCTGGATCTCCTCCTGAGAGAATCCCATCTGCAGCATGATGTCTGCACAAACAAAACCAGTTTATAATTAGAACAGTGAGCTTCCTGCAGGTCCATAATTCTCCTTAAGATAAATGGTCCTTGTGTGTGAGTGGAGGAAAAGAAAATCTGAACTCAAGTGTCTGTGTGTGGCTAAAGAAAGGAATACATTTATCATTTTTGAGTGTGCGTTCCTACCTGTCCTCCTGGGGTCCTTATAATCTGGCTGGGGTTCGATGTAGGGTTTGAGTTCTTCCTCCTCGTAGCCCACATTCATCCACCGGTCCCTCATTATCTGCTGCTGGGAGCAAGCCAAACAGACAGATACACGGAGACATGAGATGTCAAAGACAATCAAGGGGCAAAAAGCAGAGAGGGGATGGAAAGTTAAGGGTTGAGAGAGGAGACAAGAAAGAAGAGAGGGTAAAGAGATAAAGAGATGAGTACAAAAGAGTCTCCCTCAGGAGAAATTGGCCACGGATGCGAGAGAATGCAGAAGTCAGCTAAAACACGGAATTAATTTGATATTTCTTTATCTAATCTTCGATACATAAATGAATCGTCCTTAAGACGCAAACAAGGGGTGTGACTTAACAAACAGGCTATAGTGATTCAAACAGCCTGAGGAGGGTAAAAGTTTGGAATCACAACAGAGCAAAAGTGAGGCATATTAATCTGTTGGCTGCCTACAAATGTAGGCGCATCATTTGCAACCTTTAAGGTAGGTGTAAATGAGACTGCCACAGGAATAAATTCTAACACTAAAGCTTCAGTCTTCTTTCTGTATTTTTACAGGGATGCCATAACGCTTGGCAGGCCAAGCAGTGGAAATGTGAATGTTTTTAATCCAAAATCTTGAATTAAATGAGAATCTGATCAACTCAAATGGCAAGTGAAACCTGTTTGACCCATTTTTTTTCTGCCATCCCTCTGAGCAATAACCTCCTTACTACTAGTCACCATTTACCTTTAGTGCAACCAAATGTAGTAACTCATAATCCCAAACTAACAAGTGTATACTATGCCTTTAAAAAGCACTTTACACTTTAGCAACAAACTTGCATATAGCTGGTGAAATGACTTTCAGAATCACTGGTCTAGCTTTTAGGAGATGGACAAGTGTTTTCAGTCTGCAAGTTTTATCAAGCTAAATATGAGGGATTCTAAATCTGGTTGAGTTTCAAAATGACATTTTTGTCTGTGTGCGTGCATCAATACAGTGCAGTGTACCTCAAGGCTGCCTCTTTTGGAGGGGTTCAGGATGAGGAACTTTTTGAGCAAGTTCTCACAGTCCGTGGACATGTAGAAAGGAATCCTGTATTTACCGCGCAGCACGCGCTCTCTCAGTTCCTGGAGAAGGACAAGGGCATCGAGAGTCAACAGCAGACCCAAAAATCCACCTTTATACACACAATCACAATCCTTTTCTCTCACACCCTTGGGGTGCAGCACGTGCAGCAACCTCCCATGAATGTGTAGACTGCAGACTATCCAACTATTTACTGAAAAGGAAGGTCTATAAAACGGTGAATAATAAAGGAATTGATTTAGTATGTCGGTAAGCATTTCAAAAAGCTACGGTTCAACACAGTGGTAGTATAGCTTGTGGGTGATATACTTCCTGTTAGTTTGATGATGATTTCCTGTTATTTACTGTAATACAATCTATAAACATACAGAAACTCAAGCTGTTGCAGTTCACTTAACAGAGGCACCATTAGTCAGGCACAAATAATCAACATCACATTACAAGATTTGTAATTTACTGCAGTGGCCTTTAGTCACACATTACATTTCAGTGGTGCGCTACTGAATTGATTAACCTCCTCAACGTCACTCGCCTCATTAGAGGTCTTAATAAATATCATTCATTGAGACACTGAAGGATAAGTGAATGTAGTGACAGGTTTTAACACCACTGTGATGGGTATAATGAGCTTTCAGGGAGTTTATATTTTGGGGCACTGACTTAGCATACAAATCAAATTGCCAAACTGAGTGTTAGGGCTTATAAATGGCAGATTAATCTTTTTAAGTGTTGAAACACTCACATAAAACTGTCTTACTTTCAGATTTTGCATGTTTTTTTTGTCAGTGCATAAGATAAGATAAGATAAGATATACTTTATTTTCCCCGTGGGGAACTTTTTCCTGGACTCCGTCCAGCTGCAGTTTACAATATAGAAAAACAACAGAATAGAAAGAACTAAAATTAAAATTAAATAAAAGTGCAGCAGCAGCATACTTCACAGAAGTAAGTATACATGTGTAGAGAAATACATACATAAGAAATGCACACATATACTGTATATACATACATACACACATATATATATATATACATACATAAGTATGTACAGTACTGCTGCATATATTCCACACACATGAACATTGCACCATGTAGCTTATTGCACTGAAAGTTAATGTTGGTTGTTAAGCAGTTTGATGGATGTTGGCAGGAATGAGTTTGATACATTTAAAGGAGATATACATTTTATACCAGCTGGTGAGATCAGATAGCAGTGAGCCTCCTATCTGTTAAATAAATAGTAAGATCAGTAATGTAGGTGTTAAACAAAACTTGAAACAGCAGGAGGTAGTGCAAAGGCATACTAGATAAGCCTGGCAGTTTGCAGGCATGTTAATATCAATATCATCACATTCAATGTCATATCGCCCACCCAAAATGTGTCTGCACTTCCAGAGTGAGTCATGTGGGCACTAACTGAATGCGCACTGTGATAGGTGGTATGAATAATTGTGAATAACTATAGTTTACAGACAGCATTAAAACCCTCTGTTTGAAAACAAAGTACCAGGTATGAGTGCCTGTTAGGTGCATCACACCACCAAACCCCATTTGAAAACAAAGTATTGGCATTTCATCACTTTTACACATTCACTCTGTCTCAAGTTTAGTTTCTGCATTCTGTAGAGCAGAAGGAAGCGAAACCAGCATGACAAATACTACAACCACCCACAGAACACAGAAATCTGCTTATGTAATGCACATGAACACACACAAACACTCTCTCCTCTTTCTGACCTTGAGGTTCTGTCCATCGAAGGGCAGCGAGCCGCTGACCAGTGTATAAAGGATCACCCCCAGGCTCCAGACGTCCACCTCGGGCCCGTCGTACTTCTTGCCCTGGAAGAGCTCTGGGGCAGCATAGGGCGGGGAGCCGCAGAACGTGTCCAGCTTGTTCCCCAGAGTGAACTCATTACTGAAGCCAAAGTCTGCTATCTTGATGTTCATGTCTGCGTCCAGCAGCAGGTTCTCCGCCTGCAGACAGACAAAGTGTGGGGGAGAGAGGAAATAAAAACATTATTGTGCTGCAGAGTGCTGGAGGACGTGGAGGGAAAGAGGAAGATGGAGAGAAGAACGATTATTTATATGCTGGGATGGGGTTTCCTGGATATTACATGTGCCAAAAAATTCAGCAAATACTTAAGATTTACTTTCTTGTGTTACTGTAATGTGATATTTTATTTTTCAACATATGGAACCTCTTTCCACTTTTCTCCATCCACATATAGGTTAAGGCTACAAAAAGTTTAAAAAACAGAGTTTAACTAACAAGCCACGTCATCATCCATAGTCAGCATAAAGAAAAAGACTTTCTGACATGCAAATGAGTTTAAAGACAATGCGTGTCTCAGATAGCTGCCTGAAACACCTTTCTCTGGGACAGAAAACTCTTCTGGGTGAGAGAGGGGGTTTTCAGAGCAACAGTCTGGGGCCTACAAGTAGAGCACAATGGGCAAAGTGAGCTGCCACAGTTTATTCCTGTGTGTGTGTTTTTGTATCCCTAAGCTTGAAGTGAGCCAGTGAGCAAGGAGGCTGGGGTTGCCTAGCAACAGGTGCGCTCTCCTTTTCACTTGCTCTGAATACTCTGCTGCTTCTGTGTGAGAGAGTGTGTGTGTGTGCACATTAAATACAACACTGACATCATCTCCAGACTCTGACCTAAGAAACAAATGAACATTGATTTCTCATTCTTTTGCAAATACAGGTAGTTAATATTAACACTTTAAATCAGCCAACTAAGGATATTAAACTCTTTGGTATTGCTTTTTTATAGAGAGCCACCGGCATAGAAGATACAACAGTATAAACCATATATAGACCATGAATGCAGCCATACTATGTTTTTATGGGGACCCAAACAGGTGTGAAATTATCTGAAATGCCTATTTGTCAAAATTTGTTCTTGCATTATAGGACCTACTAGAGCTGAGCTTTTGCCGGATTTCACATTGCAATCCGCAGATGAAGAGTGATTTGGATAATGTGCAGGACGGTACCCATCACAATAATGAGAACTGTCTGTCCTCAAGAAATCTCATTTTCCGTGCTGCCTTTTAGTAAATGCCACCATCAATACCTGTTAAAAGTGGATAATGTTTTATGACCTTGGTCAAAGCACTGAAAATGTTTATATAAAATCCAAAAATAACCATGAGTGGGAAAAACAACTTTGGGTTGAGAGGTTCCTGTATAGTTACTGTAACAGTAATCATGATAATGTCTTGTCTACAGGTCTGCCTGCTGGCACAATAAGAGGATTTACAACTAATACTATGAACCAAAATGACCCGGAAGCATTAGACCTGTGTGCGCAGGTTGTGTTTCATCATTGGCACTAACTAATGTGAATCAAAGACAAGAGGAAGAAGAAATGAAGGGTCAGGAGGAGAAAGGGTTCCAAGAGGGAACATAATTGGGGAATTGTGTAGAAATATAAATGTGTGTGTGTACACATGTATGTGTGTTTAAGCCCTAGCACTCGAAGAGGGATATTATATCATCTTTGTGATTAACCTCTGGGTTGCCTGTTCATGTGGGCGGGATTTCATCTCAGAAAGTCAAATCCTATGAAGATTAATGTGGATGGAGAGAGAGAGAGGAGAGAGAGGAGAGAGAGAGAGGACATGCTTGTTTGTGCTTTGACACTCAGTGTAATTCAATAATGTGTGTGCGTTCTCACCTTGAGGTCTCTGTGTACTATACACTTCTGATGGCAATACTGCACCGCTGACACAATCTGGAGGGTGAGAAATGAGACAGACGGAATGAGAGAAAGGATGACAAGATGGACAGGTTGAAATAGTTAGACAATGAAGTAAAAGACACAGAGCTCTTCATTAGGATTTTATCAGGAAGCAATCATAATGAAGTACTTGGCATCAATCATTAAAAACATTCAAACACAAAATGCATGTTTTTTTTTGCTTTATAATCTTTATTTAAATAATTGTCAAGGGCTATTTTCATTTCACAAAATAAATTAAGTATTTATTGATAAATTAAGTGAATGCAACTTTTTAAAAACAAAATCTGAATAAAGAGCCCATTTTCACCGGTTATAGAACTGTAAAAAGCAATATACTTTCAATTTTGGCCTGACATATCTTAAAGCAAATATCCAAAAAATTACTTACACACACACACACACACACACCTACACACCTGTCTGAATTTGGCACGGGCTTCTTTCTCCTTCATCCTACCATGAGCGACCAAGTAATCAAAGACCTCTCCTGGGAGATGAGGAAAAGACGAGGAGAACAGATTTAGTGTTGGAACCCGACACCTGTCTCCCTAAAGCCTAGTACTGGGTCAATGGGACATTGAACTAAGTATTGTCCTTTAAAAAGTAAACATAGCACAGTGTGCAAAGTGTGAGCAATGGGACAGAGATGGTCAATAAGCAAAAAACCTAAACAAGTAAAATAATAATAATAAAATATATATATATATATTAAAAAAAAAAAAAAAACAACCCTTCGGACAGATTACTTACAAAATAACCAAGTCTGTACATTATGAGATGAGGCAGCATTTTTATTTGGGACCCATTTCTAACATAGAGACTGTCGGGCCTCAGGGGGAACGATTTCAGTGACACGCACTTACCTCCACTAGCGTACTCCATTACCAGGTACAAAGTCTTCTCTGTCTCTATCACCTCAAAGAGCTTGACTGGAGGTGGAGAAAGTATGGCAAAGACAGTGGATGAGAGGGGGAGGGAAAAAAGTAAAGGGAAGGGAGATGGGGCAAAAAGCGGAGAGGAAAGGGAGGAGCAGCGGAAATAAGAGAGTTTAGAGAAAAAAGGCCAAGGCAGAGATAAAACAGAGGATTATTATGATTTGGCTTGAATACATGACCTTGAAAATCTAATAAATTCTGGCTCTCAGGGAGCGATGACAGAGTGGAAACTCATGTTTCAGTGTGACTCACCTATGTTGGGGTGATTCAACATCTTCATGATCCTCACCTCACGGAAGAGCTGCAAGAAACAAGCCACATGCTGTGTCAAATACACTATTGGATTTGGTATTGCAGTCAGTGTGAATGTGTGTGTAGTTGTGAGTTATTTTTACTTTTTCTACATGCGCTTGACCAAATTAATAATCAATTTTACATGTATATTTGTGGTGGGTAAAATTTCACTGAAAACACAAACTTTCACTTCCTGTTTATTAACATATGAAAAATCCTAATACATGTTCAGTGATGTCATATTAGCAGAGATTCCGGCAATGCCAGTTAAAATCCAAGGACTGTCACAGTGTAGGATTTTAGAGTTAAACAATCAATGCCTGCTTGTAAACTCGGCTTGTAAACTATTATTATAGGACAAGTCAACACCTTGAGTACAGCATACTAAGTCAACCAAGTTTAGCACCATTTGGATTCTTTCTGTGGTAAAGGCGTTCAGAGCCACTTTTCAATTATTAGGAATGCATTTCCTCTGAGCCAGCAGATGTTTTTGGGGCCAGCTATCCGGAAAGACACACTGTAGACAGTCAGAAGCTAGCCTTAAACCATCAAAGCTACAAACAACCCAAATTGCAACACCCTTTCAAAGTTACAGCTAAGGCCTTACTTGAAAGTAATGCAACCAATCTTATATTTGGGACTAAGACAGTTTATTAAATCAGATCCTTAAAGCTGGATTTACTTTACCTAGGACGTGCCAAAGCTACACAATTACAAATCTGCCCTAAAAGATTTTTCCTACTCCAAAAAAAAGCCAATAACAAGTCCAAATAAAAAAAATAAATTTATCCTTTTGACGTGTATTGATTTTGAGTGTAGCCAAATCTTGATATAGAATATTCCTCTGTGTAACAGAGAACTATAATTGTCCCAAAACTATTAACACATCAATCGGCCAAAGTGTTGCACTGGTTGACATGTCCCTTTATTACCAAGAACTTTACTTTGTCTTGGCTTAATCCCACATACACCATACAATGTGTTTCTTGTGATGCGCTCCGTGTGTCTGCATTTGTACACAAGTGTGTATTCTGTGCCTTCAATCAGTGGATGTAGTGTTTGGTGTGTGTGCATGTGCAGTGAGTGAGCAAGCATACATGTTAGGGAGTGTGCGTGTAAGTGGACAGACCCCACCCTGCCACGATCAAAAGAAGTAATTGCAGCTTGTTTCCTGTAATTAAAACTCTCTCTGAAAACTAGACCACTTCAGTAAGACAGAGAGAGAGAGAGAGAGAGAGAGAGAGAGAGAGAGAGCAAAAGAGAAAGACACATGGGGCAGGAAGAGTAACTTGAAAATGACTTCTGAGAAAAGGGATTGGAAGGACTGAGGGTTGAATTTTGTGCCCAAGTGTGTGTGTGTGTGTGTGAGAGAGTCAAAGAGAGAAAGACCCACCTTCTGCAAACTGGAGGAGTTGAGCTGTGTCTTATCAATGATCTTAACAGCCACCTAGAAGCAAAACAAGTATGTGTTCATTTATTATTGCACTTATTCATTAATTACACATGCTGCAGTGGGTTTGACGCATCTCGCTCACACAAACCTGCAAAGCTACAGCCTGTGACCACGGCACAAACACACATTCACACTGCAATCTTTTTGGAGACATCACGCACACAGAGCGAACGATGCAATCTCACAGTATCAAGTGATAAACACACAATCACAGCAGGCGACAGTTGCATAATAGGGCAGTATACAGAGGGGGGACACATGCACAGAGCTGAAGCATAGTTTATCCCAATGTCATAATGAGGTCTATGGTTCTTAAGTCAACAGAGGACACCAACAACAGAGACATAGAGATAGAGAGAGAGAGAGAGAGAGAGAGAGAAATGAGAAGAGGAGAAAATAAAAATAGAGGAACAGACAGATGGGAGAGATTCAAAGTGAGAAATGTAGAAAACAAGAGATGAAGCCGAACAAGAGAAAGGAACACATAAAGAGAAAAGCGAGGGAGACAAAGACCATCTCTTAACAAGGACACAGAAAAGGGAGGTCTACGTCTCTCTCCCATTTCTGTCATTCACTGTCAACTAACTCCTTTCTTCCACTCCTCTTTCTGGTTGTGCTTGTCTGTCTGACTCTTTCATGCCCTCTGACTCTCCCTTGTTTTCTTTGTGTGTGTGTGTGTGTGTGTGTGTGTGTGTGTGTGTGTGTGTGTGTGTGTGTGTGTGTGCCAGCGAGTCACATGGAGTGTTATCAGGGTGTCAGGCACAGAGCTGTCACACATTGACAGAGCCCGCCCACCCCTCTCTGGCTCTCCCTATCTCTCTGTCAAACACGGACTAAGAGCTGACTTGACTGGGCCTCAGACAGAGCCCAGCATGGGCTTGCTGCAGACACGGCTATTCCCTTAAAGGGACAGACCACCACATTACATCACATCTGGAATTCACAGTAAGCCGGAGACATTTAGGCTTCTCTATTCAAGCTGACAATGGCGATCTAATCTCCTGCAGCAGATGTACCGTCTCCAAAGCCATGCGAGTCCAGGATCAGACCAAACCAGACTGACTGTGTATCACAGCATGAACGCTCCCCTATCCTCAGCGACCAGGAAGGAAGATTAACGTTGAGGGATGAGCCAAACATCTAAAGTGTGCTACTTTTGACTATGTTGGCAAATTAAAGACAGCAGAGGATTCTTTTCTACTCTAAATAGGGTTTGTTGATAAAATAGTCACGGGTTAAAAAGTTAATCTGTCACTTATACCAGTGAACAAAGTGTTCAGGTTTCTTCACCTGCAAACAATTTGTCAAGGTAGTTTCACATTGTTTAAGTCAAAGATTTCCTTACTTTTCTTGGCAAAAACTTAAGGTTTCTATATTTCTCCTTCTTAAATAGATTTTCTTAGCATTGCTGGTGTTTGTTATTGAAACTGACAAGCCAGTTTCTGTTTAAAACAGAGCCGATAGTAAAGCATTTCTCCATACTGTGACTAAACAGGCTAAAAATAAAAGTCTAAAGTTCAGAAAGTCAGGGTGACTGTGTAACAGAGCCAACAGATAGATGAAAGCTTTCAGTCCAATCTAGTGTGTGTGTGTGTGTGTGTGTGTGTGTGTGTGTATGCCTACCTCTTTTCCGGTGAGGACGTGTCGTGCCAGTTTGACCTTGGCGAAGTTGCCTTTGCCGATGGTTTTTAGCAACCGATAGTTACCAATGTGCGGCTGGTCATCTGATGTGGTTGTGGCAACGGAGTTCCGACATTGCGGCATGCTGGAGCGGCCAGACTTGGACTCCTGGGAAGAGAGAATTCAATATGCAAGTATAAGAGGACATGATAATTCGTAGGTAGAGAGTAATAGGCAGTGACAGTAAAGACGTGGGAGAGCAAAAACGAAGGAAAAGTTTTACATTCCAAAGGGTTATCAGCTGTCCCGAACACTTTGAATACCTAGTGATTATATGTTCCATGGATATAAAGCTTATAGGGACAGATAAAGGATCGACAAAGCCTTTAATTTCATATCTATTTTATGTTTAGTGTCTCTAAGTGGCACATTTCTTCATTTCAGGCATTAAGAGATTTTTATCTCTTAAAATAGTGGACTTCATTCATCCATATAAGTAATACAAGCACCAAAAGAAAATGAGAGCGAGTAACTCTATACAAATCTTGTCAACATGGCTGCCTCTTAGAAAGACAACAATACTTTTTAAATCAACAGACACAATCTCATCCTGGTTTTGACATCAAATGCTGCTGCTTATTCCGGTCAGTCCTGACTATTAGAAAAGTAAAATAAAACAAATATATCTACATTACATATGGTGGAAAAGGCACTATGCTACAAATAAACTTTACGTAACAACTTTATGTACATATTGCCAGTGTCAATTAAAAACTATTAAATTTAAGTTGATAAAAACATGATTTCTAATGAATAAGTGTCCAAGTCTGCTGTATTCAGGCAGGCTGTTCCAGATTGTACGCAAATGCCTTTAGTTTTTATTATGATTAGAGACAGTCAGCAGAGAATTTGTCTACAGAGCTAAAGCTGCCCTTCCACCCAGCTAGTAGGGTGTTACAAAATCGGCGTTATAATCTGGCAAGATCACAACAGAGAATTGGGATGGACAGTCAATATCGAACAGAACCTCCAAGGATTCTGGAGATATTTTGACAGCTAAATGAAACACAACTAACTTTTTTTTTTTTTTTTTTTAAAAAGGTGAGGATTTCACCACTCAACAAACTATGATAAAAAATAAGGCTTTTTAGACTAATCCAAAGCTGTTATTGGAAGCTGCACTCTAAATTAATTTGACACACCATTTTGGAGGAAACAAACACATCCACTGATTCATACACTGAAAGCTCTGAATTACTGGGGAGCAAAAACACTGATTATAAATAAGTGATATGCAATTTTAGCAAAACTACAAATTTCTTCAACTGTCTGTCTTATTAGACTTGTATTTAAAATTCTGACAAGCACTCATATTTCCTACTGACACTTAAATGTCCAGTTTTCCCTGTGGTATTTGACATAACATTGTTTGGGTGTGAGCACGTCACAAAGAACTGCTGCCAAACACTGAAACTATGCAAACAGTCTGATAACACTAGTGCTTCTGTAAAGGAGCTGGGACAGTAAGCTTAGATCATTTAAATATTGTCCCTGTTTTACTATGGTTCATGTGAAGCCATTTATGGCCCACACGCAATATTCATTTTGTGACAAAATATTCATATTGGGCTTCATGAGAGCATTTTAGCAAATTTTAACCCTGCTTTCTTGTAGCCGAGTGGCTTTAATTCGAACCCACAAGGCCAATAGTGAATCAAGTTATTTTAATAGTCCTTTTATATGGCAGTAGGAGTGAAATTGCTTCAGTTCATCTTACAGCAGACAGTAGGTCTTTCGAGTCATACACACACCCACAAAAAGAAAACAAAACCTTGCTGTGCTGGCAGGTTTTGCATGGTTGGCAACTGCGATAGGGTTTCAACTCCAGGAAAGGGTCACAGCAATTGTGTGGTCGTGTGTGTGTGATCTGAACGGACAGGTGACAGGGATCAGGGTCATAGAAGAGGACGACTGGCTCCAGGGTGACGAGACGCAAACACACACACACACACAAGCTGTGACACAAACACTCACGCACAGATACAAGAATACACACTGACATGGACATGCACGCGGGTAACGCAGCAGCTTAAAACACACACACCTCTCGGAGATTTGACACCAATGAGAGAGACGATCCAGTGAAATTCACACTGTTGGTGTGGAGTGAGGCTGTTTGCACGAATCATCTCCTTCTCTTGTTCTCTCCCTCCAACACGACTAGTCATTTTATTCACCTAATTATCTCTTACTAGCTTGAACAAATTAGAGAGAGACTTCTTCTGTGTCGCAAATTACGCAGACCACATTTTTATCAACATCTTCCACCCTCCGTTCACATATCTTGGGCCATGGGAAACAAGGATAACCAAGATTACTTCACTGTGTTTCTTGCTCCAGATGGCATGATCTAATGTCTGTGCCCCCCCCAACCACATCCTCATGCTGACAGTGCAGACCTGCATAAAGTGTAATAGGCCAGATTAAGCTTTAACACAAGCGGGGGAACAGGGATTAAAAACAAATGACAGTTACATTAAACCCGGAGGACAGAGGAGGGGGCCTTGTGTGTCCTTGTGTGAGGAGGAAGCAGATGATTTTTATTTTTGGATCATATGGGAGAGGGGGAGAGGGGGACAGACAATATGTCATATGTGGATGAGATTCGAGACAATGAGACACAATCTGACCATACAAAGCTGATTTCGAGATGAGATGGGCTGTCCTAACAGAGGTCTGTGTGATCTAACAGCTTTTCATTGATCTCGCTTGAGTACTGCGATCCAAAACAGCACCTGGAGGTCGAGTTTTGCACTCAACAAAACATTTGTGTCTCCCAAGGGCTTCTGCAAAGTGATAAGGTATCCTATTTTGTCTGTTTTGATGCAATTCTAAAAATAAAAAAAAAGTGTGGGAGAATATATGCAAGTAACAAAGTTTACACGTGAAAGGAGCCCAAATATCAGTTAATGTTTCCTTTATACACACAGACACACCCAGATACATATATAGGTTTTTGTATTTTCTAATTTAGAAAATTGCACAAACAAATTATTTTCCATGTTGATATATGGTAAAAAAGGGAATCAAAACCTACTGAAAAAACACCAAGTCACACGACAGCTCTGACTGACTACCACCTACTACTGCACAGTGAGCTACAGCAGAGCCAAGGACAGCAACTCCCTTACGTTATGTCATTTGACATGTTTTTAGGAGCTTTGCAGAAAATGGCCACGTTCTCCTTTGAATTTCTGCCCTTATGTCTTATAAAACATATCAAATCCTGCATTGCCCTTTAAAATTGTCATTTTCAGACAAGATTATGTATAAATGTCAAAACAAATTAATCTGCAAGTTGCTCTTTAATGGAAGGGATACAAGTCAAGGAGATTCAGTTTGTCAATGACACAAATTTGCCTTGATACGATTGCTTATACACTTGCAGAATGTTACACATTTCTTTTTCACTACACCTGTCATAGTATCTTAGGTATTCAAATGTTTCTGACCCCTCAAACTTTCGTATTATTTACAGGTTTAAATGAAATCATGAGATTTCACCCTGCTGTATGTATGATGCATCCTCATTTAAATAACAGTCCAACCAAAACTGAAGATGACACAAAGTAGCCTCCTGAGGTCTAAGTAAGTCTGTTTTCCCCACTGGACAATTGACTTTTTGCACCATTCAGACACATTTATGGGGAAAGGTCATCTGATTTCATGCATATCCTGTTTTCTCAGAATAAACTAGTTTTCTAAAGTGCTGAAAGGTGAAGTGCCGATGGCAGTGCTGACTAAACACAGCATTAATGCGATGTCTTTAAAATCTAAGGCGTTTTGTTTTGAGTACATGCTGATATTGGCGAGCAGAGAGCAGCCTAATGCATTATATGCAGTCACAACTAAAAATGTGTACACTGCCTTTGCGTCAGAGAGACAACCTCAGTGTTCAAAGACTCAACAGCCACCCAAAGGATTTATCTGCCCATCACTCTGACATCAAAACCTTCAAACCACACAGGTCTAATGAAGTAACAAATCAAGGCTCCTCAACAAAAGCATGAACAATGAAGTGGAAAGTGTTGGAGTAAGTGCCATCTGAGACTTTCTACAACAGTGAATAATTTCATAAAAAATAAATAGGGGCATTTACATAAATATTACATACCTGAAACTGCAACACAAAGTCAAACTAGAATTACCACCTTACGGTTGGATGACTCCACCAACCAGTCACGATTCAGTATCCAATCAAAAATGTTGCAGAACATTATGTCACAGTGAAGTTGACCTTTGACCTTTCGGACATGAACTCGACACAAAATGGCACCAGTTCATCAATTTATCCTATTAGACATTCATGCAAAATTGTGCCATAATTAGGGTAGGAATTCTTCAGTTATGGCCAAATCTAATCAGTGAAAATCAGTGTTACAGCAGCAAGTGAATAGCAAAAGTAGAACTTAATAAAACAATAAATAATAAACTAGTGGACAGTGATCAAAAGAGGAGGACATATAAAAAATGTGTAATTTAACCAAGAGGAAGTATAAAAAGTATTGCATGATGTATGTATGTCCACATGAATGGGATGGACGGACAACCCCAAAACATACTGCCTCTGCCCATGGCTGTAGCTGGCACAAAGGCATAACACCAGACCAGAGAGACACAGCTTTATGATGTTTACAGTGGTAACCCATCTTTGATTGACATCAAAAAACGTCAATACAGGAACACAGAAGATACTGGCTTCCTGCAAAGTTTGGCATCACCAGTGCTTCAATGCTCTAATAAAGTTATCAATATTAAAAGGGAATGTCAACTTTTATGTGCTAAGCAAGATGGTTGCATGAAACATTCGCACTGTGTAATTGCTGAGAGGCAACTTAAAAAAAATGCTATTTCAGATTTTAATTAGAGGATAAACCCCTTGAGATGTTTTCAAAGGGGGTCCTAAGGCACAAAAACACGGAGATTAACAGAAACATAACCAAAAAATAAACACATAATAGTAATGATCATTAATTAAAACGCTCCACCGACACAAAACAATCACTGTACCATCAACAAGAACAGCTGTCGCACAACCTCAAACTACAAACGCTATGTGTCACAGCTGCACAAAATGTATTTTATTTCTCTTTAATTAACACTACCAAACAAAGTAATATTATATCAAAGTGCAGTCCACATATACACTAAAAAATAAGTGTAAATGTGATCAAAAGACAGACCAAGTATTAGTACTATTTCTCAATAAAAGGAGGCAGCAAGTACTTTGAGGCTGACTCCAGCTTTTTGAGTGGGGAAAATGAGGTGATAATGATAATGATGTTTATATGGGCCAATTGAACTTTTGCTGTAGATCTTTCAATTTCATCATTATCTTCTGTTTTTAAAGAAAAAAATGGTCCTCCGACATTCTTCTCGTTTCAGAGGGCCGCAATGAAACATAACCAGCCAACCGAGGCTTTGTACAACTATACTGAAGTGAGGGTCAGAGGACACAGAAACTTTCAGTCTTTGGTTAATAAGTCTTTAAATGGATCATCCCTCCAGTAGGAGCAGGCTTAACTTTTAAATAAAGAGTCTCCTGACATTATTTTGGAAGCATTGTACAGTAAGTTAAAAAGCACATTTCCACAGACCAACTCTTGAGTCTTCCTTCTCTCCTATCCTCTTTCATGTCCGACTATTTTTGTCTTCTGATTCTTCCTTCATTTTTGGGCAGCTGCAGGCTAAGCAAAACCCACCCTCCCCCAACACACACACACACACACACACACACACACACACACACACACACACACACACACACACACACACACACACACACACACACACACACACACACACACACACACACACACACACACACACACACACACACACACACACACACACACACACACACACACACACACACACACACACACACACACACCCGTCCACCTCTCTTCTTTCCCCTCAGTTATAATTATAGATTTGTTGGAGGACAATAAGTGACATCATTGTTTTGTTCTCACATTACTCTCTGATGCTGTGTCTGACTCATGACCTCAAACTGGTAACATTTACATTTTAGCAAAGATTTTGCTCACTTAAGACCCCAATGTACCCCAAAGGAAATCTAATTTGACATATTCACAATGGCTGACAAAGTGCAGTTGAATACTGAGTTGAGCATATGCTCAATGAAAGCCACGGTTCTTAAATGACATTCACACCAGATGAAGGGAACTCTTGTGGAAGGAGAAGGTCATAAATTGGAAACAAAGCCCAAAGACATAAATTCAACCGGTTCCAAGCTATTGTTGACAATAAAATGGGAGCAGAAAGGAAGGCTTAAATTCAATCTAAGGATTTAATAATTCTTAGATGAATTTGCAAGTAAACCCTGCTGTGTTAACTAGCTTCTCCATATAGCAATTTCACATCCAGACTGATGTGTCCAGTCCCACTCTGCCAGTGCACTCATTTCTCTGTAAATACACTTACTTCAAAATCATACAAATGTTTTCATGTGTTTTAAGCCACAATAAGGCTTTGGCCCTTCCACTGCTACTTTACTGCCTTTAGAGCTGATTACACAAACTTTAACAACAAACAATTCTTCTATCTGATTTGACTTAAATTTTGCAGTTTAGGGAAATGTCTGCTAAAATGTATTTTTAACTTGATGTCTACATTAAGTTTTTGCAACCAAGTTACTTCCAGGCCTGATTTGTTGCCAGTTTCTACAACAACCATCCTCAAGGCATCAATACAAGAAAAGCGCAATTTGCTGTGAACTCAAGTTAATATACTACTGTGTGTGAAACCTGTCAGACTGTGGAGTCGTGCCTACTGTGCGGAGAGACCATCAGTATAGTGTTTATATCCGGAGCAACAATTCAGACCCCCTCCCAACACCCAACACACACAATGTCACTTCACTTACAAGATGTTTGCAGCTGAGAACCATTTACATCTGCACATGACCAACACACACACACACACACACACACACAACAGTAATGTTAATCCAAGGCAGTACTGGTTGTGTTTTGACTCAAGCCTCATTATCACTGACCTTTACTAATCTGAGTTCTGGGAGGAAGCCACTCACATACAACCAGATGGAATTTTACACAGAGTGGTTCAGAATGTAACCCTACAGGACAGTCGTGAAGTGGGTGCAGCACACTACTATCAAGAGACAGCTCAACCCAAACACAAGATAGGCAAACATGTCATCAACAGTAGAAAGGCAAAGCAGGGGTAATAAAAGGAGAGATGAGCTGAAACACACACTTTTGAAAATGAACATGACAAAACAGGCTAAACTGAAAAAGAAATTAAACACCATTTTCAGAATCATAAAGAACTAAATGCTCCCTTTAGCCCTGCTGACTGATTATCAACTATATCCTGATAAGACTTCCAGATTATAGTTCTGCCTGCTTTTTAACCTCACTGACCTCACCTTATATTACAGTTGAAAAATCACATGCCAATCACTGTTTAATTGTTGGGCCTTATTCAAGTAGCTGAGGCAAGAGGGGGAAGAAAGTCATAAAAATAAAATAAATGTGTGTAGAATATGACAAACCATTTTTGTGGGTTTTCAATTTCTGAAATATAGGGTATAATTACATCCATCCATTATCACTCCAATTATACAATTTTAAAATATGGCGACAAATTGGCAACCAACACACTGAAGGCTCACTGGCAGATATCATTACAAGTTGTTTATGCCGACTGGTTTTTAAATGCCTCATCACAACCTGCTGTTAACAATTAAATGTAATCACGCTGTTATCTCTCATTTAAAATAATTAACTACAAATTCACTACTCAGCTTCCCTTTGCTACAGTAGACTCAGAGGAAGGGCTCAGCAGAACAGGCAGCAGGTATGTATACCTGTGCACTGCTCTGTGCTTTCAGGTTGAAAAGTGAAGTAATGGCTGATGACAGACTATTATAACTGTGGGGGAAGGCCATACCAAATTTAATTAAAGAGTAAGGAGCTGCAAACCAATTTATGAGGTTAAGCTAGAGGTCTTAACACTTGCACACTTCAAGACACCATTTCCCCTAATTTGATATTCCATTGTTATATGCAGTATTCTCCTTGAGCTGTGAGGGTCACCTGGTGGGATGGAGGAATGAGCCAGGCTGGGGACAATTCATTACAAATTAATTCATAATTTTTGTTAATCTATATAATGTTAACAATACATCAGGAGTTATTCAAAACACGGTTCCAAATGAAGATGGTGATTAATAACAACATACATAAAAGCACTGATTAGGTTTATTTCTCTATGAGTCTAGGTAATTTCAATATGGTACAAATAGTATTAATTGCTGTTCCAAATATCAAAATCCAATAATTAACATCCCTTCCAGATAAACGCATTGTGTTTTAAGGGGCTTTTTGACACCGTGGTGTTATTGAATTAAATGAGATTGCAGCACATTCTGTGGATATAATGGCAGAAGTGAAAAGGGTTTAGCTTAATCATTTACACTTACACTGACCCACAGTCCTAATTGGAGGCCTGCACATCCAAAAGGAGTAAAAACAGAAGCGGTTAGGACAGCCACACCATGAGTTCATTAAAAGAGCTGTTGTAATGTCAGCTACGTCTAAGCTTACTATCAGGCCTGTAGGCTGCCTTCATATAACTAATTTGGCATGCAACCAGCAGGGGACTGTGTTGTCTGTAACGAACCACCTGCTGCAATTTGCTGGAAAGATGAGTGTAGTTAATGAGCACAATTCTCGTTAACTACACTTGTCTCAATTAATTTTGTTTATTAATTAGTTGGGTTTATCGTGACTCAGCGGGTGGTTAAAAAACACTTAAGATCGACTTTTTTGCCTCATAAAACTACTCTTTACCTACAACCCTGATAGCAGTACCTCTGTTCTATTTAGCCTTCCGTTATGGATCAATTCAAGATTTTATTATGGGATTTTCATTATTTATATTTCTGTGTTGGAAATGGTAAACTGAAGCTTTACATTTTTTAATTTGCCTTAAAACAAACGTTTCAAAAAGGTAAATACTTTTAATAATGCTTATTATTAAATCCTCAAACTTAATTAAACTTGGATTTTCCTCAATTTCTGCTTACCAACCAAAGCCATATGTGGAACAAACAAGGTCTTTATTGGATACAAAACACCATCACATACAAAAGCTGCTGCATTATACTGAAATTTGTGGGTGGGAAGACACACACACACACACACACACACACACACACACACACACCTCCCGACTCTAGGTCGTGATGGCTGTGTTGCCATGGAGATTTGTCGCTTGCTGAATCCTGCCCTCTATCTTGATGTTGGTTTCTATCTCTTTCATCCTTCCTTCATTTTCTCTTGTTCCCTCCTCTCCACCCTTTTTTCCCCCTTACTGCTATTCATATGTTTATGTTCATATTTTATTGCCTGGATGGGTTTCCGGAAAAAAATATTTAACGAAGAGAGTGTGTTGTCCTGAAATAAGAGCATGTAGGATGCAGTATCCTAATATTACCGTACAGTGGTTAGAAAATCCAACTTAACTCTGAAGTTGTTCTCTTAATCATCACATTTTGCTGGTAACTTTTACATATAAACACCAATTATGGCTGAAACCACAGCTACTAACTGGAACTACTAGCTAATTACAAGGAAATCCCTACAGGGAATAACTGAGGGAGTGTGCATGTGAAAGAACCACTCTAATGAGAGAAAAATTAAAAGGATACCAGTTAAAAAGCTGCCAAAGCCGGAGAGAAATGTTCCAGCACCTGTTTGACAGTTCTTCTCATTCAATTCATAATGGAAAGCCAGTCAAACAGGACTGTGCGTATGGAAGTTAGCATAAATATATTTTTGGAAGAGGACGGTCACACACCACAACAGTCACACATATTCAGTATATAAAAAGGAAATCCATGTGCTGCCTGAGGTAAGCAGGGTACTAATTTCTACAAAGCTCTAGCCAGACAAAGTGGACGTGTTTTTAAATAAGACTGAAAATGATAATGTATAGTTTTATCTGTCAAACCTTTTCTTGTTAACTATTACCTTTTTTTTTTTTTTCCAAAATTTTGTCATTTTACTTGCACTCTAGACATTGATTTCCAAAAAGCAGAAGCGGTCATTGGACCATTTCATTTATAGCTCTTAAGCACAGCAAAAATATACATCTGTGACTCACACTAAATAAATGTCTTTTGGTGACGATGCAGAACATTATTTTATCAGGCCAAAAATCATAGTGCCAAAAATCCTCAGTTTGAGACTTGATACAAAATCATAATCTGGCCACTGTGCTGCTGTTGGCTCCTGTGGATGGTTTTATGGAGTAGAGGATAAAGTCCTCGGAGGGTAAAACTATAAATGATAAATTGGTTTGTTGCTGCAGGCTGGTGAGAAATTTCCATGAAGTCAACACAAACAAAAATGAAGGAGAGAGAGCGTCGTATAGGACCAGGTAATTCCCAACAGGAGAAGAACTCCGCATGGACATGGTATTGGGAATAGAAAGTCTGGCACAGGCCAGAAAACTGTAAACCAGGCCCCTACAACAGACACAAACACTATTAATCTCTTCTAACACATATGCAAGAATAATGTCAAACTGAACGGAGAGTCTATTTAACTTTTTATATTTTCTGCGTTAACATTTTTCAAATTTTGTTACATGCTTAACTGAAGAAAAATAATCAAATACGGCATATTCAGCAACTATATAATTCAGAATGTAATAAAACATAGGCCTTTCCATGCAGTCATATTTTCTAAATTTTTCATTCATTGAAATAAAAGGCGCAATATCGTGTTAAGTTTGGTTGTCTGGCTATGAAATGACCTCTATCTGGATGTGAGATTGTGGTCATGTCATCCATAGTATAGATAGTACAAGTGCATAGTAGCTATACAAACTCTCTGCACTCACACATAAGACCAAGTCAATTTGTGAGAGGCCCCTTACTTTAGCAAGGTGGTGTCACACTGGGTCTCAGTTTGCTGTGAATGTAGTGTTGTGTGTGTGTTCTCTTGAACTGGATTACCCTAGCTCCCAAGGTATGTGTATATTTGTGTGCGTGTGCATACGTTTGTGTCAAATCAATTCAGAGCTCCTGTTTGCTCTGCTGCTGTCACAGTTGGGACACACTGCACAGCACTTCCCTGCGTGCCCTTGTTCTGCTGCTATGCAACTGTGTGTGAGTGAGTGTGAAGCAGTGCGTGTGAGCCACCAGAGTAAACAGGTCTGTGTAGCTTTCACAGGGTGGCTGATTTGAAAAGCTGATGAATGCATACAGAGAGAAATTGAGTACATGGGGTTCCTGCAGTGTTCTGTTGCAGATTTAGGCCACCTTACTAGAAACAAAGACCACTGCCGTAAATTTATTTTATTTTTTTTTAAATAAAACATTAATGAAATATAAATCGGCTATGCAAGTGTGCCTGTTGTTGAGGCAGTCATCTACCAACTATGTGGCTTTCCAGGGAACCCTGGAATGGTGCTTTTGAGACTAAATGGAACATTTTTTAGACCGTGAAATCACAGTGTAAGCACACCAAAAGAAAATCTTACAAAGTGACACAAGCTGTATTCCACTTGAGAAATACAAATGTAGTATTTCTAATATGGAAAATACTACTCTCTGTTAGAGGACTAGTACCACCAGTAGATAAGGTTTGATGTTTTCTCTGATTACAAAGCTTAATTAATCTTTGAGGAAACATTTAATTAAACAAATGGGTTCAAGTATCAAGGCTATAATATCTTTTGGGTGTGCACTCCATTTATCAAAGATAAGAAATTATTAGCCTGATCATGGCTGCTTCTGGGTTCCTGCTACGTGATTTGAACCCCAACTAACCCAATTTCACCGTGCCGCCTGGATTTCTGAACCAGTGTGACTCAGCAGAGATCAGAAAGTTTCCCCCAATGGACACAGCTAATCCTGCAGGCCAGAGTGGTAAAAGCACTCAGATTAAAACCTAAATCAAGTTGGGCAACAGTTGAGGCTACTAAAAGCATTTAAACAAGCTTTGTTTCAAAGACTGTTACTGTACTGTACGTGAATGAAGTTGTAGGGTAAGTAACACCATGGCAAACACCTCTGACACAGACCGTCTTAGCCTTGGGAAGTACATTTTGGATGATAATCAGCATTACTACTACTGGCGTGCAGCATAGAGTGTGCACACTATTTAGTCTTCAACTTTTTTTCCCCACCAACTGTGTACTTAAAAGCACTTGAAACTTTATTTTGATTTTAGACAATGACTGATATATTTGCTAACAGGCCAGTTTTCTCTTTATTCTTGCGCACATTTTTTTCTCTATATGATAAAAAAAAACATTCCTTGACAGCCAAACATAGACATTCGATTACAGGAAGAACTCCAAGCACTGACGACAGACTGGCATCAGATAACTAAACAAGAAGCCTGAATTACACTGAAGGAGAGAATTTCACACACCTTAACCTGAATGACGTCAAGCCCTTCAAATCGCAGGTCTACAGTTAGCCGCCACACCTACCGTTTGGCTCAACTGGAAAAGCCTGTTTTACCCTGCTCCTTTAGACCACACACACACACACACACACACACACACACACACACACACACACACACACACACACACACACACACACACACACACACACACACACACACACACACACACACACACACACACACACACACACACACACACACACACACACAGCTGGTAGGGCTAAGCGATATATCAAATGTTTGCCATGGTAAGAGGTTTGCTGGTCTTTCCGTAACTATTGTACTGTGACCCAAGCTAATCTACACACACTGTCACTGATTAAAGTAACGTTACTACCTTCTCTAGCCGACACTTCTCTAGCATGCTGGGAGTTACTCACTTTCACAACAAATTGACTAGAATCGGTTACACACGCAGGTTACCCACGAGGCCACCTTCCTTAAAAGGGGAGGGCAACTGTCAACACTGCTGAATCGGACAGAAAACATCAGCAAACAACCTGGATCCACACTAAAGACATAACCAGGGATAACTAATAGAGGGAATTGGGAATAAGGACCTGTCGCTAAGACAAGCTAGCTTCAAAATAAAGGGCTAGCCCTCACTATCCTCTGGCCTCAGCCAGAATTACAGTGTGGTTTTTTAGAGAAAGTGTGTATGCCTCTATTGACTGTGGATCATTTATAATGTGTGCAACATATCACAAAACTCATGGTTTGGATCGCATCATGGCTTTGAGGCACGGATAATTTTTTGGATCTGAAAAAAAATAATAAATTCTTCTCCTCCTCTGCGTGCCATGACTCTTTCAGTGTGCTTCTTCTTCTTCTTTGCTTTTTGCCATGCAAGCATCCCTGATTGATTCGTTCGGATTAAACATGCCCCATTCAAGTGAACACACAACTGCTGTCTTTGAATAAATCAACCAATCACACTTTAGAGTAAAACACAGAATATGTCTGTATGTTGTCACTGCAACTCTGTATCAAGATGTAAGGAATTACTTTAAAAAGTAACAGTGATGATTACTCTGTGGTTCGACCACTGTCTGTTACACCACTATCACATATCGTGGCATAGCCTAATAATATTGAGATATTATTTATAATCCATAGCACCCAGTACTACTTGTTGGTTACACACAGAAGTAGCACCTGCTTGTGCTATATTTATGTGTCCACTGGAACTCCAGGTATTAATGGCTAACAGAACTCATTATATCCAAATGTAATTCCAATCCAATTAACAACTAACTGCATGAGTTTGTGTGTGAGGGACTGCTCATGTGTGTGTATGTGAACAAGAACAAATGTGACTGTGATGGAGTGAATGATCTAGTATGTGTGTATGTGTGTGTGTTTGAGGCACGTTCTCTGTTGCTAGGGCCCTGGATAGCTTTGTCTTTCTGTTCATCTGCCTAGCGACTGGTCTGGTAAGGAGAGACGCATAATTTATGGTTTCCTGGGCGTAACAGCAACGTGTGCATGTGTGTGCACTATAGATTTCTTACAAGATGACTCATTCAAGGCGAGCATGAATGTAGACGGGCTAAAAAGGTGAACACTAGAATATTAAAAAACGTCCTCTCCAGCATACCTGTGTAAACACTCTAACACATTCAGAGCTTCTCTATCGTCTTGATTGAATTTCTATCTTAACAGCTTGCTGGGGGATTCTCTGTGAGGCTTTCACCCTCTCAAAGTTTCAGGTGAACTACATCAAACTGTGCTCAGCTAACATTATATTTCCTTTGTCTTTTGTTGCTGTGGTGCTTGACAGCACTTTAAACCTGCAACCGTCACCGTTTCAGTCCTGGCACAGGTTACAAAGGTCAAACTGGAAACTAGGGCTGAGGAATCACCACATTTTTGCTTTATGATTTTATATAAAAAAATAAATATATGGATGCACCAGGACAACAATCAAATCTGGCTGTCCAAAAGTGTGAGAATGTGGAGGAAATGCTGGGGGGAAAAAATCAGCTAAAACTAAGTAGAAATGAGTTTAAAACTTTAAAAATCTGCCTTGCAAATGTTGTGGTGAGAAATTTTACATTTTCAATTCACATGATTGCTATTATACGGGACACCTTTAAATTCCCAGGTAAGTCTTAACAAGACTGGCAACACTTTGAAGTGTTAAAATGAGAATGTTGAGGTTTCTGCATTGAGCTTCTGCCAGCTGTGGTGAATGAACTGACTGTCAGGTGATTCTCCTCCTCTGCTGTCGAGCCCTACAATCAAACTTAACAGTCCTCCTGTCCCACAGAAATCCCACTGATCCCACATTCCCACTTTTCCTGTTTAATAAAGTAGTGTACAAGCAGGACAATATTCAGTGACAGTAACTTCATACTTATAGGGAGAATTAAATGACAACAATTATTAATTTGGTTTAAAAAAAAAAACTGCACACACTACCCTGGCGGGTAACTTCAACAAAAGAGCCTTAGCTGGCTTTCTTACGGTTTTCTCAGTTTTACTTAAGAACTAAGGCTGCTTGTGTCATCTTGTGATTTATGCTTGACTTCAACGGAGGGTCTATCATAAATAAACCTAGGTAAGCCCAATGTACACATTAAAATCAAGTGTGCTTAGTGTCTTGTTTTCTCTACACAACTTCCACAATGAGGAAATGCCTCACTTGGACAAATTAATGGTTCAAATCCATCATACCTCCATATAGGGAGGATCCAGCTCACCCGACTAGTGTGCAACAACCCAAACAATGAAATGGAGGATGAAGTAACAATTGAAGAGGCAGACCAGTATTTCTGGCTGCATTAGTCTGTCTTTTCAGAAGACGTGGCTCAATGACTAGAGAGGGAACATTGTAAAACAGGAAATCAGACAATCAACAGATCATGTCTGGGGAAGTGCAAACCTACAGCAAACATGTTCACAACAGAAGTTATGCAGAACCCCATTTTGGACCGATTTACTGCAATAGTTTGAAATCAAGATACATTTTGCTTTATATTTTTAATTAACCTGCTTTATCACTGTATTATTATGCACATTCCAGGTATTCAGTGTTAAACTGGTGTTACACTGATGATGACTGTCGTATTTAAAGAAGTTCCTCAAACTGACAGCCAGTACCATGTTGTGCAACATGGCAACAAGTCAGATCAAAGCCACTCAACACATCTGCCATTTCACACCGTCACAAAGATGTCCCAAGTCAGGGCTCCACATCTGACAGCTCTTATGATGACGGGATGGTAGCCCATTAAAGTTACGCGGTCTTTTAGCAGATGCAAGGAGAGGGTATTAGAAGAATATCCGAGTGGCACACTGACTAACCGGGACAAAATATACACTTACGTCTCCGACAGGAACAGAGACAGTCGTGTCAACTATCAGGCCGTCTTCGTGTCCGGTGCCATTTTGTCCTGTATCTTGAGACCCGACACCGAAGGCTTTCTATACATGGCTTTTAAAACAGACTGTGTTTGTGTGGGAGTATCCATCCGTGACCTTTTGCCTACAAACCCAGTTGAAGACACGCCATGACCCCAAACTTTTTTCTTCCACCCCTAAATCCTGTGCTATAGGGCAAATAAGGGTGCTTTCAGAACAACAGCAGCACTAAAGCAAAACAACACATTGGGCTGTGTTGGTACAGGAGTGTCGCTAAAGGGTACACAAACAGGGCATACAAGGATGTTCAGATTTAGGGTTATTTATCACCAAGATACTACACTTTGGTTTTACACTCTTCAAAGCCTGAGTGTGCAACTGTGAAAAGTTATCAAAGCAGCTGTATATGTCCCTCAAATTTCCTTGAGGAGCAATGCTATACACTGCAAGGCACTGTACCCAATGTGTGTGCTTGCAAGTATTTGATTGGCCATCAGTGTGTTGTTGAATAATGTTGCATAGAGCCAGGTTTAACTCTGCAGAGGCCAAACAAGTGGTTTCATTGAATTCAATGAGGAAGTTTGTTAATAATTAAGGTTAACACTCACATATTTGTACAACGATGTGCTATATCAATTCGTTAAAAAAAAGACACTAAACTTTAGCTATGAAGTTGGATAAGGAGAGGCCCTGTGAGTGTGTGAGGCTGCTACAGTCTAAGGCTTACATAATCAACTGTATTGTTTATGACCCCTGTTCCAGGTAAGGGTGTAGCCATGTAAGAATACGTATGTGCCATTCTGTGTGTGTGGGTGTACTTATACTGACTACATAACAGCCTAGCTTTCGATCTGCTTTCCTGTACACTCTAATGGAAGCAGTGATCCATTGTGTGAGCCAGGCGAGCGCACACACTGACACACGCAGTGAGATCATGGTATCAACAGACAACTTCCGTCAGCATTTTATTTGTACAAGAAGCAAAGACAGACTAAATCTTTTAACCTTTGAGTCTCCAGCACCAAGAGGTTTCCCTATTGGCTGGTAGGAGCAGCTCTGCAGGCTGGTTGGCTGTGCAGCTACGGTTTACACACCTGGGTTGGGCTTTCAATGTTTCAGGTAGAGGACAGTTTGAGAAAGGGAGGGTGCAGCCCATTTAATAACAGCCTCCCCTTATTTACATGTTAAATTTCTTTAATAGGCACGGTCAGTCTTATTGATTATTAAGGTTTTCACTAAATGATTTTAATGTGTACATTTGCTCTATTTGTGTTGCTACACTCAAAGCTTCTGACCAACTGCTCAGACAATCTATCACGCCAAATCATCACCGCAGCTACATTTGTGTACCCATAGATACTCAAGCGACACAAATATAGAAATGGGTTCAGCTTCACAAACGTGCTGACATCATCCACTAGCTAGGGGGTCAACATGCAGAGCAACAAGTTTTTCATTCAAACCCTCATTACAGATTTTTAATAAGATATAAGATAAGATATAAGATATTTATTTATCACATGCTGCTTGTAAACAGCTGTCCAAGTAATGCCAGTAATGGTCTGTATTGGAAACTATAATGGTTTTCATGTGAGCGTGTGTGGCCTTTTCGCAAGTACAATGACTTTAAAGATAAAACTGTCTACAAGATTAAGACAGATACAGTAGTCTTGGAAGCAGGCCTACTAATAATGATTTGCAGAGCACAGCCAAGGGCTTTCTTTGTCATTTAAACTTCAAAGTGCACTACCAAAGTGTTTCTCTACTCAACTGAATGGAAACATGAAACGCGCTATTTTTTGGAGTGTCCAGCTCTCGGATTTGCTTTGCAAGTTTGACACTTGCATTGATGAGATGGTATTTATAGTGTGTTTAGATGCCTCTGGCTAAGGGTCAGTAGTTTTAGGTCAAAAGGGGAAGTGCATTGTTTGTGAGGGTCTTCAATCATCCCTTCTACCTGTACTGAACCCTGAATAACATCTCCAACTTAACACCTGGGAGCCAATTCTAACAGTGCTTCTAAATTTAAATCTACAAGTGCCCTTTGTGTACAATTCATTTATTAATCAATTAACAAAACATCTCGTTTCTGTCAACTTTGCATTCGCACAAAAAGTCTGAAAACCATTATCATGTAACCAGCAATGCTTTTTCAACGAAACAACAAACAGCAAGTACTTCTTGCTTTGATATATTCAAAGTCCCCATGTCAAAAGTGCCAACACAAACGCAGTACTTCAACTTTTTCTAACAAGAAGCTCGCTATAGGGGATTTTAAGGCCACAATTGCACTATAGAAGTCGCAAATCAATATTATAGATTGAAAAATATTCCATAGGACATATACAAAACATCAACCTACTTGTCTCTTGGAAAAGGAGAATTCAAACACCACTTGATTATTTAGACATTTCACAATGGATTGACAATGTTTCCAAGGCCAAGAAGAACACTTGGCACACATTTACTCTGTAGAAATGATAATGCATAGAGCTAATATAAGGATGCTGGGTGTCTATATTGTCAAGAAATCATGTGGAACTGGCTGATGGGGTTGTCTGCATTGCAACAGGTCAGAGTGATGAGAAGTCAAGTAGGGTGACATGCCCTAACACACAGACTAAACAAAAAACTAAATTTGTTCTTCTATTTTGCAAGGAGTGGGAAATCCAGTGTGAGTGCGTAGGCAAGCTGGTGAATCACTGCTGTGTGGCAAAGACAACAGAGACAGAAAAAGCAAAGAGACAGCCAGAGACTGTGGAAGGCCAAACAGGGCCTCACTCCACTGCAGATAAGAACTGCCTGTTAAAGCACATTTACAGCTACATATCAAATATAACTGTATTTTGTAGACTTTTCTTAGAGGTGCATCTTACCTGCCCCGTCGAATTTTCAATGACTTGCACCAATGGGATCCTTGTTGACATTTTTGAAAGACTTGAAGTTGCCAAAAATGGGAAAGGAACGATGAACCAATAAGGATTCTTCAGTGTCTATTGTGCATTTAAAACCTGTCTCGTTGAGGGTCGAGGAAAATTTCCGACAGATGTCCAGTGCTAGCCAGCTAGCAGCACGACAGATAGCCCGTGAATCAACAAGTTGAATCCCACATCAGCGGCTAGCCGAGTTAGCCAGCTAGCTAGAAACTAGCTAGCAGCAATCGCACGTCCCATGTTTGTCAACAAGCACAAAACAAGAAAAGACAAACGTCTTCTTCAGCTTCGGTCTGGGTGTGAAAACATTCAGTTTCCAATGAGCATTTATCGGCAAGATGGTGACCGGCGAGCTACCTACCAGACTGGTGCTGTGACGTTTTGACCAGCTAGCTACTTGGGCTAGCTTGATGAAAAGTTAGGCAATGGTTGTGTTGAACAAGCCAAGGTTCAATTAGGTGGCTAACACGCTAACCTGTAGGGTTGCTAACTAACATCTGAAGAAGCCTCCAACTGTCGCCGAAATCTACAACAAATGTTTATCCAGCGTCGTCCTCATAACGCGGCGTGGGCGCCTGTTTTTCTCTTTTTCTGGCAGAGGTGTTTCCTTTGAGGCTGAAACCAGGTCCGGGGTGTGCAAACTTTCAGGCCAAAGTTATTCCCGGCGAGGTCTCGACCTTCCCAACTCACACGAAACAATTCGAAATGTTTCCAGCGAGATATCCAGGGTTAGGGTATCCGACAGATAAAAGCAGCAGCATATAAAATGGTCACATGGCAGGTGAGAAACAGAACTAATTTGCGCTGGCTAACTGGCTGTCCAATTTTAGCCCATGTAGCTAGCCAATTCAGGGTTTCTTTCGAAGCAAAGCTAGCTAGTTAGCTTATCCTCCTGCGGCCGCGGCGGCGGTGACTGCCACAGAGCAACCCTCAAAACTCAAAATCCACGGAAATCACCGGCGCTCTTCCTTGTGTTGCGTGATTGGAATAAGGTCGTTCACCAGTGCTGCACTGCAGTGTGGCGATATACCAGTCCGTCCTGTCGGTACACCGACTGCTATTATCCCCGTGAGCAGCCGACTGAAAGAGGAATCATCAAGTTGTAAAATCCATTATCGGTAAACTGGGGTTTTCTGGTTAGGGGGAGAGAGGCGAGGAGCTGCGCCCGATTGCAGTCTATGCGCACGATCCTGCCCTGATACCGGAACAAGCTCGCGGCAACATGGCTGCTTGCACCACGACTGGAAGAGGAGGATTGGAGAGGGAGGGGGTTCGTCCCGTGTTCGGCTCCACTC
This sequence comes from Pempheris klunzingeri, assembly GCF_042242105.1. Classification (NCBI taxonomy): domain Eukaryota; kingdom Metazoa; phylum Chordata; class Actinopteri; order Acropomatiformes; family Pempheridae; genus Pempheris; species Pempheris klunzingeri. Next base: position 12,405,956 of record NC_092034.1, read on the forward strand.
GGCTTTTTCCGAACCGCTACTGGTGACCGCGATTCCTCCAGGTTGGTACATGGCAGGTGGGGAGGATTGTGTACATTGTTCACAACTGCAATAGAGATACTCTGTTTTTACTGAAGATGAACCTCCAGTGACCCCAAAAGAGCCTTAAATGCACTTGTGTGTCGCTTTATGGCCATTTGATTACTTGCAAATTTGTCCCATTGAAGAAACCTACGATTTGATCTGGTTCCTGCAATTATTACTTAATATTCCTGCAGTATTACTTAATCCTGTGAGTCTATCTTGCAGGTCCTGTGGCCCCTGGGCAACAAAAAACTCAAAATGCATCAGTCTGATGTTACATGTGAGTAACTCCACTAATCTTAACATATGATTATGTCATTCTTAATTGATGCTGTTGCTAATGGTGTGAGAGACTGTGATGATTCTAGGGGCCCACAGAAAGTTTAAGTCCCAGTTGGATGAATGGAGGGACAGAAGAACTGTATTCTTCCAGGGAGCTCCCTAACGGACATTTGCAAGTGCACATATCCTCTTTTTCCTCTTTCCATAACTCTCTGGGAACTCCAGGTCTGCAGGTGATGTTCACATGTACCTGCAGCAGCTTCCAGATACCGTTTTTCCCCTTTGTACCTCAGAGAATCAAGTTTATTATACACAATCATAAGCAACCTAGGTCATGTCAGAGCAAAGAGCAAAGAGACACTAACATTATGTTTTTTTTGCGCTCATACCACAGTGTTACAACCACAGTATGAAATTCATGGTGACTACATAGAAAATTTCACCCCAACAACAATAAAATAAAGTTGAATTGAAATAACACATAATCGCCCACATGCAGGAGGGCTCTCCTCTGTTTAAAGTTTTGGTTCTGTGCACACTTCTTTCAGTGTTTTCTTCAGATATTCACCACTGGTAGGAGGCTTATTCATACATAATTTCCATCCATGTTTTGAACTGAATTTATCTGATGCCATTGAGCCACTTATCAAACATTCTGAGTCCTTGTTGCAACCACAGCTGTAAAAGTGTCCATTGTAAATATGTATCCATAAGTGTGACTGTGAGATGCTGACAACTGACGTAGACATTTTCAAGTTACTTAGCAACAGCCGTGGGACTGACGAAGATAATATGGCCACCATTGGAGGTGATGATGTCAGAACTGTCAGTCAGGAGGTCCGCAGAGACCAGTCCCAATACCAAATATTCACCGCTTGCACAATGCAAGGATGTTATGGAGAAAATAAAAAAGAAATCAGGAAATGAAAGGGTACGAGAGTCTCGTTAGTAATGGCTGGGAGAGCATCCAACTGGCAGGATTTCCCGATGAATCAAGGGAAAAATCACATCCCTGATGATGGACAAAGTGTACTCATGGGAATGCACGCTGTTAGAGACAAACACCTCTGGTTTCAGGGCATAATGGTGCATTCATATCATTAATAGCCTCATTCCCATATCACTGGGCTTTTCTTGTAACTCATCTATCAGGTTACACTCAAAGAAATCCAAGTGACTTGGCAGAATATGTCCTTTTTTTTCTCTTTTTCAGCGTATTGGAGCATGTCCAATTTGATGGGGGGTGACAGGAGAGCGGATGTCACACGAATTGTACAGTATCTTGTGACCAGCACTTTGTGAAAAATGTCAGAAAATATCACAACCTGTCATGATAATGGCCACATGAACTCACTGACTCTACAGTTTTTTTTAAAGATTGTGCATGAGCTGTTTGAATAAGAGGGTGGGTTGTTGCTGGGGAAAAATATGCTGAAGTGTCGCCATCTGCAGGCCACCTGAACATATTACATAATAAAATGTATGTATGTATCTATCTAAATTTTAAAAAAAGTTTCATTTCATGGGACTATTTTCTGCTTTATGTCCCATAAATATTTGGATTAAAATGCATTTTTTTGTTTTGATCTGGAGAAGAGACGACATCCTGAGTAGGAGGCTGAACTGCAGACTGTTAATTGCAGCTGATTTGAGGGTATTTTAAGTCTCATTGGATGAACATTAAAAAACATACCAGTCTTTTTATCTACAGTCTCCTATTTCAGGGTGCCAAATGTATCTGGCCAGATTGAGGCTGTAATAACAGTTATTTTTAATATGTAGCCAATAATTTTCTCTGTAGAGGCTGGCATCCTGTGCACATCACCAGACTGTTGGTACATTGATGTCAGGCTGTCTCTCTAGCCGCTCTGCATTTCGGTTCATCTCCACAAGAATCCAGCTCGGTCCTACTGTCAGTACCTCCCTGGCAATATGTGGATCTTGGTCACTGACATACGATTAGAACAGCATCCAAATCAGGCTGGATGATCTAAATGCATCCGAGCATAAACCACCCAGCTGTCACCAATGGTTTCACCTTCATAAGCCTGTCACTGAGCAAAGTCTGGAAATAAATAAACCAATTCTTGAGAAATTATCAATATTTCTTGATGCAGAAATTAGCACAGAAATGTAATTTTTAAGAATCTGGCAATAAAAACATATCACTCGTGGCCTCATCAGCCATTTTTGTATATTAAGATACTCTGTGGAGTCCACATGGGGCTTTACGACATCAGAATGTGGAAACGAGTTAAATCTGGTCAAAATAGAGACCTAAGATGGTAATAGACTGTCTAGCTTCAGCCACCTTCACACAATCCATAGTATCAAATCACTTCCAGTTTAATAGCCCTTCAAATAAGTACATTTGGACCACGATGGGTGGGGGTTGATGAGGAGGTGCTTGAGCTCATCTGACAGACAGCTGAAGTGACCCCCACTGCTTAATACTGCCCACCCATAATATGTGTCATCAATAAGAGGGAGCTCTTCTTTGATACAGCTGCTCCTGATCATTCTTAGAGATGTACTGATGTGTGATATTAACCAAGTGAGACAAGATGTAGCGGACATGATTCCACAAGAGGAGAGTAGAGCACACTCACAAACAGAAAATTAGGGAGTATACAAAGTATAAAGATCATCTTGCTTTGGCCTAACAGACTTAAAGGGCGGCACTCCTTCCTTAACCTGGCAATTTAGAAGGGGCTGACTCACAGCGTGGGCAAAATTAGTGAAGAAGTAAGGAGCAAGGCCAAAAATATCCTGGAGTTGTACAGGCTGTTCTGCAATCCCAGTAAGTTCAACACAATGTGAGGACGGAAATCTCTAAAGTATAAAAAAAAAAAAAGAATTCAACCACATAACCTGTAACCATAGCCAAAGTGATGAGGACTTGTTTTGTGGGCCATTAACTGCTGTGCATCTTTTATGATTGATGAGTGGGGAAAAAAGGCATGTTTCCACAGGTCTTTCATTTGGATTGAACGGGTTAAGGAAGCCAGACTCTCCTTGGCATTGCCAGAGGAAATGCCACAGAGCCGGTGAAACCAGCACCAACTGATTTTTCTGCTCTGTTTTCTGGTAAGACACCAAAACAACAGCACAAAGCTTTTGTTTTTAATATCCCGCAGGACTGATCCACCTTCATTTGGGCGCTCATGCTTCTGCTCTAAAGGAGGTCACAGTCACTTCATGGAGTCCCTCTGCATCTACGGTACCGCTTCAGTACCATTCAGTCTTTTTAAACACTAGCTGGGCATCTGTAATCAGCACCAGATTACATACACACTTCTCTCCAGGAAACTTTCCCTGACATTATTGGGAGCTCAAAGACATGCAAGAGCAAAATTCTGCAGGAAAAAACACTGTTTATTTTGTTTTCTGAGAGCGGTCAAAGTTAATCATGAAAATACCTCATATGTAAGACTATTCTACACAGAAACCAATTCCCTCGAGTGCAATTGTTTTATTAGTTTTCTATTACAACTCGTTTGCCTCCTCACTTTGACTCCTTGTGACTATTAATGTCTCATACTTATTGTGGAGCAGACATGGAAACATTTAATGTGCTGCTAGTTTGGTTCATTGAATAGGGGGGGGGGGGGGGGGGGATTGACTGACTTGTATGAACCTTCTGTTGCCCAAGAGGCCGGCTGTATAATCCAATGAAGATATTTAAGTTAAAAAAAACAGTCACATTCATGACACTGTCATCAGCAATTCGGCAGAAACAAAGATAATCCCTGTTGAGCTCCACTAATCTTTTATTAAAATGTTTCCATTTAGCTGCGGCTCTTTGAAGATAACATCGGTGTTACTCTGCTAGTCTGACATTAGCTCGTGCTAGTGCTGAGTTACTGCGCAAACAGGGATGTCATTAACAGGCCTTTCCGTTTTATGTGTCGAGTCTCATTTATATTACAGGAGTGTGACGCCGCTTGGTGTAACTCACCGTTTTATGTCAGACTAAAAAAGTAAGTTGATTATTCTGCAAATGGAAAAGGTTGTCTAGGTTGAGTCTAAGGGGCTTAACGGTCTTTGCACCTCTGCATACGCAGCTAACTTTCCTCACAGAGACATAAACCAAGAAGAAAAGCAAGATGTCAATTTGAAGGATCACTGTGATTAAGAGGCAGTGTGGAAAATCAAATGTTTATTATGTAAAGACAGAAGTGCAAAAAGGACCAGCACAGGAACACGAACTGTTTGAAGATGATGTCTAAACACCATGATGGATGCACTCACAGCAATCCAAAGGCAACATGCTGCAAATATCAAGGCAAAAGTGGTGAAAGCCCCAAATATTCATTAGTAAAATAAAAAGATGCATTAAATGAGTAAAAAATAAAAATTTATACATTTTACCTGAGGAAGAACTTAAAAAGCTTTAGTTTTTGTGCATAAAAATGTGACGAATGTTTGATGTTTTAAACTGTAGTGGATCCTCAAGGGGAGACAGAGGAAAGTATTGAAAAAGTACCTCATGTTCCTCTTATGCACTTCATGAACTTTTGAGATCTGGATTCAAGATATTCCCACATTGTAAATCCAACCTGGACATTTTCCCAAACTACAATTTTAAAACTCTTTAAAAAACACAACAGAAAGAAGAAAAGGCTCAAACAAACTATAGGAATATAAATAATAGAGTCTGTGGGGGTGTTCACATGCGGTCTGGGACTGAGGGTTCACCTCTCTTTAAAGAGCACCGAGCAGTTCCTCCACGGCGACAGTCGTCAGGTCGGAGTAGAAGTTGCCCTCATTGTCTCCGCCTCCGAACACCAGCAGAGTTCTGCTGGCAGGGTCCGCGTCCCCGTCTTTGTCCTCCTCTGAGAAACGGTGGCGAGGGGCGTTCTCCATGGTGATGATGGAGTGGCCCGCCCTGGGGACACAGAGCTGAGGCAGCGTCACCTCCGTCCAGCTGTTGGTGTCTGGGCCGGGGGAACAAGGACAAAAACCACTCCTTTAATTACGGACGATGAATCACGTCACAGGTATCCTTAGAAACAAAGACAACTACACAGATGTCCTTTCATCAGTTAATGTTAACGGTCGATGAGGCCTCTCACCTATATCAAAGATGAAGGTGTCACTGAGAGCGTTGTTTCCGTTGTAACCTCCGTGGATCAGGAACTTCGTGTCTGAGAGCACAGCACTGCCATGCCAGCTGGAACACACACACACACACACGCGGTATTGACGGACTTGATATTATTTGAATTTCCTTGATACCAGCGCAGATATATTTATCCTAGTTTTGGTTCGTATACAAACAAGACTTTCAAAACCTTATTTTAGAGATATATATACACAAGTCTACAAAAACATTTTTAACTTTCCAAAACCAGCAAATGCTATGTTAACACATCGAGAACTTTGCCTTATTAAAAGTGGCAAAATGTTTATGTAAATCAAGAACTATGGTTATTGGCAGTTTTTAATAATCTGTGCTTCTGATATGCTCTGTTTAGCACCTAAATTAAATAAAATCAAGAAAAGAACTGAGGTCCAATATCCAGCTGTAGCTGCAGCTCGATGCATTTAGCCGTGTACCTTCGGGGAGAGGGAGCTTTCCCAGATGTTTTCACAGCAGAAAACTCCATCAGACCTTCAAAACACAAAAACATTTTCATTCCAATAACATACACAGCGTTACATGTTTATACCTCCACACAGATATATGTGCCCCGTGTGTGTGTCCAGTTAGATATGCGTGTATGAAACCTGGAATTTCCCATGAAAACCAGCTGCTGTGTGGCTTACCAAGGTCCAACATGTACATGTCATTGTAGCAGACAGGAGTGTCCCATCCACCAAATACATAGATCTTCCTCTCCTGCATCACACATGCAGAGTGGCTGAAGGAGGAACAAAGAGGGAGGATGAGACCAGGAGAGAACCAAGTGATTATTTTGGGAAAGATTTGGACCAAACCATCTCACCCTGAGCGGGGGGAGGGCGTGTCGCCGGTTACAATGGGCTGGTACCAGATGGAGAGGTGGGGATCGAAGATATACAGCGAGTCGCTGCAGCCGTCAGGCTCTGGGTTCGGACAAGGAAATACCCCTCCGAGCACAAACAGCTCACCTCGAAACATACTGCAGCTGTGGTAGGCCAGAGGAGGGACTTTACCTTGAGCCTGGAGGACACGAGAGAGGGGGGACAAGGACGTGAAGGCAGAGGCTGAGCAGCGAGAATGAAAATAAGCGAAAGAAAGGTGCACACACCTCCACCATAGTCCACTTCCAGCTCTGCGTGTCGAGGATGTGAACATCATTAAACCACTTCTTGTTCTTAGAGCCACCGAACACAAAGATCCGCCTCGAGTCTGGGTCGTATACGGCTGTGTGGCCGATCCTAGCCTCCGGTGTTGGACCTTCTGCCAGAGTCTCTGCTGCAACCCATGACATGTCCTCTGTGGGACAGAGGCAAGAACACTCAAGAACAAGAACACACGTGAACCATCTGGAGGCTAAAATCTCCTTTCCTGAAACCATCATTCATGCCTGACTGACCTGTGCAGAGCTTCCACATGGGGTCTTTGCAGAACTGCATCCTGGCTCCCTGCCCTCCGATCAGAATAGCCGTCTGAGCATCGATGGGACACAGAGTCTGACCCCAGCGGCCTGACGGGCTGACCAGCGGGGCTGCAGGAAGAACAGAGATTTCATTATTTCAAGCTAAACTCAGGATGGAGCCTGTCCAAGCTTTTCTTACATCCCTGCTCCTTAACACTTCTCACTACCACAGAAAATCTGAAATCTGAGTCTGTGAACTCAGGTGGGCGACTGAGCATCATTGTAGCAGCTATGAGTCTAAAAAGTGACTAAATATGACAAAGAGTAGAGATAAAAAACTTCTAAAATGGTATGTAACGCATATGCACAAACTCGCCGGTCTGTGTGGGAGTCTTGGTCTGCCTACTCTTCGTCCTGGCCGCGCTCTGAGGAGGCGTTCTTCCCACCATCCCCTGCGCCTCTCCTGCCCCATTAGCTGGCGAGAGAAGGTTTGGTAGAAGAAAGAGTGCACAAAGAAAAGCTTTACTCCTCCACACCGAGCCACGGGAGTGACTTGAGTACTAACTCTCATCATCAGCACCACCTTTCTCACAGGGATAAATTCTGCACCATCATCTCCCTCACCTGGTCCCTTCATCTTTGCTGCATCTCCTCCACTACTGAACAGCTTCTGCCCCCCTCTGGTTTGACCTCTGGCCTTTCGCACAGGTGTGGTCTTCTCCGCTGGACCGTTAGGACACAAGTTCTCTTCATCCCCTCTCTTCGTCACCTTATTCTCGTCGCAGTCTTCCTCCGACGGTCGCTCTCTCTTCCTCTTGCCGTTGACCTCCCGGGCTGCGGGGGGGGCTACAGTGTCCTGGGACGGTCAGAACAGTCTGGGTCATTTATCATTTAGGAAATATTTATTGTGTGGAAAAGAGTAAAGTAATGTTGATAATGTGTCATTAATCTGGGAATTTTGTATCAATATTCATCGTCATCATAACAGGAAGAAAATAATTGTTGTAGGCAAACAAGATGAATAACGTCTCTTCTGATATCAGCCTCAATGGACCAGAATGCAAAGCTGCAACTTAAACATGTAAGGCCCTAAAATGGTTATGACACTCTTTATTAGGCTCATTGCATTGTGATAAATGTAGGAAACTATAAATATATTAAATGATAAAAATACCTTTGGTGTGTATTCTGTCACAGCCAGGATGAGCTCTGGTTCGGACCAATCTGCTTTTACCTGCGAAAAACAATGTATACCACAAATTTGCTTTGACAAACGCCTCTAAAGGATGTACTGACTTACTACTATACTGCACTATAATGTTATTATAATTATTGTCTTGTAGCAGAGCTATCAGCTGGAAAAACACAATAAACTTAACGGCTGTTTGCTTGGTTATTCCCGGCATGAGATGCAGTCATGAATCTGTGTGGGGTTTGTTCCATATTTACCAGGTTTCCTCCCTCCAGAGTGACATTGAGAGTGACGCTGTCAGTCCATGTCTCCTCTTCCCACTGCTCCCATGACAGGCACCTGGAGGCCAGAGGATGGGAAATCAGATGTGATGATAGTGGGAGACACAGTCAGAGCTTATGTTACATATAAAGACATATGAAGAGAGTAAAAAGCATCATGGGAACAAGCCCCTGAGGTCCAGCCTACTTGTTATACGGGGTCAGTTTCCCGATGGTGATGGGTATCCGCTCAGCATCGTTCAGCTCCGCGTTGACGCAGATCCTCTCCCCCCACGGCCCGCTGCTGAACAGCACCACCTGCCGGACACTCGGGGGAACTGCGACACACACCCTGCACGAACCTTCAGCACTGACAAAGTGTACAGAAAACAAGCAAATAAGGGAATATTAGTCTTTCTTGCTATTACAAATTAATCTAGAGACGGTAAAGCACCGTACTGTGACGTGTTTCACCACAACAGAGGAGCTAATTGACGTCTTTCCCAATAAACACAGCTAATTTGAAGAGGCGCCAATGAGCAGCAACAGATAAAGATAAAGGTTAATGACACGAGCTGGTGAGCTCTGCTTACTCAAATAACCTTATTTAACCAGCAACACTTGTGCTGCCGTTCATTATAAATTAAGGCCCACAGTCAAATGCTTTAAAGGTGAGAAACTAGCTAACTTTAGCGATACGGTTCATCGTAACGTTACCTCAGCAGCCGTTGAGGCGGTCCGTTCACTCCGAAAACAGCATAAACTCCGAAATCCTCCATCTTGGCGTTTTCCTCCAGCAAACGCGTTTATTTTCACACCTCCTTCTGCTCCAACTATGTTATTTAGACTCTGTTTTAAATGTGAAAACGACGCTACAGTTTCGACCTCTCTCTGTTCACCATCTCCCGCCACTGCTGTGTGTACATTATCTAAACTCCGCGCGAGTTCTTGGTGAAAGATTGCGAGCGCGTGTTTTGGTGTTCGGAGTATCTGTGCGGGTGGAGTCTACGCCAAAGACTAACACAGCAGATTTGAGCTCCGCCCGTGCAGTATGTGCTGACTATGTATTGAACACACTCCGTGCTGCAGCTCACCAACCGCGGGCCAATCAGAGGCCTGCATTCTGCTGCGTGACGTCACAGACGCTGCATTCAAGGACACTTATCAACACTTTTAAATTTAGAGCTATGCACTTATGACACCGGGCTGTGTTTATGATTGCTTTTTTTGTTTTATCGATTTTAGCTTATTCAAGGTTGTTTTTTTTTCTTTTTAAAAGTTTTTCTCTTAATTATTTTATTCTTACATTTATATGTTGCTTAAATGCCTCTTTATGTCTTATGTAACACTTTACCTTGTTGTTGAAGGGTGCTCTATAAAGAAATCTCCCTTACCTGAGAGAATAAGGACAAGGCATCCAGTTTTATGAAAATATTATGTGCATGTCTTAAATAATAGCACACAACAACTATAACCACACCCCAAATAGCAGATCACTCTACAGAGGAGTTTATGACTAAATCAGACCAGTACCCACAGTTTGAGGTGACAAAAAAGCAAAAGTGTCCCTATAGCAGAGCTTGGAGGTTAAAAACACGCATAAAGTGAATGCATTAGGCTCACAGCACAGGGTAAATTATGCGTCTGGTCCATGTAATTTTCATGCAAATCTCCATTACGCGTTTTATGCTAATGCTGCCAATGCTTATGCTGAAGACAGCAGCTTTTTGAATGAAGTCAGCTTTGTTGGAACAGACCCAGCCACCTTCGGAGCTCCACTCACGCTGCACACCAACAGGTTTGTTCACAATTTATAGATAACTTGTCACTGTCATTCACAAATGGTCTACCTCATCCCTAAACTGTAACTGGGGAGAAAAACAAAACAAAAAACCATTAACCTTCACCTCTCTCAGTCTTCCCCTGCAGTATGAAAGGATCCGTTGTGAACTCTTCTTCCTCAGCTTCACTGTATTACTGGGCACAGTGTACAGCTTATAATGATGATGGTGCTGGTGAATTTGGAGGACCTAGTGCTGGCATCCTCATCCTCTTTATCACCTACTGCTTTGAGTTCCTTGTTGGCGGCCCGTCAAACCTCTGGCTCATCTGTCACATCCTCAGGAAAAAGTAAATGTTATCCTACATTTTCTGTGATGTAGTAACACACAAGTACACCAGTCCCTGTTCATGCCAGTTCAGTTATAACTTTATGTATTATTTACTCAATTTAAAGGTCAAAGTCTGCTGGCGTCCTGCCTGCAGACTTCTTCCCCTTCCACCTGGCCATCACCCAGCTGATCTTCTATCTGGTCTTACCTGTGATCTTTACCAATCACTACATGTGGCAGAGTAACTACCTGTTGGCTGTGATAACATTTCTGAACTCGATGGTGATCGTCATGAAGCCTGTGCTCCTCTGCCTGGTGTGTGTGGAGAGGTACCTGGCTGTGGTGTGGCCCCACGACTATCTACGGTAAAACCACTCACAAGGCTGATGTGCTCAGACACGTAGAGGACTTTTATTACACCTTCATGTAACAGCCACAACCTCATGGGACCACATTCACGATGACTGACAGCTTCTGACTTGTGAAAACAGACATGATTAAAGAGTTGAGGCGGTTCACGTGGTTTAGTATGTGGTACAATAGCCTCTGCTCTTCTTCCTTTTCCTCCAGGATCAGGACGCAGCACTACAGATGGGGATGTTTGGGTGTCTCATGGTGCATTTGCATCCTCATAGTCTCAGCTACTCTTGTCAGGCGCTCTTGTGCCACTGTGTCCATATTGTTCCTCCCTGTCCTGGCCATAGACACCATCTGCAGCCTGTCTGTTCTCAAGACACTACAGAGGCCTCCACCGGGGGACAGAAAGATGATGGAGAAGAAGGAGGAGAAAGGGCAGGAGAAGCAAAGGACAATTCAAGCCTTGAGTGTAGAGGAGGGGAGCCAAGATCAGGGTGGAGGGAAAGGAGGAGGGAAGGAGGAAAAGGCGAGGAAAGGTAGGAGAAGCGAGATGAATTCCATGAAGAAGAAAGCCTTCATCACCATCAGCATCATCCAGGCTGTCCTCACACTAAACTACCTCCCCTTCATCATCACCTGGTCCATAGAAGGATGGGTTCCAGCTCGAACTCTGAAGTGCCAGTTTTTAGCCATGTCCTTAGCGGCTGCAGCCTGCTGCAGCTACCTGCAGCCTCTGCTCTACCTGCACAGACTGGGCAGGCTGCCGCAGATACCCCATCATCTGAGACATTTTAAAGAGATGAGTGCATCCCAGCATGCAGTGTCACATGTTTCCTGAAGTGTTTACGCTCACATTTTCCCGTCTTTGCATATTTTGGCATGCACATACCGAAACTTAGAAAACCCATTGTGATTTAAGGGATGCATTGTTCGGTCAGAGAGTGGCGTGTAAGGTTTAGTGACTATTAGTGAGACCAGATAAGTAGGATGAGCGCTGGACTGATTCATGACACACACACACACACACACATATATATGTGTATATATATATATATATATATATATACAAATTAGAGGAAAATTCTGAATGTCAAATGCAAATGCTTCTGAGCACCAAGGCTCACTTGATGGTATAGAATAGAATAGAATAGCCTTTATTGTCATTGTGTGTGTACAATGAAATTAGGAGCGCTACTCCAATTGCTGCAAAATAGTGCCAAGGAATAAATAGAGTAGAATAAGAATAAAATAAATAAGATAAAAAGGAATGTAACAATATACACAGTATATGTAATATATATGTACAAATCTACTTCAGTAGAATTCAAAATGTCATGAATAAAATACCTTTCACAGTCACTAGATCCAGACCCAGTTAAAACCTAAATACCCTGTCTATCTGCTGTAGGTCTGTCTTGGAAAAGAAAGCTTGATCTCAATGACATTACTTGATTAAATGAAGGGTATGTAGATATAAATGAGGAGAGGTGTTCACCCCTCTGATAGAGCTCCACAGACTTGGTAAGGAGCGCACCTCGAGGACGTGTGACTCCACACTAAAGCACTTCTTTTTTGGTTTTTGCTTTAATTTGTCACCCATCTGTTTAGGTATGATGGTTTATATAAGATATGTTCTTTCATTATGGGGTTACTTATCGTGTTTTAGCCATTTAATTGCAATCTCTGCTGTATAAATGGACACAAATTATGAACTTATAAACTAAGGATGTTTTTATTGTGGTATAAATCGGAGTTTCAAATACAAATAAAAAAGTAAAAACTGGCCTGGCTTGCCCTGCTTGTATTCTATAACATTTCAATAGTCCTTTTAAACTCAATTGAGAGTCATTTATAAGGTATAAGCAGTGTTGAGAGGGAAAAACATACCTGAAAGCTTTCTCCTGCTCTTGATGCAGGGAAAGTAAGTGTTCATTATTCATTTGGAAGTAAAACCACCAAATCAAAACAATTATATGGCTGAATGAAACCTACTATCTCATCTTCTACAAATACACAGTTACAGCTGGTCTATTGACTTAAAAAATTAAAATGTCTGCACGTACTGCTGCATGCTCTGTTTTGTTTCCGTCACTGGATGCAAAGTCACAGAAGGACCGTGACTTGAAAATGATATCACACAAACTTTGTGAACCCCGTGACTTTCCATAGAGCAGCGCTTTGCATAATATGACATAACCTACTATGAGATAATACATTAAGATCACGAATCTGCTCAGCAAAAACAAACAAAATACCTCAAAGTTATTACTGTGGCAACACTTTATTCAAAAGATATTTACATACAGTAAAATGTTATTACCATTGGTCATTTCTACCTTTTACAGATTCGTAGAAGTAAAGCTTTATGAATTAAAATTTATGTTGTGAGGATCTGTCAAATGTAGCCCCTTTCTAAGATGTGTTAACTTTACTGGTGTCATTATTTTGTTTGTTATTCATATTAGATTCCTACATTTTTATATTTTGCTTAATTTACTTTCATTGTTGTATTTCAGTTCACATTACTATATTACTTTTTTCTATACATTCGAAATGTATTGGTCATTAGCTGCAGGTTTGTATTTTGTATTTCTGTCTAAAAAAAGTCTGAGTCGTTGAAAAAACGTGTGTTCTTGAACGCGTCCTGTTCTCGAAAGGCATTGTGGGATTGGATGCCGGTGGAAAGCTTCTCGAAGGAACCGCAAAGATGATGGTGAGTGAGTTAGCATCCATGTCCTAAACTTAAAGGTTGAATCCGCGTCCATCCTTCACTTTGTTTGCGAGCTTTTACACCCGGACAGCTCTCAGTTTATAAGGTTCCCTTTCGGCGATGTTGGGAAGCGATCGTTTTGTGAAAATGATTTTTAAAAGGTTTTTATTGTTAGCGTGTTAGCTTCGCTGGATTACCCAGCATCAATGGGCGTATACGATGCTAACGGTGATGCTAGCAACATTGTCATTGTCAATAGATGGAAAAACTACATGGAGCCGGTTGCAGTCTGAATTTCTTATTTGGAGTCTAAACCGATTGTGTAGCATTAACTTTGTTAGCGTGCGTTATTGCAGCTTTGCGAGGGCGGCTATTAGCAAGTTAGCTGCTGTAGGTTTAGCCTCTTTGTGACAGTGGATGCTAAGGAGACATTTCTGTATCATTAAAGAGACCCTGCCTATTAACACCAATTAACTCCTCTGTTAATTTGTGACTCAGCATTTGTATTTGTCCATAGGTGGGATAGTCATGTTTGACTGAAGCAGAGTGTTGCAGACCAAGTTAACAAAGACCAGACAAAGTTATAGAGTCGTTTTCTGAAAAGCTGTCAGCTAATGATCAGATGTGTTGTTGTAAGGCTATGATGAGGTCTTAGGGCATACAGCCTGCCACAGTGAGCAGTGTCATTGTATTAGCAGACTGTAAACAGACATCCAGACATTTTGACAGCATGTCTCATGTGGAACAAAAGCATCACATCGCACAGCTACTACCGGTCATGCCGGGATGTCTCTCATCTCCATTTTAGCTCATGACCTGAAATGCCAAAGTAATATAACTACAGCACTCAGTTTGTACCTAAGCTGAGTGATATGGCTGAAATCAGCATCACAATAATATGAGAATATATTTCTGATTGTTTTATTACAATATGCTCTACACAGTGAAGTAGGTGCCACAGTTTGTATAAAATACATCTTGATTATAAGAGATTATCATTATAATATGATGCATGATAATCCCAGAGTTTCTAACAGAAAACTACATTACCCACTGTTCACACAGTAATATTTTTTTCTACTTGTGCTACACCTGAACTTGATCATAGCAGAACAGAAGCAAAGGATACATTACTTAAGAATACCTGACTGATTTTGGACTGTTTCCTTACCCTCCACTCACTTCCTTTATCCCTTCCTCCCTCCAGCCCACACCGGTTATCCTGCTGAAGGAGGGGACAGACACGTCTCAGGGCATTCCCCAGCTCATCAGCAACATCAATGCCTGCCAGGTTAGAAAAACAGCCTCTCTCTCCGTGTTTGAGTGTTTTTTTGTACGTATTATATGTCTAATTAAATAAGGTGGTGTTTCTTTTTCCAGGTGATTGCTGAGGCTGTCAGGACCACCCTGGGGCCCAGAGGGATGGACAAACTCATGGTGGATGGCAGAGGTGAGGAGAAATGGGTGGACAAGGATCAAAAGAATAGATTACAGGATGAATTCATCCTCACCAAAGATTTTGTGATTGATGTTGTGTTTTCCAGGCAAGGCCACAATCTCCAATGATGGAGCCACCATCCTGAAACTGCTTGATGTGGTCCACCCCGCAGCCAAGACCCTGGTGGACATCGCTCGCTCCCAGGATGCTGAGGTGAGAAGCATGAGTGTTTTATGGTTGGAGGCCCTTTCTGTTTGAAATCTGTCACTAAATTTGGATTTTAAACACACACCAACATAAACCAGAGCATCTTGATAGGTTTCCATACTCTCTTTCCTTCATACCATCCTCAGGTCGGCGATGGCACCACCTCCGTCACTCTCCTGGCTGCTGAGTTCCTGAAGCAGCTGAAGTCGTATGTGGAGGAGGGTCTCCACCCTCAGACCATCATCAGAGCGTTCCGCTGCGCCACCAACCTCGCTGTCAGCAAGATCAAGGAGATCGCCGTCTCTGTGAAGAAAGACGACCAGCAGTAAGTGCTCACTTTCACCACAACAATTAGATTTACATGGCAGCTGTTTAGCACTTAAGGTTTGATTTGTCCTGTGAACAGTAAGTTAATATTTTATCCTTGGGTTTTAGTTAAATTGTGCTTTTGAAAAGTGGTCTAGCTGTACATTCTGAAATGTACCCTCTCTTTATCCTCTCAGAGAACAGAGGCAGCTCTTGGAGAAGTGTGCAGCCACAGCCCTCAACTCCAAGCTAATTGCTGGTCAGAAGGAATTCTTCTCCAAAATGGTGGTGGATGCCGTCATGTCTCTGGACGAGCTGCTGTCTCTGAAGATGATTGGCATCAAAAAGGTCCAAGGAGGAGCCCTTGAGGTTTGTATCTTTTTCTTCTGCTCCCACTTCAACAAAACCTGCCTCTGAAATTGCTTAAAGGTCGTGTCGTGGAGGATAAAACTATAGCGGATAGCGAGATGGATTCAGGAGGTTTTCAGTGGATTTATGGCAGTGCATAATATGGGACTTTTAAATCGATATGTTGGTTACAGCCACAGAAAAAGGTGAAGAAATTAAATCCATGTGTATCATACTTTCTACATTTCAATTTTGCAGGATTCCCAGTTGATCTCCGGGGTTGCGTTCAAGAAGACCTTCTCCTACGCCGGCTTTGAGATGCAGCCCAAACGCTACGATAATCCAAAGATTGCTTTGCTCAATGTGGAGTTGGAGCTGAAGGCTGAGAAGGACAACGCTGAGGTCCGCGTGAAGTCTGTGGAGGTATGAAGACACCAGCATGGCATCACGATGTGAAACGAGTGCCTCGAGGCGTTGTCCTGAAATTGGCCTCTCCTCCCCGCTCCAGTGTTAACTCTCTGTTGCTTTTCCTATAGGACTATCAGGCCATTGTGGATGCAGAGTGGAACATCCTGTACGACAAACTGGAGAAGATTTATCAGTCAGGAGCCAAGGTGGTCTTGTCCAAGCTGCCCATCGGTGATGTGGCCACCCAGTACTTTGCTGACCGAGACCTGTTCTGCGCCGGCAGGGTGCAGGAGGAGGATCTGAAGAGGACCATGATGGTAGGACAGATGCTGAATACCTAACACATGCAACATATTTAAATATTCTGGCAGACAAATATTTTTAAGATATGCAGTTGTCATAGTCACATTACTATCTCATTTCAATGGTGTACTAAAACTGTGCACTCAGAAATGAGTCCGCAGTGTTGTCAGAATGAGCATACAAGACTAATTGTGTCATGTGACCTCCAGGCCTGCGGTGGCTCCATCCAGACCTCTGTAGGTGCCCTGACAGACGACATCCTGGGACAGTGTGAACTCTTCGAAGAGGTCCAGGTTGGGGGAGAGAGGTAAAGAAGGGCTGATTTCAATTCTTTGATCTGTCCCTTTTAGAGTGAGTGGGAACTGTGTCTGCCTGCAACTGCTCACACCACCTGCCACCTCTGTGTCTGTAGGTATAACTTCTTTAAGGGCTGTCCCAAGGCCAAGACTTGCACCATCATCCTGAGGGGCGGAGCAGAACAGTTCACAGAGGAGACGGAGCGATCGCTGCATGACGCCATCATGATCGTGCGCAGAGCCATCAAGGTCAGTCGGCACAGGGAGCACATGTGTGGATGTTCTCCAGTGAATACAAGACGGCCCAATGCATGGAAATATCAGGAGTATTAGACACACATACAGATAGAGGCCGCTTGCCACCATATTGGACCCGGCAAGACTAGCCTGTAAACACAGAAATGTTTTTTTTCTTTTCTATTTTGATCAGGTCAGCACACTGACAATAAATTGACTGTACTGAACCCTTTCCCAGAACGACTCCATTGTAGCAGGAGGAGGAGCCATAGAGATGGAGCTGTCAAAATACCTGCGGGATTATTCCAGGACCATCCCCGGAAAACAGCAGCTGCTCATCGGAGCGTACGCCAAGGCCCTGGAGATCATCCCCAGACAGTTGTGTGACAACGCCGGCTTTGATGCCACCAACATCTTGAACAAACTTCGTGCCAAACACGCCCAGGTAGGAAATTAAATACACATGCGCACCTAATCCAACACAACAGACTGAATATAGCACTTGGCATAAGGGCTCTTTGATGGCCTGTAGTTTTAGAAGTAAAACAGGAAATGACTGTTCCTCTCGCTGCAGGGCGGTATGTGGTACGGCGTGGACATCAACAACGAGGACATTGCCGACAACTTCGCCAACTGCGTCTGGGAGCCATCCATCGTGCGGATCAACGCTCTGACGGCGGCGTCAGAGGCAGCCTGTCTCATCTTGTCAGTCGATGAGACGATAAAGAACCCACGCAGCTCTATGGATGGACCTCCAGGTGGCGCCGGCAGGGGCAGGGGCCGCGGGAGACCACATGCTCACTAAGAGGAAGAACAAAACCCCATTTTAAACTGGCATTAAAATCCAAATGCAGGTAGAAGATTAGAGTCTTCGGTACTGCTCAGGTTGCATTTAAAGCACAGATGCTGCAAAACATTTGTGTTGAATGTAGCTCAACATGTTTGACCTGCATTTGGATTTGAATTCTAGATAAAATGAGGAGTTGTAACCAGTCACAGACACATTGTGAATGGCAGATGCAGTGAAACAAACAAAAGGGGGAAATGGAGAAATTCAACTTCCAATTTCAGGACAAATTCTTTAGACTTTGTCAAAAATGGCTGACATGTCTCATGTTTCCTTTTTCACCTGTAGTTTTTTTCTTACTGAAGCTTTCAATTGTTAACGTCTGTTTCTTAAATATTTGTAGCACTGCATCCTTTCCACGTACAGCCATTTTACTGAGAAAAGATGTTGAATTACAAGCAGAATGAAAGCAGTTATCCCTTGATTTGAAACATCAGACACTCCCCCTCAGTTCTCCCTCAAACCCTGAAGGAGCTGCTCCATTATTTCTAATCTGGTTTTGTTACGTGACAAGCTGAGTGTAACATGGAAAGTAAAGCACTGATAGGATGTCGAGCAGTTCTGAAGCGTTCACTGGTTACGCTGTGTGAAACTATTTATTGGACCATTCTTCTCAATAAATTCACAGCTGAAATCATACTGTTGACTGCTCATGTTTATTTTAAACATCTGGTCACGAGTGCAGATGAAATAGTGTCCTAATAGTGAATCAATATATCAGCAGGCAGACTGTTGAAGTGCTCTATCATGTTTAAGAGAAAAATTTACAGAGTTGAAGGATAAACTATTATGGAAATGAGAGTTCAAGTAAGGTGTCTTTATTTTTTATTGTAAAACACAATATGGCCAAGGATCCTAAAATTAGGATGAAATGGAAGGGAAAAGATAACAGGAGTAACCAGTTTGGGTCAACATGAACATGGTACAGTAATTCTTAATCTTTACGTGAACATAAACATGAATACAGTTAATTACAGCATACACAACTTACAGAAGGCTGGCTTTGATGTAACACAGCTCACTTATATAAATTAGTGCAGTTACTACAGCTTGACGCATTGAAGCTTTAGAGTGAAAGTAGAAAAAGACAGTAGACTGAAAAAAAATCCTAACTCAAGGTACACTAGGCAGCTTTTTCCGTGGCTCTCGGCTGCAGTTTGCAGGTCTTCCTCGTTTGATGGAGTTAACTCAGTTGCCATGGTGATAGCTCGGTTATACGGAGCGTAGTCACGTTTTAACATGACAACGTAAGATGGTAACGACGCCACAAGCTCCATCTACTGAGAAGAGCGACTGAGAATACCGGTTGAAAGGCTAGTAAGTGGACCTTGAGTTAACATGAAAGCTTAGTTTCAGCCCAAATCAACAGGTTGGTTTGATTTTTCCCATTTTTTTAAGTGCCGGAAGAAAAATCTGGTAGAAATAACTTGTGCAGATAAAGCTCTTATCCTGATTTTGCAAAGAAAAAACAATCCTGAAATGTTAAAAACTACCGATAAGTAGACTACACCTGAATGTGAATGGTAACGTACTTTATAAGACACAAGCAAATTATGCAATATTGCCACAGTTTGTCATTGTGAAGGACTCTTGGATTTGTTTTGATGCATCCCGAGAACTTTCATCTTCCAAGATGATTTTTAGCTTTTCATTACAAAGAGTCACATTAGTCCAGGTGGTTACATCAATATCTTGTATATGGACAGTGGAAAAGGATTTAAATGAGGTATCAGATCAGAACGTGAGATATCCCTGTAATTCATTATGAGGAATTTTGAATGAGTGAGTTTTACTCTAGGTAGTAAAATGCATTATGTAGCGTCTTCATAGGTAAAAGGTGAAATATTCCTTGGACAGGTTAGATTATTAGAAGGTATGTGTTCGTTGCAGCAGTCAGCCTCCATCGTGCATAAAATGGTTCACACGTGTTCCTTTGAACATTTTCTGGACCTGTGACAGCGATATATGGCATGAAATGACAATCTGTCCACTGAAGCCCTGAGGCAGACAAATTAAAGTCTCCTCTCCTGTACACAGAGGGCACCCTGGAGGAGTAGAGGTGATACTGACACTTTGTTTTTAGGTGTGTTTTACTCTAAAGAGTAAATGTTAAGCCTGAATGTGATGTGAGAGTTTCTTATTTAAAAAAAAACAAGTTGCCCACTCCCAAAGTACCGCTTTTTCTAGAATTATCATCCCTAGAATCAGGTATTTCTATGTTTTCCAGTCCTCGTTTCCACTTCCTGCTCCTCCTTAGTTAGACAGGAAGTCTATGGAAGCCCGGACGGAGCGGTTAGACATGACGTCAACGGCTGTGACTTTGATCTCCGTGTCTCCAAACTGCATGGTCGCTCTGATCTCTCTCCTCTCTGGGCCTCCTCCCGCTCCTCCCACTGCTCCCGGCAGCGGTAACGGCTCCGGTAGGTCTAAAGTTATAGTCCCGCACTTCCTGACTCCAGGGTCGGAGATGTATGTGATGTCATCTGTGGCGCTGCAGTAGATGTTGATGATGATCTTTCTCTGGCCCAGACGAGCAGGCGTGTAGCTCCGCCTCACGACCTCGCCCAGAGCCACCGACTGGTCGACAGAGACGAAGCGGTCCAGGATGTCGGTGCACCACTCGCGACCATCTTTGATGAGTAGTTTGTCTCGAGGGTGGCGTCCCTCCACAAAGCGGTTCAAGACGCCAACGCCGTAGGTCAGGGGACATCGACGCACTCTGACCTGTGAGGGAGAGAGAGCTCGTTAGAACATGAGTCAAAGAGTGACTCGAGGACTAAGATGTCCTCCCGACAACTCACCACAGTGGGATCCAGCCCGAAGAGCACGGCACCCTTCAGTATGGTCAGTCCCACATCATGGGGGATGATGATGCGACACGTTCTCCCCAGTGCTTTCTGGACTGCTCTCTGCAGCATGGGAGACTCTGCAAAACCACCAACCAGGAAGAGGAAACGCACACCTCGCACCTCCGGCTTTGCCATCAGCTCCTCTGCCAGGGGAGGAAAAGAGGGAAGATCTGTAAAATAATTTCACTTCTTTGGAGTATGAGTTTTTGTGTTCATGTGAAAAGTGAAGTCACTGCCTTTCCATCATCCCTACTTAGTAGTTCTTCATTTTGAAACATGTAAAACACATGACTCCCACTCTTTGTCTTATGGTGATCCAACAGAGGCCAGCAGCAGAGCTAATATATGCAACAAGACCAACTCCCTGGTTTTGTTGCACTGGAATGTGACTGATTTAAAACAAACTCTGCATGTTTCTGCCTCAGTTCTGTCCTGTCAAGGCTGAGAAAACAATGAGATCACCATCATCTAGAATGAGGACACTAACGAAGCCGCTATGCCTAAAGCCTGTTTTGTTTGGTCGGAGCTGTAGTAGAAAAATGCACATTGGGTTTTTTTTTGTCCTTTTGTACCATTTAGATTCACACTTCCCTTTTACACGCAAACAAGGATGTGTAATCTAAGTGACTAAGACTGAAGATGACAGAAGTGTAGCACTTTTGGCAACTTCTCATCCATTGAGGTCAGATGTTTGTTGCAGTGAGGAAGAGTCAAAACAAACCCAGTTTCCATCTCAGTGAGCTGCACTAATCAAAACTGGTACATTAACAATGGGTCAGATGACTGTGTAACATGAAATCCCTTGTAGTTATGAATCTATAGACAATCACCATCCAACTCTGCAGTTCCTTTCAGCTGTTCCAAGCTTTTTAGATTAGTTTAGCTCATTGTTTTGGTTTCAGGGCCGATGACTTTACTGTTTTGGTTCAGTCTCACTACTCATATCACCCTTGTGTCCGGCAGCAGGCAGCTGCAAAGACACCAAATAGCTGTCAGACAAAGTTAGCGACCAGCTGGTGACCACAGTGGAGCGTTTTGCAGCTAAAGAGTCAGATATTATCTAGAATTGAGTTGGTGGAGACCAGATTAGAGCTAAAAGAAGAGAATACTTACATTTTTTCAGATTTTGTCAGAAACACAACTCCAAATGGAAGCTAATGTTGCTCTGTGTCTGCTGGATCAGTTTACAGAAACTGTTGGCTAACAAGTTAGCAAATCTTAAAAGGTGATAATATGCCCAAATTCATGATGAGCTTGTAGCGAAGTTGCGCTTTAAACCTGAGGTGCACAACTTTTGCCTCCCCATTCTGGCGGTGGGGAAGTAATTAGACAAAAACTGTTGACACATGCTCATGACGTATGCCAATTTCATGAGTTTTATTTATCTATTATGAGTTTCTTTTTTTATCTGGAGCATCAGAAACTTTTCTTGAACATTTGTACACCCTTGGTTTTTGCCGGCATGCTCGTAATTACTGTAACCTAGTCCATCACTAGGCCACAGCAGCTGGTGGTCGAATTAATCAGCACAGTGTGAACTCGTTTAATGAGGGCTTGATGTAACAGGCATCCTTATACCCATACACTACCATACACATATTTTAATAATTGCTACTATGCATCCATCTGTATTTAATTTTAAAATCCATTTCATTATGTGGGCAGCCCTGCAGTCTATACATGTTAGTGTGTGTTTCTCACCAATGTGCTTGACAATGTTGGTGATGGTTGGCTGGAAAAGCTCGTTCATGGCTTCCTGTGTGAGCCGCAGCATCCCCTGGGACGACCACTTCACTATGTTCATACTAATACACACAAATGAGAGAGTTTGCACCTTAACTATTACTTAATCAATTCAATGTTTCAATCCAATCAATCCACACTGACTTGCTCCTCCTCAGGGCGGCCTCCACACTCTGGCCCCTGTGCCTCTTGTAGTAATCGATGAAAGAGAAGGGCAGGGAGATGTTAAGGGCGTTGGCCCTGCCTGGCGTTGCTGTACGTTTCCTCGCCTCGAATGCGATGGTGAGGTCCACCCAGGCTGCCGGCCGCTTGGCTTTGAAGCTCTGGATGAAATCCTCACCGAAGATCTGGCACAGCATGGCTTCGAAGGCCAGGTCTACTCCGACAGCACCGTACGGTCCGCCTGGAAGACAAACGACTGCTTTGGCAACTGGAGCAAATGAGCTCATGTTTGTGTTTCAGCAGACTGTGAAAGTCTGTACCTGAAGCCTTGTAGAGCTCTTTGAGTGTTCCCTGTGGCTGCTCGATCTGATGGACTGTCAGGTCAACTGTTCCCCCTCCGCAGTCTGCTACAATATACCTGTCACCTACACAGAGAGCACACACAGTTGTAATGACTGGAGGCAGTTTGGCTTTTCTGAAAATCCGAGAACTGTGAACCAGAAAAAAACCTGCTTATCAGTTTGATTTTAGGGCCAGGAAATATTTTATGTAGTTCCGGAAGGACATGATGATTCTCCTACATTTCTAGGAGGAAATTGTGGATGCGTCTTCATTTTAGTGGAATGTCTAAACGTCTTCAGTGTGTGTGTGTGTGTGTGTGTGTCTGTTTCCCCGGGGGCGCTTCGAACAGCAGACCCTCAAACATAAACAACCTCCTGGCATCTGTGATTGCTGCGCTGCCTCTGCAAGTGTGTGTATGCATGTGTGTTTATGATACGTCCGCCGATAAGAGCCAGATTTGGCTCAGCCACTCTGATTGAGCTGACCACACCCTTAATACAAGTGATGTAGGATGAGTGAGTGAGAAAGGTAATAAAAAAAAAAAGTGAGCTTCAAAGTTTAACAAAAATGAAAAAATGGAAGGAGGGATGAGAGAAGAAAATGCAAGAGGAGGAGGATGAAGCAGGGTTTCTACTCCTTTGGTTTATTTACAGTGCCGGGGCAGGGAGTCCCATGGGCTGGGTCCTTCCTGTGTGTGGACAGGAAAGGGAGCAGAGAGGGTCAGCAGGGGTGTGTGGCTCCTCAGATTGTTGTCATGGCTCAACAGAAAGAAAAGACTGTGTCTAAAACCAAAGAACGGGGTGAGTTTGATTGTCCCAGGGTTGGATTTTATCATCTTGACTCCATGGGCATTTTGTACAAACTAGTTGATCCTTTGAAAAAATATTATAACTTCATTCTTTTAGTATTACAATTCTGCTCTTGTTAAATCATAACTTTCTTGAAATTGACATTAATTATTCTTGTAACATTTGGACTTTTCTTCTCAAAATTTCAGTCACCTGTGAAAGTTCAACCTTAACCTCAGAATCAGTAGTTCAACAAACAAATCTTCAATCCAGCTCCACTTTTTCTGGAACTTTCAATGTCCATGGCGACGGAGAAAACATCTACTGCAAAAGACCATTAAATGAGATTGAAAGCTCTGGAGCTCTGAGCTCTGAGTTCATAGAATAGTTATTATAAAATAGAAACTGTATATGTTACAATAGGAAGCAAATAAAGGTGACATATTCATAAATGGCAGTTTGAAATATCTTTTAAAAATGAATTTTAAGTTATTGATCAATAATTTAAAGTGTAATTGCAAATGTACTTCATTTCTAATAATTTACAATAACTTTTTTCTTAAAATGTACCAATTTATCAGTGGGTTTTAATTTAGTGTCATACTCTAGGCTCCATATTAATATGTTGATGTTACCCAGTATCATCATTAAGAAGTGTGGCAGGTGTCATGCTGCTAACCTAATCACAGACCTTTAATATTTTAGATATATTAAAATATGTATTTTTGGTATTTTAGCTTCTGATAGTGACAATGAATGTACAGAAAAAGAACACAGTGGAAAAAAGTAGAAAGTAGATATGTCTGCTTCTCATTTGGCCTGCAGGGGTTAAAAGTCAAAATCATCAATATCCCCTCCCTGTGAGGTCTGTCTATCGCTCTCAAACACACACACACACGCACACACACGCACACACACGCACACACACGCACACACACGCACACACACGCACACACACGCACACACACACACACACACACACACACACACACACACACACACACACACACACACACACACACACACTCTTACCAGTCTGTAGCTCTGACCACAGCTCTCCAGTTCCACTCTCCACCAGGAAGGTCCTGCTGTGTCTGGATCGCCTCAACTGCTCCCTCGCTGCAACCAACACACACACACACACACACACACAAAGCTAACTACACACCGGTACACAACATGCTTCAGTTTTTATACCTTTGATATGTGGATTTGATCTCTGATGCACACACGCATCATTAAATCAGTTCAAAAAGTCACAGCAAGGTTAAAGATAAAGGCTGTATTCTGCACATCCTCTCACTGCGTTCAGACTTGCTTCATTCATGTACATTTGCACTCAAAATAAGTCAACCTCCACTGAAAATTAGGTGTACTGGCAAAATTTACAAACTTTCAGCTCAAAGAATTCAAACTAGAACAATTGGAATAGCTCAACACAACTAATGCTACAGGCAGTTTCTCAAAATTCAACATAATATGCCACTTTTAATGACTACTGCAGTCTCAAAATTAGTCATTCCCTTCTTAACAAGCATTTTTAGTACTCAGTAGAGCACCCTTTTGCTGTGATAACCTGCTGGAAACGTGAGCCATAGCCAGACATCAGGTTCTGACAGCGTTCCTGAGGAATCTTAGCCCATTCCTCATGAACAACAGCCTCTAGCTCTCTAATATTGTTGGGTTTTTGTGCTGCAAATGCCTTCTTCAAATCCCACCAGAGATTTTCAATGGGATTCAAGTCAGGCAACTGTGACGGCCACTCTAGTATCTTTGAAGACGTTTTCTGAAGCCAAGCCTTGGTGGACTTTGAAGTATGCTTGAGATCATTGTCCTGTTGGAAGTTGCAACGATGCCCAAGCCTCAGCTTCCTCACAGATGCCATGACGTGTTCTCCCAGGATTTCCTGATATTTGATTGAATCCATCTTGCCCTTCCCAGTGCTAGAAGAAGCAGAGCAGCCCCAGAGCATCACCGAGCCACCACCACACCACTGATCCATAGACCTGAAAAGTTGTATTTTTGTCTCATCGCTCCACAGAACAGAATCCCAAAACTTCTGTGGCTTATTTATGTGGTTTTGGGCATATTGGAGCAGACTTGTCTTGTGCTCTTGGGTCAGTAGTTGTGTATGTCTTGGAGGCCTTCAGCGTTTAGTATGTGTCTTACTGTAGAAACTGAAACCTGCCTGCTGCCACCAAGTCTTGCTGCATGTCTTTTGCAGACACTTGAGGGCTTTTGGCCACCTGCCTCCTCAGAAATCTGGTGGCAGCCGTTGATAGCTTCCTCTTCCTCTGTAGCCAGTGTTCCTTTAGCTTTGAACTTGTGAACTATGCTTCCAGCAGTATCTCCAAGAGCATTCAGTGCCTTTGCTGTCTTTTTGTATCATTTTCCTTGTTTGTGTTAAACAATGATCTCCTCTCTCATAACATGCAATCAAACGTCACAGTGAACACACCTCTCGTCAGTCCGGGTATTTGATGAGTTCTATCTCAAGCACGCCCAATTCAACTAATGAAGCCCTCAATTAGTTGTGTGTCAGGTGTGCTTGACACAACACCTGATTGGCAAATGAGTGCTTTCATGAGGGATTCCATTCAGGGGGTTGAATAATTTTGAGACTGCAGTATTCATTGAAAGTGACATTCAGTGTTGAATTTGAAGAACCCATCTATTATTATGTTCTTGCTTGAGTTGTTCATTGAACACAGCTGAACACAGGTTGTACATTTTGCCAATACACCTAATTTGCAGTGGGGGTTGAATCATTTTGAGTGCATCTGCACGCTAACTTGCAGTGTTCGAATATTTTTTTGAAAGTCATAGTTAGTTGAATGTCATATTTGCTCAAACATTTTTACCTTAGCGTAAAGTGCAACATTAGGAGATTCGCTTATTCGCCGTCTTTCTGAGAGTGTGATGAGAAGATGCTGAAGCTCCAGAGGCCTGTTTAGAATACTAGTCAGTTAGCTTAGCCTGGCATAAAGACTGGAAGAAGAGCCATATCAACCTAAGAAGTAGTTTTAATGTCTTAATGATGTGTTTAAAACTTGTTTCCTGCTGCCCCCACGTGGCCACAGATATCGATGAATGCAGGTTGAAGTGCTGACCATTACAGGCCTTAATTCTGTACACATATCATTACAGGTTAGAAACACATGAGATTTACATCTCTTTGAAAAAATGTTGAACTATTAATTCTAAACTACGATAAGTTCTACCCAAACTGTATGTCTGAGTCCCAGGGGCAAAAGTAGGAGTTCTTGTCCTTGAAATATTGCTCTGGGCCCCTCTTTTCTAAATAATTTTTCTTTTTTATTTATCAGCTCTGCGGCTGTGGGACTCAAGAGTCATGACCACCTTTCACCACCTTGCACTGGTTTGCCTGCATTGAAAGATTTTTTATAAACAAACTGACCCTTTAGCTTGTGTTTTACTAAAGCTTAATGCAAAAAGACAGCTATCCTCACTTTCAACCTAATGTAGAGGAATGCTTTTAATTTATACTACGTATAGTATGATTCAAACAAGTTTTCCATGTAACCCACAAGGTCATGGCATTTACCCAATGAATAGTATAAAGTCTTTCAATCTAAATCACACAAGAAAAACATAACAAAACCAGAATAATAATGTTTTTGCATGACAGGAACAATTTGTTGGAAATGAAGAGCGCGCTCACATTTCCACTTTCTCTCGAAACTTCATCCTCGAAATGTAAAACGCGTGACTGGCAGGTTAAGAGTATGAATGGAGGCCAGCAAAAACAGAACACACTCAAACAGAGCTGACAGAAATACAAAATACCTGACAGCCTGTTTGACAGAGCTGATACACTTATATGGCTTCATACGTGCAAGCGAACCCACGAAATGAGACATAATGGCTTTAAGATGAGAGAAAAGTGCAGATCAAAGAAGCAAAAGCAGGATGTTAAAATTTTTTTAATATTTTTGTCTGTTGCTTTTAATAATACAGCCTCTTTGGCAGGTTTGTGCCGAAGCTGTGGTCCTGTTGCAAGAGTATGTATGTGTGTGTGTGTGCGTGTGCTAGTTATAGGTTTGACAGCCTGAAGTGAAGTGTTTGTATAATTTAGGTAAAAGTGTTCTTTGTTAGGTTACTTCAAACCCCACAAGTATTGCACACCACACAACTTACAATAAGAGAAGGGTAGAGGAGATGAGTGTCAGGATAAGAAAGGAGAAAAAGTAAAGAAAAACAAAGATTGACAAGAAAGATTATAGATTCATTGAGCAACAACGACTGCATTGTCTTGAAAGCAAGTACAGTTGTTTCAAGGCTCTGGATGACGCAGGAGGTAATGTATGTCTGTGCATGTGTATGTGTGAGTGTGCGCCTTTGTATGGGGGTGATGAATGCAGTGCAAGTCTGGAAATCATTTGCAACTATTTGAAGCAGAAAAGAAATGTATGTGTGTGTTTATGTATGTGTGAGTGTGCGTGTGAGTGTGTGTGTGTGTGTGTGTGTGTTAATGACTCCCCAGTGCTATCTTTGGAGACGAAATGAGGTGGAAGAAAAGCTAAAGATAGTAAAAACCATGACTGTGACCCAAGTGTGTGTGTGTCTCTGTTTGTGTGTACAACCTGGCACAACAAAGTTAGAGAGGGAGCAAATGCTAGAAAAACAGAGGGAAAAGAAAGAAAAATGAATATGCGTGAAGGAGAATGACAGGCCAGGAGGGGGTGAGATCATAGTCTCACTGCACCTTGTTCCAATTACAATATCCTGTGTTTAGTGTGTGTGTGTGTGTGTGACTAGCTGCATATGTATAAGTGGGCATTCGTTCGTTCGCTGAATTATGCAACAGTCTTACTTTTCCCAGACTGAAATCCCTCTTTGTTCCTTTACAGCATTTTGGTAGCATTTACTTGATATGAAATGATTGCAATGCAACTTTAATGCAGATTAGTTAGAACTTTTTTTGTACTTTTATTTTGAAAGTCTATACACCCATATGAGCTTTATGATCCACATACTGTACAATAGAATAAAGTGAAGGGAGTAGCAAGAAGTGAATTCCCATGTTAAAGTTTTTGTTTAAAGCGGCACTATGCAATATTTAAACTATGTAAACTTTGGTTTCACCTTACCTTACAAAATATTAAGCCCACTACACAGTTGGGGTCTTAGTTACCTTCTCCCTTTACATTTTAATGAAAGATTCAACTTTCTCCCTGTATTGTCTATGCAGAAAATAAACCCTAGATGCTCCCACTTTGCAGTAATGAATTAAAAAGCGTAGCCATATTGCCACAATATCCATATGAGACACAGAATACTTATCTAGAGAATGTAGAATAGTGTTTTCATACAAAAAGTAGTTTGCCTGCTCTACATGACACATATAGCCTGTGTATACATACAATCCCCCTCCCGGACATACACAACTGCAAAGTCATACAACCTCACACACACATACATAATTGCAAAGTAATCTGAGGCAAAACCACAAGCAGTATCTGAAGTCAAATCTTTACCCTCAGTGCTTTCCCCTTCTTTTATGCACTCTCTCTCTCTCTCTCTCTCACACACACACACACACACACACACGCAAACGCAGTTCATCCTTTGCAAAAACCCAAATCCCCAAGTGAAATCAAACAACAACATTTCCAGGAACAGTGTGGTTTCATGCTTATGCTAATGACAAAACCCACAAGAAGACACACAGAGAAAAGAGTACATACACACACAGACACACTCACATACTCCTCCTTCACTACCTTGTCTGAAGCTGGAGTCGAAAGGCCGGGAGGCTTCCAGATCGAGGCCGTTTGTGATTGGCTGTAAGCTCAGGTCAATCACCTGGTGGAGGCGGAGCTTACGACAGTAAATGGATGCAGCTTCAGGTTCCAGAGCGATAAGGAGCTGCTCGGGACAGTCAGGAGCCACCAGACCAGCCTGGAGGAGGAAAGAGAGACAGAGAGGGAGAGAATAATGTATGAGCAGAGTTTTATTATCCTGAAAAGCTCTTAATCATATAGGAAAACGCAAAGAGACAGAAAGTTAGACAAACTAGTATCCATCATGCTTTAAGACAAACATGTAAATACTGCTCATATAAGCCTGTACTAAGTGCTGTTGGAGAGTTGGTTGTATGCATTAGTCTTTACTAGTACTCTACTGATTAGGAGTAAAGTTGAATGGCTGGTATGGTGTGTGTGTGTGTGTATGTGTGTGTGTGTAGGGCGGGGGTCTGGACACCACTTCCTGTGTTTGTATGCCGGTCTCCCTCATTGTTCACTTGTGATGACATCATCACCAGCAGGAAGCACACACACCCCGACGGCCTCAAACTGGGAGCCAGCACATGGTGTGTGGGTGTGAGTGTGTGTGTGTGTGTGTGTGTGTGTGTGTATGCATATATGTCAGTGTGCATGTGAAAGTGTGTGCACATTAGACTATTTATGTTTGTACCCGAATGAGTGAAGGGCAGATGAGCGATAATGGTTAACAAATTGATCTGCGTGTGTGGCTTTGGAAGTAAAAGGTTGTACGGTCTTTCCCATGAGCTATATACACACACGAACACACACACACACACACACACACACACACAGGTCGGTCCATTCTCATTGATGTGTATTGTGATAGGACCCCCTGGATTC
Organism: Pempheris klunzingeri; assembly: GCF_042242105.1. Lineage (NCBI taxonomy): Eukaryota > Metazoa > Chordata > Actinopteri > Acropomatiformes > Pempheridae > Pempheris > Pempheris klunzingeri. Next base: position 12,436,358 of record NC_092034.1, read on the forward strand.
CTGTCCGTGTACGCACACTTCCTAAAACTCATTGTAACACATACAGTACACTGAGGAGGAGAGTGTGATGGTGGGAATATATGCACGGAGGATAGAGGCAAAAGTGCAGGGTTATGATCTCTAACAGTGTGTGTGTGTATGTGTGTCTGTGTGCGTGTGTGTGTAGTAAGTGATCTTCCATGGGAACATTAATCAGACAGCCTTTATCTCTTGCTTTAAATGCTGCCTTTCTTTCCATCTCCTTGTTGTTCTTCCTCTCTCCATCACACACTCACCCAGTGTGTCGCATGTGTGTGTTGTAATAACACAGCATGGAACTGTTGTATGCGTTACAGCAAGATACTCACAGCCAAAGATGACCACACTCTGGACAATCGTCGTCATCCACTCAAGCTCAAGCTTTAATCTCATACAACAAGAAAAAACAACCTTGTTTTAAGCTTAATGAAAATGTGTTGTTGGTCATTTGGAGGGTTTTTAAAGGGGAGGTAAACGTCTTTTTAATCACACAATAGTTTTGGCTGCTTTAAAAGCTTATGCTCTGTATTTAATACAATATGTCAAATGTTTTATTTTCTAATCAGAGCAAGTTTGAAGCCTCTTCAAGCCAGTCATACCTATTGTTTTGTGCATGGATTTATGCGTATTCGAATTTGTGTGTGTGTGTGTGTGAGAGTGTGTTCCTACCAGGTATGCAGCCTCTCTCATGAACTGTTTGGCGGGTTGCCTCCACACGGCTGGGACGGTGATTACCCATCTGATCTCCTCCCCCTCCAGCACAGATGATGACTGGTCCTTCACCTCCTAAAACAGAATAAGGGAAACACTTTCTTTGCTAAAACACTCAAAGTCAAGCTAAAGATATGAGCTTCCATCAAAGCACAGGACTATGAGCTGCAGCAAATCATTTGAAGTCATCTTTACACCTTGGATTGCAAAGAAAGAGGAATACATAAGCCATATCTTAAGAAATCACACACGTATAATCAGTGTATAAACTTGTCCACTATGGGGCACCGTACAGCAATCATAAACTGGGGCTTTAAAGCGTACCTTTAGAGCATGCTCCCTGAAGAAGCGCAGGGCGTGAGCAAACACCTCGATGGCCCTCACCCTCCGACCGTTGACCGCCTCCAGCTCTGTCTCCATGGTGAGGTCCTGCAGCAAACACAGCCTACACTGCAGAAACTCTGCGGCAAGAGCAAGCCATCTTTCTGATGTTTAAAGCTTTAAGGGACACTGGAGCCTACACTTCCCACAGTGCAACCTGGAATCAACCATGTCTCTCAATTTCAACATCACCCATTTGTCAAGCAGGTTTTCTGTTATGAATCTCAAGTCTCAAGTGCAACCCTGATGACATCACTATGACCTTGTTAGGGTAATTATACTCGACAAAAATCCTCCAGGCTCACAAATTATGTTATACAACCATTTTACTGGCTGAGTTATACATCTCATGGTTAATTCATTGATGTAAATAGATGTAAAATTGGCCCTTTTGGTCTGAATGTCTTAAATAAAGTTGGCTGTCTCTCACTATTCTGCTTCTCTCATCTGATTTCTCTGATCTCTCTTACACTTGTGCTGTGGATCTTCATTTTGAACTTATCAAAGTAGAGCCAGTGCCGGGCCTCCTCTGGGTCCAGGTCGTGGTAGAAGTCTCGGGCCGCAAACCCAAAACTGTGGAATCGCAATTCGGGAGTCAGCAGCAGACATGTCGGGCTCTTCTGATTGGCCACCCCGGGGTCGCCGCCCTCCCAGCGCCTGCATAGATTGGACGAAAGTGATGTCAAGGGTAGAAAATAATAGAATAGAATAGAATAGAATAGAATTGAAAACGACAAACACAGGCTCTTACTTCATCATGTGTATGGCTTCTGAGTCCTGTGTGAAGCTGAACGCGTAGCCGCTGGAGGTCGTTCCAAAGTCTATCGCCACCACAACAGAGAACGGACAGGACATCCTGGGTCTGACCTCCACCCTCTGAGAGAGAGAAAGAAGGCCCGATGGAGAAGGACATGTGCTCATTAATCTCCTTTTCATCACCTTCCTGTTTTAGTAGCAGTGCCAGGGTGTGTATATTTCTCCACCGCAGATTGGAGTCTTTGTTGGGTACTTGTTCTTAGTCTCCACTCCACTTTAAACTGTGAGTATAAGTGTTATTATAAACCACTAATGATAGTGAGAAGTGGATGTGGGTTTACAGGTTGTGTTCAAGAGCTCTATATAAAGAAACTAAGTAGTAAGTGAAAAGGGTGTGTACGAGTGTCTGTGGTGAATGGTGGTGAGTGGTGTTTGTGTGCATAGTTACCGGTGAGGGTGTGGGTGTGAGAGGTGTGATGCTGCAGTCATTTCTAGCTGTGGCAGGCGAAGCAGGCGCTGATAAATTATCACCTGGGAATTAATGGATAAAAGAGGAGAAATTTAACGATATGCAGGGGTGGATAAAATCCCATTATTACCATGTTTCAGCATTGGAAAAGGGCCACACGTACTCCACTGGAAAAATCTGTGTGTTTCAAGTGATATGCAGCCTTGGGAATACTGTCTTATCGATAGGAAAAAGATGTCATTGGACTGTCATCCACTGCTGATACTAACATCCATATACGCAGCGAGTTGGGGTGTAATCACAGTTGACCTGAAGCTCTCTGGATGTGAGGTTGCACATTTGTAATGTGCAGGAATGACTGGAATGCCACTGGAATCTGATTTAAGTAATATTTCCAAGTGGGAGAGGGACATGGAAAGGTCAGCGTGTTCACGCTCCAAAAGATAACCAGAGAGAGGTGAGTCATTTTCACCAGGTTGCCATAGTAATGAAGTGTGTGCAGAAGCTGTATGTGTGTCTCACCGGGTAGCTGCAGGCTGTTGGGGTCTGGCTGCATCACGTCAGCCATCTTCACAGGAGCCAGGGTCTGCGGAGCAACACACCAACACCAACATGATGCATAAAGAATGATTAGTAAGGAAAACACTGCTTTGGCTTTGACTTGCTCATCAGTGTGATGTTCCTGAGACGTAATTCAGATGAAAAAATACACAATTGTGAAATGTGTAAAATTATAGTGGTAAATAAAATAAACTAAATAAATGAACTTAAACCTGCACTGATTCATTTTTGGCTGGTGCAGCAGCTGTATTATTCACTGTACATATTCACTCTCTTTTAGCTCTGTTTTAGTCTCCGCCAACTCCTGAGGGAAATATCTGGCTCTTAAACCGCTAAATTAAAAGACAATAAAATGCTTCGTCTTGATGGTTATAGTTTTCTGTTCATAAAAATGTGATTTAGCGTAGCTTTAAATAATTTATTCTAATGGGTGGACTTTTCAAATTAATATGAAGACAAAGAGGTACTAAAAAAGTAAATACAAAAATACTACCCTAATGAAAAATAAGACCCTAATTAATCATTGTCATTTTGTTTCATCATTAACGGGTGTTATACATATTTTAAACTGTTGAAATGGCATAAGATAAATCCAGTACACTGGGTAGTGAATAGGGAGTAATTTTGGACACACTTCAGATATTCAGATATTCATCAGCCAAATAGGGGAAGTGATGAAGACACACCCCAGCCATCTTTCACAGTCTGTCACAGTGCACTTGAACTTTTAGCTCCCAGCTGCTGTAACGGCTTGCAGGTCAGCGAGTGGTTGCATTGGTCTGGTTGCATTGGTCTGGTTGCATGGGGAAGCCTTCGCGTCTAAGTTTATGGATCAGAACATCTGCCAAACACCTTATACGTGAATGCTGCACAACTACAATGTGAGCCAGCTTTCGATCTCTGTCTCTGTTAAAAAAGCAAGAAAACACGTGGGCAAGTGAGAGAAACTGTTAAAAATAACATGACGACTATTGTGCAAAGGCTCATTAACATCTAATTCTATCATCACAAGCACGGGTGTGACAGGAAAGTGAATTATAGAAGACAAAAGAATGGGAAGATGTGCATGCATGAAACGTGAGAGAAAGAAATCTACTGCTTCAATACAAGAGTGCCTGAGTGTATTTAATTTGTTTTATTCAAACAGTCCTAATTAAAGTTGTCTGTATGTTGACTGTATGTCCTACTGCATACTCTGTGTGTGTGTGTGTGTGTGTGTGTGAGTGTGAGTGTGAGTGTGTGAGTGTGAGTGTATTGTATTGCAGCACTGGGACTCATTGGATGAGTGTGTGATGTGGGCCAAGAGCAAACTAAACAGATGAGTGCAGTGAAACAAAGACGTGTTTGTTTAAATGTCTTTCTGTGAGTGCTAGTGACTGTGTGACATTGAGAAAGTTATATATAGAGATAAAGCGACTATAAGTTAGTTTGACATCCCTTTCTATGTGTACATGCATGCAACATCTGTATGCATTTATCCAAGCATGCGCCTGAAACATCTGAGCACATTGTGTGCGTGCGTGTGCATCATTGGGGTTCGTTCCCAGCGTCTGTCCCCGCTATTTGATGATAAAACCAGAGGATGAAACTCCTCATCTCTCCCCTGCTTCAATTCTCTTGCAAGCGCTTTTTTCTTCCCTTCTCTCTGCTCGCATCTCGTCATCTCTTTAAACTCAGTGTGCTGTGGGAGAATTACACCCCTCCAATCTTTTTTTTCTCCTTCTCTCTTTCTTAGACGAACAACTGAGATCTAGCAGGAGAATCAGCAGAACAAGCAACTCTAACTCCCCTGAGACGTTACATTAGGGGCAGATTGTGCAACACACTCCACTTTTATGCACCATTAACAATCAAGCTCTATCTCTGGAGTATGTGGAAATATTTTGTAAACATTAAGGGTAGATTTACTGGGAAAACAGGATTTAGTTGAAGTCAGAAGACTGTTGACAATGCAAGTTTTAGATTACATTTGACAAATGCTTTTGTCTAAACAGAGCGTAAGTTCTTTCTCTGAATGTTAACTCACCTCTTTCTATGCTGTTGCAACACTATACCCTTGTCCTTTTTTGCCTCTCCAAAAGTATTCCCAAACTCTGGATTTCTGCAGTCCGAAGTTTGGAATCCGCCTCCAGGGAGGGAGATGGAGAGGAGAGCAGGAGGAAACTGTGAGGAGATACAAGAGGATGCTTTTCTAGAAATCCCTTGTTAAAAATGTGGGACTTCCCAGCTGACCTGCAGACGGATTTCCCAAAATTGGAATTCCCAAATGAGAAAAGCTCACAATAAGATGTGATGGATGGAGAAATGTTCTGCAGCCTGAAGGAAAGGACTATTTTTCTCTTCTTCTTCTGAGAAAGTTCCAGCTTTTCCTAATGAAGCTCTGAGCTGGATTTTTAGTTCTGCCTCTCTGCAGCCGAGCTCACCGCCTCTCCGCTCGGCACAGGAATGTCAGAGAAAAGTCGTGACACACACACACACACACATGAGTTGCAATAGTGGGAGGGCTGTGACAGCGCATAGGGGGGGAATGCTGGGGGATCTACCTCACTGGGAAATTGCAGTGTGTGTGTGTGTGTTGGAGAGTGAGGGTGGAGTATTCCTGAGCTGTGTATCCCAGTTAAGTCATCTTGCCCTCTCCCTCCCCTCCTACTCCTCCATATGTATCCTTCCTCTGTTTAATTATCTCTTCCTGTCTTCCTCTTTTCATCTTGTCCCCTCTTCATCTCTCTTCAAATGCTGTTGTTTTCTTTTAATTCTCTTTTCTTTCTTCGTCTATCTCCACTTCTTTGTCTCTACTCCTTTGCGTTGATTGTACTGTGGCTGCCCCCTTAACCTTTTTGTAACCTTTATGTCCAACTTTCTAACTTTGCAGACAAAAGCAGGAAGCAGCCAGGTGTGTTCGGTCAACTTAACGCCAATGATAAACTTCATCCCACTTTGGCGTTTTGCCCTGTTAAGTGTTTTCTTTGATATGATACACAGAGGGGAGGAAAACTGGTGACTCACACCAAATGTTTCAGACATGAGAGTGTAATCAGTCCTCTCATCTAAATCTTGTCAAGAGAGAAAATAAGCTCCCAAAATGTTAAACTATTTCTTTAAGTTTGATAGTTAAACTGTAGCTATACGCTTCAGCTGCACTCTTACCCAATATCTGTGTTTTCCTTATGCTGTGTGTAGATCTGTGTGTGTGGATCTTGAGGTCCACATCAATGCTGCAGGGATTTGATTTCACCCCACTGGAGCTGTGATTGAAAGCATACATTAACCCCCAGTGCTTGCACACACACGCACACACACACACACATACAGAGTGAGACTAGCCGGCCCCGGTCCCAATGGGCAGAGGAAGTCAAACCTCTTGAGTACGTGAAAGAAAAGGCCTCTGGTATATACACACACACATCCACATACACTCAGTCTCCTTGTCAGATTTCCAAATCGAATTAGGTTGTGTGTGTGTGTGTGTGTGTGTGTGTCTGGAAGCCATTACCTGGCATGTCTCCCCTTGCTGCCCAAAAACCAAGAGGCCCCATACGGATCCTGCCATCACCTTTTTCTTTCTTTCTTTCTCTCTTTCTTTCTTTCACTTTATTGCCTCACATTATTGTTATTTGACATCTGTCCCTTCTCTGCTTTATGGGCCATTCTTCTTTCTGTTCTCTTGCATCTTTCTTTGTTTAATGGCCTTTGTTTGATCCCTTGCCCACATTCATTTGCTTCAGTTTATTTTCTAATGACTAACATGAGGTGGTGGCATTTCAACAGCTTTGCTGGGTTTTTCATAATGTTGGGCATCTGCCTGGCACCTCTTTTTGGAAATCATCTTCATCCCAATCTACATTAGACCTGCTCAGACCCACCAGGGGGGCCTTGGTCGAGCTCCTCCATCACCTTGGAGACACAAAGCTGTGAAACAGGTCCTTAGTCTTTAGGTACAGCCTCATCCTTCTCCTTGGAGGGCGAGACGCAGGAAGCCCAATACAGGAAGTGATGGAGTCAGGTGACAGGAAGGAACCCCTGTGCGGCATTCCTCTCATGAATTCCACATTATCTCTGGGACCCTGGAAGTCCTCGAGTGACGGAAACACGCCCATAACATACACATGCAAGTGTACATGCAAACACACACACACACACACACCCTAGACACTATCTGAGACAATATTCTTCCTCCAGCTCATCTAAATAGAGCACAATCTCAGTGAGAACCTGTTACTTCCCATCCAAATAGCATCAAATGGCACAGTTGGTCCTAAAGTGTCACATTTGAGGAATTCTTTTTTGTAAAGGTGGTTTAGTTTATTATTTCTTGTTGATCACTCTAAATAGTGTCAGCTATAACACACATTCATGGTAGTGTCTGCTAAAGCAATAGTTCGCTAACATAGATACCACTCTTATCTCTGTACAGTAAATATGAAGCTACAGTCAGCAGCCAGCTAACTTAACTTAGCACAAACAGTGGAAACGTGGAGGGAAAAATCCACCCACCAGCACCTTTAAAGCTCACCTACTTACACAGCAAATGTTTGTGCTAAGCTAACCAGCTGGTGATGGAAGCTTCAGGTTTAGTCTCATGACATGAAAGAGGGGTCATCTAACTTTTGACAAAAAAGCGAATAAGCATATTTCCCAAAATGTCCAAGCGCTCCTTAAAATAAATAAATATTTCATTTTATTTCATTATTTTATCTTTGAAGCTTTTGCCCATATGACAGGGTTTTTGTTAACACATGGAAGTATAAGTCCAGTATAAATTGATAGATTAGAAGTCGTAAAGGTGCATGGAATAATGGATCATTTGAACATCTATAATTGTATTACAATTAGTTTGCTGATAAAGAAGAGAAATGGTTAAAAGCTCCAGAGCAAACAAGTAATTGAATGTTGAGCTGACTTTGTCAAAAATTAACTGTCAGGTTTGAGTTTCAAAAAGTAGTGATAGACGTCCTGCACAACCACGTGCTATTTGGAAAAATGTTTCCTTCCATTTTCTTTCATCAAGCAGAATAATATGCGGATCCACTTACCCTGCATTGGTTTTGCAGGTTATAAAGTAGGAGTACTTACTCAACCTCTCAACCCTGAATCTTCTTGTACAAATGCTGCATGACTTTATGCACCATTTTTCAAGCAAACACGTTAAACACACGAGGGGCCTGGAGTCTGGACATGTAAAACACACAGGGGAACCATTCGAGCAGGAGTGGAGTAGAAATGTCTGCATGTACTGGGTGACCCCTTGTTTTCTTTAAAGTTTCTGGAACAAATGTCTTACAGGACTAATTTTAATGTTCACCGAAGCCCTTTTAAAATCGAACACAGTGTAGGCCGGCAGCCAGCTTACTGGAGCGTTAACAGCACCTCAGTGGTGAGTGTTAACACGGCCTCGGACTATAAGCACTGGTGCTTGCTGGAATATTGAGTTTGGACAGAAAATAATAAAGGCAATATTGTACCATTGAGTGTGTGCTAACATGCCACTTCCTGCTCATGTGCATGTGAGGGTGTGTCATATGTTCCAGTGTGTGTGTGTGTGTGTGTGTGTGTGTGTGCGTGCATCTGTGTAAGTGGCATTGGATAAATGCATCAGTGAAGCCTGGGGTGGGGACCCAGGGCCACAGGAAAGGCTGGGGTAGAAGATACACACTCTCTCTCTCTCTCTCTCTCTCTCTCTCTCTCTCTCACACACACACACACACACACACACATGTTAAACATGGCTGCCCTGTCTGGGCTATTGTGTAATAAAAAAGAGAGGGAGGGTGAGGGCTGGAGAGAGGTACAGGAAGGGAATTTATGATTTATGATTCAATAGCAAAGACAGAGGGGGAAATTTATAGCAGAAAGGGACTGACAAGAGGGGCGGGGGGGGGGGGGGGGGGGGGGGGGGGGGGTCATGTAATAAGAGTGAGGAGAAGGAAAGGGGGGGAAACAGTTAAAGTGGAGTAGTTCCTTTTGTCCATAGCTAGGTGTGATCTGGGTATCAAATCTGCAGTATGAGGCCCCACAGATCAAACTATTTAGTAACGTGCTAACAGAACAGAACACACAGTTAAAGCCAAGATACACTCAGCTAGTTTTGGTCTCCGCTTGCCTGCAGCTTGCTCGTGCATGCAATCATAAGGAAAGAAGCCTGACAGCCCTTTATGAGCTTCCCAAGGAGAGGTATATCGGGTCAGCGTGGATAAATCAACTGCTCACACACACACAGATTTGAGCTGACACTCTAAAGAACATCTGGTGTTCTTGAGCACTGATTTAATGTCCCCATCTCCTTCTGAGCACATATGCACGACCATGCATCTTGCATCCAGCTGAGACAATGCAGAAATAATGTAGCAAGCTGGAAATCTGTTACAGTGACGATTTACGGTGGCCTGGAGCTTCTCTGACTGCATAAAGATCAAACAGTGGTGGTTGTGCAGTGGTGGCAGTGCCAGGTAAATGGACAAATACGCAGTATAGTCACTCTCAAGATGTGGTATTTACAGGCCTCTGCATTAAGAAATTGTGTATGAAATACAGTAAAAAAAAAACTTTCTGTATTTTAACTGGTCTGGACTTCAACAGACATTAGTCGTAGTTCTGGAGGTGGGAGAGGGATCAGGATGCAGTATTCATGTTCTTAGTTCCAGTTACACAACCTTGATCAAAATTTACAACAATGGCAATGTTTCTGCCAGTGGACAGGCTGTACTGCCCAACAGCCACACTGTGTGTTACAGTCGCCCTCCGCTGTGATTTTAGGGTAATGCACCCTGTTATGTGCTGCTGACCCAGGGTGTCTCCTGTCTTACAGCTTATTTCAACCTGAGCATGTGGACCGGTCAGGAAGACAGCTTTTTGATCCAAGCCAAAGCTGTAATCATGTATTCTTAATTTCACCTCAGTTGCCATGAGGTGCACAGAACTGTGGCTGAATGAGGATTTTGAAAATGTAACATGATTTACTACTGTTTTCACTGGACAACATTTTCCAGCGCAGGTTTTAAAATGGCACTTTACTACCAAGGTTTTGTTAAATAGAATCATCTGTCATTTATACCAAAACAGTGTTTCTGATTCAGAACAGCCGTCATTGCTGAAAACTTTCTCAGCTCTCTAAATGTGCAGGATGGAAACAGGTGATGCTGAGTTTTTGGCTTTGACCAAAAATAGACAAAACAGTCACAGAAGCTATTAAAAGGCTCTGATGCAAGCGAAGTGGCGTCTCTGAATGGACAGAATGGAGAAAACGTTTACCCTTTTATGTTGGCTATGCCGTCATTCTCTATATCTCAATTAGACTGTGAGCACACAGAGCAAACATATAGTACATAATATTATTCCACAAGACACTTGGCTGTGATGATACAACATAAGGGACATTTAACCTTTCAAATATTGAAATTTAATTCAATTTAATCTAATTTGATTTAATTAATTTGGACTTTCATTTTGTTTTCTGAATAAAAAAAACAATAATATAGTCTTTTAGCCTTGCCTAAAGCAAACTTTGTGCTTCTCATATATTACAAATACACTGACATCACAAAATTAAACTTCTGCTTTTGTGAAACATAAATACCTGTTGACCAACGGGCTGTTTAACAATACTTTCCAAGGTTTTCCTCAAAGGCTCTTCTAAACATCTGGATAAAAAGTATTCTGTCCGCTGCACCAATAGCACTCCTGTTGTTTAATCCAAAGATGGTCCCACAAATTGACATGTATGGCCCAGTTTGTATGAAAGGTTTTTAATTGTCTATACTGATGCCTCTTTCCATCATTCATAGAGGAATGTAAGAAGCAGACATTCCAGCACCCACCAGGAATGTCTAGATATTCTTAATTCATCAGTTCAGCCACACTTAATTAATTATATGTGTATTTTGCATCGTAGCTTCCTTAGGTTTGGATTTTAAGAAGACAATAGCATACTTGGCTTCCACATAGACAGTGTCAAATGACTTACTGCTCTCGTTTATTTCATAGCTGTGCAGTGTGTTTAAAGAATATGTAAAAACTAATAAATATTCATCTTTCTGAAAAACAGATGTGATTGGGGTGTAATGGTTAAAGATGAGGCACAAACTGGGGATTTCCTCGCCCCTGAAAAGCATGTGCACGCCACTTATCACGCTCACCTATCAAATTCTTTTATCTGCTGCACTTTTCTTCTCCTCTTTCTCCTCCATAAAAGCCTGAACAATCAGAAAACTAGAGCCTCGTCTGTTGAAGACAGGTCAAACCCAGTTAACGCAGCCACGTTGTCAAATATTAACTGGTCATATTGATTACAAAAAAGGACAACGAGAAAAATGGGTTATATTTTGTTTACTTACGTGAATGGAGAGGCGGGGCGGGGCGTGCTGTCGTCTGAACCAATAGCATCGCTAGGAATCATTGACTGACGTAGATTCCAACCAATGACCGCTATGTGCAGCTGGACGAACGCGACCACGACACAACATTTTCCCCCCTCGACGTTTGGACAGAGAAACAGTGGATTTATCCGCATTTTAGGCAACAACGCGAACAAACTGTCAAAGGAGACGCGAGTTTGTGTTGCGTGTTGGAGATTGTTATCAGAATTTCTTTATTGTGTGCTTTTCCAGAGGCGCCCCGGACCGGAAAAGAGTCGTTTTCCCCCCTCGACAGCTGGTTTGCGGATTCCCCCTATCTGCATTTGAAGTTGTGTGGTGAGTGTGTTGTTATTGGCGGAGTACAGAGGGAAGCTAGCTGTTTGCTGTGGAAAACTAAGAAAGAAAGAAAGAAAGAAAGGTGTCAGAAAGGCTAACGGTCAGCATTGTCAAGTAAAAAGTAATTAACGTGTCATTTTCTGTTGAAAAGCCTGTTTGTTGATAACTTGCATCAGTTTAACAGTTAGCATTACTCGCTTTGCTTCGCCACTCAAGCCCTCAAATGTCAGTCTGAAAATGTGACAAAAAACTATTAAGAAAATGCTGAAAACAACTTAAGAGTCTCCTCCTACATCAGAAATAGTATTATAGTGATAAACTATAATACTGGAGCACTGTCAAGTTGATGAAAATATGTTCTTATCAGTAACGTGTAGGTTAGTATAACTGCTACAGACGTTATGGTATAATAGCCAGTCGTTGTTCATCATTACAATCATTTAATCCTCCTTTTAAAAGTCATTAGAAGTGTGACTTGTTGGATTATTTGTTATAAATCGTGAGAAATGTTTTTTTCTCCGAAGCCACGCAGGCATTGGTGTTTTTGGAGGAGAGTAGAGAGAGTTGTGGTGGGATGTTTGTTCACATGCTGCATTCAAGGACCCATTGTGAGTTTCGTTCCTCAGCGGTACTACAACGTGTTGTCCTGGAACAGTTCAGTGAATCGGGTAGTTTATCAGTTCCCAACTTTTTTGACTTGAGACCCCCGATTGTGAACCTGACCACTTGCCACCTCTCGGGGGTGTTTATGAGTTGCAAATAGCTCAACCTAAAAGTGATGTTCCTGTTCGAGATTGTTGCACTTGGTAGTATTTAGAGGCGTAAAGGTAACCACTTATTTGTAATGAAGAAGGGAAGATGAGTGAAAAGTGTGTTAAATTAAAGCATAACTTGTGATAACTTAAATCAGAGGTATTACTCACTTCACATTTATACTGTGGCATAGTTGGGAACCACTGGAGCAGTTAATAGAGTTCAGTTAATTGACAATAATATTTATAGTTGATTTCTTGTTTAGGTCATTTTTCAACCAAAAATGTCAAACGATAACTGTCTGAATCTGTGGAATGTGATGATTTACTGCCTTTCTCTCTTATGTATCAATCAAAATGTGATATTTTATGTTTTTGGGATGTTGGTTGGACAAAACAAGCAACTTGAAGACATTACCTTCGGCTTCAGGAAATTGTCTGGCTTTTTTTTTCTTCCTACTTTCTGATATTGTATAGATTAAATGTGATGAATCAGTTAAGTTAAAAACAACTGTCTGATTGATATTGAAAATAGCAACACAATTCAACTCAATCATAAACTATAGCCTCCTAAATGATTGTAAAGTTTAATCAAAGCTTCTTTAAAACAGAACATTACAACCATCATGAGAGTAGAGTTCCCTACTTCCCAGCACACATCTACTACACACCTGTAAAGTTTCATGACAGCATCTTGCATGACATATAAAACACACACACAAACTCACAAGGTGAAAACAATACCAGTCTCACTGTCACAGCTGGTAGTGAGCTCATGGCTTTATGGTGGTCACAGAAGTTATTTCTTCAATGTAAAATTGAGTGTGAGGGTTGCAATCTGCGCCTTGTTGGCTTAGCTGATTGTAAGTTGCTGTTACAGGCCGAAACACGAGGATCACTCCACATTTGTTGCTGAGAAACCAGAATGTCAGCTGCTGTCTGACACTCAGTTAGTGACTAATGGCATTAACAACTGTAACCTTTGACCACAGAAGAATGAAGCATAATGTCTATTTGTGACAGTGACACAGAGGTCTGATGGTGTTAATCTGTGCTGTGATGTTTATTGTTGACAGGACAGGGAGAGAAAAAAAAACAAATGCCATCCACATTTGAACCATTTTTCTCAACAGACAAAAAAACCCTTGGCTCTTTTTCATCAGAATAGACAGCAGAGGAAGGAGGGTGAATGATTTAAAGTTCTCTGCTCAGGGCTGGATCTTGTTCAATGTTGGGATCCATCATCTAATCACACAGTATTACCCTCTGGGGGGAGTAGGAATTGAAATCGTGTGGTGGGATATAACCAGATGTTTCGGTGTAGCTGCTCACATATCCATGCCACGTTACTTCTTTCTGACAGCACTTTGGTTGCTTTGTTTTTCATTTGCTCTCCACATGCACTGCCTACCTGCACACCTACGTACTAATATTTGTCAGAGTTTAATGCTGCTTATCCTTCAAATGGAAATCAACATGTTGTGAACATTGCCCTTTACTTGCCAGCTTCAGACTTCTGGAGAGCTGGTCAATGTGGCTGAAATCATTAACACAATATCAGCCTCACTTTTGCCAATATCATCAGAAATGATGATATGGCTAATGTTTTCAATACAATTGTTGAAAACCATGGCTGTTCCACTCTTTACATTGTATCTGAGAAAAAAAAAAGCCCCAGTAACAAATTTTGTTGGTATTCATTGACTGTTTGCTCAAAGTGAGAGCTGAAACAATTAATCAATGAAATGACTTTGAGTAATCTATCAAGCAAAAAAAAAGCAACAATCTGTTGTTCCAGCCAGCTTTTTGTCTGTTTTGTATCAGTGTAATCTTAATATCCTAAGGGTTGGTCTGATAAAACAAGACATTTGAACATGTTACCTTGGGGTTTTTCACATTTTATCGCATAAGTTCATGTAAAATTTGCAATTCCCACATTCCTCGGATCATGTGAATGCAGCCCCAGACCACGTGACCGACCCAGCTTTCTAACGTTAGCAAGGTGGCTAACAGGATTTAGCAAACTTGAGCTACGTTGCATCGCAGCACAGAGTAATCCCCACTGGAGAAACGACGAGCGCGCAGTCTTGGCCGTGTAGTTGCAATAACTTTGTGTAACGTTCCACTTTAAAGCGAACACCGAGATCACCATGCCAGGTAAGTTTAACTTTTAAAACCGAGAATTCAGACGGCCCGTCCTCTCTCTGTGTGTGGAGCTGCTGTAATCCCCGGAGCGGAGGCTTGTTTTGTTGACCTGCTTCACTGATGCTGCCATGCTTTAGCAGCGTGCTAGCTGATAGCGGAGCAGCCTCGACTTTGTTTGGCCTCCAGCATCCAAACGGGAGAGGAGTTTGACCTCCACTCGTGGTTTACGGGTGACAATAGCGCACGGTTTGTTTTTCAGTTGATGCGTTGCGTGCGTTTTAGCCGTTTTCACGCAAACGCACTTTACGGCTTTGATGAAGATAAGTGCTTTTCAGCCACCTAGCCCGCTACCCTTTTGTTGTTGCTGGGATAGCTTTCACCTTAGGCCCGTTCATTGACAGCACAGTTATGTGAGTGTGTGTGTCTAGCTAGCACCGTTAACTAGCCGCTTAGCATTGCCTCGGCTAAAACCGTCCAATCCTTTGACCAACTTTCCAGGTAGGCCCGGACACCTGGTTAGCAGGTTAGCTCTGTGGACACGTTAGCAGGCTGTAAGCCCCTACGACACAGCTCCTGTTACACACAGACCGCACACTGACTCCTACATTACATAATCTGTTATGTAGCGGTTTATTCTCTGTTTTTCAAAGCGCATATCATTCACAATTGATGGAGTTGCACAAATATATCTTGTATTCTCGCTTTTTTCTTTAATAAATTAACAATTGATTAAAACAATTGGCTCCTCGGCAGGCTGACCGGACATTCACGTGTTGAGTTTGATATTTTCACATCAAACTATTTTATGATATTTCTACCTAAGATTATTCCGTAGTTGTCCCGTTAATTTCAGCAGGTTACAAATGTGTTCACAAGTTGGAGGAATGTCAGTTATAATTTCTAATTTTTCTGTGCCTAAGGCAGCGACTCAGAAGTAATTTAATCAATTACTTAATGTAACGGTCAATTTGTTGAGTAATTTCTTTTGTTGAGTTTGAAAAGCGTCCAACTTTGTAAAAATTAGTTACCCGCAGAGACATTGTCACTTTATTTGTTTTCCTCGTCCAACAGTCTAAAATCTTAAAATATTCAATTTAAAATGAGTTGAAAGAGACAAATGGTAAATACTTCCTTTTACATCAAATATTGAAATAATTGTAGATGATTTGAGAATCTAGTCTGTGAAGTGGCAGAAAATCGTTAAATAAATGTCCATCATAGTTTTCCCAGAGCCCAAAGGTGTTACTTCAAATGTTATTGTTCAACCAGCAGCCAAAAATCCCCCCAATTACATTAAAGTTCCTGCAACCAGTCCACAATTATTTATTTTTACTTGTTAATGACTAAGGATTGCCTGACTATCAAAATTGTTGCCAAGTAACTGGTTATAATAATGAAAGTTGTGATTTTTAACAGAAGCACAGACCCGAATTTATTTTCAAATAGAAAGTCCCATTTTCATCACTGCTTGATCTAATTTCTGTGCATTGTTCATCTTAACGTATCATGTAAAATATATTCTACTCATGTACAAGAAACATGTAAAACTTGATGAGAGATGTGAATGCAAAGCAAAAATCAGAAAATATACAATCAATTTGAAGGAATTGCAATGAAGAAATACATAATCAAGCAGCAAAATTAACAATCATTATCAGCTTTTTAAAGGGGAGTGCAGAAATCCTCCATACAGCGAGGTGATTGATCATCAGGAACATCCAGTCAGAAAATGTTTATCACAACAGAAAGTAATTTGACTTGAGCACATTCATGTTGCTATTCTTGTTAATTTTCTTCTTATTATCTTTGTAGTCCTCCAGGAGAACTGCATTTTACCTTCCCGCTGCTAATCCAGCCTCATCCAATGGGATGAATTCACACCACTCCCAGGCACACAGGATGCTAGACTCCACTAACTAAATATTACATGGTGACCAGCACATGGTTATGCAACATGAACATGTTAAGTGCCACATGCAGGACACATTGCCACAGTGCTCGCTGCCTCTACTTTTCCTTATTCATGCTGGTTGGACCCGTCTGAGCAGAGGAACAGTGACTCTCAGCAACTGTTGGAGTTGTTAGGGTTGGGATTCACTTGATAATTTTTAGCTTAAAGGATTAATTTTTCAATCACATGATATGGTTTAATTCTGTCAGTGTCAGAAGATAGTGATAACTGTCTGTCACAAGGCCAAGGTGATTTCTTCAAGTTGCTTGTTTAGTTCACCGTCACTCCAAAGCCCAAGGATAGTCAATTCTAAATGGTATAAAACAGAGAGGCAGCAAACCCTCACATGTGAGAGGCTGGAACCAGAAATGTGTTGAGGTCAAATATGAAGCAAAGCCAATAATTTTAGTTCAAACCTCCATGCATTTCTAATCAACATGTAGCTGATAGACATCTTGGGTAAGCATTGTTGTCCGTTTTGTGTGTGCCCCCCTCCCCCCTCCTATGCCTCATAAATGCACCTCAAGTGTTGTGCATTTGTTTAAAGGCAACCGGTAAAACTGGTGATTGATGCTACAGGGCTGTTGTTTTTATGGGCTTGAGTAAAATGAATTTGAAACACTGGCATGCACACACCCGCATGCTTCAAACACTCTGGCACCTTGTTCGACAAGTGCAGAATTAGATTTAGGCTTGTATTTGCTTGCAAAACGGTATTTCTTCCCCTCTCACTCTCTCCTGCCCTGATTATTGTTTGCCTTCAAAGCTGAACATTTATCACTGCCCACAGACGGACAGAAACACGGACAGCTTTGGGGCAGGCAGACACACCTCTTTTCAGTCTACTAACCTACTTAGATTATACATGTTTATTTGAACTCCTCTGAAGGACATCATGTTCCTACTGTCATTTTGTACACTGAACAGCTATCTGCTCCGGATCGCAGTCGGCTCCAGTGTTGATTTTTGTCAGACTGAACGAGACAGAAACGGCAGGAATAGCTGTTAATGAAACATGTCCTTACTGTGAAAATCTGGTTATTTTATAGGTGAAGCTGCCAGGAGTTTAGGGAAATGAGCCCTCATAAGTCAAACATTGCAATGGTGTGTCTGCATCAGGCTGACCCTGGGGCTGTGTGCATGGCTCGGTTGAGATCATCAGGTTTTTTTCTTTTTTCTTTTCTTTTTTTTCCTCCCCCTCTCTCCCCACTGTGAGGCCACAGTTGAGTCATGACAAGTCTGTTGGAGCTGGCTGGCAGTCTGAGGATTATGTCATTATAGTGGGCATTTAACACCGGAGCTGGAGTTCTGTATCTGTGTCGCAGAAGTGGGGATGCACTAATAATCATGTTTGATCCTGATTTTTGACATTATTAATTCCTGTTGGAATGTTTAGAATATGTACAAGAGATGCAGTACTGTGCAAAAGTTTTTGGCAGGTGTGAAGAAATGCTGTAAAGTAAGAATGCTTCCAAAAATATAAAGTATAAGTACTGTATATACAGGATTTTTATGTGTGGCAGAGAGTAAAAGATATTTTAACAATCAGTCCAACATGTCCGGTGTAAAGGTGGGAGAAGAAGCGCTAAAAGAGGGAAATTCCTCACATGAAGGTGAAGCTTGGTCCTCAGACTTGGAAGCCAGATAATTCACCAAACTTTTTTTTTCTACAAATGCTTCTTTTATTTACTGTTCTGTTACGTTTCTTAGTTTTATGTCTTTGATTTTAGTTTAAAATCTTACTTGATATGATTGTTTGCTCCACACTGAAGCTAAACTTTATTTATGGAAATGAGGAAGTTGACATTGTGCTTATTTTATCCTTTTTATTAGCATAAGCCAACTAATTTAACACCCTGGGCGCATGTTGCCTGTGCCTGTGAGTGTTGATGTATGTCTTTGTGTGTGTGTATGCGCGTTTTCCCGGTTCATTATAACACACTGTGGCCTTTTGCTGCAGCGCTGCAATCCACCAACCTGAAAGCCTCCTGATTGTGGTCATAAAATGTCAATGACTCTATTAAGCCTTCAGACTCATTTCGGTGTTTGCAGTGGGCACATTTTTAGTTATCACAAGTAGTTTTGGAGGCCAGTCCCAACTGGAGGTGCTGTTTTTGGTCTGTTTCTTGTTTCCATCATGAGATTTGGAAAATAGTTTTTGGGTGGTTTTATTGTTTATGAGCGCTGAGACTCAAAGACTTCTCTACCTGTGGCAGCAGTTTTTCAGCTATACTTAAAATTTAATTGAGATGCTGCTAATTCATTTAGTTTGCATTTAGGACTGAAATGTTGGAGCCTAGATTCAAATCAAATAATCAGCCAATGAGACCCAGCTGTGGGCTAATGAGCAAGAGAGCAAAGTTATGTGGCTTCAAGATTGGAAGAGAATGAAGTATGCATGGTGTTTCATTTCTCTTTCAGAGCCAGTCGTGTGTGATTTTACAAAAAAGTGAAGTTTTGAACTGAAGAGTTTTTGTGATTTTAGTTCCTCGACCAATTGTGTCATTCTTATGCAACTGTCTCCTTGAGCAGAACCAGCTGAGATGAGCGGTCCAGAGGTGGCCAAGACACCGGGAGGTGGAGCTCCAGGCAAGGAGGGAAAGGAGCCAGTGGCCAATGGGCACGCAGGAGAAGGCAATGACGCCAACCCATTCGCTGAATACATGTGGATGGAGAATGAAGAGGAGTATAACAGACAGGTGTGTGTGTGTTTTAGAGAAATAAAGCACAACATGGACACTTGATTCTCATGGTTCACCTGATTTAAGAGAACTTGAGACAGGAGGAGTTCAGCCCTTAGTCTCTTTTTCTCATCCCCTTTTACAATTTGATCTCAGTCCCATCTTGTCTTTCCATACACCCCCTCACACCAGTGCCCGTCTTAGTTTTCCTGCTCTAACACACCTGATTCAAATAACTGGCTTGTTAACAGGCTTCTGCAGAGCTTGAAGATGAGCTGATCATTGGAATCAGGTGTGTTGGGCCAAAACATGCAGAGCAGTGGGTCCCAGGAGCAGTACTGGGAAACACTGCCCCACACCACAGACTGTACATGAATATAGATGACATGGGAGGCTAGAGGCATCTCGACCACCCCCTGGTGGCCTGATGCAGTATAGGTCATAAACCCCGCCTCCACCATGTTGGTGGAAGGGAACATGGGCCAAACTACCCCAAAGATGGTTTCTGTCTTTTTAGGTTGCTCTTATCATGTTGAGTGTTCGTTTTTCTGATCAGTTTGGTTCTAACTAATTATTGGTTATAGAGTCTATAAAAAAGGCAGTGTGGCGTCATGATTGACAGCTAACCCTAACGGGTTCGTGGGTGTAAGGGGGGCACCGTGATAACGCGGCTCCAGCCCCGATCACTACTGCACAGATCATGGCTACAAATGGCAGCGCCAATATCTGCCATATTTTGACTTGTACATTGGGAAGAAGTTGAGACATGTCGTCCATCTTTATATACAGTCTGTGCCCCACACACATGCCTTCTATCAGGCCCCAGTCGTCTGCTTCCCACAGACTGATGGCCAATGTTGAAATGCCAAGGATATGTTTGAGGTCACTTAGAAACAGAATCGCCATTACCTGGTTTGTCCACCAGAAAGTATTTGGGTTTATTTTTACACTGTAAAATCTCATGGCAAAATTATAGCTGCTGATATCTGAAATGTCCATTGGATTATTGGTAAAATTATGTTAAAGGGCTTTTTGGGAACTTTATACCTTTTTTTTACTGGAGAGTGGACAATAGAGAGATGACACGAAAATAAGGTGAGGGAAAGATGGGGAACGACATTCAACAAACATCCCTGGCAAGAGTTGAACTTAACTGTATTTAGTTTTCTCACCAGCACCGGCAGCAGCATTGCCACACCAGCACACCGTCTTGTGTTTTTGATAATGCTGAGGCTGTAAATGTCAACCCCTCTCCCTCCTGCTTCTACTTCCCTAGATTGTGCTCGTAGATCAGACTTTGCTCTTTGCGAGGTTGTTTGGATAAATCATAATTTTTATTAAATTTCCCCATAATTATATCTGTCCTGGTGCTGGGCTCCAAACATAGCCCCCCTTCCTTCCTCCTGTCTGTCTACTCTCATACATTCAGCTCTGCCCATTTATTGAGCTCTCAGCTGTCCCCTAACCTCTTTCATCTTTTCCTCACCATCGTGACGGAGGTCCTCCGGGCAGCTGATGACTGATAACCACCCACAGTTAACAGACACAGTTACCTTACCTCCCGCTCCCCACATACACACCCTCCCTGTTTCGTCCTTCATTCCTCACCCCTCCTGCCCTCTCTTCTCTTCTGTAATGAGAATGTTTTCCTTCCTTGTGGATCTGAGGTTGTTTGGATTCAGTCCTATCCACCTCAGCTACATGAGTATGTAGAAATGTGCCTCTGACTAGCATTTTTCCTTAATCTTTAGGACCCTTTTACAGCTATTTGTATCTTGACCCCTGAAGTCTTTCTCTCTTGCTTAGCTGCATGAGTCATGTGCTTTAATGGCACCGCATTACTGAGAAGATTTCTCTTTGGGAACCCTCCACCCACTTCTCATGCAAATAATCTCTCACTTATTCCTCCTCTTGCCCATCTATTGATCTTTTTGCCCCCAATTTCTCTGCCCTTGCTCTCATATCACTCATCTCTCTCTCTTTATCCTCTACCTCGTCCTCACCCAGGTGGAAGAGGAGCTGTTGGAGCAGGAATTCTTGGAGCGTTGCTTCCAGGAAATGCTGGAGGAGGAGGACCAGGATTGGTTCATCCCTTCACGTGACCTCAACAACCAGGGAGTGGGGCAGCTGCAGCAGCAGCTCAACGGCCTGTCCGTCAGCGATCACCACAGCAACCTGGAGGAAGTGGCGGTGAGTCAGAGACGCGTCTAATTTCACACTTTGAAACGGATGTTTAAGTTCGAAGTAAGATGTTCTTACACTGTTTTTTCTCATGTCTTCTTCTGCAGAGGAAGAGCATCTTGAATCCCGAAGCGAAGGAGTTTGTCCCGGGGAAGAAATACTAGGAGTCCCCCTCACCCCCATGGAGCCTCAACGTGCACACACACACACACAAACACCAGTCCTCACATGTTCTCAGAGACTCTGGCGGCCATGACCGCACACACACTGATTCTCACACACATACTCATGCACACACCCACACACTTAAAGTCAATGGCACGCTGGCAGGCCCAGTTGGGGGGTGGGGGGATTTCTTTTTCTCTTTCTTTTCATTTCTTTAATCTTTTTATTTCCTGTTTGTTTCTTGTAAACTGAGGGACATTGGGAACAGGGGTGGGGGATGGGTGTAATACCAGCACCGCCCTACTGCGGGCGCTAGCTCATCATTGCATTTCAGATGACACGGCTGATGTTTACAGAGTATGCAGATCTCATTGATGTCCCCTTGGAACTGTGGCAGCTACCAAGGAGTGATGCCAGGACAAAACTTCAAAAAAAAAAAAAATCCAAAACATCAAATAAACTTGAAAAAAATACTTCATGTACTTGTTAATTTGTTTGCTGTCAAATTTGAAAAACACTGCTAGTAAGGTTGAGGGTTTCCATGATGGTGAGGCTGGAGAACTACTAACGTTTCAGGGGACTAGATGGGCTCCTGTCGCTGCTCTGTAGAGTCATCCCGGTCAGTCAAACCCGTTAACGTTTGCTCCTATGATGTCATAAGCTCCCTGTGACGTCACAGCTCTTGTGTATCTAGAAGTGCAGGTTCTTATTTGTATCTGCAGCGGCTCCGTTCCAAACCAAATACAGACCCCCCCCCCCCCCCCCCCCCCCCCCCCCCCAGCATGCTTGTTTCTGAAGTGATCCTAACAGACATGGACAGGTGTAATCATGGATCAGAAATTATTTTCCCAATTTATGTGGAAGTCCATGCTTATCTTTTGTCCAACTTTATTAGAATGAGGGGTGTGAGTTTCACACATCAAGTCAAGTTTAGCAAGAAAAACATTATAGAGGGAAGGTCAGAGCTTTTTGAACCTTTAAACTCCGTTATCGTTATATTTTGTTCACGGCTTTTCAATTTTGGTTCCATTTGAAGTGAACAACTTTGTTACAGGGGAGTATTTGGTCTGGAACAATGCCACTGCGTCTTTCTGCTGGAATAACTTGGTTTATCCAGCAACAGATCAAGTGTCCATATCCAAATCAGGTTTTCAAATAGCCTCTCCTCCTCTTTGTTTTTTTTTCCTTCATGTTTTGAGGATGAGGCCTTTTGTGTCTCTACTGGGTACAGTAACCTGTGGTGTCCATTCAGTCCTGTTTGCAGGAGGAAATGCGTGAGGGGACAGTATTGTCGTGGCTGGTCAGGAAAAAAAAGCAACATGGCTGACTGTAAGGCCTCCTTGCTGTTCTTCTCTTTTGTAGATTGACTTTTTTGAGGAAGTTCTTGTTTTTAACTGTAAATCTTTTGTGGTGGTCTGGCTTTCCCTAAAGCATCGCTCCTTAGTGCAAGTATAATCTCTGTTGGATAGTGAGCCAATAGGGTAAAGTTGTATATGTGAAGATGCTTTTTAGGAAACCCAGATTCTAATAAACGGTAATCATGAATTATGGAGCCCCTTTTTTCTAGTTCTTGGCTTGAAAATGCAGAGGCAGTATTGTCATAAGGGAAAATCTTGCGACCTGTACATTAGTCTCTATACCACTGTTCATTTGTGGTATAAGCCGTGACAATAATGTCTTGTGTATTTCACTGTATAAGTGTTGAGTAGACACTTGTGCGCTAGTAGGTCATTGAGTTCAGAAGTATCTGACAGGTGAAAGCACTTACATCCACGTAGCTTTTCTGATCTTCAGCCTATCAAGTACTCAAGTCCTTAAAGCGTGCAGCAGAGACGATGAAATGTTGGTTAAAAATGGAACTTCCTCACACAGTGTTGGACCACAGCTGTCGAATGGCACCCTGGTGAAGCCAATAGGAATGTCCGCCAGGTGGATTGTACAACATGAAATCATTTTTGGTGATTTTGTTTAGATGAGTTAGATGACAGAAGCCGTTTAAAAAAAAAAAAGAAAAAAAAAGAGGTCCAGAAGACACAGAGTATGAATTTCAATACAAATAAAAATAATGAAAAAAGATGAATAAAGATCTTAAAGACAAATGCCCTCTTGTCAGTCTTGTCATTTTCAATACGTACTGGACAAACCAATCCTGGTTGAACTCATACAGTTTGCTTGCATTTGTAAATTCATTCTGAATGAAAACAGTGTTCTGTCATTTACACACAACCTTCATAAAATGACCACTGATTTCTAACACTGTCATACAGTGTAAATGTATTGTGGGAATGCTGGAATTTAAATTGTTAAGCAGGATTCAGCACCAAAATGTTCCAAGTGTAGACTGATGGACATAATTAAGGTTCTTAAGATTTGAGTATGTAAATGAGTAGATAGACAGTTGTTATATTGTCATGTACCAAAATAACTTACAGGCCTTATCTGCAAAACCAGGACTTTGTGTGAGTAACGTTTTGAAACGCCAAATTTGCACAAAATTGCAAACAAACTGATTGCTGTAGTCCAACAGCTCCTGTGTTCTGCGAGGTAAAATGACTGTTTTTGTCAATGAAGTCTGGTGGCTTTGAAGAGAGCGATTCAACGGCTGTTTGTGGTTAAACATGAAGGATCTTACAGGTATATCTCTGCAGGGATCCTGTCAATGTTGACAGACCCTTCTAACAACAATCTGAGCCTGTCAGTGGCAAAAACAAGCACTTAAAGTGGACGTGCTTTGATCGGGCGCAGTTGCCCCAAAGGATTACACTGCAGCTGTAGCAGCCCGTTTCTTGGCTGCTGACTGAGGTGATCTACTGGACCAATTTAAAAGCTTTTCTCTTGCCTTTTAATCCTTTAGACATTGAAATATGTACAATTAGAGGCCATGATTAAAAACACCACAGTTTCCCTTTAAACTTCCTCCCAACAGGAGGGTGACAAAAAGCACACTTGTCTCCTTTGGGTGCTGGCCAGCAGATGGTGTACTGCTGTGTTATGACTCATCCTCAGCTTCTGTATCCTGAGGCAAGACAACTGAGAATCACAGACAAGCCTTGGCCACTACCTCAGCTAGGAACAACCCTTTCAGTCTGAAACACTTGAGTGATTGGATGCAGAAGCAGCACAATGATTTACTTTAATCTGCTGTGTATTGAGACAAATGTGGAGACTCAGACTGAAGGATAAAGTATTTGTTGATGAGCAGGAAGATGACGGTGAAAGTCACTCTGCTGGATCTTAGGCTGAACCCACTAGGAGGACACATGCAGAGTAATAATGAACAAATATATAGAAACATTAAGAAGCCAGGGCTAGAGCTTAGTAATTATAACACAGATGCTCAGTCCACCTCTCCTCCTCACCTCACCTCAGCAGTGTATCTGGCTTGGTACTCTGTGCGGTACACAGTCGGCTGTACGTGGGCCAGAGGTAGTGTGCTGCCACGAGGGATGCCGGGAGAGAGGGTTTGCATCTTAAAGCAACAGCTGCTGGGGCACTCAGTGTCCCATGCACAGCTGAGAGCAAAGGCAAAGGTGAGAGTGTCAGAAAACAACACATAGGGTGCAAGGGGGATATGTGAGAAGAGCCTTAAAGGACCCCGTGGTAAAAGGCCGAGGCCTTTGTCTGTGGCTTACCAACTGCACTGCCTGGAAGTAGGCTGAGGGAAGCTGGTGTTTTTCAGGCCAATAGGTCTCAAGCCCCTCAAGTAGCTGCTGTTATCCCAATTTTCAGCATCTAATCAACAGTGGAGATTAAAAGGGTTACTATTGCTGAGAGTCAGATGAGAAGATCAACATAATTCTTGTGTCATTCAGGTAAATCAGAAGCTACAGTCAGCAGCTGTTAGCTTGGCATAAAGACTGGAAACAGTTAGCCTGGCTCAGTCCAAAGCTAACACAATCTACCAACCAGAGCTCTAAAGCTCACTAAACATGTTAACTCCATGTTTTTACAGGTTTACAACTGTTTGAAAACTCAACAGTCATGAAATTTTGTACAGAGATTCATGGTCCCCAGAGGATTAACCCTACTCACTTTGGTGATCTTCATGTCCAGCATGAACTATAACAATAATTAATAATAACTTTACATTTTCCAATAATTTGGTTTATGACCAAATACCTGTAAAATAAATGAGATTCGTCAGCTGTACGTTTGAGTGCTAATTTTTGAAAGCTGCTATCATGTCTGTAGAGCCCTCGCAGTACTGACACAGGCTTTGAAATGAATGCAGGAGAAAACTTGTATTTTGTACACATTTATGCTCGTTTGTATTTGGTCTTAATGTAAAATGTTCTGGACTCTATATAACCCCAGAAAAGTGGCA
The DNA here is from genome assembly GCF_042242105.1 of Pempheris klunzingeri. Classification (NCBI taxonomy): domain Eukaryota; kingdom Metazoa; phylum Chordata; class Actinopteri; order Acropomatiformes; family Pempheridae; genus Pempheris; species Pempheris klunzingeri. Next base: position 12,462,140 of record NC_092034.1, read on the forward strand.
ATTTCTTTGTTGTTACACCAAAAGGACCATTTTCAGTTAAAAGACATGCATCAGTGTGTGTTTCTGTGGATGTGTGTGTAACAGAGAGAGTCGTTCTACCTCTGATCGTGACGACTGGACTGGAGGCCAGTGGGGGGTGGAGCAGGTGTTGCAGCCCGGCTTCTCTGCAGACAGATCTGAGGAAATCTTCGCAGCAGGACGGACCGACATGGGATGACAAGACAATCACACCTAAAAGTGCACAAATACAGAATGGGCTTGTTAAAATTATGTGTGGTTCTCTGCTCCGAGGGCCACTTTGGAAAGTAAACTACAGTTTGAAGGCCACTGAAAACAATCGCAGATTGGTGAACACCTGATGAATTTCAGAGAGCCTAAGTGTAAAGTGACTAAATGAATCAAATCAAGTATCCTGAGGCCGCCTAACCTTCCTCATACAGAACATCAATCTTCTGCTGCGGCTCATCTTTAGCCTCCTGCTGCTCCAACACATTATCTGTCAAAAGAAGAAAATGGACTTAGTATTAATGCAGCTGCCTTAGCTTAGATGAGAGAGTGTGTTTCAGAGAAATCTCCTTACCCTTTCCACTGAAAGCGTAGTGCAGCTGACCTTTCTCCTCCTCATCAAGTAAAGGCCCAGTCTCCCTAGCGACACCCTCTTCCTGTGTCCAGCTCTCTGTCAGGGAGGAGCCAGCACCCCCGGACGCCGTGGACACGGAAGGAGTGAGGACGCCAAATGGAGGCGAGGACGCAGGGGAGAGGGAGGAAGAGGGAGGCTGAGAGACAGAGCACAGGAAGAGCGACAATGGTGGTGGTACTGGAGACAGAAAGTTAGAAAATAAAGGACATCGCTGTGACTTGTGTGTGTGTTGTTGTGGTTCACCTGGGAACAGCTACTTGAGCCATAGATGCTGTTAGTCGTCTTGTAAAAGTACTGGAGGAATATAGGCCAGGTTTCACGATCAGTCAGAGGGTTGATGAATGCAGGAGCAGCTTTAGCTTCACTTCTGGGCTTCCTCTGGTTGACCAGTGCGTGGTGCTCACTAAGGGGCTGATAGTCACTACTGTAAGTGGTGACAAATCTCCCCTGAGGCATGAGCCCCACAGTCTGAAATGAGAAACATGCAGTGTGACAGTGTCACAGGGGTTCACAGTGTGTGTGTGGATGGTCATACGGCCTACTGTAGGTTAGCCCAAAGACAGAAGTCTCACCCCACAGTGTCAGCAACAGTGGTTTAACACCGCACAGCTTTTTGGCAAACAGTGACTGGAGGAAGTATTCAGATCCTTCACTTCACTTTAAAGAGCTTTTACAACAATGTAAAAATGATCCATTACGGCTAAAAGCAAAAATCTTTTACTGATAATTATTATTACTACGGCACACACTCAATTTCTAGTGTGGGACACTGATAATAATCTCCCCAACTGTCTCTCTGTTGGACTGATTCATATATTTTATTACACATTGTACTACATTTATTCTATCTTGTACTAGACTCATACTATATTTAATTGCTGTGCTATAGGCTATTATATATTAAGCTGTACTTTATTAGTACAGTTCACCTTTTACAGTATCTTATATACTACACTGTACTACAACCTATATTATGCAAATATGCTACACTGTTTTACATTATACTCTGTATCATATTTACATAATATTCTATATTAATACAGGCAAACATCAGCCTGCTGTGTTCACATGCAGAACTGTCTGACTTTGCTGCTACTAATCACATTTCACCGCGGTCTCCTTTGCCTTTTAATCGTCCCTGTATGACTGTTTTTCATACGTTCTCATGTCTGTTTTTATACACTTGGTATTTATTATCTGCCTTCTCCATCTATCTGTATTTATCTCTGTCCTTGTGCACCTCTGCAGATTAATAAAGGTTGACCTTGTGTTAACGTCTAACTGTGATACTGTGCACTCGTACAGTAGCTGCAGCTGTCGGATACTTTAAATCTGAGAACATATCTTGCGTAAACTCACTCAAAGTTAGTTAAAGTCCACTTTTGGCAGCAAAATGCGACAACTTTAACACTACAGGACGGCACAGCGGCTAATGGGTCGCTAGCTAGTAGCATTTAGCAGTTAGCGTGTTAGCTTAATGTGCGCTTCACTTTAGCTCCAAGCGTTAGCAACAGAGCTAGCATGTGTGAGCACAGTGAAGCACTAGCTTGTTTCTGCTGCACCCAAGTGGCCAAACAGCAGCTACTGCAGGTTTAAACATGATGCCCGGCGCTTTATCACAGTGGAAATCTAAAATCTTGCTGTCTTGCTTCCATTTTTATGTTAGGAAACATTTTGTTTTGCAAATTACTGTACAAGTGAATCACTGCAGGACATTGCACCATTATAACCAAAACATTTAGTGATATTTCTCTAGTTAATAGGTATTACTTTTATTGAAATAACAGAATTGCAGTGATAAGATTGCAAGATAATCACCAGAGTGATAAAATCTGAATTTAGATCCCCATAAGTTTTATTCTAAAACAAAAGTAATTCATGAGAGAACAGTCTCTATGCATGAGCTGAGAGTTTGACTTGTAAAGAGCCTCAGTTAACAGCGATGCTGCAGTTTGTGGAGGCTGACACGTTTGCCAGGAGGCCGCAGACTCCACGCACAGGAGAGATAAAAAGGTCAGGAACTGTGAGCAGAGATAATAGGCGCTGTAGAGTAGTAGTACAGTGAAATTATTTAACCTCCTCATTTTCAATTCTAAACATGCAAGGAAAAAGAAAAAAACAAGTCGCATTGTTACATAATTCAACTTATGAACAGAGGAGTGTTTTACCCTGAGGTGTTTGGAGGGAATCATCTGATGGTTTGTTTGATTCCTCTGGCAGAGTAACATCAGTGCACCATCACAGCAGTGAAGCTGGGCTGAACTGTCTCTCAGTGGAATGTTCCTGCTGCTGTTTTTAATTAAACTCTGTTTATCCTGTTGATATTTCTTCTATGGACTGAGGCTGCTGCACACACAGCGACTGCATGCCGGTCCCACTACTCCTGCTACTGCTAGCAAAGTAGTATCAAGGCCTATTTTCATGGGGCATGTCTGCTGACTGGAGCCCACTGTCCATTACCATCCAAACACTGGGTAACCAGGGCAACAGCTGCACCCTTCATCTCCTTTGTGATGAGCCGCCTGGAGCTCCACATCGTTAATTACAACACAGGTAGATGTATGGCTATGATATGATGAGGATCATCTGGGTGGAAATTTATGGTGATCTTCGCAGAAACAGTTGACCATCCATCCATCCATCCATCATTGTACCTTCCACCTGTCCAAAACATGAATGCTACTCACAAAGAGTCATCTGTATGCATATTTGAGCTGCTGTATATTCATGTCTATTCATGCTGAAGCTCTGCAGATCCCAGACAACAACCTGTCAGACCGTAGTGATGTAGAAGAGCCCAGTGCTTAAAGGGGATTAATCAATGTAATCAATGAAAGAATGGCCATGAATTGGCCAGGTTTGTAACAGCTTGTAAAAGGACCACCTATAATGTATGATCATGATGATCTTTTGATGATCTGAGCAGGGAGCACTTGTGGCGCCTGCGGATTCTCAGAATTATTAAATGTATAAAATACATTTAATAGCAGGATATGTGGACGCTGTGATGCGTCTACTTGTCTACTACTACTACTATCAAAAAACAACAGTGCAGAAGAATAAATCAAGTGTTGGCTTTTCTTAAATGAGTCATTTCTCTGCATATAACTAATGTATAAACAGCAAGCGTCTTCAAAACCTACATGTATTTAAGAATTTCAAAATTTGCAAACTTATTTAAGACATAACAGTGGACGGGTTTTATTGGATCACATCATAAAAATGGGACTTCAGTTATTGCGGGAGATTATTTACAACCTAAAAAGTTAACCTATCAGGTTAACAGTATCTTATTAGAAACATCAAATGTAAACATGTGTTTGAAGGGTGGTTGGATGAGGTTCTTATCAGTGTATTACCACAGTAGATGGTGGTCAGTGCGTCCCCAGTTTGGAAAAGGGCTGCCTGGTGGCAATGTAGTGCTTATCCAAACCAGAGACGTACCGACCGCAATCTACTGTGAGTAAACACTAACTATGGATAGGTGCTTCATACGACCCCATTTCAAAAAATGCGAACTACCCCTTAAAGATTTGCAATGATAGTAAAATGAATGAATCTTGGTATGGTGTACTGAGACCAAATCAGGGGGCATATCATTATGACACAATCATTACAATGAATTCCATTATAGTGTTACATTAGCAAAGATAATAATGATCATACAAAGGCCAATACATTTTCCCTTTAGCTGAGCACTGATTGGTTAATAGGTGTGCAGCTGAACTCTCATTGGCTGCTGTTCAAAGTGTGTCGGTAGAAGACGCTGGTGTTGGCCTTGTAATCCAGAGCTATGGAGAGTCCCATACTCTGAGCCCCCAGACTGGCGCCGCCGAGGGCTGAAGAGTGCTGCAAAATCAGGAGACTGTAGCCACGGAAACGACCCTTGAACTTGTCAGAAGCTGCCACTTTATCCAAAACCTCAGTGAACCCTGGTTGGAGACAGAGAAATACAGACGCGAAGAGGAGAAACTGAGATTTAGCTGCTTTTTTTCTGCCTCATCTCGTTGTCTTTCAGTGTGCGAATGATGGGGAAACAGGTTGGGGATCTAACTGTTGATCGGAGGGACACTGACCTGGCTTCAGGAGCTCCCAGCTCTTCCACACTGAGCCCTCACACAGGATGGGCAGGCCGAGGTCACTGCTCAATAGAGGCTGCCATGATAGAAAGACGAAGAGATTACAGGAAATTCATGTAGTGAATGTTTAGAACAAATGAAAGCACGTTATATGTGTGTATGTGTGTGTTACCGCTTGTGCTGAAGGTAAAACTGCTTCTACATGTTTTGCCAGGATTCTCCCAGCCTGGGTGAACACGTACTGACAGAGAGCATCCCCTGCTTCTGCACCTTAAACACACACACACACACACACACAAATACTTTTTATCTGACCTTCCATTCTAATCTTTCACTTGTTTTCTGAACAGAAGCGAGCAGGAGGTGAAGCGCCAGATACCTTCAGCCAGCTTCTTGCAGAAACCAGCAAAGTGGGGCTTCTGGAAGTTTCTGTAGAGGTGCGGCAGCATGCCCATCAGATCTGACACCTGAGATTAGATAGAAGGGAAACGTGATTTTCCCTACATGAGATGACACTCAACTCTGATCTGGTCTTATCACATATCACATGTATCACACATGTCACTGTTGGTGCTGACCTGGAAGTATTCCTCCATGGCTTTTCTGACATGAGTCACATCATGAGGAGGAGCGACCAGGTTGTCTTTGGCATCAAACACCGTCTTCACCCCCAAATGAGCGATCCAGAATGCTGAAAGACAAAAGTACAATGTCTAAGGAGTCCGATCATTAAAGCAGTAAATTATTCATATACATATCGCCATTGTTACCTGATCCTTCATCACCCATCATGTGACCCCATCCCCCACAGCCGACCTGTGAGCCATCGGGATTGACTAACTTGCAGTTGGAGCCGGTCCCTGATATCAACACCACACCTCCTGTGGACAGAACAGAGCTGACTGGTATTGTATGATAATAATGATGACTGTGTTGAGCTCAATAAGCCATAAAGTTTGGAAAAGACACGCTAGATTTGATATCACTTTTATACAGCTGCACCTAAGGGGGTAAAGTATCAAGCCTTGCCCTGTTATGACATTTTATGGTCATGACGTCAACTGTGTCTTCTTCAGGTGTTAATGTAGATAGTAAAAAAGTGGCCAAAGTGTAAATTCTAGTACAGTAAAATTTGTTTTCTAAACAATATAAATATGCACATTTATGTCTTATAACAATATATACAGTGTAAATATCTGTGGTATTCATTATATCTTATGCTAATTAATTTAGTAAAAATGACTGGCACTGTAGTAAAGGTTTAGTAAAGGTTTTGTGCTGAGGACCGACTGAATGAAACATCAGAAAAAAACTAGTTACCAAGTTTGCTGGCGGTCGCCATGGCGCCGACGGCATCAGTGGTGATGAAGTAGTGCTGGCTGAGAGTGGGGAACCGTTCCCTCATCTGAACAATCAGTCTGTCGATGGCGTCCTTCTGCTCCCCCCCGCTCAGAGACATGCCCTGTCCGCACACAGCAAACTCATTTCCTCATCAAATACTTTCATCAGACGTCGACGGAAGCGTAAAGGCATCAGACAAACACTCTGACTGACCAGTGAGCACAGTGGCGTGCCAGGGTCCAGCCCTGCCTCCATCTTGGCTCTCTGGACCATGTCGTTGATGGTTTCAATACATTTGTCCACCCCAACCAACTGTAGACACACACACACACACAATGAACTTAGATTTTGTTGTTTCCTTAAACACAAGGCAAGTGTGAACCCTCAAAATTCTCCTTAACCCCCCCAGCCCTACTTCTGCTCACCCAGTGATTGCTGGACGGTCCCTCTGTCTGTGCCAGGATCTTTCCATCTGCTGCCACCAGCATGGCTTTGGAGTGGGTCCCCCCACTGCAGAAACACATGCATACAGTGGGAATCATTAAGAGAAACACATATGCATGTGCTGTCATATATAAACTCACAGGTGAAGCATCAAGGACAAAGACACTCTTTGTTTTGAAGTGAAAAAAGCTCCACAAAGATCAGTTTAACACACACAAACATGTTTTTTTAATCAGATTTAAAGTGACACTGTTTTAATTGAATTTACACCGACACTAAGTGATAGAGAGGACGTGACCACGAGACACACACACAACTTCCACACAAGAGCTTCCTTGCCCCCCCTCCCAGCCAGAGGACTGCTCTGTGGTCAGAAACTCTTTCAATGTGGGCTGCTACCCTGAATTTCAAAATGGCAACCGCGAAAACACGAGTAAAAGCTTGCAACGGTCACCAGCCTTAACCGATAATTAAAGAACTGTTAAATGGGCAAGTTTTAATGTATATTTTAACTCATTCTCACCCCTCAACTCCGCCGAACACCGATGCCATGTCTCACTTCCTGTTTTGGTCCAGTCAAAGTGCGCAAATATCGCGAGAGCGGCGGCTGAGCTGTAATGACCTGCAATGCTGATGCACAACCAGTAGGTGGCAGGCGTGTGCAGGCAGAAATCACCTACAGTGAGCAGCAGGGTGCCAGAGTGATGATTGTTAGAAGAAAAAAAACATGTAGTTTGGCAGGAAATGTTGGTGAATGCACGGCAGGTAATATGTTTTCATGCTGTTAATAGGCGGTGTGGCAATAACTGACTGACAGGCCAGAAACAGATTTTCTGGTCTGCATTGTGTGTCTTGACTCATGGTCTAAAAATCCACACTTTACAATAATATTGGCAGGGGTTTGGGACTATTTGGTTATGGGCTGAAAAAAAGGGACAGAAAGCCTGAGTTATACTGTGAGGCAGCGGGAGGCATCTGCAACACATTAACTTCTCTTTGCCAGCAAAGGCCCCAAAGAACAACCATCATTGTGCAGTATTTCTACGGTCAAACTAGATAAAGTACTAATAGTGAGATCAATAACAATAACAATAGCAATAACAGTTTGTAGTCCTGCAGTGTTGTCCTATAAATTTACTCTGCAGTTTATCTACATCTATACACATCTATATATCTACATGGCTTCGTGTTTGCTTTAGAAAGTGCGTGTGTTAGAGCTGAAACCAACAGAGAAGTTACACAAGAGTGAGGAGGTGGGAGGAGAGGAAGGAGAAGAGCGGCCCGGTGCGCTCACCACGCGCTGCTCACTCCTCCTGCAGGGGGCTGCGTCAAGCGCCACAGAGATACGACGATACCGGATGTGAGCTCATTCAGACTTCAAAATAAAAACGTAAATAACAAAATTATATTGACTCATAAACAGCGTTGTCATTTTCAGTTTCATTTGATTTATCTTAAGTCTCTTGGGTTACTGTTTAACTCTTTTATGAATTATGCGGTTTACCAAATAATGCTTGTGTTTTCCCAGGTATGTATTTCCCCCAATTAACTCTGACTAAACAAATTTGTGAATTGAAACGAGAAGTCATCTTCTAAGAATTTTGCTTCAGTCGGACATTTCAGAGTTTCTTTCTTTTTTCTCTGACTCAACCACCTTCTGCTCATTTACAGATCCATCCTGTTGTCTCCAAGTTGTTATGAAGCTTCATTGCATAGCCAGAAACCCAAATCCCACCCAGAGTTTATATATAAACTAGACCCAAGATTGTTTCTTAAATGTGAGGATTTGCTGTTTTTCTGTTGAATCTATGAAGGCATTTCTCACTATTCTCAGAATGTTTACAAATCAAACAATCAATCGATTAATAGAGAAAATAATCAGTGGATGAATCCATAATGAAAATAACCAAAAGCTGCAGTTGGATACAAAAACAGTTGAGCTACAACTCAACCAGCTACAGAAGTAAAATCCTTTATATTATCATTTACATTAATACATGAGCAATTCTAAAATAATGATATAATAGTGTAACAGTTACATTTGTCTGCAGTGAGAAGGCTGTTTTTACTTTTAATGCTTAAATTAAATGTATCTGTTAATACTTACTTTTGAGTATAGTACGTTTACGTGTTTTTTCAGTGTGGCATTATCACTTTGCCTCCTTCTCCACCAAGCACCCAAAGCTGATATTCCTTAATCAGACTTTTATTCTGAAAGCTGTAACCGGAAGCTTATGTCATGTGTTTTGTGTGACTTTGCAGCGGTCCACCCCTTCTGGAGGGGTGAGAGGCGACAGACGGGCGACCCACCGACAACATTTGGACATGATCTAACTGGACCGGACCCCCCAGCCACTGTTTGGGCCTGTTTGCCCCCACCATGACGCCCTAAACCGTGCGCGAGCGGTCCTCTGAATGCGCTTGAACGGCTGGAGAGCGGAAGTGAGAGGAGGGGGAAGTTGTTAGGGGATATTGGAGGAAATAAACCCATAAAAAGTGATTCTCCTCCGTTCAAGTTCAAGTCAAACTTCATCGGTGTTTGTAGAGGGCGGGGGGCCCTGGAGCTTTCTTGGGCATGGACACCCACGTCAAGGAGGGACAGCTTTATGTGCAGCATCAAAAGTTTGGGAAGGTAAGACCACAGTAGAAGTGATATTTTTGACAGTGTAGCTGTGGCGTTGACAGAAATGACCCAAACAATAAATAACTGTAGCTAAACACCCCATAATAAATGTTTAGAGGGTGCTATATAACATTAAAATGACAAACTGGACTAGGAATAGAATAAAACCAGTAATAGATTAGGAGACAAAGCTCTTTGAGGGCACTAAAACTAGCTAAAATGCCTCTTAGACCTCTGTAAGGCCACTGCTGTCTGTCCTAAACCGTGAAGAGGTCCTGAAATAGTGATGTTGTTGGTGACTAACGGATCAAAAGGTTCCCACAGGACCATTACAGGATTGGTAAAGTAGTCCCATATGTGTATGTTAATGCCAGCTTAGGTAAAGATAGAGGCACCACAAATCCTGATCCACAATCCACAATTTCATGAGACATTTTATTCTGGGAGATGGACCATTAAGCCTCAAACATGTTTTTAATTCACACACACATGCAAGTGACGTTCACTTTGTGCTTTTTCCAGTTACAAACCAGAAAGCAGCATTTTACATCCTGACAAATAAATAGAGCACACATTGGTGCAATTACAGACCAGCCATTGTGCCCGCTGTCTTCACACACAAACCTGCCGGAGATGCAGAGAGAGGAAGTCGTTGCAGAGTTTTACTGATCTGGCCTTGTTTTGATGTGGTGGTTGGGAACAAGCCTGCTGTGCATGTCTGAGTGTGAGCGAGTGTGTACTGTAGTGAAGGTAAAAATACAGGACACCAAAGCACTTTCCTAAAGTAAATGAGGATAGAGAGACAGAATGGATAGATTTGTGTGTGTGTGTGTGTGTGTGTGTGTGTGAGCTGGTGACACCTTCCTTCATCTGATGAAAGCTGCTTCATCATGATTGCAATATGAGACTTTCCACAACAAACACACAAACAGAGATTCACAGAGCTGGAAAGTTGTGACAGCAGAGAAGTAGAGCTTTTTCACAGACATGGCCGACATGTTTCCACTTCGTCGTAGCTGCACAGCTGTTCACACCTTTGCCGACACCATCAACAATGCCTCTGACACTCTGTGATCAGTTAAGTTGAGGAGGTCACATGCCAGGTATGGACACTGTTCAATGTGTGTGATAGCACCTGTGTGTGTGTGTGTTTGTGGGTGTGTCTGTGTGTTTGTTTTAATCCATGGCCTCGATGCAACCTTTCCTTCGGTTCCAGAAGAACTCATTTGCTCTTCCAGATTTGTAAGAGGGTCTTTGTCTCTGTGTCTCTCTCTGGTCATATGACATGGATCAACAAAACGATCTGGCCCTGTTTCCTGCACTGAAATCACCACTCCACAATACGCATTCATGCTCCAGAAACACAGCTTCAATGCCCTTTGTAAACAGTAGAAAGTACAACAGAAAGTGGACAAACAAAATCCAAAACAACACGTTATCTTTTGCGAAGTAGAGCAGAAGTGGATAAGGAGACAACGGAGTAGAGAAGAATAGTACAGGAAGCTGAACGTCGGCTGATGTGAAAGTGTTGAAACTGGTGTGAGGTTTGTCGAGTGAAATTATGCAATCGGCAGAGCTGTCAGTGGACACACACGCGCAAACTCACACACAGGTTCGTTCCCACGTGTACGGACGGAAAATGTGACTAAGGAGTGCAGCGGCCACGTCTGAACCAGGTTTTATGGTGTGTGAAGTAGTGGCCATCATAGAGGTTATACAGCAGGCTGCTAGGATGTACACAACCAAGATACATCCATGTTACATGTACTAAGAGAGGGAATCAAGTTCAATTTCACTGTAACGACATTATAAAGACAGAGAAGTCTGTCTTTTTCTCTGGATCACTATCACCATAGCTGGGTGATACTGATACTGATACTGACAGACTTCTTTGTAATTTGAATTGACGAATGTGTTTGATCATTGGGCTTAACAGTTTTTTAATCTTCTATCAGAAATCTGTCGATGTTGTCGTACATTACATGAAAGCCCCTCAAAAAAGCCCATCTGGAGACACAGAAGACATCACACAACAGTTTTCATCGCTGTTGTCAAGTAGGTCTCCTCTTCTGTGAAAACCTAAAAGTGTTTTAACAGCAGTGTCCCAGACGCTGCTACAAAACACTGAAAAACATATTTTCTGTCTGACACACGCTGCGTTGCAAAGTATTCATAACATCCAGCATGTCTCTGTGTTAGTGAGCCAGAGTCACATCTGAACAGCGCCGGTGTGAAAAGCATGCCAGATATTTGTGGTGGTGTGAAGCTGCTGTCTGAGCTAGAGGTCGATTAACAATTAATCGGATGTTTTACAAACCGTCATTATCGGTGCACGATGGCTGGCCACCGGTGGGGTTCAGCACCGTTCTTGCTAAGAGGCTCCAAACAAAAAGTCAAGGTAATGTTACTGTCTACCTGAGATGATTTATACTAAAATAAATATGACAGCTTCATTTGTAAATCACAAGCACGATAAAGTTGTCTGAGTATGGCATTATTAATATGTGAGACTGAAGATAAGGTTTTGACTGTTCATGAGAATTTGGCTACCTGTAAGTGTAAAGGTGATGACAAAAAAATGGTTTATTAAAGATGCTGTATGCAAAAGTAGAGACGTTTCTGCAAACAGTAAATTTGGTCACAGCGTAAAGTCCCAGTGCTTGATGAAAGAGTAATCACCTTTCTGCTGTTGTAATTACAGTTTTTCACACTTGTAAAGCTGTCATTGGATTTCGTCTTGTGGCTGCAGCAGAGCGATGTGATTGTGTGCTTGATTTAGTGAGATGACAGCTGTCAGTACCTGTCTGCCTGCCGCACGTGTACGAGATCCACAGTGCCCTGACCTGCAGATTGTAATTTAGCTGTAGCCCGCAGCTACAAAAAGCAGTTAGTCTGATGTTGATGTTGGCAGCTGTTTGCCAACTGCCAGTGAAGGCTGCAGATGTGGTGAAGAAGACGATATCAGCCTGCAGCTTGCTGCCACTTGAACAGACAGGGTGTGTCAGGATAAAGTGGTATTCCACTCCCTGGGGCTAAACCTATATGACCTATATCTAAAGTAATGACTCCCTAATGGATTAACTGGTCTGTGGTTTGTCAGAGCTTCTTTTGTTCATCACAAGTCGCCTCTCAGACCTTAAATCCAAGCTCTCAGAATAGAGAGCAGATGATTTGTAATATGAAGAAATAACTCGATGTAGGAAAGTGATTAATTGTCCGTATACAAACTGCAGTAGGTGTGTTTTCGGGAAGAACAGCATGATTTGGCTATGCGAAATGGAAAGGTATGATTAAGCATGAGCTGAAACACCGATCAGAGTTCTTACTCTTACAGTCATTGTAATAAAAGTTCATTTCAGTCACATCAGCACTCTTTCATTCTCAACTGTGGTATTCTCTGTGTAGCCAAAGCTTTGATGAGTCAATATGACTTAATGTAACTTTGCACATCACTTCACAATGCCTGTCATCTCTGGCAAATTTTACAAATAAGTGGTTTGTTTAGAGGAATGTGTGGCCTGAATGTGTGACCTGGTGTGTGACTGTACGTGTAATTGAGGCTGTTTTACACTATTGGTGGACACGTTCCACAACAGATAAGGTACCATTTTACATAAACCAATGTTTTTAGTCTCAGTGCAGGCCCAGGTCAGTGGAGACATTTGGGACATTTCTAACCGCCTCTTTTCAGCAGATTTAAGGCACACATGTACTGTTCACAGCTTCTTGTGATGGACATGCTAGCATTAACTGGCCCTGTGGGGTGACGACCATGACTGGGGACATCAGAGACGCTTCATTCTCGCGCTGTGCGGTTGGAAATGCTTCGTCATTTTAGACGGACTTCCTCCATTACATTTATTTTATTTTCAGACTACTGTCTTTGGTCAAGCTTTGCTGCACATGTGGGTGCCAGCGCAGGTGATTTGATTTGGGTGAATTATTCCTATTCTCTGACACTTGTCCTAATTGTTCAAAATAAAGGACAGTGGGTGTGTTTTATTTTTATTTCTTAAACTGTTTTATTGCTTAAACCAGAGCTGATCAATAGGAAACATTTCTTTTTTAGTCTTTTAAACTGAATATTTCATATTGCAATATGCCAGCATGGGCACTGGGAAATTATGATTTGATGTAATAGACTTGATGATTTATCTTGAAACTTATGGGGAAATTAATAAGTGATCAAAATAATCAGCTAGCTAGTTTGGGTTTAACTGCAATGGGCTCCAGGTTCCACATTTTTGTATGTATATATATTATATATATATATACATTATATATATATATATATATATGTATATATATTATATGTAAATGATGCTGTTGTTGTAAACTCTATCAAAACACTTGTCTGCTCCACAAATAGCTGTTTGTCCGAGGACACACGACATGTGCACAACAGTACTTTGATTATATGAAAATGTGGCCTATTTTTACTTGATTTGCCGTGTTGCAGTTACACAAAGCTGATATTCTTCAATTTAAGAAACATTACTGTCACTCTCATTCTCACAAAATTCTTTCCTTTATATTTGTGCTCACAGTGTCTCAGTTTTGGTTGATCAGTTTCAGGGAGTTGCAAAGCAAACTGAAGGACTTGTCAGAGTGATATTTAGTTTGCTGCTCTGTGCCGCTCACAGTTCCTCTGCTGCTGTTCTTCTGCTGGAAGTCACATGCACACAGTCACACAGCTTTCCTCTGTTCTCCCTTTCTCTCCCTTTAACACACATTACAGAGAGCAGACACGCTGTGATACACAAACATACTTTTACTCTCTTATACACACTCACACACTGCTCCTGCATGTGTCATTGAGGTCTGTCTGTGGCCAGTGGGAACGTGGTCGAGTGGTTGTAGTGGAGCAGAAACATGATAGAGAGGATCCTGTGTTTGAGCGGTTGGGGAAACATGGATCCATCCAGCAGTCAGACTGCACATCGCTCAGCATGCAAACACACAGATACACGCTGCGAAAACAAATAATGATCAAAATTAAAGGCACTGGAGTGACTCAACTCACAGCTGGGTTTTCTAAGAAATTATTTGTTGTGAGAGAAAAATATTTTGGGGAACCAAATGGGTTCACAAGCAAACACACAAAACACAAAAGTTCTGCAGTTATTCAATCCTCCCAAACAGAACCTCAAACTAATACAGCTGTAAATGTGTGCAAAATGAAAATGTGACGTAAATGCTTAAACTAATGAATACAATGACAAGGAGCAATAGTTTGTCACACTTGCTCAAGGGCAGCTGAGTCTAATGTAAATCATTTCTTAATGAATAATTTCTAGGCTGATGCAGAATGGGTTAAAAAGGAAACATTGAGCTTTACAAGGGAAAGTGTCTCCTTTCTTAACAATGTCTTTTTTAAGTGTGGCAGCTAACGGCCGTGTGTTGTTTTGGCAGTGAAAGGGAGAAACAGAAACGCACACATGCCCTTGTATCATAGATGGTTCTAGTGAGTTCCGTGAACAGGCAGGACATCAGTGAGGAAGTCTCTCTGTCATGATCTTTTTTTGCATAATTTCCACTCTGTATTTGTGGTTATAACGGTCTGTTACCTTATATGGAGCAGCTGTTTCACACACACACACACACACACACACACACACACACACACACACACACCATAAAAAGACCATATTGAAGTAATGGTTAATGTTTCATGTACACTACACAATCAGATCGTATGGACTGATCATTCACAGCTTTTCATAGTCTGCGCGTGTGTGAGTGCGTGCATTTGTGCACGTCAACAGATGGTCCAGAACACACTGAGGGAATAGTTAAAACAATACAAACACACACACATACACATTTGTACATACACTCATACACTGAGACACACCTGGATGCAGACGAAGGAAGCAAAGAGAATCCTGGGTAATAACAATCCCACACATTTCCTGTCCTTTCTGGCAGTTTATTGTAACCGGTCGGAGTGTGTGCATGCGCATGTGCATGTGTTGACTTATTAAATCTGGTGTGTTTCTGTCTGTGTGTGTGTGTGTGTGTGTGTGAGGTAGAAATTGATGAACTTTGCTCTTGCAATTATTATTATGTCTATAATTTATGACACCATTTATATGAAGTCCATCATGCAAACACTATGATTACAGATTTAAACAGACTCACATATCGGCTTTCATTCTGTGGGAAAACAGATTAGTGAGGCAGTTGTGTGTATTTCCATTGTGTGCTGCTGGATGGAAATGTTCTACTTTTGCTGCACTACATGTATTTGTCAGTTTCAGTTACTGTACAGATTAAGATTTTACACGCAAAACATGAAATAAAAAACATTGTTATAGATTAAACTACCCAACGGAATTAACGGTGAGCTCCAATAAAACCAGCTACAACAGTGAAACAGTAGTTTTAAATTGTATAAAAGTGTATCACTCATCAGGGAATCAGTTGAATGTAAGACCTTTACTGATAATAGAGTATTTTCCTGCTGTGGTGGCTACTTTTCCTTAAGCAGAGCCTCTGATCTTTGCTTTCCCCGCCGAGAGAGCCAGTGGTTGCTGTCAGAGCCCAACCAACACATGGGCACGCTGTCAAAACTGGCTGGTGTTTATCTTGGTAGATATGCAAACAGAAATAGCAACACACCAAGCCAAATTTTAATGCTGCCTTTAAAGTAGTTTTATATACACGTATTATCTGTAATAATGCAATTTCCACTGACATTTAAAGGCATCATCACATTTTCATCTTTGATAATAAAATGTATAGGCCTTTTTCACATTTTGACAAGTCCCAGAAGGAGAAGTTTATGGTTAAATAGTAAAATGAATAATGGCTGAACTCCTCTTAACTGTCTCAGGGTCCTGGTGTTGTAGCTGCTGTCTCACTACCACCCTGTCATGACTTACAGGGACACTTGAGTAGAAAAGAGCCGTCGTTAATGTTACTATGACTTTCCAAAATGTGAAAAAGGCCCATCGTTCTGCTGTAAATATTCTGGCCAAGTTGCCAACCCTTAAATAAAGAAATTAGAGCAGCAAGTTTCTCTGTAAAAAGAAAAAGTTGACTTGGACGATATGTAGTCATTAGATTTTTTTTCACCCTCAACTATCCATGTTGGTATCGGCGCATATTTGTCTGTTACCCTGGACACACAGGCCCTATGAGCTGCATGTAGGTCATGCTACCTTTGAGATTATCTGACTACAGAAAGACAAAAATCTCTCATTAGGAAGCATTTTGGGACCTGTAGTTTTACTGCTAGTGTGAGTCATTTTTCTCTGGTAGCTGGATTTTCCCTGCCGGTCGAAGGATTTTAAGACCGCTGACTTTCCTGTCACAAACTTAGCTCTCTAAGTGTCAGGCAGCTTCTGTCCGGCTTAGTGAATGTAGGGGAAAACACACACACACACACACTGAGATGAGGCATATCTAAGTTAGTGGTGTCTCATGCTGTTTTATCATAACCGCATGTACATTAGTTTTCTGTAGTGATTGCACATAATCTTACATGTAGTGTGTCACCGTGTCCATTGTTAGAACTGAACATCTGGAGTCTTTCACACTCGCTGTGAGTCTTACTGTGTCATGCTGAATGTTGTTCGGTCATGTCCCTTTTTGTCCCTGTGGAGGAAGAGGTCATTGTTATCTGTCCTCACTGTTATCTGTCCTGGGGAGAGATGATGCACCTGTCTTCTGTTTTGGACCTAGTTGGATTATATTTTTGAACGCTGTATTTTTCTTCATGACTTGAATAAATGTAGAAACATTCAGGCTGAGAGTGGCTACGTTAAAAAGGGACTACCTACACCCAGAATAACTCTGGGAATTTGTTCACCATCCTAAACTAATATTCTAACAGTATGATGTTTATTCCCTTTGGATTCATCAGTTATAATCATTTGAATTTATCCTTAAAAATATTGAGGGTGATGTCCTTGTAATTGCTCTGTGTTTTTATTTTGTGGTTATATCTGGTTTTTGGTGCTTGTCGTTTTAGTTTCATTCTAAACTTTGCTCATTTGGATCAAAATATAAAAACCCATTCAGTACCTGTTCTGATTTTGGGGGAAATTGCCAGTTTTTTCTCTAAGAGCAGTGGTGACTGATGCTGCAATGTTGGTCCGCTGCAGATTGTAAAGGAAAGAATGGTGTGTGCAGGCGGTCTGAGTCAAACAGCTTCAGATTCATCACCTCATGCCTCCTACATTAAGCCTCCGTTAATCAGTAGAGTGGAAGTTAAGGAAATGTCATTTTGACTCACATCTTCTGTGGACTTCAAATGTTAACATTCTCCGCTTCTCTATTCATCAGTTTTTGATTATTTGTGGCTAACTCTGCATTTTGCGTTTCCCCATTGCTGTCTGAGCAAACCGCTAAATGTTCTTCCCTTGCCAGGTAGATTCAAACGGAGCAGATGTGTCGCACTAATACTAAAAGAAACTAATATGGGACGTTACATACAGACATTACAGATTATGCGCTTAAAATATGAAAATTACAAAAATAGATTTCAACTAACAACTGACTAATAACAGCTACAGTCAAACATTTTATATTGTTGGAATGACTTGAGTTATTTTTTCTCTTCCTCTTTTTTGGTTCACGAATGTAAAAATTCAAATGTTTTCAAAAAGGGAAATACTGATGTTAAAGAAGCGCTGATTATTTGGAGAAATTTCCAGTCCAATATTCACTCTCCTTTTAGCTCTGTTTTGGTCTCCACCAGATCTGGGAAGTCAGGGAAAGATCATGGAAAAATCTAGCTCTTCATCCACTAAATGCTCCACTATGCACATTAGCCAGTCTCTAACTTTGTCTGTCGGCTGTGTGGTGCTCAGCAGGTGGTGTATAGCAGGTTTTTAGAGCTCTTCTGCTAAAAACAGCGCTGATGACAGTGGTGAGAGTGAACCAAAACATTAAAGTTGCAGTCCTAAAACCAAAACAGTCAGCTAAAAGATGCTAAAACGCTCAGGAAATCTAAGGGAAGCTACAGAGTCTGGTGACATTTACCCGGAGGTCGTCCCAACGAGCGACTCCTTTCACATCCCACACATTTGTTCCATTGTTGATATAAGGGTATTTCTAAGTGCAGCTTTAAATGTTCTCTTCTATACCTTTTCCTTATCAGAAATGGAAGAAGAACTGGTTCGTCCTCTACCCCGCCAGCCAAAATGGCATCGCCCGCCTCGAGTTCTACGATTCACCCGCGGGTGGAGGGGGCGGAGTCGGCGGAGGCTCGGGAAGCGGATCCAATGAGAAAACCAGGAAGCTCGACAAGAAGATCATCCGCTTGTCTGAGTGCATTTCCATCCTGCCATCGTTGACGGAGAGCTGTCCCAAAGACAACATGGCGGCGTTCTGTGTGGAGACCAACGACAAGACGCATGTGTTTGCTGCAGAGAGGAACGTCGCCAAAGACTGGATGGATACCATGTGTGACATTGCATTTCAGGTAGATTCACACTTATTCCTTGTGTGAGTGTGTGTGTGAGTGTGTGTGTGTGTGTGTGTGTGTGTGTGTGTGTGTGTGTGTGAAAAACCAGGCTGACCAATACCTATAGTGTGATTACTTTAGGAAACTGTGTTGTTATAATGTGTCTGTCTTCTGTCTGTAAAATTATTTTGGCTCTCACAGCTTGAATATGACCCAAATTATTAAATTCAAGAAAAAAATCCCCTTAGTTTGGTGGAAAAAAGCTGCTGTTTTAAATGTAGTTTTCCACTGGGATTGCAGTATAATTCTTATTATCTTATTATCATATATGACTTTTTAAAAAGTTCCCACATGCCCCTAGAGTGTTCATACAGGCCACGGCTTCTACTGTGTGCACTCACACACGCGTGTACACACACACACACACACACACACACACACACACACATACACAAACATGAACATTACACATATTTGCAGAGAGGAAGCCAGAGGGAGTTTCCAGGAGGAAGACTTAATCCTCTTTGTTCTCCGTTGCAAGCTCAGCCTCTCTAACTCCAGTGGTTATACTGGAAAGCTCCCACTTTCTCTAGGTTTCCCCTCCTTTTGTTCATGCACGCGTTAAAGTACAAAACATAACCCGAAAAGCAAACTCCTGCGTCTTAACGCTTACTAAAAGCCAAATTTGTCCCTCTCCGCTGATTGACTGTGTGTGTCACAGGGAGGAAGTGGCAGCAGCAACAGTACTGCTGCCGACTCTAACGGAGGGCCACATGACCTGCAGATGTCTGAAAACCTCATCTACTACTCCAGAGTAGAGGGTAAGGACACAACACAGTCTAGTTATACTAAGACACATTCATGATTTCAAGAAAATACTACGGCACATAAGGTCATTCGGAATGAAGAGAATTTAACGCCTCCTGTCTTCTTCTCGCAGTGAACGAGTTCTGGGTGAGCACTCAGCGCACCGAGGCGTCGGAGCGCTGCGGCCTGTCGGGAAACTACTGGCTGAAAGCGGAAAGCGACGTCTTAATCTTGAGGGACCCAAATACCAAGCGGAAGCTTTTGGTGTGGCCCTACAAGCTGCTGAGGAGATACGGGCGAGACCGGGTGGGTGCATTCGCTCGTGAGGATTTCTTTTCAGGGATTTTAGTCTCTGACACGCCTGATGAGCACAGGCATGGGAAGTCTGGTGTGTGAGTAAAATTTAGTTAAATGTAACTTTGAGCAGCAGCAGCAGCAGCAGCAGCAGCAGCATGTGGTCTAAGCCTTAGTAGCACAAAAGATGTTTGTCTTTCCTCTGTGGTTGTTTTTGTGTCACTTTGATGCTCCAACAGACTTTGAAAATAACTGATGACCTTTTAAGTGTCTGTCTGGCTTGTTAACACATTCATTTGGGCTCGTATGGAGACCGACACTAACTCATGTACACATAAGATAAAAAATGGGACTTTATTGGTCTGTATGTGTCAGTATTTGCATTTGCTAAAAAGAAGCGACTGGAAAAGAGTGCTTCCATTACTGCATTTTGGCATTTGTTCATACGCCCCATGATATATTTATTTAGTCACTCCTAACTTCTACTTTGACACGTAAATACATTCAAATATTTTTCCCCTTCTTTCTCTAGGTGATGTTTTCGTTCGAGGCGGGCCGGCGCTGTGACTCAGGCCCCGGTAATTTCACCTTCGAGACCAAGCAAGGCAATGAGATCTTCATGCTGGTGGACCAGGCCATCCAGTCGCAGAAGCTCCAGGCTGAGGAGCGCCACCTCAGCTGCCCCATCAACTTTGACCCCGACTGCCCCACGTTGATGCAGCACATACGCAATGCCGGTCCCAGTAGCATGGTGGCGGGAAGCGGAGATAACAGCAGCTGCAGCAGTCGAGAGGCGGATGGCGATTCGGGCGGCAGCAAACCAGGCTCTGCTGATGGCGTGCTCGGGAAGAGAGAGGGTGGAGATGGAGGCGGAGGAGGAGGGAGGACAACAGGAGGACTCAAAGGGAGGAGTTTACCAGAACTACCAGCCATTTTGGGGGCAGCAAAAGGTCATTCGTTAGCTGATGAAAGTGCAGGTTTTTATTCTGAGCCAGCAGATTCAGTCCGCCTGCCCCTGCACAGCGCTGACTGCCTCTACTCCGACCCAGTGGACAGTATCAAGAGTCAAAGCCAAATTAGCAGCCCGTCCACCCCTCCAGTGCCCACCCCGCGTCTCCGACCAGTAGGAGACGAGGCTTCGGGTGTCCAAGGGGATCATCACCATGGAAGCAGCAACCCCAGGAAGCCACCGGACGTGTACTCGCACGTGTACGACCGGATCAGCCTGGAGCTGAACCAGAAAACAGGCGCGCTGAGTCTAAACGGGGCTACAGGGGGAGGAAGAGGGGGAGGAAGAGGGATGAACAGTAACAGGCGACCCCCTGGGGGTCAAGCAGAAGGGGCTTCGTCACCTCCCGCTACTCGTCTGGAGCACATATATGACGAACCGGAGGGCTGCGCCAAAGGAGGCGCTGGCATGTCCGCTAGTTCAGGGATGAGTGTTTACGATGAGGCCCGACTGGAGCCCCACGGCCAGAGAAGACAGGAAGAGGCGGCGCCAGGACCGGAGGGAAATTACAGCGCCCCCTCCCACGGAAAGCTGTCAGAGTCTCAAAGACACTCTCCTCCGCAGCTGGGCCCCAGCCGTGGCACGCCGCAACAGCCGGCTCAGAGGTGGCCCAAACCTGTGACCGCCCCCAAGCCGAGCAGGGCCATGTTTGCTCGAAAGGAGCCGGTGCCGCTGCCCCCTGGAAAATATGGAGGTCCTGGCAGTAATGTGAACAACAACAACAACAACAATATTTGGGGGGGAGGAGGAGAAGGAGGAGGAGGAGGAGGAGGAGGGGGGAAGGAGCTGTACAGCAAAGTGTCTAAGCAGAGACCTTCAGCCGGTAATTCGTGGTACAACCAGCACCACCAGGCGCCGCTCAGATCACCTGATATCATCTACGACAACTTGGGCGATGTCTGACATCCATAATATGGAGACGATGAGGCTGAAAAACTAACGTTTGGTCGATGCTTTTATTCTTGCAGTTTTTGTAAGGACTAAGCACATTTCTTCCATCTGTGGACTGGAATAATTATTTGAGACAGTCGATTTTGGAGAGGATTAGCTCACAGCTACAAGAAAACCACATTACGACTGCGTTTTGAAACATGGAGTGCAAGTATTGCAGGGCCACCCTCTATATGTGTGTGTGTGTGTTTGAGAAAGAGAGTGTTTGCATGGTCAAACCCATAATTGGAGTACCAATCCACAGTGTGGTTGGAGCCAGCCACTTCACTTGAACACACACACACATAGAAACTGTCAGGATTTGCCAAAAGGAGCTGGGCCCACATGCCTCACTTTAACAAGCTGAGAGAGTGGCTTGGCTCTTCTTTTCTAAAATGTCTGCCATGCTTATAAAGTGACTGGGAAACATGTTCTTGCACTGCTGCTGTTGTGTTGCTCTGCAGTGTGAGACAATGTGACAGATAGGAGTAATTGCCTGTCAGGTCTGGAGCATCTTTGAAGCGAGGACTTTAGCAAAAGGAGCTGATCATTTTCTGGTTGTGTTTTCTGCCTTATTTATCATCCTAATTCTCAGTACAACGGGGAGATTTACACACAACATGCAATGTGGTTGCACCTGATGATCCACTAAATGAAAAAATGCTACTGTTTTAGAGGAAGCGTGAAAAGTGGGACTTTAAGAACCCATGTGGGTCAAGAAACAGACATCAGTGGGTCATAAAGGGGTCGGGAGGTCACATGGTCCTTATTTGAATCTTTAATGTTTATTTGTACAAAGTAAATATGAAACTAATCAATCCCCTGCAATGTGTTATGTATGTGTGTGTATGTAAGTCAGAAACAGCTGTGCTGTCTGGAAATATAATTAATAATAAAAATGGCTCCAAAAACTTTAAGTATTCCTCCACAGTGGATCTTTAAACAAGAGAGCTCCCCTAATTGCTACATCACTACATCTCCTCAGTGTCCCGGCAGGAGCCAGTCAGCTTTTAGTGCTTCAGACTTTCTGTTCTGGACCAAACGGGACAGTAAAACAGTCTGACCTCATCCTCCGTTTCCCTCCCTCTGCCACGCTCTGTTTTTGTTGTTTCAGTCGGTTTCCAACCACTTAATCACCCCGTTAAAGTTGAGCCTCAAAAAAGGAAACAAAGACTTTCTTTCTTTTTTGTCTCTCTTCCTTCCTTTCTCCCTCTCCGCGCTGATTCTGTTGTTCGGTTGCTCCGGTGACAGATAATGGCGGCTGGTTCGTGTCGGACACGCCGTGCATTTTAACTGCAGAGAGATACCGTAGACGAGGCCAGGAACACAAGATGGAAAGAGGGAAAATGGGGAAAAAACCAGCTAACTGACATGTTGAAGAATGCTGCAGAGAGAGGGGGACGTCTGAGCGTTTAAGCTGAGGATGACGAAAAAAGAAAAGGACTTTAAAGAGATGAAAAAGATGCTGACAGGATGAACGCTGGCTGGGTGAACCTGTGTTTGTCTGCTTGGCTTGTGTAACAGGTACAGACTGTTCCCGCCGCTGCTCTTTATCCTCATCATCCCTCTTTATCCCCCTTTTTTTCAGTCTTTATTTCCCCACCTGCTGCTGGAGCACTTTCTGGACAGGACAGTCTTCAAAAGTAACTGGATTACATTTTGAGGGTAACCCCCCCCCCCTTTCAGACAGAGAGGGGGAAGAAAAACAGAAAGAGAAAGAGCAAACTTCTGTCTTTCTCATTAAACTCTCAGTGAACTCATTGGAAAAAAGAAACCTGGTACACACACACACACACACACACACACAGACAGTACATGGTACTGTTTTTAAACTGTATATATGGCTCAATGCTTCCTCATTGGAATATTCAAAACAGGCTGTTTACATATTAACAGTCAGTGTGTGTGTGTGTGTGTGTGTGTAGAGCACTTTGTCCAAATCATGAAGTGTAAACAGCTGACTGCTTTTTTCACTGTTATCTCAAGTGACTTCTGCAATTCATCTCTGAGAAATCATCATTCTGTGAATTCAGCTGCTTCCTTTGTAGTTGTTTTCAGGGAAACTTGAAGACTTATTGCTGAGTTTTATTATTGAGTTTGAGTATTATTTTTTTTCCTAATTGTAAAGCTTTGCCTTTAGACAGAAGCCAGTCTAGCTGTTTCCAGTCTTTATGCTAAGCTGAGCCAACGCTGGGACTTCATATTTAATGATCAAACACCAGAAAGCATATCATGGTATATTCTAAATATCAAACGATTCCTTTGAAATGGCCCAGATTGCAGCAGCACTGATCTGAGTTTCATTTTCTCATGTTCAAATGCAGTTTCTATGTATTTTCTACCTTAAAGTGACTGTTAACATTCTGACTGGTTAAAACTGAAAGTGGTTCATCTTGTTCCTGTGTTACAAAAAGCTCCTCTGTGTCTGTGCCACCTACTTTCCCTCTTCACATTTCTCTCCTCATCTGCTTTGACCTTTCACACATCTGCAGAACAGCTCAGAAGACTGCCTGATCTCCGACAAATGTGTGTGTGTGACAGCTATATGCCAGTGTGTTTGTGTGTGTGCGTCAGAAATCTACAAACAGGCCTGCTGCCGTCAAGTTTGTTCAGTTTACGGTATATCAGGGTGGGACTATGTGTCTGCATATGTTCCACCACTGCTGCCATATCACCCTGTGTGCATTCCTGTGTGATTATGTGTGTGTTTTTGCAGAAATATGTCAGTAGGAAGCCCTTTAATGTTTTGCTGCAGGACACATGACACAAAAAGAACAAAAACACTGGATTAAAAAAGTGGGGATTTATTGATGTTGAGCCAGGAGACAAAAAAGCTGCTTCACTACATATAGACTCATTGACTTAATCCAGCTGGACTTGCTTGTGTAAGCGTGTGTGTGTGTGTGTGTGTGTGTGTGTCATTTCCAACCACTGAGGCTATTGTTGGCAAGGCAGCAGGTTTGAGGTCTCTGCATTTTTGCATGTAGACGTCTCACACTCACACACACACACACACACACACACACACAATCTTTGACTGTTATCAGGTCAGTCCCAGTCGTCCTGTCCTCTTCTCTGTGTATCCTCAGCACTGTGCGACTGTTTTGTTCCAGTCAAGGTCTCTCTCTGTCATTTTAAATGTCAGACTTGCGGAAAGAGAACTGGATCAGTCCGACGACATGAGCCACTGAAACAAGGCTTCACACTAACAGGTGCTGTGTGTGGATTCTGGGCTGCTTTTACAAATCTTTTCTAAAGATTAAAAAACTTTGCATCGACAATTGCATTGGGATGCAATTAGCCGTGAATTTTCCCAGTACAACACTCTGTTGCTGGCTGGCTAACAGGTGTCTGTACAGTTGCTGGACTTTATTGTTTAAATAAAAAAAATCATTATTCGTCAGTGCAGTTCCATAATCAGATTTCACACCTGTGAGCTGCACCTCTGAATATAAAACACCCCCGAGCTGAAACTCAGCTGTGTTTCCTCATTCTGTTTTAAGACTGCGGTGCACAAAATATGAGACGTTTCTCTTGTGCACACCTGACGAGGATTCTGAGTGTGTTCTGCCTTCAGACACACCTGAACCTGTCTGGTTTCCTCGTTTGTCACTCTGCAGACCACCAGCTTTTATTTTTAGCTGTGCGTGGGCAAACCCATTCAGTCACATGCGTCTGAAAGAGAGTTTCATTCACTCTTCATTCACGGCTCTCAGCGCTATCTAAAGGAAATGATGGTTTCTCATTCGGATTGGAGATGCCTGCACAAAAATGTAAAGGTGAGGTGATTTTTTCAGCTTGCATCAGTGACCTTGTGACCCTGTTAAACCATTAACTGTAAAATGTGCACAAAAAGTCTCTCAGATCTCAGATTTCCAGACTTTTCTGGCCCTCTCTAGACCTGTGGAGGAGTGCAGGGCGTTTATATTTCTGTCAGTATGAATCTAGTTCAGGTCCTGTTGCCTCTTGGCTTCACCTTCTCACTTCCTCTTCACAAAGATGCACTTCCTCTTTCTGTTCTCACCCAGCTCTGCTGTTGAGAGTGTGGATTATTCTCTGCCAGTAACCTTTAGATGAATTGTGACTCTTGTGTGGGTTCCCGCTCTGGTTGTCTGTGTGTATATTAGGATCCTGTGCTGTCGCTGTGACCGGTTAGGACAATCACAGGAAAGTATTACAGTTTTCATTTTTTTTCTCTTCTGCAGATTGCAGCAAAGGAAACGGTACATTGAGAAAAAAGCAGCAAGCCACAGCACTAATATTATCCTGACTCAGATATAGAGACTGATGAGACAGAGAAGAAATACAAGTGCACTTTTAGCCAGACAGACCAAAAAAGACCTTTCTGTTACATCAGAGTGGAAAAATACAAAAAATACTTAATGAAATTGCAAAACATTGTGCTAAACTGCCTCAAACTGCTACAAGTAACCAACAGAATGACATGAAATCTAAGCACAAAATACAAAGCTCATCAGTCAAAGTGGGACAATAACAGGAGCTGCTGTGCCTGTTTGAACTTTATGAAAGATTCATCTTGTTGGAACCATTTATGATGGTCATGGCAAAGATATATACTAAAGAGAAAATGGGCGCACACTAAGCTCTGATGAGTTTATTACAGATGTTTCAACCACACTTGGCCTTTTTCGCGGCAATTTCTGCCCAGCAAAAGTCAAAAGTCCACATATTATTTATTGATGTATAAAGGTAAAGCCTCACTGTGAAGTAGCAGGACTGAACTATCAGTTGCTGGTAGACAGAAAGTGACTTAACAGAAAAGCTGCCACCAACTAACCAGCAGCATTCTGACATTAAAAAAGGTTTGAGTTAAAGTTCAGTACATTTTTTTAATGCCCCCCTTTTGGTGATGGTCTGCCTAAATACAGGAAAAGGACCTTGTTTTGACCGACAGATCTAAGCGATGAATTGGAAATTGGAAAGATGAATGAAGCATTAAGTTTTCAAAGATTTACTCAAAACTTTCAAGGTTTCACTTGTATACTCGGGCCATTGTTTTTTCAAAACTGACCACAGGTAGCCCAAAAATGAGAGTCCAGTCTATCAATAGATATACTACATTTTCATATTCATGTACATTTTCTTAGTACCATCTCTCTGTATAAGCAAAGGAAAAATTACCATAATAATCCTCCCACAAAAATGTTCCTTTAAGATTATTTATTACACCACAGATCATAAACTGTGTTGAAATACAAATCTGAGAGAAGGTCAGCAAATATACACACATTCCTTTGCAGCTTGGGTAATAAATTAGAAATTAGATGAAGAACAGTCAACAGACACAACATGAAACCTGAACAGGAACATGAGTTGGGAGAGTCCACTCTGAGATGAGGATGTTTAAGTGGAGGAATAAAAACAACAATGAACAAAGAACTTTCTGGAACAGAACAGTCTCTATGGGTCCAAACGTTGCCAAAACTTGAGAGGGTTCATTAGCGAGACACTTTCTCTTCAATTCAGCTCTGAATGAATTTGCAAACACAATCAGGGACGCTTCAGCTGACTGTTAGTCTCGTCCCATTAATGTCTAACCGCTGTGACATTTCATGAGGAGTGTGGCTGATGCCGTTCAGGTCGAGCAGAGGAACTTTGGCCTCAGCCTCCTGACCTTTATGGGGACAGAGAGGCTGCTGTTGTTCTATTTGAACAAATTGATGAAATTCGCACACGTTGACTCAACGTCTCTGCGCCCGTGAGGGTTAAAAAGGAAGCACTGAGTGAGAGGGGAAAAAGGGAAAGGACGGAGAGGGAAGTGGGTAAAATGTCAGCGGGTAGTTTTGGAGGTCCGCTCAAATTCTCCTCGGGGACAAAAGGATCGTTGTGGATGTAAATTCATGAATGTGGTAGTCCTGTGACATCACAGCGTCATGAAGTCATCCACTACTGGTTTGTCCCCAAGGTTATAAGGTTCAACAAGGGGGTGGAATGGCGGGAGACTGATTAAGCCTGTGTGTGAGTGAGTGACAAAGCTTGATGAGGAATAGATTAATAATAGTGACGATGGTCCAACTGTCCAGTATCATCTATTAAATATGTGTGAATGTAATATCAACCAGTGATGTCACTGCATGAACCCCATCGAGACCCATCTCATCTCAAACACGCAGCGGAAATGTTTCTTCATCACTAAAATGTCATCCTCAATATCTTAAAGAACCTACCAGTTTTTTTTAACCAGTTTTCTTGTCTCTGTTCTCCTTCCATCCACCCCCCCCTCGTGCTGCCTTTCAACCCCCAGAGAGAGAGCTTGCTGTGGGGGTGAAGGAGAGCAGAGAGGCCCCTCTGTCTGCTGCTTTATTCTGTCTCATTAAAACAGTGACACTGTGTCCAGGCCGGGGCTTAAGGGCAAAATGGACATGGAATGTGCGTATGTGTGTGTTTGTCTATAAGTCAGAATATACTATAGCTGCAGTATGTCCGCTTCATTATGCCTGAATCATAATGTCTGTCTGTTCTCTAGCTCTGCAGACAATGCTTTTTATACATCCTTTAATCTCCCTCTGATCTCCCACACCACCCACCTTTTGTTCTCTTTTTTGTCGTTTTGTAACTTTCGGTTCCTTCCCTCCACTTTTTGACTCCTCCAGGCTCCCATTGTCCTGCTGTTTCCCTCCTTTTCATCTTTTTCGTTGTTCACGGTGTGTGATTTTTAAGTGTTTGCTGTGTCAGCAATCTGCAGATGGCAAAGAGTCGAAACTTTCCTTCCCCCGCGCACACACACACGCTCGCGCGCACACACACACACACACACACACACACACACACACAGTACAGGCTTGTTGAATTCAGACCTAGCAAACAGTGTCTGTGTGGTGAGAATAAATAGACTCGAAGCATCAGAGGAAGCTGTAACCACCCAGAATAGTGTGTTGTGTATGTTTACGTGCAAATTAGTGTGTCTTTCCCTCCTTTACAAAGTCTTTAAAGCCTTTATGAGCACACTAATTACTCACAAAATTTACAACGGTAACCATCTAGCCAAATGTGTGTATGTGTGTGTGTGTGTGTGTGTGTGTGTGTGTGTGTGTGTGTGTGTGTGTGTGTGTGTGTGTGTGTGTGCTGACTAAGCTATCCTGTAGCTCACTGAACATTACAGGTCAGGAAACTGAGGGATGTCAAAGTGTGTGCTAAATGACTTGTTGAAGATGCACTGCGCCTCCTCTCTCTCTCTCTTCACCACCTCCCTGTCCCTGTGTTGCTCTCTCGGCCCGCTTTCTTCCACCCACCCTCCATCGTTCTTACTGTATCACCATGGAGAAATCATCATCATCATCATCATCATCGTTGTTGCTGTCTTCCTGCAGCTGAGCAGGGGCCCGACGGCCTCTGCCGCTGCTGCTGAGGAGTGTCAGAGCTGGGCGTGAGGCTTTAGCAGGAGGAGGTCCCAGGGAGGAAGAGGAGGAGGAGTGGGAGGAGGAAGAGGGAAAGGGAGCCACAGTGGCCCTGACCTTGCTGTTCATTCCCAGATGGCGACCCTGGTTTTGTGGCTGAGTGGAGACAACACAGAGCCTTGTTAAAAAAATAATGCTACTTAGAATGGCATTTAAACAACAAAAGAAATTGGCACCTTTGATTAAATAATACAGTCAGTTCTACGTATCCTTGACTGCTAAAAAAGACAAGAAAAGTGAGATAAAAGAGAAAGAGGGTGAGAGGAGGAAGACATGCCCAGTCCAAATACAAACATGTTAAGCATTTATTTCCACTACAGTGAGTAAAAAGAGAGTGCGACGGGACAAAGATTTTCTGTGTGTTTTGCTGCTGTAGTGAGCTATTTGCATGTCAGCAGCCTTATCTGGTCTGATGAGTCACACTGCCAGCAGCCACACGCTCTCAGGACCCAGTCGGCCTAAAATAACATGCAAGTGTGAACCGTTGACATCTTTTGAAGTGAGATACTCTGGTTAAAAACACCTACTTTCAAGTTCAAATATATTATGAGTTATAGTGAAATTAATGAGGCGTGTTTGGATCTTTGCCTACACAGGAGCCATTTACTTTTAAAAAAAAAAGCTCTAAAGCTCTCAGATGAATCTCTGGTTATATGAATCCAGTGACATCACATCATCTCTTCCTGTACAAACAGTTTAAGTTTTGGGCCTGCATGAAGTTTAAGTCCTACTTTGGATTTTTCACATCCATAACCATGACTATAAGTAACCATAAGTAAGAACATTTACTAAAGTACATTGTGGAGGTACTTAAGTATTTCTTCTTATGCTACTTAATGCTGCACTACTGCACCATAGCGATAGTAATAAAGAGTGAAATCTTACACATGTAACTCTTCACTTTTGCTTTTTAAATGCAGTTTGTAAATGCAGGATTTTTGCTTGTAATGGAGTATTTTGACATTGTGGTATTGGCATTTTTACTTGAGTGAACGATCTGAGTACTTCTTCCATCACTGGTAATGATGTCCCACCACTGCAGGTCAGGGTCAGGTCTGATTATTTACACCAGTGTAGATAACAGCTACATCTGATTCATTACACTCCTGTTTCTGATGAACCTGTGTCTGCTGCCAGTGTTTAAGGTGGTTTAGATAAGTGCTACAACACTGAGGTAAGATGACTTATGTTCTATATAAACCTTATCTTTAGTTCCTTTAAAATACCTGCTTCCAGGTAACTGCCTTCCCTTAATGTTACAAATCAAACATATTATATTAAAGGGACTGGTTCATACTTGTGTATTTATGTGTATTGTCTTCATACCTTAAACTGTAATTTGGTACATGCTGCCATCTATTGCGTAAATGGGGAAGTGAGTGGTGAGGAGGAAGTTGCATTAGTAAAGCACACGGCCTAAGTGAGAGTTATAAAAATAGCCTTCCTGCTTCGTGCTGTCAAACTGCTCTTGCCCCACACCGACAGCTCCACTTGTGTCATAATCATTGCTCATAATCATTGTATGAACGATACATAGTGACCTTTACGCTGTCATAAAGCGGTGTGTTTACCTGCCGCGGCTGTCTGCTGCCTGTGCTTTTAGGGCCCTCTAGTGGTTGAGACTGGCCCCTGTGGGAAGCTGCTGGCTGCAGCCTGGAATCAACCATCATCATCATGAGTATCATGTCATTATAATCACCATCTTTATAGCTTATATGTGTAATCTTACATTGTCACAATCATCATTGTCACAGGGATACCTGCTCTTACTGAGGCCCCCTCAATGGTTTTTCCTTATCAGAATGGAGGGTCTAAGGATTCAGGGTGCTGCACAGATTGTAAAGCAGCTTCAGGCAAATTTGTGGTTTGAGATAATGGACTGTGTAAGAAAATCGACTTGGCTTTAACATAATCATTGTGCTCTGTTAAGTCACTATAATCACCCTCTGTTACACCAACATCAGCATCCCCACAAATTTACTTATATCATAGACCTTTACATTCATTATATCTTATAGTCCACTGTTTTAACATTATCACAGAGCTTGCACAAGTTTATTTGCATCATATTTCCATCCTTGGTTGCACCCTCACATCAAACCCACCCTGACCTGTATGGGTATCGTGGCTGTGAGAGCAGGCCTCTGCTCCTGAGGTGCTGGTACAGGTTACTGCTCAGAGAGAGCGGGTTGAAAACAAACTCCTCATCCAGCTGAGTGAGACAACCCTGACAAAGAAACAGACATTTCAGCATCGTCTAAATGTCTGGAATCTGTCTGTGGGCTTTGGAAATGTGTGCACACTGTTTGCACTTAGGGAAATTTAGCTTCAGTTTCAGCGTTACTGAGAAGTGCTTTTAGCAACGATATTCTTACTGCAGGGGGAAGAGAAAATTGCCTGTTTTGACTTTTCTGTTTTTGAGCTCTGATGCCGCTGTATACTTCTGCAATTTGTTTACAATGAACAGAGGTCACCTAACCTGTATAACCTGCATGGCACCAGGCGCAGGGTCCTGAGCTGAGACGGGCAGTGAGCAGGGCAGCAGCAGCTCTCTGGAGACCACCGGCTTCAGAAGGAGCGAGAGGGACGGGGACGGCTGCAGGACATAGTGAGAATACACACCTGTGTTGGACACAGACACACACACAGACAAACACAGGGCATTAGAGAGCATGCATGAGGACAGATAAATACACAGCATCACTCTTTCTCTTTCCCACACAGACAGACACACGAACCTGAGCCTCCAGCTGTAGACCTCTGTGTGGGCTCCACCTGCAGCAGCAGGAACAAGTCACGACTCTGAGAGAGGGGAAACCAAATCCAACATCAAACACTTTCATTCGTCTGCGTAGGACAGAGAAAGACTGAGAATGTTGCAAAGTGCAAAAAGTAAAAACTAAAGAGCCAATCAGCTGAGCACAAGAGGAAGAAGAGGGCGATCGAGTGTGCATCATTTGTATATTGTTGCCTGGTGCTTCTCAGGTTTATAAAGTGGTTAATTTTGCTAGTGTTTGCAGATAAAATCTAAACTGTCTAAATAGCAAAGAGGTCTTATTGTCACAAGAAGAGCAAACAGTGAAGACATTCACACACCCTGAGTGTGTGGCAGAGAGCGTGGAACAAGTTGTGGTTGGTCTCCATTTCATCCCAGTCCAGCTGCCAGCAGGTGGTGGGGCGGAGCACCAGTGGGAGTCCGTACAACACACTCTCACACAGTCCGTCAGCACGCAGAGTCCTAAAGCACACACACACACACACACACAAACCTTGGTCAGCATGCAGACCCAAATTGAAGGACACACAGACACTTTCTCCAATTAAAGAAAAACACTGTGTGTGAGACTTCCGATACTGTTGAGTTAAATATTTAATGTCAAAGAAGACCTTCATTTATCTTCTCTAATCTCCTGAGATAGTGCTCAGGAGAGCGCTGGCTGCATTCAAACACACAACAAATCATCATGAGCAGAGAGACAGAGAATGACATCAGCTCTGTGACCGTCCTCCAGCCTCATTTAAATGTCACTGCTGTAAATCATGACTCATCAGTATGTAAAGCACACACACACACACACACACACACACACACACACACACACACACACAGACAGAGCACAATAACTTGTGGCTAGACCGGTATGCAAAACACACACACACACTCCTCCTGCAGCTCCTGAAGATGTAAAAGTGATGCAAATAAGGGAAGAGGAAACTGTTCACCTCTGTTAGGCCTGCATGTCTGCTTTATATCATCAGTGTAGAAAGTGTGTATGCGATGCTCTGTGCGTATGTGTGTGTGTGTTTTAGAAGGAATGGTTTCCGCTTTTGAAGAACAGAGCTACTTACGCCACAATGAGCCAGCTGTCTGCGGCTGATCGACCAAAATAACAAGTGCTATTTTTAAAACACATGAAACTGCATTTACAAACACATGAAGACATCAATATGTGTATCAAGGAAGTAAAAATGTCTTCAGTCAAGTGTTACTGCATGTGCTGCATCCCTGTCCTCTCCTCGTGTACACCGCTGTGACCATGAGCCTCTACTGTACGAGAATAAAAACATTCCTCACAAACAAGTTAAGGAGAATTCTCGCCTGGAGCTTTCAGGCATGGACTGTTCTGCCGGACTATGGATGTTTGGAGTTCTTTCCAGCATCAGGACAGATGACTCCGGCAGAACAAAGGAGACTCTGATGTGATGGGAGAGTTTCATCAGAGAAATATTCCACTAGTCCCTGCTATCAGAATGAAGCCATTCATAGATGTTTAAGGTTTTTTCTGAACACACACAATATTACACACATGACTGCTGGAGCATGCGCACATAATCATACACACAGATACACACACACGTTTCATCTCTCCCTGAAGGCAGACATCATATCTAGTACAATCTTATTCCTTTAAACTGAAGCTCAAAAAGCATGTGATTAGATCTGAGTTGAAAGCAGTAGAAACTGACTTTTTAATGCATCTGGCTATAGTAAGAAGGTTCTCCCTGCAGCCCACGTCTCTTACTTGATAGCTCTCAGTCTTCGTGGCGGTTGACTCTGATTGGCCGATCCCTTATTGACAGGCAGGAAGTCCCGGACGCTCTCGGTCTTCACACCCAGGTTGGGGTTCGGGGGGAGGAGGGCGGGGCTTATCAGACGCTCCTGCATGTCACACTTAACACAAACTACACGTGACAAGTGTCATATAAAGGTGTGAAAAAATGAATGTAACTGTCATATTTAATGAGCCAATGTTTTTATATTGAAACTCTGTAAACTGTATGTTCTCATAGTGAGCCGCTGGTTTTGGAATGGTTTTTAACCCATATTCAAATTAGTTTTGTCGCTATCAGTTAAAACCACATTCATCCATGGTGTTAACAAACTAGAGGAGATGTGTAGGTATGTTTGTGTGCAGCATCCGTACCTGGAATAGGATTGTCCAGGGGGCTGGGCAGCAGGAGGTGGAGGTGCTCTCTGTCTCCTCCCTGCTCTTGAAGCCATGCTTTCAACACGGTTTCCATGGCGAACACACTGTTTTCCACCTGCTGGAGGTCGACCTCTGTTCCCAGCATCAGACAGTCTGCGGATCAGACACACAGAGGCTTCAGTGTTGGGATTAGACTGCTGGCAGAGGGTGAAATTAATTGTGGTAAAACTGGACATGTTTTCCAAATCCACACAGACATCAGCTGATCAAGTATACTGCATCTGCATTCTTTCACCTACGGCCACTAGATGGAGGCAAAACTCGATAAATTCAATTAGCAGGCAGCGTCAGTGACTCAATAGACACTGAATTCTTTGAACTTGTTGTCATGTGAAGGCCTCAGTGTCTCTGGATTAACCAAAAACCTTCTTAAGCACGACTGGATGAGAAGCTGTGGGGCTGAATTCCTGAGGAGAGGAAGTAGGGCTGCATTTTAAACTTTTTTAAAGAAGACTTTTCTTGCTTTTTTGGCTATTTTAGAGCTGTTCATGTAAATCTCTTCTCTCATGTACAGTAATTGCGGTTCGCTGTATCCCAGAGGATAACAGAGAAAGCAGCTGCACTGCTCTCTTCTCTTTGCCCACTGATTTCCACATATCATTACAGAACAGGAAAAGAGACCCTGTGGACCTGCCCCACCCTCCTCTCCAGCTCCTCTCTCTTGCCATCCCCCACTGTCCATTACTGCAGACCAGCCACAAACCTTACAGAAGGCCCCGCTTCTCCATTTCCCTCTATCTGGTGTTTAATAGTTAATGACGCATCAGGAGATAACTAATGGGACTAATGGGAGAGGAGAGGATCAGGAGGAACTGTGAGAGCCAGGGAGGGTGTATGTAGAAGGGGGATAAGACCGAGGAATATGGATGAAGAAGTATTTAAACTCTCCCTGCCAGGAACTTTTCAGGAGAAAATGAGAAACTTTAAATTCCTAGAATAAAATATGTCATTGATTCTTTCATCTGAGGCTGCTACAGTACGGAAACTATTTTTGGTTCTGGGACAGAAACGAAATAAGCACTTCATCAGAGGGGATGTTTGCTGCTCTTTTGCTGATGGACGTTTGTAGTCAGATCCCTGCTGAGTGAAAGCAAGGCGAATAAAGAGAGAGAGAGAAAGAGAGAAGTTTAAGCGGGTACTAATGGCACTTTTGCTTTACAAGTTCTTCATTTATGTGTCCAAAAAGCATACTGTCAAGGCAAGCTTCAGTTCTGACACATGCCACATTGCTCTTGCTCATATTATGGATTAAATAACTGGTGAGAGTTCTCCAATATTTGGGATCAGCAGTATAATAAGTTCTGCTTCCTAATGCATGTCAGCATTGCTCAGAGTGGCTGCAGAGAAAACGCATATAAGTTACAAAGAGACGGGCAGAAAAGTAAAAGCTGAGGTGAGGGACCTTACAAAGACTTGTACAGTCAAATAAGGAGGACAAGAAACAGAAAGAAGAGATGTGTCCTTGCTTTTATGAAAATGGTAATGCAGAGATTAGAGAAAAGTCCTTGAGAGATGGACGGAGATGGAGGAAAAACAGGTTGAAGAAAATCAATCGCCATTCCCTCAGATAATGTCTGTCTGGGGAATGGGACTGGATAGAGGAGACAGAGTAAGCAGGAGAGAGAGAGAGAGAGAGAGAGAGAGAGAGAGAGAGGGGCATAGCAGGGAGAGAGAAATATGCAAGTTGGTGTAGACAGGAGAGAAGGGAAGAAAGTATAAATTACACAGAAAACAAGAGCAGGAGGAAGAGGGAGGAAAGGCAGGGGAGATGAGATAGAGGTAGTGATAGATAGATAGTGGGTGAGGGTTGATGGACCACTGTCGGAAACGCTTGTAATTAGAGCACGGACTGTGTATCTCTGTATGTTTGTGTGAGACGGAGAGGGGGAGATAAAGGGGGTGGGGGTGGGGGGGTGATGACGTGCACTGCTTCTCACAGCAGCACAAATAAGTCAAGACACTCCATCTTGTGTGTGTGTGTGTACGCGTGTGTGTGTGTGTGTCATACTGGTTTCCCGAAAGCAATACATTACTGACTGACGAAGATAGGTGAGAGTAGTTAACCTCGGTGTGTGTGCTCAGAGAGACAGCAGCTGAAATGATGCTGTCTGCGTCTCTCCAGCAGGCTTATCTGAAAATGTTTACACGGCTGAATCCTCCTACAGATGCCTCTCCTTCTGAATCTTCTCTGGGTTCATTAAGTACAGTAGATGCAGTAGATTTTCCCTCAGTCTGTCATCTCTTCCTGCTCTGTTATAATAAGCAGTTAAGAAACTGTTAGGTTAAGAGCCAGACTGAGTGACCCATCCCTCTGACCTACAAGGCTAATGGTGCTCCTGCATCTCATTATCATGTCCTCTGTGTGTCTCTAGACATGAGAAGTGTGACACACATGCTGAGGTAGGGATGCAGGGGGGCACTCAAATCTCATTAAATGTTTGTGTGTGTGTTGTTCTTTATGCGGTGTGTGTGTGTGTGTGTTGTAAATTTAGATGCATGTGCATGCTGATGGTCAACATGTCAGAGCTATGCTGGAACTACACCATACTGTACATCCCCCCAAATAAACAGCTAGTAAAAACCATCAAGTGAAATAAATTAGTGGAAAAAACTCAAATATCTGTATATCTATACTTCAAAGAGTGAGACAATAGCTCTGTTTCAGAGAGAGTTAGATCATTTGTTTGCAACTCTGTAGTTGCTCTCTGTTTTTTTACTGTTGGGTCACTCTCAGTGTCATTTCCAGATGCATCAGGCAGCTGTTCCCATCATCCACTACCTGCAGAGCACCACACGGCAGACAGACAGAGGTAGGGACTGAATGGTGAACATAGTGATTTTTTGATGGTGGAGACCAAAATTGAAATGAAGATGGAGTAAATATTGGACCAAAAGCACGACTCACGACATGCTAACGTGTGTGTGTCTTTTTGCTAAAACCCTCTCCATATTACTTTACTTTTCAAAATAAAGGTATGTCACTGTTGTGTTGCCAGTTTCTTCTGCTCTTGAATAAAATCAAATACAGATTTGAAAATGAATAAAGGGAGATTCACGCCATATAGCGAACCAGTGCCTTTTAAGCTGTATCCTCTTTCACCACAAGGTCAATGCATCTGTGACGACGGTTAAGACAGTTTGGACTGAAACTGCTGGAATCGACCTCCTGTTGCTGACTCATCACATCCCTGGAAACATACATGCTTTAAAGGGCGGCTGCAAATGCGTTGCCTGCTGACTTTTTTTACATTAACGGCTCTCTCCTGTCTCCATCCGTCGAATGATCTGAGTTTTTTCTTGTCCAGATGACTCATCTCTGATTTCAGATTTTGAATGATGTGGATGCAACAACTATGTGGGTATTTCTGCTTTAGTTGAAGCCTCAGTGGTGCTGTGCAGCTGCTGGATCTCTGGCATTGTTACTCGTTGGAATACAGCTTGAAGAGGGCAAACATGAGTGAATCACACTCACAAACACACAAACACACGAATAATGTTAAAACACGGTTTGAATAGATGAAAATGTAATGACTGCTGTAATTTCCCTGGTAATTTCTCTTTTTTTTTGGTTAAATGAATGACTGATGAGCGTTTTCAGAGAAGGTTTGGTGATTTTACCAACAGCATGGGGCTGTCTCTTTTAATCTGAAATTTGACTTGGGGCATAAAACATAAATATTTGATCTTTAATGATCTGTCTGAATTCAAAATTGGCAACTTAAATCTCTCCCTGTTTCTGTCTCCCAGACTAGAAAGGAGCTTATTTTTGTTGTGCACATTGGTAACTGGAAAAATATAATAATACATGGTGAGATAACGACATCCCTTTCTGTTTCTTTATCCTATTGACTATCCCTGTGCTATTTTTTATTTCCTCAACTCTCTCTGTCCCACTCAAGCCAATGCCGAGTAATGATCCCTTTAATTCTGTGAATTAGGAAGTGCACCAACCTCATGACCATCGACCAGCGTAACATTAGCTTGTTTGGGGAAATTAGTGATGCAGTGAACTAATGCAGTACCAGAGCAGGAAGCAGAGCACCGCTTCTGCTCTATAACCCTGCTTTCACTTTCATTTAGATATGGATCAGCTTTACCTGACACAGATAATGGACACAGTGCTCTGCAAATCGAGGGAGATCACATTGAATAATTCCACAAAGATCACAGAGATCATGGAGACCTACTTTGAAGTTAAACACCATTAAAACACGAAGAATTTGAAATTCTTTGCTTTGTTTTAATGTAGTTGTTCAGGCCGGTGGTCTCTGCAAGGCCTGAACAAAACAAATGAGCTGAAGCTGGAAAAGGAGCTGCTTTCTCAGTGATACTTAGTGAATAAAAAATAAATCAAAATGATCCTTTAACATTCTGTTAATAATGCAATAAAAGTTTTTCATATTTTATAAAAGGAATATTTGATAGGAAAATCACTCTCACCTCACACCTAACTCGTAATCCTAATAAAAATACCTTCACGTGGCACCATATGTCAGTGTTATATGGGGGTGATATCAGCCTAGTGCATCCCCTGACACCAAAGTCACAAAGTGTATGTTAACATTAAGGAAGCGCTGATGAATGTCTGACTATGGAATTTCCATATTTCACTCGTAGAGCGACGCTGACAGCAGACGCTCTGTCCTTGCCTGTCAGCATGTCTGTGTGGGCATTAGTGATGAATAGCTCATTGATGTAGATTGAGACGGTGACAAATAGGACATTGATCATCTGGTCTGAAACACACACACTCAACACACCAGCGGCTGTGCGACCTAATTGCCCTGCAGTCGCTTCTGATGAGGCCACATGGTCAATGGAGACAATTAAAGCAATCGGACACTTGAAGAGGCCGAAGGGACGAATGGGCAACTGTTATCTGGCCGTCATCACCATCAAGTGAGGAGGCAAAAAAGAAGAGATGGCAACAAATTTGTGAGAGAAGGTCATAAAGGGGAGCCATTCTTTTATGTCGGCTCATTAGGTACATTGCCACATTCTTGTGTTTTGGTCCTTTACATTCTCCATTTTCCTGCTTTGAATTTGTGCTGCTCATAAGACATTTCCTGTGGTAAAGTGGCAGCTTCCACTTGTTTCAAGAAGAACCTGGATAAGAGGAGAGGGTTAGATGGAAGAGGAGGGCGCAGAGGCTCAGAGAAGATGGCAGCTGGGCGACTCCTTTGAAGCACTTGAAAAAGACAAGAGGACAGAGGATGAGAGGAGCTCTGCAGACGGCGCTCATGGAGAATACTGTCTGCAGATAACAGAGGAGACGGTTACAGAGAAGGAAAGGAAACCAGGCAAGATGATAAAAAACGACAGACTTTTTGAGGAAATATACTTTTCTAACAATGACCTAACAATGACAAACATTTATCAGAGAAGTATAGAATAAAAAAAGGATAGTAATGATGAAAAACTCACTCTCATAGTTACTCCCACCCACGTTTGAAAAAACTGAAAAACATAAAATGTCTTCAAATCAAGAGTGGCTTGCGTGCATCCAGACAAAGAAAGAAAACCTGGAGGGACAGGGCAGACCTATAAA
Source organism: Pempheris klunzingeri (assembly GCF_042242105.1). NCBI lineage: Eukaryota > Metazoa > Chordata > Actinopteri > Acropomatiformes > Pempheridae > Pempheris > Pempheris klunzingeri. The sequence continues at coordinate 12,501,673 of NC_092034.1, forward strand.
GGAGGGTGATGGGAGGAGGAGATGGGAGCAGGGTTGAGATATTGGAAAGGTCATAGCAAGCAACAACCCTCTCAAAAAAGAAGGGAAGAATGACCGTGTATTCAATTATCTTGATGAGAGAGAGACCCAGTCTGTGTGTTTGCTCAGATACAACTTAAGAGGACATAAGGGGAGACGGAGACGAGGAGCAGTAATTCTGTGGTCTTACAACCTCAGAGAAGCAGAGAGAATGTAAGGGAGAGGAAATGAGATGAAAATAGAGGAAGGAGTAAGAGACAACAAATCTGTGGGAAGCAGGAGTGTGAGGAGGAAGAGAAAGTGTGACATTACAGGAACGAAAACAAGAAATTAAGAGAGTGATATCTGGAAGACAGACTACATGGCAGATTAACTGATGATACACATCAGATACCCAATTCAGTTGTTTTGTTACTCATTAAAATGAACACCTTAGGCAAATGACATTAGAAAATCAGAAGATGAGTTTAATTGCTAATATGACAATCTGAGCATGTTGGATCTTATTTCAGCAAAAACACTGAAATATTTAGCATATTTTTAGCCAAACTCGTGATGTGTTGTGAAGTGGTGGACCACTTTGGTCCAGACTGAAATATCTCAACAACTGCTGGATTTTTATGGATTGTTTATTGGAAATTTGGTACAATGACTTTGTTTTGATCCCCTGAAGAGAGATATGATTGACAGAGCAGGATAGTGGCAGACAGGAAAAAAAAAATCAGGTGCAACAACACTCTGTGTGCTGTCAACCACTCTGAGGAGCCTTTTCCTTAAGTTTTCTCTATACTTCTTTCTCTGTGTGCTCTCTTGCTCTTTCTTCAACCAGTCACTGTTGCTCTGAATACACCACAAAGACGGAAGAGCAAGAGAGGGATAACTGACACTGCTCTCTCGGCTGCAGAAGTATCTACATGCTGCAACCACAGAGACCCCACCCATTGATGTATCAACCAGATGACACATTAGGTATAAACTTTGTTCAATCGATGTGTTCCATTATGAAGTCCTAATTAGATTTGTTTTCTATGTGATTTTTCTGACAAACTCAACTGAAAATGGTTAAACAGTAAAATAGGAAAGATGAAAGGATTTAGATGGAGACAGATTGACATACAAAATTGTGTGCGAGTAATACGGAGCAACCAGGCATCTCTCAGCGTGGGACTAATAGGTTGCATATCGTGGTGTGAAGAGTGATGCCAGTCTCCATCTGTACGGCCACCTGCTGCTCTGCTGCCGTCACACAGAGATGTGAACAGCCTGACCTTGGCATTGTGTGTGTGTGTGTGTGTGTGTGGCAGGAGGAAAAACACACACTCCGGAATTTCATGCATCTCCGTTAGCTATCATGCTCAACCATATTTACATATGGTACAAATAAACAAAACAATGGCAAATTCAGATTTAGTCCTCATTTCTGCTATGTTCTTTCTACTGAATTTATGCCCAAGTACTGTGAGTGTGTGTGCAGTGTGCTTCCTGTGTGTGTGAACATTTTGTAGTAGCTGCGGTTGGGTGTGTGTGTGTGTGTGCCAGCAGGTCTGGGTGGGGTTTCCTTCTGAGCGACTCTGCGCACATTTAGCCACCACACGTTAAACTGAACTCGCTGACAGGGATGGAAAACTTAACTGAATGAAAGAGAGAAACAGAGAGAAAGAGGAAGAGACTGACTCTGGGTTGAATGACTGCAGGTGTGTGGTTGTAATAGTAGCTGTGAAGGAAAAGCCTGCAAAGTAGTTTTTCTTTTTTACACAGAACCAATTACACAAAAATGTAGGAATGGTGTTTATTAACATCCCACTGAGGTTGATGTTACACTAGAGTTAAGCTGCACGAGATTGATGTGCTGAGCAGGTCACAAATACCATTCATTATATCCTCTTACCTACTCCCAGGGCCACACACTATAGGATTCATCATGTCATCATGATTTGTCCAACTCTGATTACTGAATATTAACTTTACATACATTTTGAATACATTTCTGAAGGGAAGGAGGACTCTGGATCACCTCGATGAATGTGCATTAGGAAGGGATCTTTCACAGGGTCAAATTCCCTCCATGGCTTTTTCTATGAACTATTAAATGTAGCATGATGTGCTAAAAAAACATGGTGGAAACACGGTGAAATAGCTAACCCATCTTTGTCTGAAGGCTGCAAAACCTACCAAGTCACGGTCTAAGACTATCTAATTATACCACGCTTAAAAACTTCCATTCACTAGTTTTACAAACATTTTCATGAAATCTTTTTCTTGCAAAAAAAGTGATGCTATAATTAATGTTAAGATAGAGCAGATATGTCATAAGCAAAGTGCTATTTGGGGGCCAGAGTGTGGCTATGAATCTAGGCACATTAATGGGACCAGGATGCATTCACTCTGCCAAAGCATCGTTGAAAAAGCTCCAGGGTTTCTGCTCTGTGGAAGTCAAGTCTTCCCTGGAGAGAAAGGAAACTGAGAGAGAAGTTGCCTCTGGGGATTGATGAAGATTCACGTTATTACTGTAATGTAATACAAGCATATAAGGCTCATTGTGAGCATTCAGGATGATGACTTGGTTTACCGTTTTATAATTCTTGGCTGTGGGCCAGTGGGTTATAATCCTCCTCTCGAGGGATATACATTTTCAGAGTCATTATTCTTGCGACTCAAAATGGATTTGTGGGATGTATGCTGATCCAAGTGCAACTGTGTGGGGTGTGGAAATGGCTTAAGTGTTCCAAGGAGGCAAATAAGGAGAAGGAAAACGCCTCTAAACAAAGAGAGCATTACATATTCAAGGTGGCAGTCACAGCGATAAGAAAAGCACAGGACTGCGGGCAGTGTAACAGTTGATATGATTACACAATGCAGATCACCCACAAGCTTGGCAAAATGTTCATATTCAGCTGTGACCTGATGTGGAGAGTATAGCCTGAAAAAAAGGCTCCTTTCACTGTCTGTGCATCGTTTGTTCATGCCTACTGAATGCATTTCTATCTTCATCATATTCACATGCTGATCTAACATAACAGCCTGCTTCGGGCTGATGAATATCAATTCATTTCATGCATGTGCACGTTTCAAGGATTTGGGCTACGTAAAAAGTTTTATGGCAAACTCAATACATATTCCCTTGCAGGCTACATTTCATGGTTGCAGACTGGTGCATAAGCAGCCTTTTATTGAATGGTTCAAAAACCAGAGGAGGTTATGGCAGAGAAGTACAATAAATCCAGGTTAATACATCATAAATTCATGGTAATACAAGAGAGATAAAGTGAGAACAAGATGAAAGCGGAGGGGAAGTGGGATATTGCACTGAAAGTCTGCAAAGTACTAGGGAGGAGACAGTTGAAGACATTAACGTGCCAGATAATGTCTTTTCTTTCTCCTGCTAAAAAGACACATAGACGATGAGGAAAAGGGAGGCGGAAGAGAAAGTAATTAAGTAGTTGGACAGAGAAGGAAAGAGGAAAATGTCCCGTCATCTCTCTGTTACGCTCTGATGGAGCAAGGCAGATTGTGAGACTGAGAATATGATTAAAAACAAAATATAAAATGATGTGGCAAATTGGTATGGACCGCACGCACATTCACAAATACACACATATAGTGCAAAGCTGTTAATACACTCAGGAGTCACTGACTTACAGACATATCTGTACTCAAGCACATGGGATGCTTGATCCATGCACACTCAATTACACAAACACACACCCTCTCTATTCTTTCAGTCTTAACCACAACAACTGTCATCTGTCCTTTGTAAAAGCTCCTTATCTCTCGTACAAACTGGACAGACAGACAGGAGGAGAAAAGACAAATCTGCAGGGGGAAAACACTGAGCTAGCGCTGTGGACAGTTTGGAAGGAGAGAGAGAGAGAAAGAGAAGAAAAGGGGGGAGAGAGAGAGATTGTGAGAAGAGGGAGAGGATTAGGAGAGATATAATGGGCTATAATCCTTTTCTATTGAGAGACAGCTCCAAGAACTGCTGATGGGGTGTCAGTTTAAAAGAGCTATTTGTCCAAGATATGAGTCTGCTACTTACCCTCACCTCAAATCTCTCAGGCAAAACACAAAAATAGCACTCAAGATTACCTATTGGGAACAATTGCTTTTATTTTAGTAATAACATTAAATTATCAGTCTAACAAACGCATACATAATACTACTTATTTGTGTATTTAAAAGAGATTTACTGTCATTTTGAACAACTGTTTTATAAAATAGCAATAATGGGCTACTCAGGTAATCATATTAAAACTGTAACATTCATTTGAGTCACAAACAGCACTTACACCTTTACACTTAGATGGCTGCTCCATAAATCTGAGCAATGAATGAGCCCTGAATAAGAATCATTTCTAAGCAGGTCTGATTCACCAGTACAGTACATGAGAAAGACAGACAGACTTTTAGTTTTGTGTTTAAACCACAGCCATCTATGCAATGGTACAATAGTTACTTTTTAAAGAATTTAACTCGAACGTTTCATCAAACGTAATTTGATGAAATGTTCTAAGAAGTAAAGTACAAACAGGCGGGGGCCTGTTGCATGTGCACACATTCTGGACATGTACAACTGAGGAAACTCAGGAAACCTTCACAAATAATAATAATAATAATAATAACAGGGTGTTGGTTATTTTAAAAATCTCCACTACTGAAAAATGCCTTGTCGCACCAAATTTTGCTTCTTATGGAGTAAATCTCAAAACTAAAGACCTCTACTATAATGTGTAATGTAGTTATCCTTAATGCTGAAATGGATTTTATAAAATTGGTACCAAAAGTATTGCTCAGGAATCGGTATCAAATATATTTGAATGATACCCAGCCCTCTTGCTAGCCCCACTTATTCTTCCAGTTACTGGAAATTAGGTTATTAAACATTTTAGAAAGAACTCTTTAGAAAGAACACAGAGTTTAACGGAGGGGAGGTGATTCAGTGGTAGGGCGCATGCATGAGGTCCTGGGACCAACCCCACATTTTAGTAATAAACTCAAGTTTTAGCATTTATTAAAAGGAAAGTAATTTGTGTTTTTACAGTGCACAATAAAATATGGGGATTTGGTTGATTAGTAGCATTTAAGGGGTCCTGGGTTCAGCATATCTCCGTGCTGACTGTCACAAAGCTGTGAACCTCTCAGAGGAGCACAGGAGGAGGCTGGGTGTGTTTGTGTTGGTGTGCACATGAGAAAATAATGTTTACCTCAAAGCTCAGAGCTAAACCAGGGAAGCAATAAAGGGGTTTTTTGGTGTGAGACAGATGGGTGGATGGATGGAGGACAGATCAATGATGGGATAATACACAACCTCCACAAACAATCTGAAAAAACATTGTGTGGATGGTGTTTATATAGAATAACGGCTGTCACTTGAAGCCGGGATTTTGGGACTAAATATGCGTGGATGGATTGAATGTGTTGTCACTTTGAGAAGCTTTGAAAGCTAGGTATTTGAATGAAATAAATACTTTGACAAAGCAGTGAAAAAGACTAGAACTGTCTGAATGAATATTTGTCAAAATATGATGATGAGGAAACAGATTCTGGCAGCTGTTTGAAAGCGAATTTTCAAAATATTGCACATTATTATGACCATAAAAAGGGTTTAAACCACACATATGCAAGCACACTTTTTTGTACATAGATTTAAATACTGGGTAGCATGGTGGTGCGGTGGTTAACACTGTCGCCTAGAAAGTTCCAGGTTCAAATCCAGGTTTGAATGTGGAGTCATGTACATGTCACCCAAAATTAGCTGGGATTGGCTCCAGCCCCCCTCTGAACCTGACGGATAAGTAGTATAGATAATGGATGGATGATGTCATTACTGCCACTTGTTGATCAGCGTGATGTGTATGCACAAAGCTTCCATTTCTTCATTTAAGAAATGATGTTTATGAACACAGCTGGAGATGCTGGGGACTGATCGCAGGACCGCATACATGCACCTTGTGTCAAAGATGAGTAATGTCCCCTCTAGCTTCCTTTACGTATGTTACAAGTAGCATGTATTTGGTACAAATACTTCTTTTGAATAAACTGTGTAAGCTTGTTGTCCCTTTAGCGACCAAGCTAAGCTAATGAGCTGACCTTGTTAGCTCAGATAACTTTATTTTCCCTCTTCGATAACTTCATAAAATGTTGTGCAATAGTGAACAAAATGTCAGGGGAAAGTAAGCAAAAAAGCAGAGAGAAAATAGAGAGAAGCTCCCATTTGAAATAATTAGAAAAGGATGTAAATTTTGAAGCCACTCAATTATTGACATTCAGGATGAATTTTTAATGGTTAACGGGGGAAAAACTTTCTTAATGCTGTTATTGTTTGCACATTCTAAAAAAATGTATTCCAGCTCATTTATCACAGAGAGAAGTGAGACATCCACCTGAAAGTAAACTTGGGCATATAGGGGATGCAGCTCTGAGGCAGAGCACATGCTTCACACGTATGAGCTCCTGTGGTCAATCCACAGCATCTGCAGCTGCTTTCAGTTTCAATGCTTAAACCAAATGAAACAGAGCTTGTGTGAAAGACGCACACTTAAAATGGCAAGAATGGGATTTGACTCAGTGGTACTATGAATGCTCTGACTATATGAGGTCCTGGATTCACTCCCTACCATCTCTAACTGTGTTCTTCACAGCCTTCTACCTCAAGCTCATATGGCATCAGAGATAACAACATATTTTGTCATAAATATATATGTGTTAAGTCTCTGTAACATCAGCCAAGGCCTGAGACAGCTAACGCTATCACTAATAAAATACCAAATAATGACATTTTCTGTGGAGAAATGGTGTCACATTCTATTGCAGGAGTTCAAAAGCAACGTGACATGAAATGTTGGTGGTTATTCAAGCCTACGGCAGCCCAGTGTCATATCAAGATACTTCAGATGTGAAGAAAAGCACCAGTCATTGAAACTACATATGGTCTGTCAGGTATGGGGATTAGCTTTTTCCAGAGCGACATGTCTCAGTGGATATGTCTATTTCTGATGGTGGAACAACTTCTTGGGAGTGAAATCCTTCATATGCAAACCCCTAGTGTGATTCACTGACATTCACACCTTTTATAGACTCTGAGATCTACTGTTTTCAACAAGGGTACATTCATTCAGCAACAGCCTGTTTCTGCTCCAGAGCCGACGCACTGAGCTGAACTGAGCTACAGTATTTCATCGTAATTCAATGTGTTACTTGACAAGCTCATTTCTTACACAAAGATTGCCACAGTCCCTCATTATCTCTTCAGATATCAGACATAATTGACACATATTTGACATGCAACAGACATAAATTGGACAGCGGATTAATCCACCATGTGCACACTGCTAGAAAACACACAAAAGCGTCACACACAGCAGGGAAATCTAAACCAACCACACAATGTACACATAAACAAACATGCATATTTTATACAGTAAATAACCTAAACATGGACAGAAACAGGTATGTCCTTTCTCCTTATGCTCCAGCTCATTTCAAATGGGTTTATCTCTTGATAGTGGGAAGGAAGGGGAGGGTAGGAGGACCCAGGTGTTCATGGGAGACGGTCGTAATCTATCACTGTAGCTGCTCCAGACGGTGTTTGTGTGTATGGGTGTGTCTGTGTATATGCATGGCTCTCACTCACAGTGGGTGTCCTCTAGTGTTGACGATGACTTTGCAAAAACAACACGTCTTACTCCCAAAAGAGATGCTTCTTTTTAGAACTCCTGATTCTGTCTTGAGAGTAAATATAAGCTCTGTCTGTCTTTGTGTGTGTGTGTCTGTATGAATGTGTGTACATAGTGTACTCATGTGATGCCAAATCAAGAAAGCTGGACAAGAGTTCGTATTTGTCTTGTCTGAAGGGAGGAAAGTATCAAACTGCTACGTCTGGCGGGAACATCCTTTGACGGGGGATCCGAATGGGGGATCCGATCCATTCATTGTATTGTCTGCTCCATACTTGCAGCTGGCAAATTTCCATCCCCTGAATTTTCTGTGTCACAGTTTAAGTTAGTCAGTAATAAAAGGTGTGGAGCAGAGGAGGGGATGTAGCTCAGTGGTAGAGCGCATGCTTCGCATGTATGAGGTCCTGGGTTCAATCCCCAGCATCTCCATTTAGCAAGTACTGAATAATGTAACACCTTTGCAGAAGTGGAGACCAAACATTCATGATTCAGTCTCCCACTAATAAAGCAAAGAAAGGCTGGATAAAAACTTGTTTAGGTGGTAACTTTCTACCAGTGTCAGTATTGCACAGATGGAGCAATATTTCACCAACTGGTAAGGAGGAGACGCATATGTTTCAATTAATGCCAGCATCACAGTCAGCCTCAGGTGATGTGACCACATTTCCTCATCCTCAATCAGGCGACTACCCACATACTGATACTGTTATCAGTGCCTGTGTGCCACTGTTCCTGTCTGGTCTTTCTTTCTATTGGACTGATCCCTTTATTTTTGTAGTACACCATTTACCAGCATCTGTTTGTATTTCTCTCTGCATCTCTCTCTCTCTCTGTGCTCCACACAACCCTTTTCTCTGTGAAAAGACAGGCATCGCTCCCTCTCTTTTCTGCCTCCACTCCTTCTCCTCTACTTTGGTCTCCTCCTGTCATTGATGTCTGAGCACTTTCGGAAATGACGGTTGTAAAGCCAACAGCCGTGAAGTGTCTACATTTAGTTAATTGCTTCAACAGAACACGCTGAGGGGTCAACAGAGACTAAATTCAGTGTGTCGAGCCTGAAAAAAGTTACACGCCCCAGGGATAATCAGTAACAACCTTGCTTTGACTGATCAGCCAAGCATCCCCCTTTTGGCCAGCGTTATTTTTAAAATGCTGAGCTGCATCATTTCCTCTACTTTTACCAAACTCTGGCATCAGTGCCATCATGGAGGATAATAAATGAAACACTTCTACGCTGTCTACTAGTGTGGAGGAGCCACCTCCCTGGGGAATGCCCACTGACAAACAAAGCAGGCACTTATAAACCTTGTGCTTTGTCTGCAACAGTTATTATCTGTCTTGCTTTTATGACAAAGTCTCCAACATGTCTACCATGTGTGTTGCACCACTTACAGATTTCATTATATTCATTTCAATACGACTTTGTAGCTACGGAAAAATAAGGCAATTCATTTTTTCCCCTATCAATCTAATAAAGTTTGTGCTGGCAACTATCTCTAAGGGACTGCTGCTTTCAGTGTGGGACAGCTTGTTAGATGTGTTTCAGTTAACAACTTGGCTATTCAGCTGTGAGGAGGAAAACCAAAACCACCGGTGCCATAATCATCCTTGTCTCCGTCTCACTCTGCTCCTTTCACTCTGTGTTCCTCCTCTCTCGCTCTGTGACCCATTTCTCTATCTTCTCCCTGGTGCTCAACTGTGCAATTACACAACAGGCCGGGGATTCAAGGATGTACCAGTTGAGTTTCAACAAAAACAGGAAACCGCCTCTTATCAAGGCGTTGGCCTATGGACTCCTCACAAACTTTTGTACTTTATTGCTTGTGAGGCGCATCATTGGTGTTTCCTCAGCCCTAACCTCAACCATCACATCAATCAACCCTCATCTTAACCTTAACCTAAACCCAAACCCAGTTTTAGCCTTAAAAGGCACTTTGCAGAAGTGGAGACCAACCAAAATGTCCACAATTTTATCTCAAGGTGAAAAATGTGACCCTCTCAAAGGCAGACGTACAAGACAATACACACACACACACACACACACACACACACACACACAGCAGACCTCACAGCTGTCAGCTTTTTGAAAAATGAGACATTTGCATTACTGTCCTCTAACTGAAGTTTCTATCAAGCAGCTACACTGTATTGTGTGTGCATTTGCTCCTGTTTGTTTTAAGTTGCCATACACACAGAGACACACACACATACACACACACACACACACACACACACAGCTAAAAGAAATAGTCTCGTGTCAAGTGAGCCGTTTTTTTGTGCAATCAGTCATTCCCACACAGCATCTCACACACACGGACATGATTAAGATTCCACAACGCACCCAGATTCCAGAGTATTCCCACACTAAACACTGTTTTCTAAATCTTAGCATATTAGGTTTGGTTATTAGTTGCTTTTCAAAACCACAATTACAAAGTCCTTTACAAATTAAAGCAATCAATTTGACAATTGATCATTAAGCTATTCTGAACATTTGTTACATACTGTGGCTGATTAGTGAAGTTCTGCAACAAAGTCCCTCAGGGTCATGTAAATGATAATATGGTTGAAATGACAAACGAAATGGAAAACTGACTAATTTCTGATTGACTCTGCATCTGTCCTCATGGGCTAAACCCCCCATAACATGCAGGTATCTAAACTTTGTGTGAAACAGTAAACACCCAGTCGAACTTTCACTAGTGTTACATGTGTGTAGCAGCACTGGAACTACTTAAAAACACAATTTCAAGACATTTCTAAGGATCCAGTAAGTCTGAGTAGAATTTATACTGTCTAGACACATAAACTTCTTATCTTTGATTTAAGCCTGCTTCAGTTTTCAGCCAGATGAACTCTGAGGTCAGTGTAGCTCTTGGATGCAGTGCTGACCCCGTTTCTTTTTTCTATGTTGGCTGAGTTTTACAGCACTTTTAACAAAATGTTTAGAGTTTTACTGTGAGTGTATGGTATTTCTGTCTGTGACATCAGAGTGCATTCAGGACACTGGGTTTCATACAAAAAGACTATTTCAGGAGGTATCTTAAGGCCTGCTTGTATTGGCACCATTTTCAAACAAGCATCCACAGGTTAGACTGTGTATATGACTAAGCCAACTGGCATCACAGCAAACGAAAGAAGAAGGATAATGTTATGTTGTTTGTCATGTTTCCAAGTGTTAAAACATTTTGTTTTATAAGGAAAATGATGGGGACAGAAAACACCCACCATTTCTGTAAAACCAACATAGAGGGGAAGATCTGTACTCTAGGACACCCAAACACTAGTGCAACCAATGGCACTGCATATGAAGATGTTATGGTAGCAACAATCATGTGTTCTCCACTGTGGAAAGAACCATTGCTAATAAAACAGTTTGCGTGGGACATAAGTGGTCTGGTAGCACCACTAGTGTTGACACAATTAAGAGGGTGTAGGCTGTAATATCAAAGAGCTCCAGTGATTGTTATGTTTCAAATGCTCAGTGCTATAAACCACAGAGAAACTGTGGAGGAACGCAGTGATCTAGTCCCAACGGCATCACACCAGCTAAAAGGGTGTCGGCCTCACTATCATCACACCGTGGTAACTGTATGACCATGTCTCCAAGGCTCCAATCCAAACAACTCTTTGTTCAATAGCATTTCTTTTTTATTAGATGCTGGAGAGAGATGGGAATAAGCCTCACTCATTCAGAATGATGAATACAATAAACAAAAAGGACCTGGAGGAGCTGCTGCAGAGACATGTACCTGGTGATTCCTGTAGATTTTCCTCTATTTTGTTACTTAAATTCACACACACACACACACACACACACACACACACACACACTCATTCCCATTTACATCCAATTTATGGACCACTACATACATTCACTCTCAGTGAAGTGAGTTTAACCTTCCACTTTTCTCTTCAGATGAATATTTATCACACCCACTCTTTGCACCAACGGCTGCCCACAGTATCTAGAAAATAGATAGTTTACTTTTTTGACTTATGACCCCTTAAAATGGTCTACTTATCTTCTACATACCTATCATTACAAGGCATGTTCTCACTGTGGACAACAGTTTATAGCAGTTAATTTTAAATAATTACCATTATTATTTATTATTATGTCATTATTTTTCCTTTTGATTTGTTCCACTCATTTATAGAGGCTCTTTGAAGAGGTAAAAAGATCCAGTATTTCACGAGAAAATAAAGAAAAAAATAAAGAATTAGTGGTGTGACAAAGATTTTTCGTTTTCTTAATCCTGTAATTATCTGGTCACTCCTGTGATTCTTCTTTTGACTCCTTCAGCGCTCTGGCTTAAAAGACAGGACACAACTGGATGCCATCTGTTTTTAACAACATAAATAGGTCCGACGCACCCCTCTAGTCCGTTTTTGCCCCATGTTCTCTGCTTTGGTTTAGTTTGTTTGACAATAAAAACAGCTGTAAGATTTACATCTGCAGCTTACAGCTGCTTGTCAAGTTTATCACTACAAAGTCCAGGACTTATTTCCACTGTGGTCCTTGATACCTCCACCACTGATGTGTGTAATTCACAAGCAGCACCCCATTTTATAGCACATTTATTTTATCACAAGTAGCTCTTTGAAAGGCCACTCCACACCAGAGCTGACTCCAAGAGGAACAGGAGCAAGGTTTACTGTGGAGAACTGGGACAAATCCATCATTTTTCACTCTCAATATGATGTAAAAATAACAGAGAGGGGGGGATGACAACTAACATGGTGGGATTACATAAATGACATAACTGTGTCAGGTGAGTTAAAACTCACAACATCATTAGCATCATGGTCCCAACATCTCAAGCACTCAGTCCCTTCCTCCACTGATACAGATACCGGTTTATCACCATGGAATAAATATTTCAGATGCTGCATAAATATTTTTACAAGAAAGACTGTTTGTGTTTACCACACCCGTCTCTCTTACACTTGCTCTCATTTCTTCTCTCCTCCCTCCTCCCTGTATGTTTTTCTTAAGTTTTTTTCTCACTCTCTGTTTCCTCGTTTCCTCCCCTTCATTTCTGTCCAATCCTCACTTGCACTCTCTACTTATTCAAACCACACCACTTCAACCTTCATGTAATTACAAAGAATGACATATCATTACGACTTTGGCTTTTCTCACAGCATCAGCAAATGTTTGGAATGAAGCCATGTTTTAGACAGACGTGTGACATGCGTCTCGAGTGTTGACGGCAGATGTGTGACAAACAGTGAAAAATGTATTGCGCTAAATGGGTCAACGCCACACAGCTCCACTGAAGATGATTAAGAGAGCGCAGGGGAAAAGTATGTGGAAAGTCAGGTCAAAAAATAGATAACAGACCTCCTTCAAGTCCTTTGACTGTGTCTGTTAATGCTCCTCACTTAAATGATCACATGTACTATATACTAGCAGTGTGTTTATTTTCCAACCTTGCATGACAAACGTGTACTAACCCTGTGCCAGTTTGTGATCCACATTGCAAGTGTATATGTTTGTGTCTGCGTATGCTGTATTTTTGTCTTCCTACCGTCGGCCTCAGTGTGTGTGGCCTCAGGTGAGGGGTTGTCCTGGCCACAGTCTGTTGCACTGTAGATCTGCACCACCAGGAGCCGCTTCAGTGACACCAGGTCAGCATCTTTGAGCCCCGTCTCTAACTGGCGAACAGTGCCCTGCCCTGGCTGGCTGGTCACCACAGTAATCTGTGAATGTAGCAGGAGGAAATGGGAGAAAGCTTCAGCAAGGCCGGAACAAAAGAGACTCAAAGGACATCAACTTAAGTAAGACATATTTTACAGTGAAACCCCCAAATTTAAATGGAATTAATCAAACAAAGGGAAGAAAGAGTACCTCTTGACTGCAGCATTAAAGCCCAACTGCTGGGCCTAACAGGCAGGGATAAAGTCATCAGTGTGCTTCAAACAAAGCGCTTCAGGCAGTGATTGGTCAGGTGTGTGGAGGTGTAAAAGTAAGCAGGGTTTTTTGAAATTCTTTCTTTTTCATTCTTCACTCGACTACTTACGCCATTGTTAAAAATCCAAATCTGTGCGCCTGTATTATCTCTGTTCGTACATGTCATCCTGTCTCACCCTTCTCTATGACAATTTTTATGGTTGGTGATCAGATGGAAGAAGAAAAAAAAAACTAATACTGCTGCTCCTTCCAAACAACGATGAAAAACCTCAGTTTTAATTTTACTAGCGTTAATCACATATCTGTTCCACCCCACAACTCTTTCTCAAAGGCTCACTTCTGAGTTGCTACAGCTGGCCTTATAAGAGATAAAATGTTTCAAGTTGTCATATCTTCTGGAATACAGGCCACAACATCACCACAGCAAAGCATTCTTTGTGTGTGACTGCTGTGTTTCTGTTGTACTTTAGGGACATGACATACTGTAAATAACTGTTATTAAATTAAACACATGATGTAAGAACCACTGTTCTGTTTCCAGTTAACTCCCACCCTAACAGAAAAGTGGCATACCATATGTTATAATGATACAACTTAACACATACTCTAAAACTATGTTTTTCAGAAACAAAACTGCCCATTTTCTGCAACTAAGCTATCGTAATCTCCCACAAACTGGCCCCACAAATGAACAGCTGGCAATGCATTGCAAAATACATAACTATTATTTTGATAATGCAGATTTCTGCAGTAGATTTGATGATGGGAAGAGATTAGTTTTCTTTGGCATTTATATGCCTCATGAAAACTGATGACAAACTAATGTTAGGCTGATATTGAGCGGCTCACTGAATCACATTAACGGTAGCAGTTAATGATGATGTGGCTGAAGCCTGACTCACATCATGGAGGACAAGGCACACACGCATGAACGCCGGAAACGTATGTGAATGAAAACACATATTGTGTAAGCGGATCAGCAATGCACACACAGACACACATACACAGGGCCATGTCTCTGCTTAGCGTCTCGCTGTCTCCTAAGGGTGCTATTCAAATCTGCTGCTGTCGGAAACAGTGGCTCTTAGTGTAATCATCTGTCCAGAGCTTCCTCATAAAGCTGGATGGATTTGAGGAGTCCTCATCAACGGCACAGAGCCTCGTACTCAGAGGACATGTTGCTCAAATTTAACAAGAAGGACAGGGGCTGGCTTATTTCTGAATTGGTTCTCCAAATGCCAAACATTTAAATCTAATAAATGAGATGCTTTCAGTTATGCCAGCTAATATTCCGATTACCCTCAAGTGTAATTGGTTGGCTTCTAAAAGGTTGTATTTGTGTCTCAACTTTTGAGCCTGGAACATGTACAAAGCTTTAGCTCAAAGCTGGATTTGAATTACATAACGTGAATGAACAGTTCTATTAAATGTGTTGCAACCAAGTGATAGCTATGATCCTCTATTGACGTCAACAATTCCATCCACTTGAATCATAATGAAGAAATGTAAATCAGACAAGGAATATTATATCATCAAAATATTTATGGTAAAAATACTTCTGGTCACCCACTTTTGACAGGTTTGCTGCATGGACATGTTTATAACATAATGTTCCATATAGCATAGATTGTACTAAAGTGAGTGCAGCTCAAAGAGTGGTTTAAATACTTCTATGCACTTTTAAGTCATAGCTGATTGGATATTCTAGCAGGAAGGCACTGAAAACTACTGAAGCTTTAGCGGTGTCATTTTTACAACCCGTCCTAGACAGATGGCTCAGCAGCAAATGACTAGAGCCTATTTGCTGCATTTTAAATGTACATGAGCTGATTTTAAATGGACTGTTTGATATAAGATGCGAAGAGTTGTCAGCCAGCAAAATGCACTGTTAACAAAGATTTTTTTAGGCTTTTAAAAATGCAAATTAGATTCTAAATTCAATATGTTTTAGCAACTGCTAAATACACTAAATTGGACCTGAAGAGAGCTCATTTCACAGATCTAAGTGGTGCCTCTTCCCGACAAGTACAAGGCTCGAATATCAAAGGGGTCTATTCATTCTGAGCTGGTTTGCAGCTGAAGAGATGCTCCTTCATAAAAGCTCTGGAGAGACAGAGACAGCCAAATATTAAGTGGAAATGACTTTATTTAGAATTAAGTTCTGCAAAACTGACAAAGTTTTGGGCCTGCTATGCACACATGAGGGCCTGGGTTTGATTCCCAGCATCACTTCTTGTGCCATCATGCTACACAGGGTTGTACAGCAGCATACAAGCCTAAATCTGAGAGCACATCTTTTATTCTCAGTTTTGACACTTGATTTCTCGCTTGAAAAACTAGTGTTCATATGTTTTCAAGTGGATCAAGTAAAAAATAAAAGCCTTCCATTTTAGTTTGAATGTGGAAAACAATGGTGTAAAGCAGGTAAGCAATGGTCTGAAGCTGTGTGTTTGGAAAGTTGAAAAAACATCTTTTTGCCACCTGAAATTTCAAGCAGAACAGCCATTATCATAACCATGTCATGTTTGATATGCGATCAAATCATGATTTAATGCTCACTCGCGTTTCTGAGAGGAGAAACAGAAAATAGGTTTGGCTGTTTTAAAAACACAGTGTACGCAGTAATGAGGTTGCACCAGTCCCAGCCAGATGTTGGCAGTAATGCAGTTTTGCTGTTTGTAGACTGAACTGAGATACCAAAGAAGAGATTAAGTTAATTTAGATGACTACACATCCTGTGGCAGGGGATGTAGC
The DNA here is from genome assembly GCF_042242105.1 of Pempheris klunzingeri. NCBI lineage: Eukaryota > Metazoa > Chordata > Actinopteri > Acropomatiformes > Pempheridae > Pempheris > Pempheris klunzingeri. Next base: position 12,518,035 of record NC_092034.1, read on the forward strand.
TCACTGTTAGAGCGCATGCTTTGCATGTATGAGGTCCTGGGATCAATCCCCAGCATCTCCAGTTGTTTATTTAAATAATTCTCCCCCTCAACTTGTCTTGAATGAAATACGAACTAACTCTTGTATAGAAGACAAACTTCAGGGCAACTATCTGCTGTCAACCACATCATCTTTCTAGAGCTGTGTGGCAGAGATCCAGTATAGTATTCACAACATATTGTCCGTAGTGTATAATCACCTGAAAAATTACTGGTTCGCCATGTTGCACTGCCATGTTTCTACAGAAGCCCAGAATGGACAAACAAGGGCCTTTGGTGTATTTACATTGTATTTGGTGGCTCGAATACACCGGTTAGAATCAAAAAGAGGAATACCTTCTTGTTATGTGAGAAATGGAGGATGATAGTTATTATTTAGCACAAGAAAAAACAAGGGAGTGTGAATTCTGGTCAGCCACTGCAGCTTGTCTTTCATGCTTGGAAAGGGACGGATGAGCTGAAGGATATTCAGTTGGCTGCAATTTGTAACCTCACTGCACCTTCAAGAAGGATTCAGTTTGCTTGAAACTGAACAAAACTGACAATAATGTCTTATTGTTTAGATGTTTCAATATGGATGAAAATCTTAGCCAGCTCCTTGTGATGAGATACAGTCTTTGCCCATACATTACCAATATGGGGATGTAGCTCAGTGGTAGAGCGCATGCTTTGCATGTATGAGGTCCTGGGTTCAATCCCCAGCATCTCCATTTGTTGTTTTAAGTGGCATTCAAACCCATTTTCCCATTAAATAGAGCTCATTTACCAGACCTTGAATCACTGTGAGTAAACAGTATTTGCTCACCTCCACAGATGTGTTGTTGCTGGCCTGGTTGCCAGTACTGGTGTGTCTGATGTACTGTTTAAGCTGTTGCAGACTGTCCAGCACAGCCTGTCGCAGCAACTCTCCTCCTCTGGCTGCTCCTTTGACACAACCTTCTCCAGGAATAGACCTCAGCTCCTCCACGCAGCAACGCAGCCTTGCCAGGTTACCACGGACCTGCTAAATATAGAGAGGGACAGAGAGGGAAAAAGAATGAAGTGAAAGATAATGTAGGTGACAGAAAGCAACAAAGGGAAGAGGGTTGAGGGTGAAGGGAACATGTAAGCAGTAATAGCTTTTTGAAACACTTCACCTTCATGTGTCTTACCACAAATGGCAGCAGACATTCTTGCTGCCTGCTGATGGCGTACAGACTGAGCAGTGGTATCCTACAGGGTCCATCCAGACTACAGGCCAGGGACAAGAAGTTATCCAGAGCATCACAGAGCACCGGACAGATCTCTGACCAAAAGGGTGGCAGTGCCTCCACGATCAGGACTCTGGCTGGTTGCCGTGGAAATGAGGAGGACCAGTAAACCAAGTTTCCAGAGTTGGAGGAACCTGCTGGCCTCTTTCTGTTGTCCATGGACATCTGAAACCAACAAACAGAAGCCGCTACAATGTGCAATAACAAAGAAAATGGAGTGACGCAACACAATTTTTTGTGATGTACATGATATATTCTGCATTTGAGGTTACCTCTAACACGTCATTTTGAGTCCTAATTTTGCAAGTAAAAATGCAGTACCTGTCTCACTCCTTCAAATAAATGCGCAAATATCGAAAAACCTGACTATACAAGAAAGCAAAAAAGTTCTCATGTTTACAACATATCCATCAAATCTAAGTGAAGTGGGGGAAAACCAGTAAATACTAAAATCACCAAGGAACATAGACATACCTCAGACGCAACCATTGCCCTGTAATGGTAATCAGCCCATGCAGTCAACAACATTAAAGCGCATTAGCTGTAGTTTTAATCATGAGCAGTAAGCACCACTGTAAATAGAGCAGGAATAAACAGGCTGTGATGAAGTTGTAAAATTGTGTATTTTCCCATAACTCAGGGGCTTTTCCAGGCTTCTGAGGACGCGAATATGAAAAAGTGACTACCAAAGAAGGTTTTGTGCAGTAATGACTGAAAGACAGCTATTTCATGGTTGAAAATGAGGACACAGAGTTCTTGTGGAACTGTGCTGTAAGGCAGATGTAGAGCAGACAACATGCTTTTCCATCCTGGGGTGCAAATCCTCCCTCAAGTGGTCAAATTTCCCAGGAGTTTATAATGCACAGAAGGTCCTCACTTGGTGGTGAATGAATGAAGATGGTTCCCTTGTCATTCATAATTTTCAGCCATCTGAACTTTTAAGGTCATTGCAGCTAAATGATTAACACTGACGCAAGTCCATTAAAACTGAGCACTCAGCCTCACACTGTTAAGATGCAAGGATTAGACTATTACAGAAATGGAAACTCTAATCATTGCTGTGGAAATAGGTCATTACATCAGCAGAAAGTAAAGTAAGACGGAAACAATAGAGCATATGCAGAGCACTGGAGTTAGTAATGGTACTGTATAAATATTAATACTAGGACTGCAGCCTGCAGGTATTTTCATTTCATCGATTAATCTATTACTTGTGCATCATCATTCAAATTCAATTAGCTTGTTTTATCTGACCAACAGTCCAAAATCCTAACATATTTATTTTACAATGATATTAAGGAGAAAAGCTGCAAATCCTCACTTTTGATATGCTGGAGTCAGCATATCAATTATTCAATCAAAATCAAAATGGTTGGAAATTAATTTTCTGTCAGCTAATTGATTGAGTGTTTTCAAAGTTACGTTTAGAAAAACAACTAGTCTAAACCACAAAACTTTTATAGACAAGTTTTTCTTTGTTCTTTGTTAAACCCTAATTCATAAGTATAAGGAAAAAAAGTTTATCTTTTATTTTCCTTTTTATGCGTTCACAAGCATCATCAGATGGAAAAGGCCGGTTTGTGTGGCTGTAAAACGGAGTCAGTCATGCAGTGTGGGGTGTAGAGGATGTGAGGGGAAAACCCCTCAAGTTTCACATAGTCAATCACACTCTGTTATCATGTAGGGTCCGTCTGTGTCAATCCGTCTTTTTGTGCCTGGTCATTAGCATCATCATTACTGAGGGGAAACTCCATATTTAGCAACATCAATGGCCCACTTTTGTGACAGACATCAGTGCAATTAGTCATTTCATTTCCACACCTCAGTGGGCGTGAACAGGACCACAGAGTGTGAAGAGAGGGCTGAAATAGGAAACAAAGCAACAGAATACGCTGCAATCTCCGCAAGACTATGACACAGACTTTGGGGGCTTTTTGTTATTTCACAAAAGTTGCTTTGAGGACCAATTTGTAGCAGCATACCAGTATAGTAATATACAGGTAAAAGGCTGCAATCAGTTAATAATAAATTTTTTATAATACATTAATGTTAGAGGCACTTTTGAACCACAAATATGAAACACTTACTAATCACTGCCTCTCAATCTTGAGGTATTGCTGATTTTATACTTTTCACATCATTGTAAAGTCACTGCCTGTTGACATTTTCTAGACTAAATAGTAGAAAAAACAGATTTAATAACAAGCCCTTGACGCAACAACTTTCATGCACAATACCATAGATCTCTAATCCAATACCTAAACATGACTAACTATTTGTGCATATTTATTCCCAGTCCGACTACTTTACAACAGGAATGCCTCGTCACACTGGCTTGCTGGGGCTGGACTGGAAAAAGCATAAACACAAGCAAAATCAGTCTGTGACCAAGGTTTGGGTACTGCTCATCTAATGACTTACGGAGTCCTTAGACGTCCTTAGAGTAGAATATTTCAACTTCCTGTCGTCATGTTGCCTTAAAGCTGCCACTGGGCCTGCCTTACATCATTTGTCTGTCACAGTGTTTAAACCCACACACTCAAACAGTCATACTGGCCTGCTGATGCCCACAATCAAAGACTGGGGCACCGACAGCTCCATGCCGGATTTAAACTCAAAATAGAGGCAGAAATTACATCACGTTCTATGAATAACACCAGAAGACTTGGTCTTCTCTTATCAGAGCGAAAGCCATTGACAGAACTAATCCCTTCCGATCTAAAGCTGAGCTCTGAGCGCTCTTTATCATCCCAGCTCTTAAATCCACTGTCCTGAAACCCCGCTCTGTTCTGATCTTCACAGAGAAGGGCTATTTTACCGGCAATAAAGGGCACATTGTGTGAAAGTGTGTGTGCTGTTTGATCTTCTGCCCTTCTCATCTGTCTCTGACTCAGTCCTCCACTTCTAAGCCAAAATCTGCCCTCCTCACAACCCAGATCAAACATCTTTCACCTGCACATCTTTGATCTTGCATCATCTCTCTGTGTAAGCAGTAATAAATGTGATCAGGTTCAGTCCAGTAGCTAAATATTACAGCTTCTGTTTGCCACACATTACTGGGTTGGAGACGGTGCAGTTGAATGTCTACAGTGGTCTAAATGCATCATATAGACAATGATCAATCAATATCAATCAATCAATAAGCATCACATAAAGTCATATAAAAGGTAAAATGTGTTATGAATAAATTTGATATGACAAAACATGAATACGTCACATAGAGAGCCAGATAAGATTTGATCAACCTCATCAGATGTTAGCTTTGTTTATTCTAGCTTACTTAAGCTAACTTCAGTTAACTTATAGCCACCTTTAGCTAGCTGTTAGCTTGGCAGAGTTCCTCTTCCTCTGTCGGCTTCTGCTGGACTGGTTATATTAATACACTAAACGTGGGAAGAAGATTTGACTGGCTAAACAGCAAACGTTAACTGCTCGCTAAGCAGCTACCTTCACACTTTCCAAGCTAGCAGGCTAATGCTAATGGAGCGCTAACTACCTGTACATGACGTCACTGCTCAGTGGCACCAGGACAGCAGGCAAAAAGCCAAAGATTGTTTATTTGTAAGATGAATCACTCCGACCTTAAAAACACTTTGTAAACATTTCTAAACTTTGCCTCAGGCTGACTTGAAGGTAAAGTAATTTATTAGTTTACATATTTGTACATACCAGTGTTCTTTTACTGACTGAAACATTTAGCCTTTTAATCATTTAGTTGATTGACAGAAAATTAATCAGCACCTATTTGACAGATTAATAGCTTAAGTCCAAACTCCAGCCGCAGGAAATTCTAAAAATGTATTGGAACACGGCCCACACATGGAACTTACGCTGGACTGTATTGTACTTCTTAGTCTCACCGCTAGGGGGAGTAACTGTCTTGAAAGAGGCAGCTTCTCCATAAAATGAGTAATCGAAGAAGAAATTTGCTACAGGTGACCCAAAATGGCAGAATTAAGGAAACGTAAGAGAGCAAGTGAGTGTAGAAAGTTTCAGACGTGGTGTGCGATGAGAGCACAGCTAATAACTAATGACGATCACTTTTATGGAGGAGCTGCTTGATCTTAGCAGTCTAAAGAGCACCACGACGGGTGAGGATGTTCCACTAATGGAAAGGCTGTTTTTTTTCTTGAATCATATTCAGTTATCAAGCAGAATTTACCTACATTTGATTGATTTTGCAATATACCTCACTTCTAGTGAGTGGCCCAGCTCTTTGTATGTTTTTCTGTATGTGGCCCTCAGTGAAAAAAGTTTGGACACCCCTGGCTTAAGTCATCTTTCAAGCAGAGATGCCATTCATTCTCTTGTTCCAGTTTATCAGATGTGACATATTGCTTCTTTTCGTTTGCCCAATTAATTGAGGAAATAAATGGCTGAATAATAGCAATGATAGCCTAATTAGTTATAATAATCATTTGTTACAGGCTAGGCAGACATAAACAAACCATAACTTCATGAAACTATTTTGGACTGCACTGGAAAGTCATCCACCCTGGAGGTACACATGTTTTAAGGAGACTATGTCTATAAAATTTAATAACATAGACAAGAGCATCTTGAGCATGTGCAATAACTGCAAAGAGACGAACAAGCAAAGAAAAATAAACACCACAGCTCAAAGTAAGCTGCCAAACTTTTGCATCTTGCTCCATCCTCCTTCCATTTGCTTATGTCATTTCATCATCTCTGGATGAACAGAAAAAAAGAAAAATGAGAGTTCGAGAGTGGAAGAGTGATATTGACAATCACTCCTGTGATGGTTGGCCTGCTCTATTGAAGTGCTATGTAGCAGTGGGTGCAGGTGTGAGGCACAATCAAGATGTGAAAGGAGTCGGAGAAAATACAGTTATGATTTTTGAGTGTGTTTTGACTGTGTGTGTGTGCAGGGCTGTCGTAAAGTGCTGTGGTCTGTGTAAGAGGCTTTGGCGAGTGCTGGGTAGTGAAACGAGAGCTGACTGCTGTGCAGTCATATGTGCAGCGTTTTTGTCTCTCTCTCTCTCCTGTTCACACAAACATGTGACTTTGTCAGGGTGTATGAGATTGACATGAAGAAATGTGGAACATGCACATCTGTTTGTGGGAGATAAGATGAGGTATGTGTGTGTTTATGTGAGTCAGAAAAACTAACTTCTGCCAACTCTCTGTACCTGGCAAAATCATTTCCAGATGAATTTGTGCCCAGCCTGTGTGTGTCTGTGTGTGTGTGTGTGTGTGTGTGTGTGTGCCAGTCTGTGTGTGTGTGTGTGTGTGTGTGTGTGTGTGTGTGTGTGTGTGTGTCAGTCTGTGTGTGTGTGTGTGACCAGACGATCATGGCTTAATGCTGCCGGTTTTGAGATGGCTGAGGATTTTCAGAACTGCAAGTTTTCCTCCCCAAATCTGATTCTTGGAGGCACTGGCAATTCTCCATCTCGCCTCCCTTCTGTCCTTCCTTCGTTGCTGAATGGTTCATCATGCCCACACACACACACACACACACACACACACACACACACACACACACACACACACACACACACACACACACACACACACCTTACACAGATTTCTCTCTCTTTCATTGATTCTCTTCTCATTCCTCCTCCTCTACATCCCCCCTGTGAGTAATTTCATCTGTAACATGTATGCTGTGCATATGATCGACACTGCAATGCAAAGATAAACTGAGAGTGATGTTGAGCTTTCAGTCTCAAATGTGAACATTCATGTAAAGGGATTAGGTGCAAAGACACACACACATAAGTAATAAAACACACACATGCTTCCTAAATTAGTTGGGATGAACATACATACTTCTAGGTCAATAGAAGCTTTGCGTCAGTGCACTAATCCACTATGCCTTTTTGATTTGCTCTGGGGGATTGGGGCAAAAGTTTGCCCAGCAGTTGTGTGCTTATTTTGCACACTAGTTGCTTTTTTTCAGTCCAGTGTTGTTCTTGCATCGTTTTGACTTTTGCTTTTGGGTTCAGTTTTATTCACCACGTGGTTGAGGTTAAATCAATGTTAGGTCGGTTGTGTTAAGTTGTTTGCTGCCTTGAGAACATTTCCCTTAATTCCCTAAAATGGGAACAGGAGCATGAAATGAGAAAATCCTCCCAGTATACCCTTGCAGTTTTAGTTAAAGGGGTCAGATAGAAGTGGATAGAAAGCACAAACTCTGTTCAGCAGCTTGAGTTTTTAATGAGTTGGCAGTGGAGCTGATCCAGTCTCCTTACATTTAGTGCTTAACACTTAACCCACATTTGTTTTTGTTCTAAACTCACATCATTATTGGGGGAATTTGCTTATAAATTCTACATCCGTTATATATGCCTGTATCTAGCTTTAAAAGCAATATATCTTAAAGGAATAGTTCAACATTTTGTGTTTAATCCATACAAGTGTAAAAGTAGTAGTTTTTACATGGGGTTCTTGCTAGAACAAAGGAGCTATAACAAAGCTCACATTAACATCTTAATTAGGTAAGAGATAACATACAGCAAGCCCGTTGTTATTGCAAAACGTACCTGGACAGGATGATGCAGGACCCCAATGTGAAGTGGATTTTATTGATCTAAAAATGATTTGATTGAATTGACCAATCAGCGTATTCAACAAAGCCGTGTGATAATGGGCTGTAGAGGTTGTGAGAGGTGGATTGTGTTGCTTTCAGGCAGAGGAGGCTAGTTGTTTCCCCGTTTCCAGTCTTTGTGCTAAGCTAAGCTAATTGGCTGTAGGCCGTATCTTTATTATATTTACCGCAAATACATGAGCGTGGCATTAATCCTCTTATCAAACTCTTGGCAAAAATGCACATATGAGTATTTCCCAGAATGTCGCACTATTCCTTTAACAAGCATATTGTGTGAGTAAAAGAATGCCTACATCCACCCTCGTTACTACATGTTGACTATAACCATTATGTCTGTACAGGAAAACAAAAGGCTTGTTTCAGCATGTTAGCCAGACTTTGCAATGTTATGTCGAAATAGGCACGGATTGTGAAAATTGCTTGTTTACAGAATTAGCACAGCACACCTCTCACATATCCCACTGAACCACTGCAGGCATTTGTCTGCTTTGTTCTGTAGACTGCTGTAATAAAACCTGGGCTGAGAGATTTCTATTTGTTAGGAGAGCGAAATGTTCATGATTCTGAATCATGTCATAGAGCACCTACAGCAACTTTAATGACTGAAAACATGAGGACATCTGTATTTCCACTTGAGCTAAATTCTAGCTGCCATGTAAAACACAAGTGTAAACATGCCTAAAATGGGATTTGCCAAACCTACCTGAAGGCATTTACCCTCGGGAGAAAATGTGACTGACTCTCTTCTACCTGCACCGGAAAACCTGTGAAATTCTTAGGTTTGCATATTATCACTACAGGCAGCTCTGAGGCCTGTCACTGTGTGGACAATTTAATCAGAGACTATCATTGCTGTGTCAATTGCAAATTACTGTGATGAAACTATAGTTTTATATACCCAGCTGGTGGCCACTGTGAAACCCTCAGGGCAGCTTTGGTTTGAACCTCTGAGGAGGTATGTGCACTGAAAAATGAAAATGTTTGATTTAAGTGGGCACAATTTTAAGTGTGCTGGGGCTCAGAGGTACAAATAGGGACAAAGAACGCTATTCTTTTATCCACATCTCCCTCCGAGCCAATGCTATCCTATTGTTGCAGAGGGTCTGTTCGTAGTGTAATGGTGAGTATTATGGGACTATCTGCTTCCGGATGTTTGTGTATGTTTTTTGCTCAGCGATGGTGAGCATTAATACTTAAATGTTTAAACTATAAACATTTGAGGGTGAGAAAATGACTTCTTTGGAATACTTTATGGCCAAGCGTGTATGCTTGTGCACATGCGATGCAAGACTTTGTACACCAGAGCACAAAGCCAAATCTATTTACTGTGGTTTGTGTGTTTACTGCTGCTACTGAATATGATAGAAGAGAACAGGACAGGGGTAGCTAAAAGGCTGGATGGATACAGTATAATGGTCAGCTACCTAAATGGGAGTGCTTCTTCCTTAACAAAGAGAGCGTCAGTATCAGATAACACAGCCTTTACAGTCAAAAGTATGACCTGTTGCGTTGCTTAATTTCATAAACTGCAAAGTTGTGGGGAGTTGATGTTCTGGTCCAAATCAGCTCAGATGATTTCCAGACAACAGAGAGATCTGTTTCCTTCCTGATCTAGTGTTCATGTTTCCAGCAGGTACATCATCAGAGGCCATTAATGTCTTCCTGAGTGCTGCTAAGTGGTACTCCCATGTCTATACATGAGGACATTTCCCAGAGATTTACACAACTGAATGAAGAGTAATGACAGCATGATGTGGAGTCAAAGAGAACAGAGCCCAGGCTTTGTAGATCAAAAACCTCACACAAGATTTTCTGAAGTTCATATAATCAATATTTTTATGTTGGCAATCAATCAATCAATCAATCTTTGTTTCAGTGTTATCTCAAGATGCTATCCATAAAGAGCAGGTCTAGACCAAACTCGTTAATTAAGAGAGAGACCCAACGATTCAAGAATTAAAAATTAAGGATTGAAGAATCCCCACATGAGCAGCATCAGATATTAAGCAACAATAGCAAGGAAAAACTGCCTTTTAGCGGGAAGAAGCCTCGAACAGAACCAGGCTCAGAGGTGCGTGACTTTCTGTCGGGGTCCATAATGAATGCAATGAACCAAATGACTATGTGTAATGTGAAAGAAGTCATTTATAGCAGCAAGACCACAAAGAATTATCACCCAGCCCTGCAGTTGGCCTCAGCTCTGCAAAGATTTATAATGCTTTCAGCTGTTTGTTTTCCTTTTTCTGGCCTGCAGCTTTAGTGGTTTGGTTTGATCTCACCACGCTCATCAGCTCAGTTTCCAGCTGCAGCAGGTAGCTGTTATCAATGAAAGAAGCTGAAAAACACTGTCTGCTCTACACCAATCCCCAGACAGACAAGGCAAGTGACTCACATAGTGGAGCATTTAGCTGCTAAAGAGCTGGATATTTCCCTCAATAATTGGAGGAGACCAAAAGCAGAGCTAAAAGGAGAGTGAATATTGGATTTGGAAACACATGATGCATGAATGCAGATGTTGCTACGTATCTGCTTGATGTATTGGATGTCAAACAAGCAATTGTTTACAACTTGTTTATGATAGCCCCATATGGGCAAAATAATTTGTTGATGCAGATTTAACCTGCTTGATTTAGCCCCTGTACCTCAATCAAATATTCTTTCTTTCTTTCTTTGTGGGAGCTAGTCATTCTGCAGCCTGGCTTATTCAGCATGTAACTGACACCATTCAAGTACTGCTGAATTTAAGTATCCATTACATATCATTTGGCAATCTAATTTGTTATTGAAAGCCTGGGACACTTCCCCCACTAATGAGATGATGGATGGAGAGTTTTAGCTGGTCTGCTGCCAGGAAAAGCTTTCTTTTTAGTGAAGGAGGGGGGTGTAAAGGTTCATTCCACTCCCTAACATTTGCTTAAAATTTGATGTGCACATGTTACTGACACTTAGCAACAGGCGGCTTCTCTTCCAGCCTGCATCACATCACCACACCCCCCTCAAAAGGTTGTCTCCAGTGTCATCTTAGCTTAGCTGGTGTTTCATCTCATCTGTGAGCTCATTCCAATGGGCTTTGCGTCATTTGCGTGAGAGAATGTCAGAGGAAACAGATTGTCTACCAAACAACAGAAGCTCCTGATGATCTTGTGACTGCAGCCTCATCAATAAGTCAGTGTTCCTAATGTACCACATGAACAGGAGTGATGTTCTCTGGAGAGAACTCCTCAGAGGCTCCTCGTGGACATGGATGACTCATCTCTGACTGAACATCAACATCTCCAGGGCTAATTCTATGTGTTAGATGCCGTTATTCTTATCAGGTCAGGTCCTGTATGCTTCACGATTTTGTTAATTATGTTATTTTATCCTTATAACTTGCTGTATCACCATTATATAAGCAGATTGGTGAGGTGGTGACTTTTAAGCTCACTGTGACAGTTTGTGGCCATGATTTCAGTGCATCTGTTTGAAGTGGACACACAAAAGGATTACATCAGTATTGAGAACTCTGTTCAGTTGGTGGAAATTCTGTACAAAAAATACTTGGTCTCTACCTATAATAGCCCTTAATGTTAGTCTAACCATTTCTCAGACTACATGGTGTATGAGTGAAGTCAACTCTGCCCCATGCCTACAAAAGTTATCACAGTGGCTGATCTGGTACAAACTTTGTGAAAAATGTGTTAAAAAACATGATTTTAGCCCAGAATATCAACTCTCAGCATGAGGTGAAATGGGTCCCAACATGGTTGGCCCTTATGTTGTACGTGGATGTAGATAAAAGTGGACATTGGTCTTCTTTGTGTCCTCTCACCATATGTCTGATGCTGAGGTGTCAGGGAGCACTTCCTGCTTATCTCTGCCGAGGGACAGTATAGGGAGTATAGCTCTGTACAGTAACAATTACAGCACCGCGCGGTCTCATCGGATCTGCCGATGTGCCATGTGACTCTCCAACAATCAACTCTCTATCCCGATTTCAGAAAGCAACAGCATAGAGGATAAGAAGTGCCAGCTGTGGTGGTCTGACATGTTAATGACTTTAAGCCAGTGTGTTTGAGTTCTTCTTTTCCTTCGAAAGGGGCAAAATTCATTGGGTGGGTGTAGGAAATCGTAGATCAAGGATTAATTATGAAAGCTTGTTACATATACACATATCACTTTTTTAGCACATCTGACCTATGGTTGCATATTATTGGTTTGCCATTTAACCTAAAAAGTATATCTCATGATGATTACAGCGGATATTCTGTGGATTTCAGTGATTTTATTACATTTTGCATCCAAGGGCAGGTTTGAGGTGGAACACACCATGTGCATGTGACAGTGCCATTGTCTGCTCTCTCCGCTCTCTCGTCCCATGTGTGTATGGGTTGAAGCGTGCTGACACTGGAGCTGAGAGCATCATGGTAACGATGTCACTGCTCTCTCCCTCTGTTTCCATCAGCCCACTGTCTTCATCAGGGCTGTATAATGATCAGGTCACTGTCATGTGTCCTTCTGTATGTATGCATATGTAGACTGTGGTGTCCTGTGTGTGGGGGTGGGGGGGGAGTCCTTGTTAACATATTCATGGTCTTTGCTTCTCTTGTTGATTGTAATGTAAAGGTTCATGTTATGTGTGTGGATGTTTTTGCATAGTATTGTGCATAATGTGTAACACAGCCAAGGCACCTGATCAGTTCATAAACTCTGCCTCTTAAATTCTGCTATTTTACACTAATGAATGAGAACACCGTCTCCCATGGGCAATATAGATTTCATGACTCCAGGCTGATCTGTTGTACATGTACTGTAAAATGTGCACTACTCATGGGAGCAAAATAATTTCTTTAGTCCCTGTTGTGCCGATTGATTGGGATTTTCAAATACATTCAAACCCAGAAATTTTAACCTGATGTGAAAGTTACAGTTATAGTCAGCACAGCTTTGCGGCAGAATAGAAATTGTGTATCCATTAGATCCACTTTAAAAAGAAAAAAAACAGCAGATGCTTTGAGATGAACATGAATGGCTTCAGAACAGGTAATTGGAGGGAGGCTGCAACCACCCGTGCAAACATTGTTCCAAGCCGATTATCGCAGAAGAGACTGTGCTGAATGACAAGCGCCTTGTCTATTACATTTGCAGGCGGGTTGGAGATTCGTGCATAACGAAAGAAATCACTTCCAAGCAGCAGTAAAGCTCATGGATGAAGATAAGAGAGCCTGTCACATCCTCCTGAATACGAAAAATTAAAATTAATACATAATACAGGCTTTTGTGGCAGAGGTTTCAAAATATATAAAGCTGGTTATAAACTTTAGTAAAGAGAGAGACAAGCTGCCATAGAGGAAGCCACATGCAACAAGATGATTTTGCTTTCTGGCCACGCTTTGAAAAGTGAATGTAACATTTGTGGGAGGTGATCCTTCTGTCATAGAAAGATAAAATGAAGCAAAAGAAAGCAGCATTAAAAATGTCAAGGTGTTTCTTTAACCTGCCTTCAGCACCCTACAGGTTGTAGCGGCCCTAGAATTAATTCTGCAGCTGACAATTCTTCATGGTCATGTTATTTTTCCCTTCAGTCTTCCACCTACCTGCCGCATTCCCTTTCAGGACACAGTAAGATGTATGTATGCCACATTTTTAGGTCAGCTACATGTTCATAGTTAAACCATTGCTTGATGATTAAATAATTACAGGACTGATGATGTTATCAACTACAACCTTTAGTCCCCCTCCTTTCAATAATGCGTTTTGCTTGTTATAACGTCACCTGGAGCTTGATTCAAGTTGTTTACTGTAATTGACGATTTATCAAAAAATTTTATGAAGATAAGAAAGAGAAAATACATCCTGAGCAATCCTGAGCTCTGATGTAAGGGTTGCATGTGTACATTTCCACTACTGCTGTCATAAGTCAATGCAGTGCAATGCAATGCAAGTGAAATTTGACATGGTTAAAATATGTATTTTATGATTCTAGGACTCCTTAATCCTCTTATCAATTTTGGAAGAAAGGACACGCTTCATTTCACACTGCTTAATTCCTCTTCACGTCACTGCCCCTTTATTATTACCTAATTGTTACCACAGTGGGAAGTCATTTACAGCACAAGACAAGCAGAACATAATAAATGGATACGTGAATGCATTTAAATGTGTATAGAAACTGAAGAGCCAGAAACCATAAAAATCAAAACACAAACAAACCAAAGTATCAAAGGCAGAAGACGAATGGGCTTCAAGTTTGTCAGAACCTTTAGAAGCCTTGCAAAGAGTGAAAGCTGCAGCAGTCAGAGGGGCTGTTGGACTGTTTGAATGCTTTTGTAATTAGCTCCTTTCCCTCTTCCCTGTTCTTCCTCTGCACCAGCACCTTCTCTCTTCTCTTTTCCCTGATTCTTTTCATCTTTCTCTCTCAGCTCTTCATATCTCACTGCTATACATTTCCATTTTAGGTGTTAACCTCTCGTCCATAGTGACTACAATGAGTCAGGAAGTGGAGGTAAAGTGATCTTCACTGTGATCATCACTCATTCCTCCGTTTCCCCCTTGATCCTTCCAGCCGACCCAAATTCCTCCATTTCCACCCCCGTCCTCTGCTCCTTCCCTTCGCTCTTAAGTGCTCTTCTGAATCAAGGTGCTCTGACAATTGCTCTGGAATGACAGTTTTTCACCCTAATCCCCAGACTTGTTGTCATGTAAATTGGGCTCTCCAAATGGCACTATTCAGCGTCCCTCACATGAAACATGAATGATGAATTTGAGTTTTTGTGTGTGTCACTGTATGTGTGTGAGGGGGGGCTGGATTTCAGCAGTTAATCACTCTTCCTGTCATTTCGTCAAAAGAGGAAAAAGGGAGTAAGAAGGAGAAAAAGATGTGTTGAATGGAGACAGGAAGGTAGAAAATCTGCCCGGTGGTTAATTTCTCAGTGCATTCAATGCATTCGCTGACAGGGCTAGTGAGTTTGCCTAATTGCTTTGGGCTAACAACTGCTCAGTCCACAAAGAAAAACTAGGCTAGGCGCTTAGCCATCTCAGAATAGATAGAGATGAATGCCTTAGTCTCTTTGGTACTGATGCGAATTGGCCAGTTTTAATAACCCTGTAAGGACTGAGAAGGAGTGTGTAGAGATAAGGACTGCTTCTACTTATTTAGTCTTTCTACATTCTCCAGACTGTACTCAGCACTTAGTTTGTGTAGGAGGACTATTTTTGTATTTTAATGGCACTTTCCCCCACTTGTAGACATCCATTAGTATATTCTACATTTACAGAGACATGGTCAACATAATAAGGAATATAATGAATGAATCCGCCATGAAAATGTTCTTACTGGACATATCTGCAAAATCTTAATGACAACTTGCGTAATTAGTTGTCCCTAAAGCAGTGATTCCCAACCAGGGGTACATGTACCACATAGTATACTTCAGATGCCAGGGAGTACATGGAAAAAGTATGCAGTAGCTCATCTAACTTGACAAAACTGAAACTGTGAATGACATTATGATCTAATGAAGAGAAATGTATATCCGCATATTGAGTCTGAACCATGTTGGGACTGAGAGTGCGTGAAAACATGTGAGGTAAATGGTTGAAATAGTGAAAGTGATATTATTTGATAGTGTTATTGGGTCAGTGGTTGAAAGGTCCAGCCTTTGCCTCTTCAAGTTGATCAAACCAACCTAAACACAGACAGTTCAATTGCAGACAGAAATTCATGCAACAACATCCACTTTTCTGTGATTAGTAGTGTGAAACAGCTTCCACTTCACAATCAGTTCAGGTGAACACACATGGAGCAGGCTTGTGTCGATGAATGAGTACTTAAGCCTCTCTAATAGGGCAAGTGTGTTAAATCAGACTAAATATCCACACAAGACAATATCAGCTCATAGTGAATGGTGAAGCACAACACACAACATGTTAGTTGTAGTAGTAACTCCACTGACCTTAATCAAAGTGCTTTGTCAAGGTTATACTGTATGCTAACCATCCACCCCAACCACTTCTTCAGCACCAGTGGGGCCTCCACAAACATATTTGGCAAATCCACTTAGTGGTATATCGATGCCATTTGTACAGGACAGGGTTTGGTGAGGCTAGTTTGCCATAGCTGAATTTAAACATGACATCCTCTGTCATGTATCCACTCTTCAGTAGTGGTACAAGAGAGCAACAAGTGACAATTCACATATAAAAACAGGATAGCACAAAAACCTGCCTCACCATACTCATTCAGGCCAATGAAGCAAACTAGATGGAGCTGAACTGAACTGAATTAATCAGACGGAGAAAAAAGATGCAGAGAATTGAATATAGCGCATGTGTCTTTGTGTGGATTAATATGTTAGCGAGTTCATTTTGCTGTTGATTAACAAGGGATGGAGTGTGTCATAATGGAGTACGTTATGGTGCACGCTCTTCACTGTTAATCAGGCTTTGAGAGGTTCAATAGGTCTGTTGCCATAGAAACCAGAAATGAATAGTGGACCAAATCACTTGATTGGACATGGAGTTGTTCCAGTAATTAATGGAGGACTAATGGGGCACTTTGTCTTAATTACAAGAAGACGGAAATCAGTGTGTCTGTGAGTGTGTGTGGTGGTGGATGGGGATAATCAGCATTACTTACATTATAACTTTGTTAGCCTCAGTCTGACATATTGTCTCCACTATTTGCACCTACAGTAACCTCCAGTACTGTAACAGAGGCAGCATGTGCAAACATTAAAGGCCTATGTCCTTGATCATAAGCATCTGTAATGTGTGATTAAAGAAAAAGAATCATGCATCGAGAAGTTATCAGGAGCTGGAGGAACCGTGAAACAGCTTTTATAAAACTGATCATGCAGCATTTTGTTTGAATGAATGCTCATTTGTTGAATTGAGGCCGAGGGCCGAGGTCAAATAGAACTTGTGAACATCATGTGGAAATGTTTTCCCTCTTTTCGAGATCCTTTTCAGTTAAAACAACTGACACATACGCAGTGGTGCTCACATGTGGAAGCTACTGGTCTCACTGTGGACTAAAGGTTGTAAGCTGAACCAGAATCAGTGTTTTATGGGAAAACCATAGTGTCAAAATGAAATAGGATGTGTATATGTATCATTACACATCCTCTCACAGCATATAATATTTTGTTCCCTTCATTTCATCTTATCCTTCACCCTTTTCCCTCTTTCCTGATGAGTCATGCTTTCTCCAGTGAACTCCTGATGTGATTCAGATATGGGCACAGCAGTGTATCACTACCCCTGTCATATGATGTTGTTTTCATGTCTGCAGCCTTTGATTTCTGGTAAGTGGAGACAGATAGCTCTAATCAGCTGTCAATGAACCCTGTCTTCTTTTTAGCTTTGTGAATCATCTGTTCTGTTCTCCTCTGCAGGATCAGGAGGATTTCACTAACTTGTGTTTGTTTGTGAGTTGGAAAAGGACAGAGCTCATATTGTGTTTAAGGCATACTTTGTTTTGCCACTTCATGCAACTGTATGTATGTGTGAAACACATGCTGTCTTTCCCTTTTCCTGTCCATCCATTGATTATCCTCTCCTCATTATGACAGGCTGCATCTTGTCTGTTGCACGTCAGTCATTTCCTGTACTGATGGCAAGTGTTGAAACAAGTCTGTTTATCTGAGATGACCTACTACAAGAAAACACTGGAAACGTATACACCTTGTTCTAACAGAATTGCTATCGGTTTTGGATTCATTAAAATCCGTTCTAATCTCACTTGCACAGTCGAGCATCTCACCAGCCGTAACCTGATAAAGTCGGGCAAGAGAGAGCTACTTCAAAATGTAATTTGCTGCAAACCTACAGTAAGAAGTCCTAATCAGGAATGTGATCCTGTATAATTTCAGCTATTATCAGTGGGGACGGGTGTGGGGATTTGTGACACATTCACATTTTCTAGCAAATGTCACATATTCATGTCTTGATTGCAGTATGCTCACAGTATAGATTCATCTTCTAAAGAGGTGACTGTGGAGTGAATAACTTACTCATGTTAGTTTCAGTTGCCTCCAGAATACACAGAACATGATGTTAAATGGATCATTTCATCCAGTGCACAGTGTGTGATTACAGCTCGGCTAACTTATTTCAAGCTCTGCAAAATGCAGTTTTTCTAGACCACATGAAATGTTTCATTCATTTTTTTTTATTGCACAAAATGACTTCTTATGCAACACACATGTCTATAAAGCACCAAATAAAAACCATTTTATCCTTTTCAGAGTGATTGCCATGCTGTGCTTTCACAACCTGCTCTTTCCTCATTTAGCCTGTTATTTCCATAAATAGATTAATATGTATTTATGAATATTTTAGCCAAACATAGAGTAAAAGTAGGTCAAGTAGAGAAGAGTCGTAAAGCCAAAGAAACGATCCAGTAATATACAACAGTATATAATAATATATCCCAAGTTGCTAACATTAACTAGCTACTAGTCACACCAGACCAAGTAAGGCTGTAGAAGCAAAACCCCTGAGTGTGTAGGATTTAGCAAAGGTGTATTTTATTGATTTTGAATCAGACTTTTTATTTTCAAGGGGAAGAGTGTTTTCTCATTTTGTTCTTTTTAAAATCCTCCTTTTAAAGCCTTCTCTGTGTAGAGAATTGTTTCCAACCCTTCATTGTCCACATGGTTTACATTCCAGTTGTAACCTAAGTGTATGTAAGTTGAGTTTAAAATGAATTCTAAGGCAAATCATGTCAACTTTATTTATTTATGAGCCAGAATTGGAAAGACAAAAAGAGACCCAATCTAACTTTCACTGCACCTTTGCTGTTGCCCCTTTAAAATCTGTAATTTTTGCTTTTTTCATCCATGACATCAATATAGCTGCAATATAACTTTGCACAGCTCCAAAACATAACAGTTTATTGAGAATGAGAACACCTCACGCTAATAATAAGCTACATTATTCTGTCCTTTTAACATGCAAAGGCACTTCAGTGCTAAAAACATTACCAATGTGCCAAAACAGGCCATTTCATAACAGCACCTTTATTTCCTGACAGGATGTACTTTCAGGTTGCCCTTGGGATACTTTCAGTTTTTAGATTTCCCATACTAAATATTATGGCTAGGGTGATATCAGGGAAGCAAACAAAGAGGATTCATTCAACTTCAACCCACCTTTTGTGAACTTCCCAACAGGAAGTTACACAACTGTGGACTGCACATTTACAAAATTAAGTGTTGTCATATCCCATCTGTTTGTCATTGAGCTGTATCTAATGTTTATCAGCAATACTACACAGAGGAAGTGTACAAAATCTATCTATTATAGTTATATTGCATGTGCCCTAGAGTGCATGCAGGTGGACCTCGGTTCTAAATGTGCGTTTAGAGTGTGTGTGTGTGTGTGTGTGTGTGTGTGTGTGTGTGTCAGGTATAGGTCTGTGACAGTCCTCTCTGCTGTCTGGTCCTCTTATTATCTCATCCTCTCTCCACATGCCGCCAACATCCAATGCAATAATTAACAATCAGTCTCGCCCTGGTGGCTCCATTCACTGACCTGGTACACACACACACACACACACACACATGCACACACGTCGTGTCTGGAGAATGTTCTTATCTGGTGTGAAGAGTCCTTGTAGGCTCCAGCTTTGGGACAATAAGGCACACCAACACTCTGGATGTCGTTCTCCCTTGTGACAAACGCACGGCAGAAACACGCGATAATGGCACAGAGGAGAGACTCAACACAATAAAATGAGATTACAGCAGCAGGGGCTCACAGAAATGAAGTCAGGTGTTATAAAGTGGGGCTGAATAGTAATAGGACTGAGATTAAAACAAGGTTAAGCCAAGTACAACAGCATATTAGAATAAATCAGGACAACAGAGAAGCAGGAGCACGTACACACAAACCTCTAAAGATAACAGAAAATGGAGGAGGCACTTTAGGTAATGAGGTTTCAATACATTCTCATTTCTATTGAAATCAGCCTTTAATCTTGTTTGGATGCATCAAGAAATAAATAAATAAATAAATAAAAAAAGCACAAAAGCCATTTAAGTGCTAGAAACAATAAAAGTCACAAAGCCTCTGACAGCAGATAACGAGTAACTCTCAGGTCCACAGTGTAGTGGAGGCGTCCATCACAACACTACAGGTGGTAAAATACATGGACTGTCCGTGAGTTTAATGGTCAAAGAACGGAGTGTCTCAGATGTAATGCAGCATTTTTCTCTCTTGCAGTTATGAATGAAATCAATAAACTATTAGCTCTGAAATGGCAGCTGCATCACATATACTGTTCCCAAAGGTCAAGAATGAACTCCTTCACAGTGAACATCACGTCTTCAGACTTGGTAGACTGGTAGTTTCATTGTGATGAATTACAACACTGATCCAAGCTCATAGACTGTATAGTAACTGTAAGTGGACTTTACTCCACTGGTTCCAAAAAGGAAGTCAGATTGTGTGGAACTTTATAGGGAAATGACCATATGTCAAGAAACACCTTCCTATGAGTTCATGGTCTCAAGCCCTTTTCAATACAACATGATGTTCATTTAATAAATGATGGTACCATTTAGAGTAAAATAGACTATACATTAGGGTATGCTTTAGCTACCTTGTGACTAACCAGATGCAGGTGATGTCTAAACCTACCCAAATCAGAGGCTGATTAATTATTAAAATACAGCGGCATGAACTCCAACATGTTTAGTTGTGATCCTCAGAATAGTAATCTGTGGTAAAAAGCTAAAATATGTCAAATCTGTTTTTAGTCTTTGTCAACAGGCTTTTTCGCCAACTTAAGAACAAAGTCACATTGGCAGCTTCTCTTTTTAGCAGCGCGGCTCTGGGTGCGGTACTTTGGGATGGCTGGTCAGTTGGTCCACCACTTTGGTCCAGACTGAAATATCTCAGCTATTTCAATTGGATTGGATTACAATGTAATTCTGTCCTTTCATGTACCCCAGTTACTCTGGTGATCCCCTGACAGGCTAACATTTTCATTTGTCCGGTGCTTTGGTTTATCTATGTAACAGTGTGGTCTTCAGTACAATGAGCATCACAGCCCCACAGAGCTGATCATGTGGCAAAAGACTTTTAGTCTGATTTAATTAAAACCTGCTTTGAAAAATGAAAAATGCTCTGAAGGAAAGCGTACAGTATCACATGTCTGTAGTCTTCCCTTTTACTGGATTTGAAAAATTGCTGAAATATTCTCTCAGCCGCTCTAATCAGCTTCATTCTTCATCAGCAGTGAAAGACCTAAAGCTGCAACTTCTGCAGCCGCCCGCCGACTGAGTTGAATAAGTCAAAAAAAAAGAAAGAAAGAGGGACAGAGAACGAGAGGGCGGGCGAGAGAGCAACTGATGAAAGAAAAAGAGAGAGAGTAAAAAGAAAAAGAAAAAAATCAGACAAGGACAGGCTGCGCCCTCCGGAGTCTTTGTCCTATTGGCCAAGGGCCCGCCGGCGGCAACCGATGACATCACTGTGTGAAACACGGCGGGGGAGGGCGGGGTCTCTGCTGCCTCTTGTCACCCTGGCAACAGGTCCCATCGTGTCTGTGTGTGTGAGTGTGTCTGTACTTTCCAGAGTTATGCAGTGATTGCCTCACCTCTGGCTATAACCCTGCCACCAATTCTCTTTTATGCCACCTTTCTTCTCTTTTCTTCAAGAATGTTTACTAATTTTAAAACGCACAAACCAGAGTCATTCTGCCTCCTCTCATCTTTCCTCACTCCTTTCTTCTTCTGGCCACATGTCCTTTCATCTTCTCTTCGTTCCTCCTTTTTCCTCCTCTGTTTCCCTCCTCCCCTCCTCTCTCCTCCCCTCCTCTTCACTCTTTTCAGTATTCAGCGGAGTCTATCCTAAGTGGATTGGTGGTGTGCCCACTTAAAAGGAGTGGAGGAATCACACTGCTAATCCCATTGTGAGAGAACAAGCGCTGAGGCAGGCCGATGTGTAAAAGAGAGAGAGAGTCCACGAGTGAGTGACATTATTTCTGTATGGACGACTTGTGTTTGAAAAAGAGAAGGATATGCTATATACAGGAGCGCGATGAAGAAAGTCAGAGAGAGAGAGGGAGAGAGAGAGAGAGAGGGGTCTTTGTGTGTGTCCTGTTAAATCAGGCATGTAACGCCAGCTTTTATTGGAAAGCCTCTCTAGACTCCTGTGATAAGTGGCAGGCTTCTCTGATCTGTACATGAAAGACCGAGAGCAAGAAAGGGAGAGAGAGAAAAGGTGGAGAGGAGAGAAAGTGGGAGAAGAATAGAAGAAAATGAAAGAATGAGAGTGTAGGGGATTGGTGTGGTCTGACTAAAGAAATTAATTTTTCCACTTCCTGGGGAGCTTCGTGTGCTGTTCACCTAATAACAAAGATGAGAGAGTAAAAAGGGAAGAAAGGACAGGATGACCAAGGACTTTACATCCACACAGCTACAATGTCACATCTGCACTGTCAGAGCTGCTTGTTTCACGCTGGTTCTTACAGCTTTGCTAATTCACCTTTCCAGTACAGAAATGATGTTCACTTGTGCAAAATCCAAAATGCAGAGAGGAAATTCAGATCTCTTAAGAGAATAAAAGAAAGCAATCAGTCCGCCAAACTGAACAACAAAATATGCTGAAATTACCTTCCAAAACGACTCACAGGAGAGATGCAGCAGCTACAAATGGCCATTACAAAAAAAAGGCTGTTTTCTGATCAGACACATTGAGATGAGGTTTGCAACTGCAATAATTGTTTTCATCAATTGTTTTTCAACTGACATGGTGAACATGTTATACCAACAGTCGCCTGTTCACACACACAGCAGAGAGCAACATCAGCATTGTGTTGTATGTAGTATTGTATCTCGACAAATATTAAACAAGTTACTTTCAAAAGCAATGTATTACATATTACTTGTCTTCTTGGAATCAGGTTGTCTGGGAATGCAGCTGAATACCAGCATGAAACCAATTGTCAACAATTACCTTCAGGAAAAGTTTAAAGACTTAGAAGAGAGAGTTTAGGAGGGGTGAGTGGGTGGGATATCCGGATGTTTAGCTGCTAAATGGTTCACTATGTTCACCAACTAGTTGGTGGTAGCAAGACTGAATCAAAACAGTAAATTAGTAGGCTGTTAAACCAATGCAATGAGCTAAAAGAGTATAAAATGCTCTGTAGACAATAATTCTCTGTAGGTTTGTCTTTATGAGCAACTTCACATCATTTGATCCATTGTTCATATAAAAATACTGATTAGGCACATAGACATGGTTAAAATGGTGTAAAAAATATCCACTTGTGTTCCTACAATTAGATTATCATCCTCACATCCTGTCCGTGGCTGAAGGCTTTTTCTTTTACTTTTTCACCTCTCCAAGAGCACCAGTGGGTGTAGGAGTGCTCGTTTAACTATTCTTTTCTTCATAAGAAAGAATTCTGGGTTCCTGTGTCAAAATCACTACGCGGACACTTTCTAGGTAAACACAAAATTACAGTTCTATTTCTTGTAAAGACAAAAGAGACCAAAAGACCAAAAGAGAGAGATCACAGGAAGTCTGTTCTGATCTGATCTTCTGATCTCCATCCTTAAATAAAGTCTTTCTTCTGCCCTTCCCAACCTTGATTTACATGCTTGCACCATGCCAACAGCAGCACTTCTTTCTTGTCATCTTTTTTTCCCCTTCATCCCTCCCTTTCTCCCGCTCACACACTCATCACCCACCAGGCGCAAACACACGTCTCTTTCATTCCTGACACCCCTGCTTTCTTCTCCTCACTCCCTCCACTCCTCACCCTGTGGGAGGTAGAAAGAGATTTATAGAGGCTGAAGTGATATCATTGTTAACGGTTGTCCTCTGAGCTCCTGCTTGAAACACACACACACACACACACACACACACACACACACACACAGGAGCAGAAATAATGTGCGATCAAATGCATGCAGGTGACTGAGCGAGCAATGAAGGGACACACACACACACTCACTCACACACACACAGTCTTTAGCACTCCCCCGTCTGCTGTCAAGAGGGTTTGTTCTCACGCCGTAGGGAGTGTGTCTCATGACCAGCCAGCTGCATGTGTGGTGTGTGTGTTTGTTGGAGGGTGTATCGGGACACTTGGGGCTTCTGTCTCCATGTTCTAAGGTCAGAGAGGGTTGCGTCGCCAGTGGCTGCAGGACAGACACACACACACACACACACACACACACACACACACACACACACACACACACACAAAATCAGTTACCTCAGGACAGAATTAGCCGGTCACTGTTGTCAGACAGAATGACTTAGCTTATTCCAAATTCAATATGGTGTGTGTTAGCTATTGTATTTCCAGCTAATCCATTAAAGTGACCACAGAGGTGTCAGTAGCACCAGCATCTATTCTCCTTGAGTCTCGGCTGGGCAATTATTGTGTGGGTGAGTAGGTGGTTGGTGACTGTGACTGTGAGAGTGAGTTAGTATACTAATTACTTAGTGGCCAGTGAGATGTCTAGAGGACAAAGGGAATTATAACAGAGAGCCAAATCCTACGGGACCAATGATTTAAGGCCTGATATTTAAGTCATTCTCCAGGATAAAAGTTCATGTATATTGCCTGCTGCAAGAAGATACTGATCACTGCCATCTAAATGAAGTTCTCGTGCATCATGCATGCAATTCTGAGCTCAGAGAGGGATTCTGGCAATAGTAAGTGAGGAGAAAACTAGTGAGAAAGAGCAAACTAGCTGCTTATCATGCACCAGAGCTCCTCTAAAGCTCCACTCTGACTGTATTTATGTTCCTTGGGGAAGTGGGGTGACTGTGCAGGTCAGTGATTTTTAATCCGGTCCGGAGCACATATGTAGATAATGTTTCACCCAAAACTCAGTAATAATTACAGCCACCTCCTGTGAGACGCCGTTGTCTTTTTAAGTGGATCTAAGTGGAGTTTTTTCTGCGAGAGGACCTGCCTGTACTTGGTCTTCATTTTTAATCAGCTCAGAGTGAAATTTGACTTTTATATGAGAATGGCCTACTTGGGAACCAATATGAGACAGAAGCTGCCGGCTGTAGACTCTTAGCTTTGCCATTGATTTGTTTGATTTTTACAGAAAAAACAATACTTCGGTTTTTTTTTAAAGGAGCACATTGGCTGAAAGTGATTTTTTTTTCTCACCATTAACCAGAAGAATCTTATTTTTCCTCCTCAAAGAAGACAGGGATCACAATATTTTACAATGTGTCCTTAGTGACGCTGGCATGATGATAAGGTCAGAAAATGTTGCTGCTGCTCCCCCTCTGTCGTACTTCCTTATCCACAGCCCCTTATCCTCACATGACCTTGACTGTGCATAGTTTAGCTGGACGGTATCATTTACATCTAAATTAGCATTAGTTACAGGTATTGACTGCCCTGACTGTGAATTAAATCAACCCCATTGATCCAATCTGAGTCAACGACAGATACAATTGGGGCCGTGAGATGGATTAATGTGATACTATACAAGGTCCAAACAAAAGGTAATAGGCTCAGATGGATTACAGCGCCAGTGTTTGAATAGATGAAACATGGAGACTATTGTCAGTATGTCTAAGTTCTGGCTGAGCCATGCGAAAGCAATGAAAGTTTTCTTTCGGAAGATCAAGTTAAGTCTGAAAGGCTGAACGGTGGGATATGGTGTTGACATTAAAAACTGACATCTACATTTAATTTCTAACTCTTCTAACTCACTGTAATAATTACTGTTGTCATTTTCTTGAAAGGAACATGAATCACTGCAGTCTTTAATAGTGAACTTAAATAAAAAGCCTCCAGTCTTATCTGTTAAGCTGATTATTTGAGAAGTGTTTTTGGGGTGAATCGAGGAAGAGGATTTCAGAAAGGGATAGAAGGGTCTGAGAGTTGTTTTTCAACATGGGAATTAATGCTGTTTTAATCCTATTGTTATGAGACATTGTGGCTTTAAGGCGTCAGTGTCTCTCCCTTGGCTGGTTTTAGGGTGTCTCTGTGTTTTGTTGATTTTGCTTCCGCCTAGACAGATGACATTTGATGCAATATGCTTGTTTGTGTCAACTACATTAATACCTTAAAGCCAATTGTTGTGTGTTTGGATATAGTTTGAGTCATTACAAAGCGTTGTGCAGTCTTAACAGTATTAGTTGGTGTTTCATATTTTAAACAGACTACATCTTGGAATAATGAGACCAACGGCTGTCGTTTATAGTTATCTTGTCTATTTTTTAGGTGAAGGGCAGCTGTCCTTACTTTACGCAGCAGCTGGATTCACAAGATTACTATCACGCTTGATGACTCAATTTTTCCAGCCTCCAAGTTATGTGCCTGTCGCTGAACCTCAGTTGTTCAGACCTGTCAGCGTGTCAGCAACGGGCAGGGTTCAGGTGTGGCGATGTTCCTCTAAAAAACAACAACGGCGGCTCCTAAAGAGTTTAGCGCAGATGCTGCTAAAGCATCAGTGACATCTGACCTGAAGATTCAGACGGTTTTATGTAACAAACCATCTGTCACATCAGGAAATGGATAACTAGTATTTTCAAACCTGGGTTTATTTTTATTTTATTTTATTTTTTACATTTTGGGTTCAAAATGACTGGTAGGTCCAGACAACATTACAGATAGGACCCATACAGAGATAGATCTGTAATCAGTTGTAATAGATCAGACTAACCTGGGATTTCTTTTCAACCAATATGATTGTCTGTTTGCCTCTTTAGGCCTAATTTTAGCAATGTAGCTGATCAATCTTATCAGTGTTAAAACAATAAAACCAAAGTTTTAATAAGTGTAGTTTTTCTTCAAATCTCTGAGCACAAGCTAAGCTTGTGAGATGCATTATTGCTATCATAGCAAAATGAAGTCATATGATAACAAAGTTTGTGCCGAACTTTATTTTCCTCATATTTGTACATATTCTATTTAAAAGTTAATTGAACTGATCTCATCCAGAGTTTGTACTACAGTTGAGTAGCTTTGCACGAGAGAATTATTCTGTGCTTCTGTAAGTCTTTTTAGTGTGATGATGAAATGATGGCAAACTAAATTAATATACTGATTATTAGCAAAAATACCTTTACATTACCATCTTTAATATATATATAGTATATAGTATCCTATATATATATATATATATATATATATATATATATATATATATATATATATATATATATATATATATATATATATATATATATAATATAAATATATATATATATATATATATATATATATATATATATATATATATATATATATATATATAAATATATATAGTATAGTCAAAATACTGACAATCCCAGTTGTTCCCAAAACATCAACATTTTAACATCATCATTAGAAAAAGGAAAATATGACTCCCTCATGGCTAAAAGGCCCAAGACATGCAATGTGACTGAGGAGATAAAAACACAACATAAACAGACTCAGATGGACTTTGTAGTTTGACCTCCTTCAAATCAGCAAATGTATCCCCAGAGCAAATCCTAACCTTTAAATGGCCAACCTACAAAGGCTGCCTCAGGACAGCCTGAGGCAAGTACAGACAAAGAGCAGACTGCTTTGTGCAGTAAAACCAATAAAACATGTCATTTTCTGGACGGTGGCCCTCTTTCTAGACTGTCTTGGAACATCCCTTAACTTCCCTGCCTTGGAATAACCCTTATATAGACACATTATTTTATCATCACCTTCTCTTAAGCACAGAGAACTCATGCAACTTATTACCCAGACTGCACCTTCTTTATACTTGTATATTTGTGTCAAAATCAGCAGACGCACAAGATACAAATAGTCACATCTGGAGGGTGCCTTCATCCTCGCCATCTCCTTCATTGGTCTGACAGTTGGGCGGCCATCACAGGCAGTGCTGACAAGCCGCTGTCCTGAACCCAACATGACAGGGACGATGAGCTTGTTGATTGCTGACTGAAGTGGCATTCAGAGTGCCGCAGTTGGACAGATATTCAATCATGCTGGTGTGTAATTAGTCACAAGTGTTTTTGGTTCAAGGCGCACAAGGAAATGAGGCAACAGGCTGTTGGTGTGCACACAGATTAGGAGACAGAAAGAAAACAGATGAAAAGTGTGTGTTTGCGTGTGTCAATTGCCCCCATGAGTGAGTGTGTGAGTGCAGAGCAGACCACTGTTGATATTGACAATGTTGCCTCTGCAGTGCTTTTCACCATATTGACTTTGTTTAGTCAATTTGACTATATTTAGGAGGACTATTCAATTTTCCAATAGGTCATGTGTGCTAAAACATTTCTGTGTCCTCATTTGTATCAGTTTAACAGCACAGTTTCAGCAGCCATTGCTTTATTCTGTTTTTGTGTTTAATTGTCTCCATTTTGAAGTATTTCTGTGGTTTCAGTGGCTGATATTGATTCAATGCGACTGTACACATGCTGTCAATACTTTCAGCTATTTTGGCCTCCATTAGCTGGGATAGCTACATCAGATGTGTATTGATCTTAACAGTGTATGGACAGTGCTTGTAATGTGTGTAATCAGATGGCTTTTCAGCTTCGTAATTATGGTCTTAAAGTCTACTGATACTTATATAATTCACATACATTATACTAGATTTACTGTCACCACAGGTAGCTCAACAATGCATTTTATTAAAGGTTAGAAAATAAAATGTAGGACACTCTAAATGGAGGCTACCTTCTTAATAGCCAATTTCACCACCTTGTTTTTGTTGAAATTAGACTTGAAATGATTCTTGGCGTTCCAGAAATTGCAGTTTTCAAGCCGACCGGTGGTGCAGAATATGAAAGTGACAACAAGGCTGCTTACAGTCATTTACAGGCTCACCATGCAGGCTGCTTTGAAATGTGCACTTTAATAAATGTAAACAGGTGCTGCTTAGAACAAGAGTTTAGCAAAGGAGTTCACCTGTCTGCCTACTGGTAGGTGGTTTGTACACACAATAAAATGCATGCACGCACACATCCATGCACACAGTTGTTGTACCCCCACCCCTCCACCCCCCACCTCTTCTAAATGTCAGAAAGCATTGACTGTGAGATTGTGAACAGGAGCCCACAGGCACTTTCAGGTTTAGTTTGTGTCTCACCAAAGATTAAAAAAAAAAAACCCTGACAGTGTATTTAAAGGTCAACACTGAAGAATAGAGGGGCTCTGCGTGTGTGTGTGTGTGTGTGTGGCAGAGTATGGAGAAATTTGGAAAGTAAGAGAAAGTAAGGTAGAATTACTTTGTTTAAATGTATAAAAAGGAAAGTTTTGGATGAAATTGAACTTGTTAGATTTAAAAAGAAATTCAGCTTTTTGATTACATGGCATTTGATTAAAGTATTATTGTGTGTGTGTGTGCGTATGTGTGTTGGGACTTTCTTAGGAAATACACTGTTGACCATAAAGTTGGAATAAAATGTTTTTTACCTCTTCTCATGAAATGATTGTGACAATGTGATTTATTCTTGATAAATAAAGTGTATATCTTCTCAACTTTATTGATCAAACTCTTCCAAACATATCACAGTGAAACTTAGACCACAATGAACCTTTGCAAACTGGGTATTCAGGCTTTAACAAAATTGGGGGTATTGAACAATTATTCCAACTTTATGGGCAACAGTGTATTAGAGTTAGGAAATATAATATAAAAGGAAAGAAAGGAGAGGCTTTCTCTCTCTCTCTTGCAGAAGACACAAGGGATGTGCTTTTGAATGATGTTGCTCATGGGTATTTCTTTGAGTCGGAGTTTCTTTGAGACTTCAGCCTGCAGTTGGAGCCATGTCGAAAAGCCTGTAAGGTCATTCACCACATGAATGAAATAATGTCTTCTTTGTATTGGCTGAGGGTCAATTTATTGATGATGCTATAAGCTGTGTTTGGTTGCAGGCAATTCATGTTTTTCTGCTTTTAGTCAGTATCAGTTCAGACAGTGAAGGTGAATCTACTTAGTCTCTGGGACAATGTCCTCTGCTGCAGTGTTCAGGCTATCAAATATGTATTTTTACAGAAAACTGCTGCTCGCTGTCACTTAACTGTGATCACTGGATGCCTTCATGAGGGTCCAACCCTCATTCTCTTACTTTTCCTGACCGAGGGCAAACTAAATGTTTCTCATGTTGTCTCTGCCCTGGATTGGACTTGAACCATGACATTAATAAAAGCACAGGACCACACACACACACACACACACACACACACACGTTAATCTGTCTTTCTGCAGGAGGAGCCCCCGCTTGGTGTTGAATTTAATCTCAGTCTCAATCCACAGGCACTAATCCTTGAGATTACAGACCCCTCAATCCAACACACACACACACACACATACACACAGACACACGTTGAACTATTAACAGCATCTTTATGATATGTGACAATCCCCTCTGAGCGACATACTGCTCCCTCAGCGTTTGCCCATATGACACCATCTGATACATGGACATATACCAACACACACATGCAGACGAATTCTCTTACTATGCAATAACGTGTTTCCTTGCATAATCTATCTATACTTACGCCAATGCATGCATGTCTGCACACAGATGTACCATTCATATGCAGAATTTGACCCAAAGGTGAACTTGCTTAACATATTGTTGATTTTGTATGGGTTGAGGCATTAGTGCTAACTGCACACACACTCATGCACAAATGCACAAATTATTAAGGTGATTAAGCACTCAGAGTTAATCTGTCTCAGTGTCATCATAAGACAAACAATTGAAATATGCTGACTTTCACCACATGTCAGAAGAATGATGTCAGGATTAAACAGATACACATGTGCGTGTGTATGTGTGTGTATATTGTGTAATCACATGTAATCTGTAATTATATAGACATTGGACATGGGACACATATAATCCCTGTGACCTGGTAAAGAAAGAGATAGGCTTAAAGATAGATGTAGACTATTATCAGTGAGAACTCCAGACTCAAACGAGAAGGATTAATAACATCTTATTATGATGAAATGTACATAATGTAGCTATAAAGGTTTTTGACAAATTTGGGTCTCTATGTTCTGCTGTAAAGGATTTCCTCTAGTTACTTTTTTGAACTTGGGTGATCTGCATTCTTCACATATATTTGCAAACTGGGCTACTGAATTTTCTATCAGGGCATGGCTCCACCACCTTTACATTATAACCCCTTAGTTGTTGAACAAAAGTCCAATATGCTTAACAGACAGCTAAACAAATAGAAGTGGAATAAAAACACACAAATAACAGGGATGGATGGTTCCCATTTTCTGTCTCAAAGTGTTACTCTCTATTTTCACTGCAATACAACAGAAAGTTTCTTTGTGAAATATTTGGTTGCAGAAGTTTGGTGAGGCAGTGACTACTTGCAAGGCCAATTGTTGGACTGCCGTAGCTGATGGACTTATCACTAAGTCATTAGCCAGGCTGGCCAGTTGTTGTATTTTCCCTCCACTCTCTACTCGGGAGAGGTTAAATAAAAGAGAATGGTGCAACCCAGCCAATAAATGATGATAGTTTCCTCCATTTTGGACTGTTTGGCTCTCCGCCCACTCAAATATCAGCACTGTGAATCCACTAATAAATGCGCTATATAGTCTCCATTTGTACAGAACAAAATATAGAAGCATGACAAATGTTGCTCAGTACATATGAGCACACTGATGAGTACACTGACAGAGAGAAACAAGCCTCTATTCATTATAAATGATATTGACTGTAACACACAAATTAATAATTGAATGAAGATAGCAACAACTGGGAAGCAACCTTCCAACCACCAGTAACACCATAGCAACCACATGGCAACCACTCCTAACATTCGAGCACCTGCTTATCAAAACATTTCCGCTGCTTGCTGTCAACTCTGTTCAGGCTTTAGCTGACAGTTCTCTCCCATCCTATACCTCAAGGTACTTGCAGCACTCCCGCTGTTCCTACCTTTCATACATATTCAGCTGCTTCCACAAATGCTTTCACTAACAGAAAAGTTAAATATTAAATGAAGTATGAAAAATACAGACATTTTAGGATAACAGGATGAACCTTTATACAGTTTCATTTTGAGGGATGCTATACTTTGTTTGCCTCTTAGCATGTGGGTATGTATATGCATGAGAGGGAGTAGCGAATATTATAATGGAGAACTGCCAGTGGAGAGTCTATGTGTGTGTGTGTGTGTGTGTCTGTGTGTGAGAGAGAGATGGATCGATGCCAATGAAGATCTGGATGGTTCAGCATTAGCCTGATCAGGGTGTCGTGTTTTGATCCCTCTGCAGCTATTTGTGTGTGTGCATGTATGTGCATTTGGCATGGTAAATCACCATGATAATGATATCTCCTCTGTCTCTCTCATTCGTGCTTCTTCTTTATCCATCTTCACATACAGTAAGCAGCTCATCAGCCATGCATTCAGACTGCTACCAATTTCACATTTCATTGTTTGGACGTCTTATTGCACCAAGTTTACCAGTAATTTCTATTTGTTGAGGCTTCCTGTTAGCTAAGATCAATTTTCTGTTTCTTGATACATTGACAGCGGGCGTTTCATATCTTTCAGACTGTGTTTAGTTGCATTTCAGTGGGGAAAAACCTCATGATTTGTTCGCCTTTAAGCTGTAATTCAAGCAGAACAAATGGGGAATTTCTTGCAGCTACTTGGTGAAAAGTACTACAGAAATGTCAACAAATTGGTGGCAAAAGATTCTGCATCACTGACAGTTATAGTTAAATACAATCCAATTATGATTCGGATGATGATTCTGCTAATTCAAAAGGAGTTGGGCACTATGTATTTGCATACATTATTTCAGTGAATGAACGGCTACAAATATGAAATGCATATGTGATGCAAGTACACAATTTGGGCTATTTATCTGGTGTGGTTATGTATATTTGAAGTGAAAATAAACTAACTTTTAACATGCTTGTCATGAAATACAGTTGTTTAGTTTCCTCACTACATAAGCTGGTTTAGCGAATCATTCATGTCAGTCTGCATGTCTTAATATGTTTTAAAACATGTCTTATTTGACTGCGACTTTTGGATGTAATGCTTTTGAATATGTGTGACTGGGCGCCATCTTGGCTCCACAGAACAGCGTTGGACTGGAGCCAAGATGGCAGATGGCTGCTTGTCTGCAGGGTTTGGCTTCCTACAGGGCCTCTAATACAGCAAACACAGACAACCGGGTGGAGGAAGAAGCTGCGCGGATGAGGATGCTGATATTTTATTGTCTCTCTTTCTCTCTCTCTCTTTCTCTTTTTTCTCACCTTTGATTCTCTCCTCCCTGATTCAACGTCATTTTTAGTGTTACCCACCCATTCTATATTGTCCTCTTTTTGTGTTTTCATTTCCAACTGTTAATATGAAAAAGATGCTCTAGCACAAACAGACCATATCACAATAAGACAGAATAATACAGGAATTTAATTCTCATATTTTGGTAAATAATTGGTAATAATTGATTATGTGGTTATGATGTCATTAAGTGACATTAAAGTATCATTTGATGAATATGCAAGATGAGAAAGAAAGAACATGTCACTGGCTTGTTTCTCTCTACATTTTCTTGTTGCAGTACATTTTCCATTTGAGCTATTTTGCTGACGCTCTGATCCTGAGCATTTTGCAATGTGTGCTGCTGCAGCACAGTAAGCTTTAAATTCTTCTATTACAATCAGTCGTAGATATGAAGCATGCAAGATGAGTTCCAGGACAGAAGATTAGATGAAAACTTTGCTGCGGATCTGTGAAAAAAATTCAATTATCCACTGGCAAACAAATGAATGAAGAAATGCTGAGCACTGAAATAAGAATCACATGTATAAATTTGTTTTGGTTGAGAGTCCTTTCATTCAGAGGAAAATAGTCTGAGCTGGTAAAATTACTGCTCATGCAGCAGTAAAGAAATGATATCCATATCTTTCTCTATTTCTACATTCATTTGTTTCTGTATTCTTTTGTTCTCTCTTTCCTTTTTCCTGCCATTCCTCCTCTCTTTTCCCAAGTCACTTCATATTTGTTCATCTTTTTGTATCTTTTTGTCCATTTTGCTTTCTCTCTCTTTCTCGTCCCTGATTCTGCCTCCCTCTCATCCCTCTCAACCTCTCTCTTTCGCTCCCTCATCTCTCCGCATCCCATTCTCTTTTCTATCTCTGTTCCTCCCCTGGAGCAACAGTATGTATACACCCCGTTGCCACGGCAACCGGAGGAGGCCACATCAGCGGGTGGATGAACAAAAGACCCAGAGACCCTTATCCACAGAGAGAGCGAGAGAGAGAGAGGGAGAGAGAAGGAAAATCAGATTTCATTTTTAGGTGAGGGGTTTGGTGTATGTGGAAAATGAGGAGGTGGAGGGGGAGGGAGAGGAGGAGAGGGGGGAGGGAATGGATAGCGTAGGTGAGGTGAGTTCATAAATGAAAGAGAGAGAGAGAGAGGAGAGAGAGAGAGGGGAGGGGGAAGGGAGATATGGTTAACAAAGCTTAAAAGGAAAAGGTTTCTGTGAATAAAAAGTAAAAGCCTAAAAAAATGCACGAGTGAATTATGTAAAACTGCAGCTGTCTCACATTTAGGGATCATTTCAACAGAGGACTGGATGTCATTTTATTATTGTAAGACCGTTTCAAAGGTATTCCAGTGTGTTAGGAAGAATTGGAGGCAATTCTGAGTGCAGTTTGGGTGAAAAAAACCTGATTTTAAAGAATGTCTTAAAGGTATTTCACTGCATGTAACTGACAGTCACTGGCTCCATCTTACTCATCTGTAAAGCAAGTAGTACGTCAGCAGTGTGTACAGTGTGTAATGTAGGCCAGCAGTGATGTGTGTGAGAGAGGGAATAATACTGACAGGAGTCTGTGAGAGTTGAACCGCAGTGTTGCCTTTGAGCCATGAGCTTGTTTAACACAGGGAGAGCTTCCTAGTGCAGTGGTATTCAACCTGCGGGCTTGGACCCCTCAAAGGTGTTGTAAGATAAATAAGATGGGTTGTGACTAAGGAAAGAGCAAGAAAACCATAAAGTCCTTTTTCAGTCATGATTTTGAAGAGTTTGATCTCTTTAGGCCTCTAAAGATTATTATAATAAAACAATATGTTTGATAAAGTGCTCAAACTTTGAACAGAATCTTTCAACATCCGTCAGTCCTTCTCATAACCTTTCACTCAAGCACTTATATTAAATGTTCATTCACAGAGATTTCATTTTCAGTGGCTCTGGATGTTTTCAAAAAGCTGAAAAAGTGAATGCACTGCGGCAGAGACCCTTCTACGGCTTTTTTTCAGACATTTAGGCAAATGAGTTATAATTTAAAAAAAACTGTGAAAATGAGACAATGATAGAAGAAACCATCTCTGTTTGGTTGAAGTGCCGATCAGAGCAGCTCGTCACTGCTCTCAAAGTGCGTGTCACAAAAGTCATAGCAGGGAATTTTAAGAGCTGTGACATTTTATCATGTCTTTCCAACACCAATGAAAGCCCCTTAGACAGATGACAGTGGTGAACAGTGGTGGTCACTTCTGTGCTTTACAAAAATCCCCTAACATTAAACAGCTCCCTTCACCAGACTAGTGTAGGAGTGCTCAGTCATTTAGTGATAGTACGAAAACATTCAGTAGGGTGGCAACTTCATTCCCTCAGTAAATGAATAAAATTAAGTTTATTGAAGGAATGAACTTTCAGTCATGTGAAACCTTTTCCAAACCAAATGACACTGTTTTTTTAAGAACCATCTATGAGCTTCTCCTGTTGCCACTGAGGTGAGAGCCCTTTAGCTACACTGTATGCTTACATCTGTTACATTACTTTACACTGAGTTTAGCACAAAGCCTTTAAAAATCAACACAGTGAACATAATAGGAATGCAAGATGTGATAGAGGCTTGATGTGATAATGTAAGTAACACAAGGGCACAGGCTTTATTCTAAAATGTAAATATACTCTATGATATGATTTATAATTATCTATAGAATAAATCCTTCCTTTAATGGACCA
Organism: Pempheris klunzingeri; assembly: GCF_042242105.1. Taxonomy (NCBI): domain Eukaryota; kingdom Metazoa; phylum Chordata; class Actinopteri; order Acropomatiformes; family Pempheridae; genus Pempheris; species Pempheris klunzingeri. The sequence goes on from NC_092034.1 coordinate 12,553,808, forward strand.
CCTTAAGGCTTCCTCCAATTACTGCAGCTGTAAAGAAAACAACTAAATGTCTCGTGTAACTGCTTTGATCAGCATTTTCAGCTGCGTTGCTTAGCTGGTAATTATGTTGCTCATTCTGAACAAGCTTTCATCCAGTTCCCCATATTAAGCTGTAACCCAGTAATAATTGGAGAAAGAAATTACACTTGGGATAATGTCAAGTTGATTTGCACCTCAAGCATTCCTCATTATTTTTGCTCTATTTAATTATCAGGATTCTTGAAATTAGATTCTTACATGAAAACGGTACGGCAACAAGGCAAGCAGGTTTTTCAGGGTTTAGTTTTTTGGACACAGGATGTTACCTCACTTAATCATCTATAAAATGATGACCTTAAACGTTCCATCAAGTCTATTAACCTTTCAGTCTATAATTAACAGTTAGGCTAGTGGCAAATACACTCCTATTTGTCTAAGTAAATCTATGGAGTGCTGATCCTCTGCAGAGTATACAGATACACCCTTCAGGGCACTAGTGGGAGAACCATATTCAATTATCCTGCCTATTAAAACTTGTCAGGAGTGTGTGTGTGTGTGTGTGTGTGTATGTATGCTAACTGAAGCAGGACAGCCTTATGCAAATATAATTACACCAATTAAACCACAGAGGGGCCTCAGAGGGGGTTTCGGGTGGAAAGACTGGCAGCAGTTGCATGCGAGTGTCGTGTGTGTGTGCCAATGGGTAAGGTGGCTATAGAGCTGGCTCTCTGGTGTGTGTGTGTGTGTGTGTGTGTGTGTGTGCGTGCGTGTGTGTTCATATGTGTCGCTGTGCACATGTGTGGGTGTTGACATTCTGAGAACACTGTTCTTCGCACCCTCTCCTCCATCCCCCATCAGCACCACCATCCCCCACATCCTCCAAAGCCAGCTTCCCTGTCTGTCTGTCTTCAGGGAGCTGAAGGAGCTCAAAGGAGAAGCTTGGGAGAGACTCCATGTTTGGAGGAGGAATGGAGGGAGCGATGAGGACACGGAGAAGAATGGGAGGTGGAATACAGGAGGGCGTATAGATGTAAGAGACACTGAGAGAGTGAGCCCAAGTCTGTCTTATCAGGTCAGATAGGGTCTCATTTTACTGCCATGGCTCTCTGTGTGTCAGTATGTCTAATGCATGATCTGAGCACACACAGTATCACAGTATCACATGCACTTATCATATGCAGTATGACTCTATTCCTGAATGTCTTCTTATAAATCTTTGCCTTTAGAAAAGTTCAGAACATGCTGTCTATGTGATGGAGACCTCCGAGGGAGTGAATGACTGGCTAAACTGATGTAACACTTCTTGACATTTCCCCCCATTTTCTTCAGAACAGATCGGTCTTCACTAGTTTTTGCCCAAGGGGTAACACCAGCCGCCGTGTCTGTCAAGTTGAATTTTCCCCTGAGAAACTACCTGTTCGAACGCTCAGAGAAAAAAAAATTGAATTTTGTCTGACATTGTCTAAAAAATTTCCTCTGTCCTGTTCTCATGGGAGATAAACTGTCATCACAATGCAGTCGAGGCGTTTGTATCACAAACATCAGTGGCTATTGGAAGTTGCTGTCAAGCTTTTATCTCTGTGCGTTTCCACAATATAGTGACAACATCATACACACGGCTGCACTTTACAGAGCTGATAGCATCTGAAGCTTCTCAATAAAGTGCAAACAGAATTAAAAGCAGGAGAATGAACTGTTTCTGGGATCACTGTGAGACACAGAGGATAAAGAGATGTGGATGGAGTTATTTAAGAGCACTAACTGGGGGCAGATGTTGATAATGTACAATTTATTTTGGCTGGTAGTTGATGTTAAAGGCAATCCCATATATCATAACCAGCTTTCTGTGCCACTAGATTTGGGTCAAAATGCCTTTTGTTTGATGTGATTAAAAATCAAAATCCAGTCAATTCAATGCACTCAAAGCTTCTGGGCAGGTGGCCAAGGACAGACATATACAGCATGAGCAAATACTGTATATTTTGCTATTGTCGCTTGCAGTGTATGTGTGTATTGTACATGCAAAGATTAACACAAACTGACTTCTCAACCAAAGTGTCCCCCAAAATCAGTAAGACTAAAAATCTACAGCCATGCGAGTTGTTCTGTAAGGCCGTGCTTGGGCACAGCAGAGCACTGAGCTGAATGATAATGTCTGAATACTAACATGTTTAGTAAGTAAGATATCTACTATGTGCAAGCCAATATAGTTTAGCATAGTAATATGCTGACATTTGCTAATTAGAGAATGGGAATCCCATTTTGCAGATATTTGGTCATAAACTAAAGTACTGAACAAACTTACATTTTGGGAATTAAGGGATCAGCAAAGTTATTATAAATCATCCTGAGGAGGGCATGAATGTATGCACCAAATTTCATGGTAATTAACAGATATTTCACTGAAAGCCATCACATGGTAGGCAATATGGGAAAAGTCCCAAAGTCAGTAGAATTCATCCTCTGTGGACCATGAATGTCAGCACAATATAACACAGCAATACAGCCAACAGTTGCTGTGATATAACAGTTTGGACCAAAGTCATGGACATACTGACAGACCAGCATTGCCATCCCTAGAGTTGTGTCGTTGGCATGGATAAAAGTGTAATCCAAAACCCTTCATATAATCTGCAGATTATATCTTGGTTTTATGGATTTCGTCTGGTATGTGTAATGTAATTTATATACACCCATGACTATGCATGGATGAGAGATGTTAGCCAGAGTGAGACCTGGGCTCTAAGTCCCTCTCCTCATGAGGATTGAACCCTTTTTTCTTAAAAGGTACTTACAGTTCAATAATATAGACCTACCCTTCGATCTCGTACAGTATTTAGAGAACATAGAATTTATTTTCTCTACCACTGTGCCAAGTCTATTTTTGGCTCTCTGGCAAACTTTAGGTCCTCTCCTCTCCTGCTAATCCAGCAGATGTTGGGGAGGCACAAACGCCACTCTCTTCCTCCTCCCTCCTGTCCTCCTGTCACTCCTTCTCTCCTTTTTTAATTACCTCTGAATTTCTACTATCTATCCCCGGTTGCAAAAGCTTAAAATGAAGGAGCTGTTGTCATGTTAGCAGACACCCAGCTGGATTCGACCCTCCCCTTTTCCCCTCCACAAACCTGCTCTCCCTCCTGATGAAATTATTAATCCATATTCATGTGCAGATTATTGAACCATATCTTTTATTAATACATGTGAGGTTAGTGTGTTCTCAGTCTAACATTGCATTTTCCATCCATCCAAGCATTTTCCCTTTCCATGGGCCTGACAACCACACAAGGACCAATTTACTCCCCACTCTGATTTTCTGCTCCCTATTCCACCCCCACTGCTTGCGCTCTCCTTCTACCTCTTTCTTCAGTCTCAACCCCCTTCTCTCTACCTCCTTCATTTCATCATGACCCCTCTGTTTTCCATCTGCTTAAGGAAAGGGCCCACGAGGACAAAGGAGAAAAAGGGGAACAACAGAGCTACAGACAGATGATATAAAGAGCACAATGAAACGATGATGATGTACACACAGTCATGACTCCACAGTGTATCTAGTGAATGAGAAATGAAAGTTGGAGCACAGCTGTGGTCAACTGACTCTGATCAAGGCTATTGCAGCCAACAACTTATATTAATATTTTCTTTGCAAAAGCAGCTGAACATTCATCCCCTTAGCAGAGAGTGAAAAGCCTTTGGTGTGTGACCCAAAGGAGAGCATGAATAAACTGGGCACAGGGATAGTGTTTTACTCCATTGCAAATAAGAGGCAATGATGGTGGAGATTGAACCCTGGACCTCATACATGCAAAGCACACATTCTAACACTGAGCTCCATCCCCAAGATCAAACACTGTTGTTTTGTAATTAACCTTTTTCAAATAAGACAGGGAGGAGATATCACAGTTAAGGCTGTGTGCATCTGAAATCGATTCTTTGCTTCCTTCAGATTCATTTAATGTGTGTTGCAAGGTTTATTTGGAGAAAGACATTGAATAATGTCTCCTTCTTGACCACAACTATTTGGAAGGATAAGTTCTTTGCAGCAGACCAAGGTAGATGTGAAGTGGAGATGCTGGGGATTGAAACCACGAGCTCACAGACACACATGAAGCATGCTCTCCTCCACTGAGCTACATCACCTTAATGTTTTAAATTATGCTGCCCTTTTTTGGTAAAACAGGAGGGGTGGCAGCAACGTTGTCAACTTTTCTACATTTATAGATTACTGCAGCTACTGGAGCTTTCTTGTGAATAGACAAAAATTGTGTTTACATTCAGTGTTTCTTACCAAAATGCTTGTATCTACCCTTGAGATCTAACAAATTTGTTGAGTGCATGTGTTGGGTTTGTGTTTCTACAAATCAGTATTTTTATATCTTAATTAGTAAGAAAGCATGTGCTAAACATAATTATTTTACGATGAAATCGTGTTTATTCTTAAATATTTAATTTGCGTAAGTTGGGTCGCCACATTAAAAAGAGCGAATACATTTTAATGAGCTTGTATGTTACAGTAAATAGGACAAGAAACAAACTTACTCAAACAGCATTAAAGAGCATACTTACTCTGCATGTCTCTAGTGCACTTATGTCCTGTGTTAGACACTTAATGATACTCATGTTTATGTTAAACAAGGCAACCACTTCATTCATTTTTTCCCACAAAACGACCGTGGACACCATTCTAACATAGAGCCCTCAACATGTCAGACTGAGGATTATTATAACTGCAGACAGCCCCACATATGCACAGTGAATCATTTAATCAGTGATCTATAGTGCTGCATAATCTGTGTAATCAACCACTGAATCAGCTGAATGAAATAATCAGTTCCTTCCATATAATCATAATCTGTTATCCTTTCAACACTGGCTGCTGTGTAATTACTCCAATGCGATCTTACACAGTCTGACTGCGATGTGATTTTTTTTTTCTGCATGTGCAATGCTTAAAACGCGACTGTCTTTCCTCTCACTATACCTCTAAGTTAAAACTGACAGCGTATTTGAATGGAAAAGTTTGAGCCTATTGACTTTTTTTTCCTTTTAAGCAGATGCATTTAATACAAAGAAGTCAGATCCAAAAACACTTAAAGTGAAGCTCAATTTAAGTTGCTATATTGAGAAAATTAGCCTTGGTATCAGACTCATGCTGAAGCTGGACAGTTTTCCAGCTCTGACTCCAGTACAGCCAAAGCTTTCTTCTCCTTCAAACAATAAATGCTTTCACACTGAAAGACCTTGAACATTTTCAGCAGCAGCAACTCTTGCTTCTCAAATGGGAATATGCCACATCTGCTCAGGCCCACATTGCAGAACAGTGATAAAGCAAACAGAGGCAAAACCAGCCAGAGTCAAAAGCTGTGGTGGTGTGTGCTCTAAAGGGTTTAAATCTCTTTGCTATCAGCCACCCACAGCAGTTTATCTCTCAGCACTGGGAACTGTGCAACAAGCATGTTTCTGCAATACAAAAAGAGCTCTGTCGTGAAATCTACCATAGTGATATAACTTCAATATCATTCCTCCCTGAAATTTCTTACTGTAAACCATGTAGATGATCTGCTATTGTCGCCTGGTGCATCCACCCACCTCACCCCATTTCAATGACTAAGACCCTTTTTTTCCAGCTGGATGAGGGTCAAAACATGTTGTCAAGAACAGCTTAGCGCACAACAGACCTGTCTTATCCTTTCAGAGGTCAGATTTTATCATTAACAAACAGCGGCCCCCTCACATGCTACAAATCTATAAGTAAACAGCATGTCACCTACTTCCCTCCACTCACCCAGTCTAATATAAACACACACACACTATATTATGATTATGGGTGAAATTAGCTGGGGGTGAATGATTGCAAGGTGAGTTGTTGTCAAAGAATAGAGTATGCACAACCTAATTGAAAACACAAAGAGGAATATGCAGGAATATCAGCATTAATAGGTAGAATGTTTACTATGTTGGTAATGCTTAAATTAGCTAATTGGCATGAGATGTGGATTCCTATGAAAGTTGCTCAGTGGTACCCGAAGCCAAAAAGTCACTTCCAGCTGACAAGAATTTACCTGGATAATATGTACTGCACACGCCCTATGGGCCACATGGGGTGAGCCGAGTCAGCTAACTTCTAGCTGACTCTTTAGCCCTCCACTAACTTTGATGGAGATGAAGTGCATTGTGCATTTCTCCTCGACTCTCTAAATGTTATCAGACTAAATGGATGAAAAAAAAGTCTTTTGGGTGCAACACCATCACATTACGGGTTTCATTGTTGTAATTAAATGGTTTGGCCACTATGTCAAATTAGCTTCAAAGCTCAGCACACTTCCTGGGAACTTCATTAGCACAGTACAGCTGTGACTGATGGGAATGTCTTTTGCTTTGTAGGTATTTCACCAAATTAGACACTTTGAAATATTGATGTGACGGAAAGTGAGGTGATTTCAAATCATTACAGTTAATCCAGAGGAGGGCGGGTTAACCTCATTGTGGTGCTAGAAGAAAGGTCAGGGGATTCTTGGGAACCTTGATTATCTATACCAATCTATCTCTATCTATCTGTACCAAATGTGATGGGCTCTATTCAAAAGACCATTTTACTGTAAACATGTTTTTGCTGTTTGGCACAGTCTCTCTTCACCAGGCTATGTGCCTCCCCTGTACTGTAAGACAAGAATATTTCCTCGTAAACCTTTCCACTCTTTTGTTCCAGATCTTTTTGATTTATCTGGAGTCAATAAAACAAACACTGAAATGAACCTGAGACACCCATTATGCCGGTTCATGGAACTCAAGTAAAGCACCTGTGGCTGAGATGATCCACTCTTTAAGCAGCTGTAAACCTCAGTTTAAACAAAGTGTAAGCTGGTGTTTAAATTTGCTTCCTCTTCCTCTTTACCCCCACATTCACAATCCTGTTTTTCAGATTTATACGCCACGGATCACAGAAGGTTTTTTTTTTTTTACGGTAGTCATGTATTAATGTCACAGTGAGCTGAGGAGCTTCACTTTGTACAGAGCACTTGCTTCTTCAATTAGATCTCAGCGGGATGGAGGGGTACAATGTCGTACTTGCCCCGGGTTCTCTCCTAGTCTCTCTGCTTCTCCACACAGTTAGAGCGGGTTAACAGGATTAAGGGGACATTTGCATTGGGTTAGGTGGAGTACAGAGTGTGCTGGCAGTGACTCCATCATGGTATGTAGACGTTCAGAGAGCTCAACGTGTAGCGTATTTAGGTCAGATTTAAAAATTGCATACATTAACAGACACAAATACACCCAGAGGATGTAAACGACTCAAGACCAACAAGAGCATAGATAGATAGATAGATTGAGAGAGAGTCTGGTCACAAGAGAGAATATGTTTAAAAGAGGCCTAAGGATGTGGTGCTGGGGGTGTGCATCTTGATGTTGTATGATGGTCTAAGTCTGGATCATAAGGGAGTTGATGTTGGCATAATCTACTTAATCTGATTGAGGGCAACGTCGTCTTCACAGGCTCAATAATTGATAGCACCATCTGCTGTGGATTCAATCTACCAGAATGTCACACATAAGGAATTAGGTTTAGCGCAACACTGGGTAATTACATTTTTACCTTTCTTTGCCATGAGGAGACTAAATCTGGATAATTATATTTAACTCTTTTCTTTCATGGTAGTCACAACAAGATGGATCCTTTTTTAGTTTGTGGGTATATCTGCTGTTAGTCTGCATGCCAGAAAAATAATGATTCATCTGCAAGTAATATAACCAATCAAATGTAGTGTGCGCACATACATATGAAAGTGTGACATGTGAATGACCTCAGCACATCAGGATACATTAGATTATTGGTTGTCAGCCATTATGTTTGTAAAACGTGCCCCCAGTCATATGAGCTAAAGCACCACCTCATTTGAACTGTTTTCAATCTCAACAGGATATTATTTAAATATTCGTATTAGACATGATATAGACATGGATGCATCATGGATATATCTGCTAAAATTAGCACTAGTAGTGGGAGAAGGTGAAGGTTTCAACCATTTGTCCATTAGCTAACTTTTTAAACCATGAATGCCTTACTTTTAGCGATCTATTTAACCTATTCATTGATTTAACCATGCTAACTCAACCACAGACCGAACACTGATCGATGATTGATGTCACGTCATCACTTCTTCTGACTGCACAAAAATAAATCCAGCATATCCCAAACACGGGCATTGCCATATTTTGCTGGTGATGTCATTTGGAGCCAGAGTCTGAGCAGTAGTGATTAGGGAGTGGAGCTGTGGTATCAAGGTGCTGCCCAGATACCCGTCTGACTCAATCGCTGATTAGGGTCTGTCAATCATGACATCACACCCCCTTTTTTTTATAGCATTAAATAACTGATTAAAACCAAACTGATCAGAAAAACAAACACTTGAACATTAGCTTGAGAAGAACTACCTAAAATTGCAGAAACCATCTTTGGGAAAAATGATTTATTTGACATGTACTTTAGTTTTTCAGTTTGGCATTAATTTTAGCTGTTAAAATGACCCCTGGTTTGGAATCAGTGCATTAGATGATTAGATTTAGTGCTATTCAATTTAAGTGACCAACCATTATTGGACAGCAGCATGCGTGTCTTACGAAGAACCTCTTGGTTCTTTGAGGGATTAAGCTAATGATTATATTTCAGCTCACACTAAAGAATGACTACACCACAGATGTACAGGCTAATTATAGCTGAAATTATCCCTTTAATTAGACAGGGCTTTTTAATAGGATATAGTGTGTCCATGTGTGAGCGTGTGTGCATTTGTGTATGTGTTTGCTGACTGGATTGTGCTTGTGTACGTGTCTATGACATGTTAATAACTAATTGGTTAGCATTGTTTGAACATTTTTAATCCACACGACAGGGATTGGTAGAGCACACAGTTCTCTCCCATCACTGCATGCAAGAAGTACCTGCAAACACATGCTAATGTTTGACTGCTTGAGACACACTGAAAACATGCACAACACACTGTGTCTGATGATACAAGGCAGTTTGTTTGCTCTGCCAAGCATTGTGTTGCAACACCTCAGCAGGTGCAGTTGTAGCAGGAGAAGCCTCTCAACATGTATTCTATGTTTCTTGGAAGCATCAGTCATGTTGTGTTTATGTCACGCTGGAAAAAGACAGACAAAAGAACAGATTGACAGATTAATGCAATTTGTGGCATATTCTTACATGTCTTACTGTTGGAGAAAATGCATGCAGCGCAACTGATTCCTTTGAAAAATTCTGTTTCCATTGAAACATTTCATCTTGGTGTGCCTGTTGGCTTAAGGAAAGGACCGTCAGGGACAAATAACATGGGGGAAATTAAAGGAGGCAGACACAGTTCATATTGATGGATTGATATAGATAAATAGAGGATGAACATTCCACCAGTGGACAGCTAACCCGATGAAGGCCTTAGCATCCAAACTGACAGGAAGAGCAGGTGAAACTGACTCTCTAGGTCCTTTGAAAGGAATTCACTGACATCACTTTGGTGTTTGAATATTCAGAAGATTGAATGTGTCTGGTCCTTCTACCATAGATAACAAATGGAGATGCTGGGGATTGAACCCAGGACCTCATACATGCGAAGCATGCGCTCTACCACTGAGCTACATCCCCTCTTTTCTACTTTAATAGGTGGTATCAATATATCACCTTTCTGAGCAGGATTAGTGAACCTAATCCTAACGTTACTGTGAGATTGCCACACATTCTCCAACCTTGTGGTGGTGCTAGAATAATGAGTCGGAGGATTACCAAGTAGGATTCATCGTCTGAGGACTGTGAATGTCTGGACGAAAGGCATTCTTTCCAGTCATAGTGAGTTATTTCAGTGTTTATGAAACACAGACCAAGAGACCAACATTGTGATGGGTGACGAAGTCTGCATCGATCAACAAAACATCAGACGTGAATATGGGATGCAGCTTTTCATCTTCAAATGTTGTTGTAAAGATTTATTTTTGTCTGTTCACTGATCTATTTGAAAGTGACAGTAGAACGAGAGCACATGCAGTGAAGGGCCCAGGCTGGACCTGAACTGTGTTCACTGGAGTAAGAAACGAGCTTTGATTAATATTACGCACTCTACCAGGGGAGGTTCCAGGGCTCCCTCATTGCTATTTTTAAAAAAAACATGACCATAGAGGCTACCTGACCTTCACCACACGTTTATTATTGTAACCATGACAACGAAGCATCCCAAACCTTAGCTGTGTCGTGCTTTAAATGACTATGCACACATTCATAATACCACTGTGTATGTGATAAATGAAAACATCAGTTGGAGCCTTCAGCAGGCTTAGCTGAGGAACCAAAACACAGCATGGATTCAATGTTGTATTCTTTGCAACAGAAGCTCCTTTCTTATTCATTCACCTTGTAGAGTGAAGATGCATCTTAATTTTTTATTGAAAGCCTTGAATATTGTGTATAGTGACCAAAGGAGAATCAACCCTGGGAAGATGAGAGATCCTCTGAAGGCAAGGAATAGAGATGCTGGGGATTGAACCCAGGTATGTATTATGATTGAGTCCTATTCAGAGGAGGTGAAGCAGCGACATCTTCGCCTTTCTGTGCAGGGATAGTTGAATCCATTTCTTTTTTTTTACAGTATAAAATGATGGATTCAGTGATTTATATGCTTATCATCCACTTTCTGAAATCTTATGTATCATTCACATTATTGACGTTCGAGGGCAGGTTAATATTTCTGTGTATCGTGACTATTCTGGACAAAAAAATCCAAACACTTATGGATCATTTGGGTGGAATGAAAGTAATCAAATGCTTTAAATTGAGCGTTGATCCAAATCTCCAGGCTTACTTGAGCTCACTACAATAGCTTAGACCCTCAATAAAACAGCAGAATCCATTGTTGGGGGATTAGAGGAAAAGGTTTTTGGGTGGTTTGTTCCATTTCCTCCTCAGCAGAGGTGAGGGATGGGGGGTAAATCAGTTGGCAACCAGCCAGCTGCGACACAAACACCAGGTAGTGAATATCACAGAGGGTGGGTATTGACCCCATGCTCGCTCTGAAATATGTTTCAGTCAGACATTCTGAGTGAAATGTGCTCATTTCTGCTTCATGATTTTACCTAGTACCTTATATTTAGAGGTGCATCGATGCATTCAGACAGAGGGAGGGAGGGGAGAGTGTGGGCAGATGCAGCACAAGAGGTGGAAAGTGTGATGGGCAACAGGGACATGGGGGCGAGAGTGGTTAGAGGGTGCAGGGAGAGAGAGGCGGGGAGACAGAAAATCAGGGGACACTAGATCTAGGATTTAATTAGGGAAATGAAAGCTGTTAATGAAATGTGCTTCTGTGAGTGCATGTGGCCCCTTGCTCCTTGGGGCAGAAGTCCCCCGCCTTTTGTGACCCCCCTCTCCCCCTCCACCCATACACACACAGGCTGTTACTGATTAAGTGGGAGAACAGAATTAAAAACCTGCATGCGTTACTCAACCAGCACATAGATCAGTCACACTTTGGCTTAATTTAATGCCAAGAGGGACTTCCCAGCAAACAATATTTTCATCTTTATGAGCAAAGTCACTGCTTCTCTGTCTGTCCTGATGTCCAAGGACAAGGTCAATGCCACATGCATGTGTGTGTGTGTGTTTGCCTGGCCTAAAGCTGATCACTGATTCTGAGCCATATAATTACATTTGCTGGAGGTGGTGGCTCGTCTGTCTCTCTCCATCTCTTTCCCCTGTCTGATTTCTTTTTCTGTCGTCCTCTTCAACAATAATAATCCCTGAAGCTCAACCAGTGGTCCCCAACCATTAGTCACACACTCATGCAGATACATACAACACAAATGCACACATATAACCCAGTGGTGGCTTAACCCAGTGTCTGGGCTTGGCTGACACACATGCAAAAATATGTGCATGCACGTGTGCAAGCATGAACACACATACTGTAAAATAAAACGACACATTTACGGGCTTATGACGATGCACAGACAGGCATGCACTCTGACACACACACAAATTAACCGAAGGAGTGCAGGGTCACAGATTGCAGCTTCCTTACATCAGGGTCTGAATATTAATGTGTGGGGACAGATAAGCAGCCGTGGCAATCCCTTTAAGTCCGTACTCCTCCCTGGTTGGTGCTCCTTGCTAATTTATTCTGATCTGTGTGCCCAATTTATGCAAATATTGTGTTTCAATTTGAACCAGTGTGTGCTGAGTGGTAGTTTGAAGGCTTCAGTCAATCTGGCTGTGTCTGTGCATCTCGCCTCGTCTTTGTGCCCATTCATCATATCGCCTTCATTTAATGGTGTATCTTTTTTAGCACTTGCTTCACCTGTCCAGAGGGGGGTGGCAGTTGGGTTCAGCTCTTAGAGGTTTGATAGATTTCTACCAAAGGCAGTCATGCTTTCTGAATGCTTACTTGCTTTATCCCAGATGCACTGCAGTCTAAGTGACCCAGAAGAGGATCTGGACCTCCACACTGACATTGATAAATTTACCCGCCACCCAAAAGTCATGGGTGAAGGCAACGGGGCGGTTTTCAAAAGAGCACTCATCTCCAACTGCCATTGATAAAGACATTCATTGTGATTCTGAGTGATGTTTATTCGTTTAAAAGTCATTGGCTGCCTAAAGATGAGACACACGCAGCAGGCTCGATTAGAGACGGCGCCGCTCACATCTTTGCTCCATTTGGCCTTTCTTTATCAGCCCTCCCTCACCTCTGACCCCTGTCCTCCTCCTCCTTCCCCCTCTTCGTCTACCAAATCCTTTAATCCAGCTCCTCTGTGACCCCTCCCTTTTGTCCAGGAGTCGGGGTACATGTCTGCACCCCCGCCCCGTGAAATTGGCCGCTCAGCACTGCCAGTGCCAGCTATCATGCTCTCCTCTTTGCAGAAAGACAGAGGGAGCGGGAAGGAGAATATTTTCAGCACTGCAGTTATGGCTTTCGCACAATTAACATTAGAATGACAACACAGGCTTGAGCAATTTCTGAACCAAAGAGGCTGCAGTTGAATATTTTTCAAATAACTATGTATCATCAGCACCATAGATCACACTGATTTATGTGAACGAAGCTCTGAAGAAGTGAAATGTCAAGACAAATTAAGAGCACATGGCAGAGAACATCCTCTGTGTGGATTATTAGTGTGGTGCAGGCCTGCAGACCGACCGTTGACCTCACATCTACTGTTTAATCATCTTTACTTCAGACGCTCCGCCCCCTCCCTGTGACGTCAGATGACTGGCAGGTGGATTAAGGAAACCAGACCACATGCAGGAGCACACTTCTGGTAAAATGTACTTACTTTGAATGGATATCAGACTATTATATAAATTAATATTACAGCGTGACTGATAATAGATTTGTCAGGTCGATGCCATTTGTAAATAGGATTTCTAAAATGTTTTTTTCTTTTAAAGAACTGTGACCAATAACACTGACTAGGACACTCTATGGGTAATAAACAGGTACAGTCTATCTGCAAAAGGCTAATATTGGCATTGATATTGGCCTGTGTGATAAATCTTCCTAGCTCTATTACATATTGCACTGAATATTAACAGTAATACATCCACTAATCCTACTCAATAAATCACACTAACCAGGCGGATCTTTGAATTTGAGCACAGCAGAAAATGTTGCATACATCCTTAAAGTTTCAGAACTAATCCGATGACGGGCTTTACTTTAACCATTACAGGCTTTTATCTCCTTGTAGGGGGGGGGGGCAGCTCCACAACTGGATAATATTCTCACGGTGAAAACTATAATTACTCCCTGACCCCACCGCCGAAATGAATCCATAATGATGAAGGAACTCAGCTTGACTTTACTGAGAAGTTTGATTTGAATGAGTCGTCTGCACCTGTCGGCCGTGACGTCATCTTCGTACCTGTTGTGCGCCCTCGCGCTGCCTTTTCCGGAGGGCGGGGCGCGAGGCGGCTGCCTTCCACTCAGTCAGCGCTCGAGCTCTCCGGCAGCACATCCTGGAGCCGGTCACCAGCAGCCTCCACATCACCGTGTGCACCCGTGCCAGCGCTGGAGCCCCGGCCGCACAGCGCGCCACCGCGAATGTATTTCTTCTTCTCGGGTCTAAACGTGATTTCTTTTTTCCTGCTTTAATTTTCCTCAGATCGTTTCAAAGTGAAGACGAGCGGAGGGTTTTAGCGGCGGCGGGACGGGCTCGGCGACACCGGGGCACAGAGCGCGGATAGGAGCGAGCATTCAGCCTGGTGTGACCCAGGACGCTGGACGTTATTCCTGCACCGGAGGACGGTACTTTGGATTACTTTGACACTCACTTTGTGACTGGGATACAGCACAAATACCACTACGTTAATGTATCTGGTGTTTCTCAGCATGCCGCTCTCCTTTAGTGGATAATACAAACCCTCACAATTGCGCTGAGCGGATGCACTTCTTCTGTGCGCGTTGTGCAGGTAACTGCTGAGGGAAAAGCAGAAACCTGTAGCAGAATAACGGAGTCAAATATTTTATCGAGCATTTATTTAATTTAGAAATAGCCCCCAACTTGTTAATCGTTGTCTTGGACAGAGCGTTGCGCCGTTTTGAACTCTAGAGAAAGCGGTGAAGCCCGGATCAGGATCAGGATGCATCTCAGCTGAAACCACGAGTCCGGGACTTTGGTGTTGAAATCAGATCGGACGGACCTCCGCCTCCCTCCTGGGCCAGGACAGGAGCCGAATCATGATGAGTCCTGTTGTAGTGGTGTTAATCCTGCTCTCCGGAGCCTCCTGGGCAGCGACCCTGGCCGGGCTGAGTGGTGAGTGCAAAACAAAAAATCACGAGGGCAGTATTGGTGATGGTCAAAGCTGAAGCGATATTATTTTTAAGGGGGGCTTTCTTCACTCCAACAGTCTGTATTATAGACAGTTAAATGCTTATTCACAAATAAAAAGGTGGTTTTAGGTGACCTCATCATCCACAGCATCCTTGCTGATGATGACAGCAACCAAAACAATAACACGCATCAGGCTGGACGAGCAACTTCATCATACTTTGTAATGTTGTCTCATATCATTTGACCATATGCGCAGCAGAAAGAGTGTGCCCAGAATGATGTGTGTCACGCTTTGGCATTTAATTCAAAGTTAAACCTGTATTTGTGGCCGCGCCGTCAACCTCTGCTCTGCTGCGCCGTTTTTACGCACTCAGGGCGCGGTGCCAAAGGGCTGCCTTCTGCCTTTATTGTGACTTGATAGATGGTGATGCTGGCGGAGCAAGCAGGTGCCAGACTTGTTCTTCTGAACGCCAACAACAAGTGCACAGACTGGGCAGAAGCGCCAGGCAGCTGGTTCATCCAAACACTTAACAGCCCTCTAACTTAAAGGGACAGTTCGGTGGGGACCGCTTGGTAGGGACTGATGTATGTGGGGAATTTTTCTTCTCACTCACCCTCTTCCACTGAAGGCAGAGGTCAGGATCAGTGGCACTGTAAGCTGGCAGTGATTCAGCGTCTTTCTCTGGGACACTTCAGCAGAGTGGATGCAGGGGCTTTAAAAGGTTCAGGTCTCTAAAATTCACTTGAAATGTGGCTATGTGCATCACATTTACAACTGTATTTAGAAAATGCTAAGAGGGAAAATAATGAAGGGTGGAAGAGAAGCAGACACAGATTTGGTCGGCTGTAAAAAAGACAAGCCCAGCTCTCTAACAAGCCCCCCCTTTGTGCTGGGACTGTCAGGGTCAGCGGCACAGACTCGCCAGCCTTCCTGTTTTCTGAAAACTGACTGTCAGTTAAAGTGGAAAACATAAAATGAGAAAAGACATCCATCACAACAAAGTAATAAGAAGCTTATGGGGCAGTGGCCATACAGAGCTTTTTTGTGAACCTTGGGAGATTGGATTGCAGTTTATGTGTGAGTGCGTTTGTATCTTTCCATTTGTCCATGTTTTGAAAGCATTCCTGTTGTTTGCAGGTTAATAACTGTGCTGTCTCTTGACCCTACTCGTTTGTCTTCCTCTATTGGTATTTCCATCCCTTTCTCATTATTTTGTGTTTCATTATTTGCTCCAGGGGCTTTCTCCATCTTTCTACCATGTGATGGTGTTTACACCCAGATGCAGTGAGGAGGAAAAGATTTAGAGGTTGCGTCACCGAGTGTCCATTGACCACTAGCCTACACTCCAGTCACCTGACTGTATTAATGGGCTTTGCTCCACCGCTGCACTCTGCACCAGGGCTTAATGTGCTTTAACCCCTTTGCGCTTCCAATTTGTGATCGACCTACATCTAAACTCTTAGTTGCTGCAGGCTGTTGATTCAGACTTGTTTTCTGAATGAGTGCAGTGTCTGTAAGTTAGCTCCCTGTCTCTGTGTGTCATTATGCAACTGCGGCCTGTGGCATGCTGGCCCCATGACAAATACAGTTGGAGTGAGTGCCAACAAACCAATGAGAGGGAGAGACAGGGAGGAAGACATTCAGATATGATGCCCCACAGAGCAGTCTCTTTATTTTCATACTTGTAGATTAAGAAATGCATCTACATGGTCTATTTCCTGCTGTATAGTTGTCTGTGTGTTTAAATGTCTTGCTGCAGTTAAATTAGATACAGATCAAAGGTTGCAAAGCATGCACCCCTCCAAAAGTGTTTTCCATCCTCACCAGGGTGTGTGCATGCATGCGTCAGTGTTTGCATGTGTGTTATGATAACTGAAGAGAGACTCTTATGTAAGGCAGTGTAGTTGTTATGAGCAACTGGTCAGGTGATGCATCTGTGTGTGTGTGTATCTGTGTGTTTTAAGCCTGGCTTGCATGCACAGTAAAATCCAAGTGACAGACCTGCCCAGCAGTGTTGAAGCTATGTGCAAAAACACATAACAGCATATTTGTCCAGTGTCAACATATGTTTATTTTTTAAAGTTAGTTCAGCCCATATTACCCATCTGTTATTTCTCACTGTCATAATACATCTGTATCTGTTATGCTTCTAAGAGGTAATACTAAATGAAAGGGTGGATAATTAGGCTGATGATGGTTCCAATAGTTCCAACTTTCTGAGTGTTTTGGGAAAAGTTATAAAACGTCTCTGCCGAAATTACCCTCTGCATAATGAAGTTATGATTAGAGAGTGGGGTTTTCATTTAAGGAAATCACAAACAAGCGTGTCTAGTTCATCATGATTCTGTCTTTACAAACAGTTTGAAACACATTCATAAAGTATACATTTATGTTTGGATGTTTTAGTAAAGAAGTAAAGTTTAGAATATATACAAGAACTCTGATTTGCTAAAATATTCATACAACTGAGAATAATGATGAAATGATGCTGTATTTAAATACTAAACAAAACTGCTCTTGGCTTTACATTATAATACAGTATGTCAGTCTGTTGTGACCAGAGAGTGTCCCTCTACCAGCTCCAGCCTCTGTGGTCTAGCAGTCGTTTTAATGCCCCTCACATGAAACTCATTAGGGTGTTGGATACAATGCAGGGTCTGCCTCCCAGCAGTGCACTTACTGCATGGATCAGGGTTCATTTACAGTGAGGGAGAGTGGAGCTATGTCTAATTTGATTAGCTTGGGTAGTCGGATACTATGCAGGTATATACGCGTTATGTCGCTTATAAGGCCACCCAGTGTCCATCTATTATACCACCTGCTTGGCTGGTGGATCCGTTTGCCTGCCTGCTCACCAAAACTATAGTTTTTCTTTGTTTGTAGTCAACAGGAGCTTACCAGAATCCCTATTCAAACATTTCTCTCTCCAGTAGCTTTCAGTCATAGAAGATTTATCATTCTATTGTAGTTTTCTGTTTTAGTATCAACATTTGCACTTGGCTAGCGGTGAACTATGTGTGTGTGGGTGGATGGATGGATGGATGGATGGATGGATGGATGGGAGTCCCTTATAACAAAGACTAATCAAAGCAGGCTGGAAAACACAGCCAGCGCCTTGATTTCACTGTTGTGTGGTGAGTGGGACTAGAGGCTCTGTGTGTCTGTGGTCTGGTCTGTGCTTCTCCCGAATTTTACTTGCCACGTAAAACTGTTACTTCACACTAAATGACACCTGTGGGGAAATGAGGAAGCATCCAACTCTGATGAGTGTGAAAAGTGGAACCGCGGCCAGTGTTGTGGGCCGTCATGCTGAAATGAATTCCACAGTTCAGTTGAGTTCTCCCCTATGTTGCTCGCCTAGTGGTCCTGCCAGTTGTCTTGAGATGTAGCAGGAAGGTGCTGTATTATGAAAGGGGTTTTTGAATTTAATATTCACCTGATAGCCCTGGCAGTGTTAGCAGGTAGATAAGACAGGCATAGGTGTCAAAAGTCTTCACTTAATGTTAATAGAGTGATTATGCGCTTTCATCCATTCGGAAATTACAGCTCTTATTACCCTGTGCAGTTGGAGTGTGGCTAAGGCAACTCATGTGTCATGTTTATTTCAAATTTTACACAGTCGAGGGTCTGAAAGCCACTGCTTTTACATGACATGTGAAAGGTGATGTTGCTTCTGCACATAATGTGCAAAATTCTCATTGCTGCATATTTTCATTGGCTGTGGGATTGGACCACTAAATGGCCTGAACCTGTGAGAATAAGTTTGGCCCACAGTAGATTATGTGTTTGGGTTGAGGCCGCATCGTTGTCTCACGCCAGGGAATATGAAGTGGTTATCCAAAGACAAGAGAACAATCCCTCCTCTTTGTCAGCCCTGCGTCCTATATCTCTGTCTGTCTCCTCTAAGTGTAGTTGATGGGCCCTGGTGGAGTTGAGTGGTTCCATGGGAATAGAGAAAGACAGAAATGCTTTTGGCACTTCTTTCAGTGTTGTCCGATAAGCCCTAGCTCTGTGCTGACCGTAGTTTGAGTACATTACGGAAATCAGAGTCACTTTGAAACCTTCCTATCTGTATATCTCTTTAGCTTTTCGAGAAATACCTCAAGTCCCCGCCATAGCTTGTCTGGTTAGTCTCAAAACTGAGCATCTCTCTCTGTTGCTGCTACATCTCTGTTTTTTTTTCTTTCTTCTCATTCTCTTACCTTCTCTCATTCCTTTTTCTTTTCTGTTATCTTCCCAATCCTCAGTTTTCCTTGCGTCTCTGATGCTAAACTCAGAGACTAAAGCTACAGCTAAACCTCAAACTAAACCAACACCTCTAACAAAAACAAGGCAGCAGGCTGGTGTTAAAACAGTGCTCTTTAGTGTGACTTAAAGTTTGTGGAAAAGTGTTTTAAATTTGAAAGATCTAGCTAAATAAGAGTTTTTACTTGAACTAAGTTGTTGAAAAAGGAGAGGAGGCGAGGACGTGAGTGAAAGAAGGATGTGAGGATTAAATTCTGTAGGCCACCTACAGAAAATACTCTCCCGCTCCTTACATTCGTCACTAAAGTTCATGAGCTTCTCATTTTCTTATACTCATAATGCATTCCCTATGAAGCCCAGACATTGTGATTCTGATTCTGAGAATTACATTAGCGGTGCACACGTACATAGTTGTTCATGCTGTCTCCCACGTTGTTTGTGAATGGGCAGCCCACACAGGCAATCCTGTGACTGGAGCTTGTCAGAATAAAGGTCAAACTGAGTCAGATGTCAAAGGCCACACACACTCACACACACAGTCTACGCAAGCAGATTCCCTTCGTTGCATTCCCAGGAGGATTTCATGATTGGGATTCTTGGTGGCTTTTTTCCCCTCAGTCCTAATCCTGCATCTCTTGCTCTGACGTGTCCATCCCCACCTAGCATGACCACTGGCTGACACTGTAGATGGGTTGGGATTCTCCTTCCTCCTTAATTCATTCATTCCTCCCTCTTTCCTGCCATGCTGTTACTCCTCCGTTCATAAATCTTGTGAAATGTGCCGTGTCATGAAGTGAAATCCGGCTTTTGTAAACGCTGTTTCAGGATTTTTAGGCGAGTGCAATGGTGTATCTAGCATTCAGTGTGAACTAACCCATTCTCCCTCCTAATGTGTCAAGTACAACAACGTGGTCAGTGGCCCCACACTTCAATCTATGGTGCTGTGGTAGCGCCTAGTGCCATTTATTGTTTTGATGTGCTGTTGAAGTCATGTGATGTAGCCTAACGAATGAGAAAAGTCCAGTGGGGAGGAGGTTGCAGTGGTTTGATGGGTCGAATGCAGCACTATCATACAGGAAACTGCTGCTCATTACCTGCCTGAAACCTGCAGTCAACATTGACTTCTATTTAACTTAAGTACCTAACTGAACTCACATAACTAATGCATAGATTTTAACCTAAACTGTGATCTTTTCCTAAATCTAAGTAGTTTTGGTACCTAAACATAACCAAACGGTGACCATTTCACAACATAAATCACGTGTTTATTATTGTTATTATTAAGGTCACTTGACTGCTGTTACCATGACGATGAAGGTAAGCTGACGCCGTACTTTCCTGCATGTCCAAAATGTGAAATATTTCTCAGCAGGCTTTATTGTGAAAATCGAACTGCATATTGCATATTTATCAATGCTAACTTGATTGCGTAGCCCTGCACTTTCGAATCGGACATGGGACGGGTCCTGACAGTTTGAAGCGTAGCTGCTGTATTTGACGAGTTGGGAGTGAGAATGTGTCGGCATTACTTACGGAGGGCTTTAGCAGAAACGATTGCAGCGCACAGCTCAAGCATATATCAGCAACTCATTGGGATTCACTCCTGCTTTCTGCCCTCATCTCCTTCCCCTCCGGCTCTCTGTGGCGTGAAAATCCCATCTGATAGAGAGCAAGTTAAAACCAATTACAATGCATAGAGAACAGTTTTCAGCATTTAGACACAGAGGGTGCACTTAAGCTGAAGAGTTTTAGTTTTATTTCTACCCCTTGTTCTATTTAATATCAAGTTAAAGTACAGCCTTTATAGCATTTTAATCAAACCTGGACTCTCCCGGAGGCTTGTTAAATGAAAAAACTTAATTTAATGAAATCTGAGACTGAGTCTCAGAACTGTTTCCTGTCAGAGAGGCAAAACTGTCCAATACTGCTGACGGTTGTGCTGGACCATCATCAATCATACCAATCAATATTGATTTAATTGCTCACTAAGGTGAGGTAAGGGAGAAAGAGAAGGGACGGAGAGAAGGCACTGGCTAGTTAATTGTTATTACACATAGTTGGCTCATGGTTGTATTTTGATGTGAAGAGGGCTGAAAAGTGGGAGAAGAGTGGGTGGAATTGAAATGAGAGGGGAAAAAGACAGAAAGTAATAGTTATTGATGAGATGAGACAGGGAGAAAGAGAATGTAATTGATCCACTTCGGTCAGGACAAAACCAAGCAGACAGACAGGAGGTGATGGGCATCACAGGTTTAAGACAAGGTCAGAGGTCACACGGGGCCGCCTTGTTCATGCTGAGGCACTGACAGCACCCACTTAACCAGTTAGCTTTATCAAGGTCACACACACACACTGCAGCCACAAAGAAAAGATCCTCAGAGAGTTGGTGTCTGTTTACTGAGATTAATTGGAAGTCTGGAATCAACAAAAGTCATCAATCGATTGGCCGGTCAATCCATCTGTGCGTCTGTCTGCTGCCTTTCTCTGTATTGGGATGCATGTGTGTCTTCAGGTCAGTGAATGTGTCCATTTATAGAAACGCTGGAATGGGACGGCACGCTCCATCTGTGTACCTTTCTTTACGTCTGTTGCACCTTTTCTTAGGCTAGTTCTGTGAGTGAGTGTGCTGCTCTTTTGTGGGACCTGTGTCAGCATTAAGGCAACGGGAGGAGTGTCAGAGGGGAAGGAAGGAAACACACACAGCTCTCTTTTTTTCTGATTCCTCTTGTGAGTAGAACACTACACTTCCTTTGGCTCTTTCCTCTTAGACACAAACACTCACACACTTCATCCCACTTGTTTTTGGTCAATGACTCCCACATCTCTGTTGTGTCTCTGCCTGCAGCAGCCATATATATGAACAGAATGTTGTCGCCTGAGTGTTTGTGTCAGGAGAGCTCATTTAAAAGCTGGACACCTCATTTTGTGGTGGACTCCTCACTCCAACGCTTCACTGGCAGGTGGGAGCAGTCAGCTTATTTGTGCCTGTGTGAACAGGCTACAATGGCTGTAATGTAATCCGTTGGGCAACTCTGCCGATCAAAGTGCGTCCACTAATAGTGCTTGTTTTTGCCACTGACAGGCTGAGATTGTGTCTGACAACATTACGAAAAGAATCCCGACAGAGATAGACCTGTAGGATCCTTTTTGTTCAACAGTGTTTACCTTGCAATGCACAGGAGTTACTGGTCTGTATCTGCTTAAACTGGTTGGTTTGTCTTTGGTATTGTGTGCCTTTGGTTTTTCAAAGAGCTGATTTCTTTTTCAGAACTTACACGTTAAAACACCAAAGTCACAGCACCTAGACTAGCAACTCGTGTGTTCTGCAAGGTAAAATGTTTTTGTCAGTGGAGTCTGATGGCTTTGAACCAATGTGACAAGCAAAAATGATGTTACAGGTCTGTCTTTGTATGGATCCTGTCCATAATCTTGTCAGACACTTCGAATAACAACATCAGCCTGTCAGCGGCAAAAACAAGCACTTTTAGTGGACGTGTTTTGACATCCTTGGCATGGTTGCCCCAAAGGATTACATTGTAGCCATTGTAGACCATTTGTGGCAGCTGAAGCAATCTAATGGACCAATTCCAAAACTTTTCGTATCCACCAGTCAAACCCAAAATATGTGAAAAGAAATACAGAAGTTATCCTTTAATGTTCTCTGACGTGTATGGAGCACAAACTGGTACATGGAGCTTTGTTTATAATTGCGATTACTATGTCATTAAGTCTAAATGGCTCCTTCCACCCTACACATCTTTTATGTTGTTATTTTATGATGTTATTAGCCAGTTTACTACAGAGTAAGTAGATGGGACACACACATAATCACACAGACACCTCACCAGAACTAAGCCAACAGGTTGAACTGGATTATCGTTGCAAACATTCAAACTTTGGTCCAACCGGTTTCCAGAAAAAATAGAAATGCACCATAGATGGTATTTAGTGAATTTACAGTTCAATGAAGCTGGGAAAGTAAGTGTGTGTGTTAATACACACACACCGCAGGGCGTTTGGTGTTTCATGCAGAGCAAGTTACCACTCCTGCTATGATCAAGGTAACACACCTGGTCATAAAGTCAGTATGGCGACTCCCGTCTGGGGCACGCACACACACACACACACACACGCACGCACACACACACACACACACACACACACATAATATTGTCTTCAAAGAGAAACTGAATAATAGATCTTCTAAATGACAAGGATAAACTGATCAGGCTGTGTGAGACTACTTTGTGTTTGTGTGTGCATGTTTGTGGTGTGTATGTCTCTGTGTGTGTGTGTGTGTGTGGGCGCACGCATGTGTATAATGAACCAAGATATCTATTTCCTCTCTGTATATTGTGCTCGTCCACTCTTTGGCAGCCCAGTAAATCAAACCACTTCTCGGCACTCCTTCTCTCTCACTCTTTTTGTGCATGAGTGTGTGTTTGTGTGTGTTTCTTGGCAGCCTTGATTGGCACACTACCATGAGGCCCATTTCTTCCTCACACACACACACACACACACACACACACACGCGCACAGACACACATAAAGACAGCTTGACAGTAAGGGCTACCCTGCTGTTCCTACTTTGTATTTATTGATTGTTAGTGTCTTCCGCTGCAGAGAGAGTTTCTTTGGTAATATCTTGTGTGTGTTTGTGAGTGTGTGTGTGTGTCTGTGTGTGTGTGTGCATTGGTCAGATTTAAAAGTAAATATTAACTGTGCTGTTTTCTGTTTCTCCATGCTGTCTCCATGACTTGTTGATCTCCAGTTTCTCTTTTTTTTTATCATCCTCTCTCTGCATATTGACCTTCTGTCTCGTTCTTTTTATTCAATTTGGTGTGTGTAGGTGTGTGTAGGTGTGTTTGTGTGTGCGTTTGTTAGTGTGTGTGTGTGTGTGTGTGCTGTTAAGGAAATCAGAGTAACACTGGGAACCTTAATGGCAGGAAACAGGCTGGGGCAAAACACAAAGGAAAAACTGTCAGCAGTCCCCCACACACACACACACAAATGCACATGTAATCCATGTTTTTTACACATTTACACATACATGCCAATGCATTAAGAAGTACACGCATGCCGACATGCACTTCCTGTTCTTTCTTGAACCTTCACTTATCTTATGCTGATTTGAATATGAAATGTTGTATTACCTGCATATGCTGCTAGCTTTGGAGTGATGTCTTCATGTATGTGTGTGTGTGTGTGTGTGTGTGTGTGGACAAACCTCTCATTAAATTCCCCCCTCCGTCTCTCTCTCTGCCGTCCCCTCTGTCTTTCCCTTACCGCCCCTCGGTCTCCCTCCTCTGACTTCTTTATTGTGGTTTCTTTTAATTGGAGTCTAAGGTGGTAATTACAGGGAGGGAGGGAGTCTGGGAGAGGAGGAGGAAGGAGGCAGGTGGGGGGAAGAAGGAGGGAAGACGAGGAGGAGGAGGAGGAGGAGGAGGAAATAGCAGGGTTTTGATGAAAGAGCTGCAGAGGAGATGAGAGAGGGGAGACACCTTTTCGAGAGGAGCAGTTGTTGAGAACTGACCAAAAGACGTTTTTTCAAATGGTCCTTGTGTACTGCTACTACACCGAAACTGCTGATACTGCTTCTTGCACCATATAAAGTTCATAGGTAGAGGACATTGATGGACATGGTGCAAATAAATGAGTAAAGCTCATACCGTTTATGCAGTGAGGTGTGTCCATTGCACTGTTGTCGTTTGTCTCATTTTGCACAGGTTTCCTGCATGGTTTGGTTATTCACATAACCTATTCATAAGTAAGTGTGGTCCTTTTGCACTGCTGCATATTCTTTATCTGTGAATCAGGATGTATTTTGAATGTTTTGCATTGTTTAGGTTGTATAATCTTAGTTTCTTCTGCCCAAATTCGAGGCCATCTGGACTGTTGAAAATGGCTGACGCATAGACTCACACGGACAGAAAAAGTCACAGTAGGTTCATCTCCCAGAGGCCTGTGCTCACAAGAATCCTCCCATTTTTTTTGTTTATTTCTGTCCTATATTTTGTCCCTTTCTTTGTCTTACTTGATCGCTCTCTCGGCAGACACTGGCTTCAGCAGTTTCTCAAATCTTATCTCTAACTTTTCGTTTGTAAGCACGTGTGTGTTTATCTTTGTGTGTGTAAGAAGGTAAAAATGCTGAAGGTCTCAGCATTTTGCTTTCCTGGTGGGAGTAACCTGTGTTAAATGAGATACAGTAGCTGCCCCTCCTTTTCCTGCTGTCGGGACACACACACACTCGACATTGTTGAAAGCTAGCCGTGCTGTAAGGATACATTAATGCTGATCCACATTATCATAATTGAGGTGTCTGCTGAGCCTGTATGTGTATTTAGTGCGTGTGTGTTTGAGTGTGTGCGTCCAGGGGGAATACAGAAAGAGAGAGAGGGTCTTTAGAGCCAGACAGACACCATACTTTCATCTTTTAGCTCAACATTACAATGGAAGACAGGCTGCCTAAAATGTGAGGTTGTGTGAGTGAGTGAGTGTGTGTGTTTGTGTAACATCACTAAGGCAGGAAAAACCTCCTAAAAGCATTGTCACACTGATCTAGAAAGCATGTCGACATTACAAAGCACTACAGAGGGGCTTCATAGATAGATAGACAGTAAGAGCACACTAACTGAGCCATTGTTTGAACGGAGGAGAGTGCAGATCAAAGCTCAGCAATCATTAAAACACAGTGACTTAGAATAAATGGAGTGAATAGTAAAGTACTGTATGTATAGAAAGAGACAATCTGTCCAGAGTTTTAATGCAGTATATTTATTGGGAACCCTGAAGTCAGACACAACATGAAACAATTCTATTATGAAACTACAGGATCCAGTTATGATTGAAAGTTTGCGATGTGACGTCATACTACAGTGCGCCCAGTCAGATGGCATCATGACATCACAGCGTCTGGCATCTTGGGCAATCTCATCAACCTAAGTGCTTTTATATAACGGCCATCTTGTCCACATGGGACTTAATGGAAATGAGATCCCAGCAGTCCAGATTAGATTGATATCATGCTGCCTGACATGTTACTGAGGCACAGATGAAACTGTGTAGAAATGCACATGGGTATACAGTGTACACAAATACATGCACGCTGACTGAAATGAATGAAATATTTCATCCTGAATGATGAAAGTGGAAAAACTAAACCAAAGTTTATCATTTGTGAGTGAGTACACAGCTCTATTTCATATTTCTTCACTGTCCAGTGAAAGCCATCAAAGTCATTTTTGATTTTACTGCTAAATTGAAGGACAAAGTGCTCCCTCATAGTTGAATTTGAATGGTCATTTCATCCTTCCATTTATTAATGTAAAATGCCAAATGCATGTTTCCATGTGTGAAGGTGTGCTGCTGTTTAATATTGTTGTCTCTTTTAAATAGTGTTGTAAATTGAATATCTTTGGGTTTTGAACTGTTAGTTAACAACTTTAAGACATCCCCTTGAGTTTATAGACTAAATACTAAAGACACCAGATAAGTTGAAGATAAGAGCTGATGAAGTATAACCTGCTGTGTGCATCTACAAATATCTATATATTCATTAAACAGACACATAAAATCCATGATTGTACATGTAGTGTATGTGATACTTTCTGTTTATTTTTTAGATGAAATAAACTGTTTCCATCACTGCTTAGATACTTCCTCAATCTCCTTATACAGTCGAATCATTTAAAGCTGTATCATTATGCAGGCTTTTAAATGTATTTCCTTTAGAGTTAGTTCATAAAGGCCTTCAGCCTCTGAACTAACAGGTATTGAATGGACAGCACTCTGTTTATGGGATTGTCTGTGTGTGGGTGTGTTTTTGTGTGAGCCTGGCTATTGCACTAATGGGGAATATAAGGAAAGGACTTAATGCGCACAGACACTAAGAGGTGATGTGGACTTATCCCACCCAAACATATGGGTTAGGCCAAACTGCACAGGCGTGTGTGGGAGTGCTTAAGAGGGAATAAGCCTGTGGTTTGGCCCTAATGAGAATTACTTTAGTAATGACTTTTGTTAGGCTTATGTGTGTTTGTGTGTATGTACTTGTTAGGTGGTAACTTTAAGAACCACTGACACAGTTAATGTGCTGCCTCTAATTGTCTCAGCGCATCTGTGTGTGTCCTATTCTTGCAAAAAGCACCAGCACACATCCAGATTTCTGCTGGCAGGATCAGTCGTGTGTTTATAACCAATGGAAGTGTGTGTGTGTGTTTGTGTGCATATGAGAGTAGGAAGTCGGTCTGAGTCATGTGACCTAGATACATACATGTCAGAAAACACACACCAGCAGGCAGAGCTGTAAGCCTGGTAGCAGTTATGATGAGGCTGGCTGTGTTATTTGCCTTCAGTTTTCAGCGTTGATGAATGATTAACAGTATTAATGGCTTATTCATGGGGCCCAGGGAGCTGTTATGTACCTACCTGAGCAAATAATCTCTCCAACACACAACAAGGAGCTACATTGTGTACTCTACTGTGCTCTATAACAGGATTTTGAACTGTATCACTTAAGATTTTAACAGGTAGAGTGATCAGCCCTTGTATGTGAACAAAATGATGTAGATATAAAATAAATAGTAAAAGCAGCTTTTCTGAGGGATATTGTGGAAAAACAAAATATTTTAAAGACTTGTTGTAAAGTTGTTTTATGTGCTTATAACAGTTAAAGAGTTACACTTCAGTCCAAAACTCAAACTTCTGCATGCATGGTTTCTCGCTGCAGCTCCTTTTTCCCATCATCTGGTTGCATTCATACAGTATATTTGTATGAAGTCATTCAAGCATATGGGTGTCTGTGGGAAGTATAATGTACAATGCACTGTCAGCTGATATCAGCCCTGCCCATGGGCCATTTTTTAAACACCATGAGAATACACACATTTGCACTGTCAGTGGTGGTGGTGACAGTTGAAGGTGAAGAATGGGGCATACAAAGTGCTACACTCATTTAGTTTTAAGGGCACAGTTCCATTAACAGCCCGTATAAATGTCATTTAGAGTACTATTTATAGTGGAAGAGTCAGAGAGAAGAGGCTAACATGTCAACTGAAGGTTGACTAAGAATGGAACTGACAAATTAGTTCAAATCAGCTGGATGTAGCCTGCTCTGCATTATACACTGATGGGGGTGAATGGTGAGATAGCAAAATGCAGTTTTAAAAAAAAATCTTAAATATTGTGAAAGTCAGCCAAAGTTGCTGTTTTTTGAAGTTGAAGAACAGCGAGTGAGGTTAGTTTTTGTGAGGCAAAGCTGGCCTTCTTAAAATATTAAGAATGTTAGCTAAAGTTAATCTCTCTGCCCTTCTGGGTCCTGACTGTGTGGTCTTGTTTACTGCTTGTGTTTCTTTATACTCCTTGTCATGTTGAACCTCATTGGCTAGTTTGTCTTCGGCAGCCTGACTGCTTTGCATTATGAATGGCCAATGAGTTTGCATGTCGTCATCGTTGTGAAGCACAATTTATGGCTGTTAAAGCTCTAATTTGGGCTGCTTTTAAAGCTAGAATCTGTGAGTTGGTGGCAGATATTAATTGCTACTTCTAACATAATCCCAGAGGATATTCACAGGCACAAATCTGTCCAAACTGCAGGTAGAAAGCAGTGTAGACTGAGACATGATTGTTTAGGAGAGACTGAAGGGAATGAAGGACAGAAGAGAGAGAGAGAGCTAATGGACCAGTCAATTATTCACTCCTAACCTTTTTAACATTTGTTATTTTAGTGGATCGCTTTAGACGAGCTTGTGTGTGTGTGTGTGTGTGTGTGTGTGTCTGTCTTGACAAGTACCATATATGCTGTATGATGAGGTTTTGCATGCTGCTGGTTTGTTAATGTACTGTATGAAGAGTCCTTATGGATGATCATCTTCAACCTTTGTGTTCTTGCATGAGGTTTGATGTGATTTACTGTACACACATTATACAGTAATAGTTTATAGTATAAAGTAACAGTGTTTTTGCGCATTTGCTTATCTGTATATGTGTGTGTGTGGGGGTGGATGGGTGTGTGTGTGTGTGTGAGCTGATGGCTTGTCAGCAGGCCAACCCAGCCATTGTGAAGCAGTCACTGCTGTTACATTGGCCTTGCAGCTATCAACCACTGATAAAGATGTCAAATAACATGCACTGCTAATGTTATGAAAATAACTTGGTAGACAAGAAAGGAAGCTGTGGGCCCGAGCTGCACAGACATTTTATTTTGGACAGACTGAACCGAAACTGAGGGCACTTCCTCACAAGAGCATATAGCGCAGTATATTTATATGTGGTATGTCGCTGATATTATTGCTCTTCATAGGTGCCAGATATGGTTTAAATGCTGATATACATTATTTAGTAACTCTTCCCCACACATGCACACATGTGCAAAAGCTGATCAGCAGGTTGAGGTTCAGCTAAAAGCTCTAACACAGACAAAGCTTTCCTTGTTAGGTCAAACACACACACACACACACACATGCACGCGGCGTGCACACAGATCTTACTATTTGCCAGGCATGAGCTAAGGGCCATTAATCTTGCTTTGCTTGAAGCTAACTGACCAAATTCACCCTCACATACACACACACTGAGTGTTCATTTATATACACACACATGCATGCGCACACAAGCTGGCAGGCACAAGAAATAAAGACTCCAGAGTCTCCATCTTGTTTTTCACTTGTAAATGAACATTGTCTCTCAGTCGTCTCTTGTCTGAGTGTTCTTCTGGGGGCGGGGTCTGTGAAGCTCCTCCCTCCAGGTGTGCTCTCACGTGCAGCTGTAACCACGTGTGTGTGTGTGTGCGTGTTGTAAAGCATAAACAAATAGACCTAGACAGGGTGGTGCATCTCGAATTCCACTGGTTTTGTTTTGGGTCACTCATCTTTTGTATGCGCATTAGTATTTGTTCATCTGTATTTGTTTGTGTGTTAGCCAAGTGTGTTCCACACACACACACACAAACAAATCAGACCTGCCAGATGAACAGGGATTTTATGCTGTGGAGTCACTGCAGTGGACAAGAGGATTTGAGGCCTTTTTAGTGATTACGAAGGCAGGGGGTGCAGAAGATTAAAATAGTTGTTTCCCTCTTATCATTACTGTTGAACAGAAGCTGTTTTTTAAACCACACGCTTGTTCTTCATTAGTGGCATGGCTGATTCTTCTGATCTTATTTTAACTCATCAGTGATATATTGTTTCAACAGGGGAGGAACAAATATTTAATTAAATTGTTGACTTAAACCTACTATGAGAAGTTTTTAACTAGTTTTAACTAGATCTGTACAGTCTCAGTTTTACACTGATGCCTCTGTATGAGCTACTTAAGCAAACAAGATCATCAGCAAGAAGATGGTAGAAGGTTATATTTGCTGTTTCTATTCTTTAATTCTTAATGTCACAGGGTCAGATTCCAATAATGTGATTTACCCCGACTTACCCCGGCTCTCCCCCCTGTCCTCTTGGGACGGTCGCATCGCTTGCTGCGGCACGTGGTGCGGCTGGTCTGGCCGGACTTTAACCAGGAGCAGCGGTAGTTCCAAGCTGGGTCAGCTCAGCTATTATCCCAACTCTCCTCCCTCCTCCCGGGGCTCTATTTTCTCCTCCGGGGGCTGTCGCACCGTCTGCTGCACCGCTTGGTCCAGCTGGTCTAGCTGGATGGTCAGGAGATGCCATGGGCAGCGATGATCCCAGGGTCCACTGCTCTTACTCCAAACCCTATTCTTCATTTTCCAACATGTATTTCTATTTTTCTATACCTCCACCTGAATCAAAGTCAACACAAAACGAAAGTTCCACAAAGCTGCTTCAAATAGATTAAGCTGAAATTAAGTTAAATGAAAACATTGAGAACAACAATGAGAAATAGAGGTATTACCAAATGTATATTGTTGTTATGCAGAATGGGCCTTGTCAGTGCTGTTAATTTTAACTACTTAATATACTGTCAGGTAGTTCAATCTGTAGTAACATATTATGTATATATGTTATTGATTAATCATATGTTTTGCATGAGAAATCTTCTGAAAGGTATAGCTGTAAAATAATTGCAGTGCAGTAATTATACTTTTTGTGTACTGTACTATAGTGGAGTACATATTGTGATCAATATGTACTCCACCAAAGAACCACAAACCACAAAGAACCACTGAGACCAAAGAACCACATTTAAGAGACTCTTGTTTATGGTAAAAATATTAACAGTAAAGTGAATAATATACCATGATCACATCAAAACTAAAAAAAATAATAATATAAGTGTTGACCTTCAGTGTCGGTATGACTGTGCTCTTTTACATGGTATTTCTATGCCTTGGAATACACTGGGAGATCGAAAGAACCTTTATAGATAGAAAGTACATGGTGCCGTGAAAAGGATGAGGTGAGCTCTTTCAAATGGATAAGAGTGAGATCCTGCCAAAAAACTGCAGAGGGGAAGGGAAAGTAGGAGATAAAAAGAAGGAAATTAGGGAAAGAATGGTCAATAGTAAATTTGTGTCTACGGATGGAGGGGTCAGAGTGGGAGGAAAAAGTAGGAAGAGAGAGAAAGAGAGAGGCGAAGAGGACATTTTCTCATCACCGGATGAAAATGAAAGTAGATGGAAAGAGAGGAGAAAGATGAGAAACAAGGGCAGGAAGTCAAGACGAGCTGTCATGTCCTGTAGACCGATGGCAGCCTGAGAGGAGGAGAGATGAAAAGAGTTTTTTTTTTCCTCCTGGATCTGTCTCTCCCTCCCTCGCTTTCTCACTGTGCGACCCGCTCTGTCTCTCCCTCTGGGTTTAATCAAGCAGACAGTTGGTTCGACCCGTTCCAGGGGGGATTTATCATCAGCAGGCATTAATCTGTGTGACAGGAGCTTATTAGATGAGATCGACCACCCCTGCTGGCTCACACAGTGGATGGAGCCGGCACTGACAGAGAGAGAGGTGGCTGAGGGGAAAGTCACACTGTAGGGGGGGGGGATAGTGAATTAACTTTAAGAAACTACCTATTTCCTCAGAGGGAGATGAAAGTGAAAGATGGAAAGAAAGAAAGAAGGGGAATTAATTTTTATTTGCTCTGACAGCAGAGATCTACTGTCTTTGTTTGGAGGGTCAACATCAATTAGATGTGCATGTCAACATCGCTACAGTGCAGTGCTCTGTATGTGTGTGTGTGTGTGTGTGTGTGTGTGTGTGTGTTGCACTCATTCTTTTTCTGCATTGTAAAGTACACATTTTGTTGTGTGTGTGTGTATCTGCTCCCCATGCCAACACACACTGTCCTCACACATGAATGAATCTCTAGTGCTGATTATGTAATGACACAGCAGCTCTGCAGAGTTTTTGCTCCAGCACAGTGTCTCCTCAGGCTAACGGAGGATGTAATGAGACTCATCCTCTCAATAGTTTATAAAGTTCTGGCTGCAGCTGCTTTTTTTTTTTTCTCAATACAGTTTAGTGAGTTCCTTTCACTCCTCTGGAGTTATGGATTGTAGTGGTGCTGCAGAAGGAAGCTGAAGGGAACGTAAATCACCAGTGTTGTGATGCTGCACTCTGCTGACTCACGCTTCTTTGTGCAAACGAAGCAGTGTGCACAACGGGCCAATCAGAGAAGGAACACAGTGATCTGTGGCACCATAGTGACAGCATGCAAAAACAGGTAAATGAGCAGTAATGTGTGCCCGTATTATGTTCATGTGTCATCCAATTAGCCATGTTCTTACACTTAGTTGAAATTAATTTACAGTTTAGCTGTGTGGTTTCATTAAGGGAACAGCTTATGATTAATTGTTATCTCCAGGACAGGATACATGACTGCTGATGGGTGCAACATCCACAGGCATGATTCCTACAGTTTTTATTCTGGTGGTCCAGCTGCCGTAATCCAAAGGAGAGGCGTTCAAGAGTTGATAAAAGTGTTTATATGCTCATCTGGTTCTCCTCTATTCTTACAGCGCACTGACAACAGTTAGATTTACCAGCAGTATGGAGTGCTTTGCAGACTTTCTTTTTGCTCGTAAATCAAAAATTTGATTAAATGATGTCAGTCTTCAAAAGCACACTGAGGAGGTTGCCATAGTTTTTGCTGCCCTGAGTTATCAGAATCAGAATTACTTTAATAATCCCCAGGGGGAAATTGCTTTTTGTTATACACAGCTCTAAAAGAATAAGAAGGTAAACCAGGTGAGTCCAGAGTCTTATAATAATAATAATAATAACAATAATACCACTACTAATAAAAATATATAACAACATGCGCAATCATAGTAAGGCGCTGTACTATATAATACCAATAATACTACTACCACTACTACTACTACTACCAACAATAATATATAACAACATGTACACTCAGAGTGAGAACATCAATACATTGAACTAATTTATGGAAAATAAATCACTGGTCTCAGTCTCTTGCTGAACTTAGAGGTGAAAGCAGACGTTTATGAGGGTGATGCATTTGATAAGGAGGTCAAATCCAACTGCAGAATGTGTGTTAATCAGTGGGCACTTAGGAGGAAACACATGGAAGAAGTTGCCACTGTAAAAGTTGCATTCCAGGAAAAGACTCAGGCTAATGCAATTAGCTTCCTTAAACTACAGTGGGGCTGTATCACCGCATCACTCAACTGTCCGTCTCCATCCGTCTCTGTGCCCCTGATCTCATTTCTGGGCACGGCAACAAGCTGGCAGGTTGTGGCTGATGATTGACCCCCTGAGCTGACCCAGTTTTAGTGTTTCACAACACACACACATGCACACACATTCTCTCACACGCGCACTAATCAGTCGTAGAGCAGGTCCTGCAGGTGTGTGTGATTGGCAGGAGAGAGTGAGGGGGTGGATAGTACCTGGGGATACGGGTTCTCCATAACAGCCTAAAGGCACGTGTACAGTGTGAATGAGAGTGTTTCTCTATCCGAGGGAATGCCAACTGTTAATGTTAGATTTTATCTTTGCCTTTGTGTGTATGTATATCATTGTACATATTCAGGGATTTTCTAAATACTTTTCTAAAAACTGTTTTAAAAATGTAAAAATCTCTTT
Source organism: Pempheris klunzingeri (assembly GCF_042242105.1). NCBI lineage: Eukaryota > Metazoa > Chordata > Actinopteri > Acropomatiformes > Pempheridae > Pempheris > Pempheris klunzingeri. Next base: position 12,587,891 of record NC_092034.1, read on the forward strand.
TCATTTGCCGTGCAGCCATGTTGTAGTGAAACTTTGTCTCTTACACACTTACAGGGATATGGTGCATTATCAGCCTCTTCTTGCAGCAGGACTCTTGGGTGCTCTGACAGACTGAATATTTAAACTGATGTGCCTGTTTTGTTTTTTTGTGTTTTTTTTTCAAAACAGGGCTTTATCTTGTGAAAATCTGTAAAACAACATTGAGTGTTAATACATTTGCATGTGTGTTTTATTGCGTGACTTTGCACACTTTGGCACTCCTGCTCCATTATGAAGTTTCTCAGAAGAGACAGATCAAATGTATTACTAGAGAAGCACAAAAGAGCAGCCAAACTTGTTCCCCTCTCTAAACCTAAGATCATTTTACTGGAAGTAAAAGTAAAACAGATTCTTTCCACTGACTTTGTTGCCATTGGTATCTTTTTAAAAACTGGGAATTTCATCTGTGCCACTTTTTATGTCTCTATCTTTAGTACTAATGCACTCTTCGCTGTGATTTCTTTCCATCCCACTTAAGACACATAATGACATAAGAGTCAGTACAGCGATGGCCTTTTTCTTGCTTTTGGTGAGGCGTTTTGTTGATCTGGGACACGTTCACAGGAAATCTGGTGATCAAAACCATAAACTTCTGCTTTCTGATCTGTTTCTGTAGCTACTTATATTTCAGATTTAGTTCTACTTCCTGTTGTGACTAAACCAAGGCTTCACACCTGAGAGGCTCTCTCTCACATCATGAACAGCAGAGTTCGTAAAGTGTTGAAGACAAACATACACAGAGATTTCCCTCACTACCCAAAACAGTGTGTGTGTGAATGTGTGTGTCTCCATTGTATTGGGGATGGGGTCAGGAAGGAAAGCCCCGCCTCCTTATTTCCCCTTGTCGCCCAGGGTGACGATGACGTCACAGAGGAGCCTGGAGCTGCAGGGCATCGTGGGAAATGACCTTTAGACCTCAGCACATGAAGATGCACATAGGCGAACACAGACACACTCACAGACACACACACAAGTGTGTGTGTAACATATGTATGCATGAGAGGGCGACCCCAGAGAGGGAGAGAAAGAGAAGGCGATATATGAAATCAGGTTAGGGCTGGACTCGTGGGACTGGGAATCTCATCTCCAGACACAGGAATATTCTACCCATGTCAGCAATTTGTCACTATGTGTGTGTGGTGTGTGTGTGTGTGTGTGTGTGTGTGTCAGAGAGAGAGAGAGAGAGAGAGAGAGAAGGGGTGAGGGGATAGATAAATGGACTGAAGCAACCCCTCTGACATGATTAATGACTAGACATACTCTGTTCCACTGTCGATTTGTGTGTGTGTGTGTGTGTGTGTGTGTGTGTGTGTGAGTGTGTGTGTGTGTGTGTGTGTGTGTGTTATCCCCAATCTGCATGTTTCAGGATTCACATTAATCGAAGTCCATGGAAATAATCTGTACTGCTGTGCAGTCTAAGCAACATCTACTGTGTATCCACTGTACCTGAGCTTCTTCGTGTGTGGCTACGTCTACATGATGAATGTACATTGAGCATACATGTGCATGACAAATAGCCCTCTATCGATCACAGTTGTTTGTCTTTTAGCCTGTAACTTAAGGGGTTCAGTACTAAACTAGCATAACAAAACCTCTACTATACATATTGGCTATGCCATGTGCCTAATATTCCTTACTTATCATCTATAATTTCATTGTATCAGTGTATTTGCTGTATGTTCAAGGGGATGTTTCATTATTATATTCTACATTTACACAGTGCGAGTTAAGGCACTCAAAATGCGTCTGAAATACCAAGAGTCAAACGCAGTCAAGAATCAAAAGAGGGCACTTAGTCAGACTCCCTTTACTTTTACCTATCCTGTGTACGTAGTGTGTGTGTTCGTGCAGTATATGTGCAGCAGCCTCTATCTCCCTCACCTCCTCTCAACAACTGTTTTTTTCTAAATGTCAAACCTACATTATCTTGTCCCTGCAGGCGAATAGGATTTATTTAGCCTAATATACTGTGGGTGTGTGTGTTTGTGTGTGCGTCACATAAGTATCTCACATAGTGGAGAAGGTGAAAGCAGAGAGGGTGCTAAGGACAAACAGCTAAGTGTTGGTGTGTGTTTTCCAGCTCTCGCTGTCAGATTCTTGTCTTGAACTTACAAATATTTATCCAAGACTTGAAGCTGCACACAGAGCACGTGCAGAGCAAACGGACAGTAAATGAGGAACCCCTGACTCTCTTCATCCCACGGATGGGAGGAGCGTATTGATTCCTGGTCAGGCATTAATCATATGAGGGAGAGAGAGGCAGCCAGAAATAATGTTTATCTATTGTTTCAGGGAAATGCTGGCCTTTACGGTTTGAGAAATACTGTTTACATTCTGAACATTTAAGCATCAGTTCATTGCTTCCTGAAATACACACAGGAAGCTGACTGTGAGCTGCAAACTTTGGTTTCAGTCAAAGTGGATGCAAACAACTGCAAGATGTTTTTTTTTTGTTTTTTTAGTACATTAAAAAAGAAAATGCATTAACTTGCTGCCAATGGACTAATGATTAATTGTTTCAGCTCTAGCTTTAGTGTTGAGTTGATTTGGGTCGTGGCAGTTGAGAGGTTGTGAGGTTAGAAATATAAAGCAACAACCTCACCTCAGCTTGAGGTAAAGGCATCAACATCAGCATTGATATTTTTGTTTAAGACGCACTGTCCCCTTCCACTCTGCAACTCGAAGTGACTGTAGGGATCCTGGTTTCCTGCTCCAGGCTGGAGGCAATTTCAGGTTGACATGTAATCAAGATGAGTGACAAGTGTTTTGAGAAGGAAACTGACAAGGGTGCAACTCGCCATACACCTCTCTTTGCAGTGCAGGAAAAAAAAAAGCCCATCGATGCTTAGACTGCACCTCCATGTCAGAGGCTGTTTCCCCTGCAGGGAAAGTGTGAATCACGACGTAAACTTGATACTTACAGCTCATAAACACTCCATGTCACTCAAACAACGCAGTTTGTTTCCTGCAGTTTGTTTCCTGAGTGTAAGAAGCTGGTGTGACAACATTTCATTAGTGTGAAAAAAAAGAAAGCGTTGACCCTCAGTGGCCTACAGCCACTCATCACCTACTGAGGCTCCAACGGGCCTGAGAGCTGCAGAGCAGTGGCTGCTAGCTGCCTGAACTTTGTCTCACCCTTCATCCTGCCTCACTTAAATGTTTCACATAAACAATCTGCCTGAACTCCTGCCTCACCCTTTAACTCCCTTCCTCCCCCTCTGTATTAAAATGCTCTAACTGCCTTCAACATCAGTGACTTCAGTTCAGGAAAGCAACATACTTCATGTTTAATGTGAAGTATGTTTACCCATATGTTTGAGATTCCTGCTGTGGGTGTGTGTGTGTGTGTGTGTGTGTGTGTGTGTGTGTGTGTGTGTGTGTGTGTGTGTGTGTGCACGCTCAGGCTCACTGACAGTGCAGTGAATCAGCACAGGAGCTTCAGCCATGTGGAAATAATGCACATCATTTATTTAGCATGAACCTTCCCTGCGTGTGTGTTTATGGTGTATGAAGTATCACAAGGCCCACAAGTGCTCATCATTGTATTTAAAATGTGTGTGTGTTTTGTGTGTGTGTGTCTTATGTAAGAATAAGTTCCTTTCTCACCCGTTTAAGATTACCTTCTTTAGAAGATGATGGCTTGACAAAGATACTTATCTCAGTCATGTCCAGCTATACACACATGGAGCTGTGACAGTGTGACAAACACAAAGGATCCATATCAGCACTTTCTCATACACACATATTAGGGTGTTGTTGGAAAAAAGAAATGGTCACTGCTGTGATTGGTTTGCTGTTGTAGAGGGTGTGTCCGTGTGTGTTGTTCCAAACACACACATCACACACGTCTCTCCTACACTTGTATTATTCTTTGCCGTACTTCTTTGGAGAGTCATGCTCCAAGTTATGGAACTTCTGTCCCCTAAAAACATGGGGTTGTGAGGACTACAATTCTACAAATTGGCATCATTAGAAGGAGCTGAATTACAGAAGAAAAGTAAAAAATGTGATAATTCTCAGGCAACTTCTGGAGTTATAAGGATCATCTTTTCTCTCTGATTTCTAAGCTGAGCTCCATGAGCTGTGTCTGAACCACTGCTGCTGTTGGTGAGCGGCCCCAATCAGTGGACCAAACAGCAGCTAACTTCTGCTTGTTTTCAGGACATCAGCATGCATCTGGCCCCTTCACCTTAACCGCCTTAATCTCTCCTGTGTGTAAGGTGTGCCTCACAGATTGAAAACCAGGGGTTTATACTACAGTAATAAAGCTAAAGGAGACATCTTTAAATGTCAGATTAATGCCCATCTTAAGCACCTAACAATCCATTTGTTTTGTTTGGCTTTCTCTTCATTTTATACTTTTTATCTTTTGGATTGTACAATTAATTCTGCTTTTATCTATATACCATATTCCCTCATTTTCAGAGACATAAAACCAGTAAAAGAAAATAAACAGGACATTTATCTCTGATGTTCTGGCACTGATGCAGGAGCCTTTGACTGTGGCAGACAATGAATAAGTAAAGCCTACTGTATGTTACAGACATATTTGAGGGCGTTCATCCCTTGAGACTCTGCAGTGATCTATTGTTTGTGACACATAATCACATACACACACCCTGATCTCTTTTAACAAATGTTTTATTCATGCATGACTGTGTGTGTGTAAGAGGCGTGGCTCTGAGGTCATTCAACTCAACAAAAGACCCAAGGCCCAGACAATGACCTGGGGTCAGAGATTCATAACTTAGCATACACACACACACACACGCACACAGATACACAGAAGGTCTCACAAAATATTTATTCTCCGCTTAGAGTATATTAGTATGTTATTAGTATAAGTATATTTGTTTTGCTTTTCTCTCTCTCTGTCCGTCTCTGTCTCTCAGATATCTTAAATCTCCAAAATGCCACTTAGCTGATGAGTTTTCAAATTGATGTTTTTGTGTTTTTATGACAACCATCAACAGCAACTATAACATGATACATCTTATGCTAGGGGCACACAAGAGTCGAAAGCGTGGCCCGCTTCCGCTCTGTCTTCCGGATATCATAATTTTCAAAAATGCCACCCAGCTGATGAGTTTTTAATTTATGTTTTTGCTTTAGCCAAGGGATTACATGACAAGGTCTAAGTTTAATAACCTATTGGCTCATGAAAATCCAGCAAAAATTAAATTTCTAAAAGAGCATTGATGTCCAGCCAAATGAAAGGCTGTGTTTCTTTAATTTCCTGGAAAGCTGACATTTTGGAAATGCCGTGTTTTTATCTGCCAACACATTTTTCATCCAAGCTATACAAGACATTAACTGCTCAAGCATTTACACAACCAGCATCATATCTGTCACCTGTAACATCCATCATCAGCGTGGTGGCTATTGATTATTGATAATCATTTCCCCACATGAATCCTAATCCTGGATTAGAGTGTTTTTTTAGTCAACTTGCCAAGAATAACAAGATGTTAAAAGGCTGATTGCTGAACCAGATATGTGTGATGCTCTGTCTGCTCTTTCACTTTGGTGTGTTGATCCTGAGAGTAGCCTGCAGGACAGATAAAGCTATCAGCTCTGCAGATGCACAGAGGACCACAGCGCCCATTTCACAAGAACAGAGCACTTAACCCATCAACCTTTACTGCTATATATCACCTAAGACATGCGCACGCTGAACTGCTGCAGCCCTCGCGATTAAAAGAGGGCTCAGGAAATGGCCCCGGTTTCACTACAACGCTTTATCTGTCCACCTTGCACTTTCCATCTCTCTCCCTCTCTGCCTCTCTCACAGGTCAGTGAGTTCATGCCTTATTACAAGAGAGAGAGAGAGAGAAGGATTTCTATCAAAGCAAGACAACAGGAAATCGATTAAGTCCTTATTTCAATCAGGTTTCCTTCTTGGACAGTATAGACATGCATCATTCATGTGGACGCCCCCTGCAAAATGCAATAAGACTAAAACATGTTTGGAACCTTCATATTTTAGCTAATATAATGTAAGAACAATTACAAGATGCACCACCTGTAAGGCTGTCATTGTTCCACTTTAACGCAGCTTATCCCACGCAGTGATGGACTGTCAGGACCAGATGCTTCAGCTAAACAGAACAGGGACACTAACTCTTCTGTTCCTGCTGTTTGTTCTCCCTAGTATCAGCCTGACAGCTGGCTGCTTCTTGTTAGCTACACTACTTGTCATGGATACATGCTACACATATGATATACTAGGATTCACAAAATAACAGGAGCACTCAACAATAAGTGGGGTTGCAGAAATAGCCTCTTAATAACCTTTATTGCAGGCCTGTTTCATTGGATTGCAGTATGTTCTCAGTTGCTTACATCAGTACCAAAAGGAAGAATTTTGGCACAATCAAAAGACTTTCTCAGTTTAAGGTGCAGATGGCTTTTTTGTGTTTGCTCTTAACTATCTGGACTCTCTTCCTCTCTCCATCTCCTCCATTTTCTGCCTGGCGCTCTCTCGCTCTCTCCCTTTCTCCCTCTCCCTCTGTCCCTCCTTTCACGCTCTATAGTACCTTTATTTATTCAGATTCCCCAGTGCCTCTTCCTCTCTCTCCCTCTCTCTCTTGCCTCCCCCCTGTGGAGTTCCTCTTGTGTCTTTCGGCGCTATGCTAAATAGCTTCTAAAACTGCACACACACATACACATGCTTGGAGAGCTTGAGGTAGTGAACTGCTCACAAATGCAATTTGAAGGAGCATCAAAACAAACTATGATCCTGCTGACCTTGATGAAGCAGCCAAGTATGGATAGAAAGAAGGACAGCAGCCAAAAAGAGGAGGAAAGAGAGTAAAAGAGGAGAGGAGGCACTGGATTTTTCTACGAGGAAGCTTCCATCCCTCCCTCTCTCTCTCTCTCTCTCTCTCTCTCTCTCTCTCTCTCTTTCATTCTCACTCTTTCTGCCTCTCTGTTTTGGAGGCTCTCCATGTTTTCATCATGTGAGACTGGTTTCTGTGCAGCTGCAAGGTCATCGTCCTCCCTCTGCCACCACACACACACACTCACACACAATGACGCTGATTCCAAAGTGTTATCAGTTGCTGTGGTGCTAAAAGTGTGTGAAAGGATCAGACTGCATGGAGAGAGGGGTCACAGGTCAAAGAGGGTGTCATGTTTGTGTCAGTGTCTGGTGAGAACTCCTCGAGTGGAACCTCTAATATAAATACACTGACAGCCGCATGGTGAGGTGTGTGTTTGTAAGATTTCGACCCTGACATGCGCTAGTGAGTATGTAGCTCAGACTCTATAGTGCAGGAAGAGGCAGTTATTTTGGTAACGTGAGTCAGAGAGACATACAGATACAGACACAGAGAGCATTTACAGTCACTTTTGTCTGGTCACAACGCGTCCATTGTTCTTTACACTGAGTGAAACTGAGAAGAGAGCAGGGTAAAGAGGGATGTGATGAGAGCATATCTCCCCACTCAGGATGAGCCGTTCTGGGACGGAGTTCCAACAAAGCCTCCTGGATGTATGAAGAGCCCCAACTACTGTGTGTGGAGCATGTCCAGGGAGGGAGGAAGAGAGAGGAAATGAGAGATTTACTGTTATTATGTTGTTAATAGACGATTGAGGGTTATTCAATCTGCATTTCATTCTAACTTTAACACTGACTTGGGCACTTGTTCAGATGGTAGAAATGAGGACTTTAAGGCATTTTGGCACACACACATACACTGCTCTCCCCTCACACACACACACACACACACACATCCCCTAAGGGTTAGTCAAGTGCCAATGATTAAATATTGGATGCTTTGATCTCTGGTCTTTGTCAGTGGCCAAACTCAGCTCAACACACTGGCCACTTTGTTCTGTTGTGCAGAAAAGATCCAGCCCCAGACATCATGAGCACAAAGGGTGTTTTGGAGGAAACATGGAGATGTGTCATTTTCAACACATCCACCAGCTTTTAAAGATGCGTGTTGCGATTTTTGACATTCTTGCACGGCTTTATGATTGGGTTTCTGAGATGACATGTGATGGAGCGGATGGAAACAAATGCGGTCTGTGGAAGCAGACGGTCGTGAGAACGTTTATCAGTGTGATTAGGGGGTTAGGCTGCGGTGTCCAGGATGTGGGGTCACCTGGTATGTGAGTGTGTTTCTGTGGTTGTCTCAGTGGCTTCACCATCTGGCTGTGTAGATGGAAAATATATTTTTACCACATGGGAGGTAGACCTCTATGGTTTCTGCTAATGTTATTGAGACGTGTGTGTGCCTGCATGTAGTTTTCATTTAAATCACTCCATTCCTCTTCCTGTATGTTTAAGTGCTAGACTCACCAGTCACACACTTACTTATTAGTAGCTTGACTCCTCCACTCCCTTTTATCTCATCTCCACTTCTTTGCTTCTGTCTGACACACAATCAAATCACTATTACTCATGTGACCTTTGACCCCTGATTCTTGCCTGAGCGCATGAATGATGACCTGGTTTTTGTGTTGCAAGAGATCAGAAAGCTCTTATACTAATGCACTGTCAACAAAATTAGTGTCCCAAATACCACTCTCCTCTCTCTCCTCTCTCTCCTCTCCTCTCTCTCCTCTCCTCTCGTCTCCTCTCGTCTCCTCTCCTCTCCTCTCTCTCCTCTCCTCTCCTCTCCTCTCCTCTCCTCTCCTCTCCTCTCCTCTCCTCTCCTCTCCTCTCCTCTCCTCTCCTCTCCCCCCTCTCCTCTCCTCTCCTCTCCTCTCCTCTCCTCTCTCTCCTCTCCTCTCCTCTCCTCTCCTCTCCTCTCCTCTCCTCTCCTCTCCTCTCGGCCATCCAGGCCAGCAGGCTGATAATTGATGCATCTATTATTGATTAGCTCGGCCTCCCTTCCCTATTAGCCTCTATTACTATCTGGCTCACAAATGGACAAGCGGCTAGCTTGGTGCTAAAACCTGTTTTCTGAGTATCTATTCGCTCTTTGTATTCTGTATGTCCTATACAGACAATATATGTGTATGTAAAATGATTGACAGCACACCAATATGTATGAGACAAGAAATGAAAATGTATGAATCATCTGTGTGTATGTGGATGACGGAGAGGGAGTAAAAACACACAGGAAGCCTTGTGGTGGACAGCTGTGTAAGTGTAACATTGTTGTCCTTATCAGCAATGGACAGGAAATTGGCTCTGTTAATTATTAAACCTTTATGTCCACATATAAGGCCACTCATTGATTTTTTGTTATGTTGCACACTCACTGACCTTCTTAGTCATTATTTGACTTATAGCGTCAGCCAGAAAGTCCTCATCCATGTCACCAAAAATTAGACTGCCTTGTCACCTACAGTATTGCGTGTTTCTGGACTTTATCTTACTTTACCTTTAGGTTTTCTGTAGTAAAGCAAACATGACTGAGCATAGCAGCATAGATTTTCACAGAAAGGAGATCAGAAAAGTTTGTGTTATACATAGATACATGAATCTAAACTTGTGGATACAGTGGCGTTTGGGTGTGTGTGTGTGTGTGTGTGTGTGTGTGTGTGTGTGTGCCACCAAATGCAGATGCTGGGTAGAACTGTGCAGTTTCTGCTCTTTTTATGAGAAATGTGTGGGGTCTCTGTGTGGTTTTGTGTGCAGCTGATAAACATTCGTAGTTAACTTTAAGACATAAGAACTGCAATTAGTGTTCTTCTGCAAAGAACTGCAAGGGAAATTAAAGCTGCTGCATGGATTTTCCACTTCCACAGCGGTTATAGTGCGATATAGCTGCGATCAGCCTGTGTCCATGTGTGTTTGTGTGAGTATACGTGTGGTTGTCTATGTGCCACAGCCTAAATCTAATGAGCACAAATGGAGACCAACAATTTAGCAGCCACCTGCCAAACACATGAAAAACATCTGTTTGTTTTTGTGTGTGTGTGGATGCATGTCTGTTAGTGTGTGTTTGTGTGTGCGTGTGTGCTTAAAGGTCCCTGTGGTGTTGGCACATGTGGGTTAATCTCACGCCATTTGATTTTTGCCCAGATACCTCTCTCTCATGCTGTTTCTGTCCATTTAACTCTACGTTTCTGTCCCATTTTCGATCAGTCTCCTGTTGGTTAGGCCGTACCCAGGGGGAAACATCTGCAGCAACAATATTACACAAGTGAACACTTGTCAGTCAGAAAGGATAAAATCTTCCTGCTGTCTCTTCCTCCTGTAAATTCCCTGGAGGAGGGAATTTGATGTAGTTTATTACAAGCAGTGACATTGATAGTTGTGCACATCTTTTTAAGCTTTCAGCGCTTTGAACACTTCCTCTGTGATTGATCCCTGTAGAGGAATTCTCTTTTCCATTTATCCCTCTGCAGGGAGGTCAAAGGTCAGCTGCAGAATAGCAGGCCAAGAGCTGATTGCAATACAGTGTCTTGCACTTCAGTTCAGTGAATGTAGTCTACAATGGGGTGTTTAAACTCTCAGCTGAATGACGTCATTACTAACCACTTGGACACACTGTCATCACCAGAGCACAGGAGATGTACAGAAATAGATTTCCAGAAGCTCGTACAAAAGTGTTGCAGGTGGAATAGAAACCTTTCTGGATCAAAAGTATTGAATGCCAAGCACAGTCTATCAAATAAGGAAAATTTCAATTGTAAAAAGTTTAATGTGCCATGTACTGTACTAAAATGACTCATTGTGGCAGTGTTAAAAAAGCAAGTAACTTAAATCGTGGGTTGGCAAATGAAACGATGTGAGATGGAAAACTTACAATTTGGTTGAACTGCACATAATTCTCGCCCCTACCAAGACCACAGTGTGTAATGTGGGTTGATATTTTAGCCTCTTTCCAAGGGTTCACAAGGCAAAAAAGGCACAGCACAATTGTTCTAGTGTAATAGATGTTATGGCTGCTCCTGCTGTGTTTGGCTTTAAAGAGGCATAGACTGTCTCACTGTTTAGTCTGAATTCACCGGCCAGAACCTAAACACAGGCAGACAGGTGAGCATTTGTGTTCCTTTGTGTGACAGATGTTAGTGTATTATACTGTAACAAAGGTTTCCACACAGATTTACTCTGGGTTTTGACACAATTTCAGGGTTCATATCAGACTTCTTTCCACAGATCGATCGATGAAGTCAATACTATATATAAAAGGCCTGATATTCCTTTATATGAAATGGTTCATGATTGTGTAGGATCCCATGCTGAGATATTTATTTTATGCAACAGGGTGGCTTTATTATATTCAGCAGTACAGTCTTATTTACTGTACAGTAAGATAAAATTAACAGGATAGTGTTGATTCAATGACTCATTCATACAGAAACTCTCTCTCGCAAACACACTAGGCTTTGTACAGTATACACACACTTCATGTGTGAGGGCTGGTGAATGCTGCAGGCACCAGCATCTAAACTAACACACACACAGACACGCACACACACACAGACAAACGTGCACAGACAACGCTCCCACACTCACACATGCACATGCTAATCCTGCAGGGCATGGGCGAATTTAGGGCAAGCCTGATTAGTAGTGCTACTGCTTATCACCCAGAGCCAGAGAGAGAGAGAGGGAGAGAAAGAGAGAGAGAGAGAGAGAGAGAGGTGGGAGGGAAATTGAGTGAAGGGGGTGAGAGTTGAAGGTATAGCGATGTGCATTCACACAAAGGAATTTTTTTGCAGTCAGTATGAAATCATCCAAATATGAACACACACCACGGGATACCGATACATACGCAGAGGAAGAAGTAGAGTAGTGGAGCTTTATGTGATGAAGTGGGCAATCAGCCACTGTGACCTTGGACCTCCTCCTCCCCTCTATAAACCTGCTCCATCTGTATTCCTGCCTGTCCTGGTGTCCTTGTATCCTTTACTTTCTGATGCCCGGTCCCCTTCATCTTCTCCACTCTTCCCCTTTTCTCCTTTCTCAACCAGTTTTCTTTATACTTGGTAATCCTCCACTTCCCTCAGGACTGTGTAAGTGTGTGTGTGTGTAGGCGTGTGTGTGCGTGTGTTGCTGCTCCCAGTGAGGCAGAACCTCAGAGGAGAGGCCAGTGTTGTGTGTCAGGGTCATTTGGTGTTTTTGATGTCTTCACCTTAGAGTTGAAGAGAAGGAAGGCCAGATACACACTACAGAGTGGGTAATACGGCACATTTACTATGTGATATAGGATATATAGGATGTAAATGGTTTAGGAGTTGTAACTGGGGGCTTTATTAATGCTAATAAATCATTTAGCATCACCTCCACACGTCCTCAACAGTCATAAAATGTTTCTTGCTGAATTACTTAAGTTAAAAGCCACCTTGTTAAACACAACTCTTACGTCCTTTAGCTCACTTTGTAATAGTCTTCACATGGTGTGTTTTTTCAGTTTGGTGTTTTTCTGTTGAGAAATCAGCTTACTGACACTCTGCTCTGATAGGACACGCTGTTTTCTCATTTAGATAGTCACTTCTGGGGCAAAATTGGTTTTATATTTAGTTAAGTGGCAGTAAAATGTTTTACAAACTCTTACATTTGACTTGATGAAATTTGCAGACACATTGGCACACAGGCAATTGTTTACTGAGCCTCTAATAAATTATCTAAGTCAAAGGGAAATTAAGCCGTTAGAAAGACGTTGCTTCAAGGCTCTGTCAAGTGTAGCTGTGAGTTAAGAGTGACCTTGTTTGTTTTGTGTGCTGTCCTGTATTTTGTATAAAGTGTTTCCTCAAGTATTGACCAGGGTCTTTATTTACTAACTGCAGAAGGGATCGGGCTTTTATTTGAAGCAGACTTATATTAGTGACAGGCCCATATATAAATCTCTCTGTTTGATAAGTACATTTCAGTATGAAGCCTCCTTTTTTCTTGATCTGGTCCCATTTTTCCCTGTTAAAGTTTTGTAAATGCTTTATGCTGTTACTGCACAGTTTGACAGGAACATGAACACACAGACACAAGCAGTGACTGAAATGCAAGTAAAAACACTGACAATCAATAATCATGAACAACAAAGTGTTGAAAATAGCATGTTTATATTGCAGATTTAGTTTTTGAAGTGACGGAATCCTGTTTTATGTTTAACTGCCATGCACTTTATGTAATAAGCACCGGGAGTTTGTCCACCTTGTTTTTCTCCAGGCCTTTATGTGGAGCTTTTATTTATATTTGTTTGTGTGGGCCACACCCCAGGCCATTATTAACTTTCATTCGACTACTGGCTTTTATTTGAGGACATATGCATAATATATACATTGTACAGTTTATGATTTAGATATGAGATTGATACTGGCATGTATGGTATTGCATTCAATCTTTAAGATAGATGAAGTATTGCACTTACCTGCCTGCAGTATGTCTCTTTGTTCACTGTTGCATGATTATAAGTAAATGAACACAGAAAATACATTTTTAAACTTCAAGTGTGTCCTTACATCCAGAAATGTCACAGAGATGTTATGCTTTAGCCTCTGTAGCATTCAGCTGCGTGGCTTTATGGAGTGACTGATGCTAACAGAAGCTAAATGATTATCAGTCTCTCTGTAGATCTAGCGAGCACACAGCTTTGATGCTTTGAGGCTTTTGTGAGATCCGTCTATCTACTGAGAAGAGGCTGAAATTGACCATGACTACTACAAGAGAAGGCTTGTCTTTGTCTTTTCACTTAATCTCTCTTGATCTCAGTCGCACATATGAGATAAATGAGACTATGTGATGGTTGTCAAGCCAAAGTTAGAGAAGAACAAGACGTCTAGAGGAGGATATTTCATCTCAACAACGGTGGCACGCCACGCTATTTATGTTTAATTTTGCATTTTCAATTCACATAGTTAAACATCCTTTGTTGAACGCTCTGGCTCCATCTCTGTCTCACTTTAACACACTCTAGAAACTCCTCTTGAGACAGGATATGCCTGAATAGCAGACTTCTGGCATCAATCAAAGCAAAGACAATGAGCCACTTAGGAACAATAAGAAGGGGTTAACCAAACATCACACACACACAAACACAAATGCATTTTTAGTAACCATTTTCATCATCTGGATGCTGGAAGAGACATTGTATTTTTCTTGTTATAAATTATATTCAAATTAAGCTACCATTTATAATAAACTTCACCATGTCTGTGCAGCAGCCAGAACACATTCAGTGGAAGTCAATGTCATTTTTTAAACGTAATGATAGTGGCTGCCTTCCTTTGGGGGATTGGTTGTGTGCATACTCAAAATGTACTGCACCACTTGCTAGAGATGCATTCAGACCCATAAACAGTGGGGGCAGTACATCAGGATGGAAAGTAAGCTCAGCTGCAGACTCTGAACAAAAGACAGCAATCAGGGCGGAAAAGTTTTGTAAACTAATCTACTACGCCACTGCCACTTTTTCTGTGAGGACATGACATATTCTATGTACACACAAAGCATGTGTGGAGGTGTGCAAACACTGACACTCACGTCACAGCTGCCTGTCTGGGTATGTGTTGGTAAAAATCAAGCATGTCACAATAGCAGAGCTTCAGTTATAAAGTAAATGCTTAGCTATATTTTGTGTAGGAATAATGGAATAACTAATTTATATGAAACACAATCATTTATGTTATATTTTAAAAACCACATTCAAGTGTTACACCTGCATTAGAATATATGAGAGGAGGGTCGTCTCATGTTGGATGATGCTAGTCGTCTGCTGTCATAATGCTTGCTGAAGTGTTAGCATGGAGCAGGAGAGCGTGCTAATGGGTATACCATCTAATGGGACAATCTGCCCAAAACGCTGGTGTATTCCTTTAACCTGTGGAGTCCATCTGTCTGGCTGCTGCTGAACAATTCAGAGGAAACAGCAGCTGGAAAGTGGCACTGAGCTGAGTGGATGATAGTGCTATAAATGTGTGTTTCTGTGTGGGACTGTGTTGATCATGCAGCTGTGTCCTGTCTCACCATAGGGGCTGTGTGTGTGTGTGTGTGTGTGTGTGTGTGTGTGTGTGTGTGTGTGTGTGTGTGTGTGTGTGTTAGAGAGTGTGGGGGCCGGAGCATGTGTGTGTGTATGCCTCTCTGCATCTCTTCTCTCCATCCCGTCAGTTTTGATTGACAGATGAAGGAGGGAGGTGTATAATTTATCACTTCCTGGTTGGTCCAATCCCACAGTGCCCTGCAGCCAGAGACCAGAGTTGGTCCCCCAGAGCAAAAGCCAGTATATTAAACCCTTAATGGACATGCCACACACACACACACACACACACACACACACACACACACCACAGACTGTGTTGGTCTCCCTCCCTGGCT
Source organism: Pempheris klunzingeri (assembly GCF_042242105.1). NCBI lineage: Eukaryota > Metazoa > Chordata > Actinopteri > Acropomatiformes > Pempheridae > Pempheris > Pempheris klunzingeri. Next base: position 12,603,144 of record NC_092034.1, read on the forward strand.
GCCTCTCAGTCATGTTTAATTTATAATGAATGAATGATTCATGGAGGGGGAGAGGATTTTGTATTTTAGGACTGCTTATTCATTTATACTCACACCAGTCGCTTTTAAAATATACCCTGGGTGGGATTGTTTTATTTTTAGTGTGTGTAAGGTTGCCAGGTTTTCTAAACACATCATCCATTCGGTTCCTATATCAGTTCCTAATTTTGAGGTAAATCCAGCATTTTGTCTGTTGTCCGAGTTCACATGCACATTCACAACATCATGTTGCTGATAACCACTTTAATAAGCACTGCTCTATTTTTAATATTTATTCATCCAGAGGTTTGTGATGGTCTGTGTGGCGTGCCTCTTCTTTACACACTAACACTTGGCTTCAGTTACATTCTTAAAGCTGCACTAATCAATCTTTTTATAGTAGCAAGTCAAATCAAATGAGTGTGACACGTGAAAAGGGTTGCTTGAGCTTGAGACTAAAGAGTGCAAACCTGCACTTCCCCTGAGCTTCACAATGCTGTTTTAGCCCATTGTTTTCATGTCAGTGTTTTGGTTCAGTCATGCAGCTGTCATGAGCAGGCAGCTGATTTCAGTGAAATACCTCTGATAAACTCTGATAAAGCTCTGTACACTACCTGCCTGGCACCAAACAGCACCAGACAGACAAAGTTAGCAATGCACGAGTAAACATGGTGGAGAATTTAACAGCCAAAGAGCCAGATATATCCCTCAGAGGTCGGTGGAGACCAAAACCAGAGTTAAACACGTTGCTGTGTGCTCTTAGTGTTTTGCTGCCAAAGTCAAAGTTTATATTGATAACGGTTTGAACTTTGCAGAAACATTAAATTGTCTCAAGGTAGTTAAGTAGACTGCATTTGCTGTAGGCAGCAGCTGCATTTTGGATGGCCATATCGTAAGTCCCACTTTTACGTCCCTCGCAGTCTCTTCTATAGCATAGAGCACAGTTTAGACGTTTCAGTGATATAGACACAAACTCGGCCTGCTGTTCTTTGTTTCAACATGTGTCCTTTTACACACATCACATATGAATGTGCACTGCATGTGCAAGACACACAGGCAGGAGGCAATATTTGATACATGGTGAGCTGCAGGCTCCTGCTGTCACAGAGGAGGCCTTTACCCAACCTGCAGAGTGCCCCCTCTTCCCGTGGGACACCTGTCAAATCAAATTTATTCATAAAGTGCTTCTAACAAACAGCTGTGCATGTCATCGTGAAGATAAAAGACAAACAGGAGATTTGAAAACAAGAAACTGCATGTTATACGTCTCTCTGAGGCATGCGTCAGGACTTTTTTTGTGTGTGTGGATGTGTAGGGTGAGGTGTGCGTGAGAAGGGCAGATGGTGTAGCTCTAGGAATCATCTCTCTACATTAGGGTGCACAGCAGGTGGTGGCACTGTGCTCACATGTGTGTGCATATAATATGTGTGTGTATGTGTCGTCGTGTCCTACACAGGACCAGTGTACAAGGACATCTCTCCAGACCTTGCCTTTGGCCTGTGTCACTAACACTCATGTCTACTTCTGTGCGTGTGTGTTTATGTGCGTGTGTGTTTATGTGTGTGTGTGTGTGTGTATTGGACCAGTAGAAGGACGCAGGCTGTGAAGTGAGACTGAAGAAGTGATGTCTTTTAGTGATGTGAGGCTGCAGGGTGATGAAAGGATGGATGGATGACAGAGCAGATGAAGAGAAGTGACAAAGGGGACAAAAATATGAAAAGAAGAAGTTGCCTGACTTTTTTATCTCCTTCAGCTTTCATTTGAAGACGCTTTGATTGACAGATTGAGGAAGGAAGTGTTTATTTTATTAGCTTGGGGTGTAAAAGTGGAAGAACGTACTAAACTACAAAAACTTTTAATCAAGGGCAACACAGAGAAACTTCCCAGATGCATGCATTATACTGGCAGCTTTATTGTACTTGAGGAACAGGAAAACAAATGTGTGTGTCTACTTCTGTCTGTTCTTCGCCTCTGCTTTAACAGACTGTGATCTTGCTCCTCACATTGGCTAATTTTCAGGAAGTGCAGGCCCTCTGCGAGCAAATCAGAGCGAGGCTTGCTTATTTGACTGCCTGGAGGCTTTTAGCCGAGCAGATGGCTCCTTAGTGAATGAGAAATGACATTCATGTGAAATGTTACGGGAAACAGACACAGACTGACTGGATGAGGGAGTCTGGATGGAGGTGGGGGGTGAAGAAAATGTCTGTGATTCAGTTACAGGCAGATGTCAGTGTTTTTTATTTTTTTCCTCAACAGAACAGCACAGACAGGCTCTAAGTGGAAAACCATGTCAACGCCGAGTGCCATTTATCAGAATATCCTAATATGGTACTTTGAGTCCCATCCACCATAACGGGAACAGAGGGTGATTGTAGCAGTTTAAATCTTTCAGTCAACAGCTGCCAACTAGGGGTCATGTTCCTCAAAGGATTTTCCACAAGCTGTATCCCCTTTCGTGTAATTTGGTAAATGTATCAAGTGTAGAGTAAATGTAGAATTATGAGTTAACTGTCTTCCTTTTAGCAATTATCTTAATGAAGGTGGATAAATAAATGCTGCTTTTATCTCATTTGTGCCTACATCAAGCTGCTCTTGTTTGTTTTCCTGCTAAATATTAGTGTGTTACATTGTCGCCTCCTCACCTCTGCCTGCAGAATAGTGCAGGGTGCACGCATGAGTGCTTTTGTTTCCTCCTTTCTTCTCCCTTTCTCTGAATTCCCACATTATCAGGTGAGTTAGAAAAGTCCAATACGGACAGAAATGCTGTACTCTCTCCTTTCTCCCATTTTTTATTATTCAATTCGGTTGCACACGAAGTAGAGGAGAGTGTGTGTGAGTGTTTGTGAGTGTTTGTGAGTGCGTGTTTGAGTCTGTGTGTTTATAGAGATAAGGGTTAAAACATCTTAAGCTCAACTATGTGGGGCATAATTCATGAGCAACTAAAAATACAGTTTAGAGTTACATTAACTGATTTCTGAGAACGTTGCAGGGAAGCACTCCTGATATACCAACAGCTTATCAGGTGCTTATTGCTAACATGCTCGCTAAGAGTTGCCTGCGTAGCCATATCCAGCAATGTCACATAACATTAACACCTTCTCAGTCTGTTTTGGGCCTCTTTCATATTATTTTGACAGTGATACCGATAAATTAATATATGTGAGTACATATTTATACACATATTTTTTCCATAAGCGCTTAAGATAACATAATTTTAATAAAGATCTTCATCAGTCATGTGTCAAATATGGATCAATTCATCTTGCACACATGTTTCCACATGTGTGCAGTTGATGACTAACTCATTATCTTATATCAAGTTGTCTGACTGTTTGCCCAAACAAGGCGTGGGCTTTGTTATTGTCATTAGTCATGTTTTATTAATTGTTCGTTGGTGCAAACACTGAGTAATGTGTGATGAGTAATATGTGATGTATTCTTTTACTCTTGTTGTGTTGTTTGAGGTTAAATTAACATCACAGGCTTTATTCATTAGCATTAGCATTCTTTAATCTGCTCCCTGATGAGTTCAACTGTGGAACAGTGAGTTCCTTTCTTTGTAGTGTTTGTGTGTTTCATTGGGATGCGGTACGATTCAGAAACCAATCACTGGCTCCACCTTCATTGGACACGAGTTTCTCCTGTTTCCTGTTCTCACACTGAACATTTCTGACCTTTTACATGAAAGTCACCAAAGGTCAGCATTGTAGGACTTCAAAACAGCAGCCAAATCCTTCATACACACACACACACACACACTCTCTTACCAGCACTCATACAGCTGTGCTCTTTCCTCCCAGCAGCTGGGACATGAACACACACACACTCACTCACACACACTGATATGCTTTGTCCTGCACTGGATGACAGCGTTGGAGGGAGAGTGACAACAAGGGCTGAAACACAATTCCAAAGCTTTTGGGATTTGATTCATGTGATAGATTTGAGATTAAAGAGACAAATATAGCAGGGATTACACACCATGCGCTATGCAAAAGATCAATTCATTATTTATTATATATCAAGATAATGCATAATTTAGTTTATTGTATTTCGGCTCAGCAGTGGATTTGACTCTGAATTAATAAATGTGGAAGCTTAAAATAGAAGTAAATAGATGGAAATCCAGAAGGATGTATGTAGTGTAACGATACAAAAACGGAGAGAAACGGAAGCAAGTTGATATTTGTCACAAAAAAAGTGTGTGAAAGGACAGGGTGAAACGAGGGTCACTCTCATCTCTCTCGCCTTTTCTCATCCCTCATTCCTTCATCTATTTAAACCTCTTGTTGGGAATATGGTGTTTGATTAATCTCATCTTGTCAGCCATTTATTCTTACTATTACATGGCTAATGGAAGCACTAATCATATTTATCTTTAGATCTTGCAGCGCACTTTCCTGTAAATCTCAGTTGCTTCCAGCTCTGAGTGCTTCCTCTAGAATTGTTGCTGGATGATTGACAGCAGGACTAATATCTCATGAATCTTGAAAATCTCATCCTCCTTTTCTCCTTTTCGTCTTCAGACAACATCCTTGGTCCGGACAGGTTCAGGGGCGTCACCAACTTCAGCACCTTTCTACTGGACCGCTCATCAGGCGTGCTGTTCCTGGGTGCCCGGGATGCCATACTAGCTGTGGACACCAACAAACTGGACCAACAACCAAACATGGTAGGAGGGGTGTGTGTGTGTGTGTGTGTGTGCTGAGTGAGTGGTCGTTATATTCCTTTATCTGTAAGAAAGGTGCCACATTAATGCCTGTATGTGAAGGGATGCAGTGACTCACAGCATCTAAAGAACAGGAACATTGCTTGTTGGAGTGATGTGATGAGTCTAAACACTGACTACTAATCAGCAACTGATGAGCAAGTGACGATTTTCTCTTGTTCCAGATTGTTTGGGATGTGCCGGAAGAGAAGAGGAGGTCTTGTGTGGCAAAGGGAAAGACAGAGGTAAGAACTGTGTGTGTGTTTCTTTCCCATCGGCGCAGCACCTGTATTCATTCTTTTAACTGTCGAAATGGTGCTACTGACACACATTAATGCCTGTGTGGTTATGCACAGGCATTCATTTTCGCTAAAATTTCTGAAAGCTAAACCTCAATAGATGCGAGGATTCAGATGTGATTAGAAGCTATCAAATCCCAACACTAGTATAATGATATTTCCATCTTTAAATATAACTTTTTTCCAAGAGGCCTCAGAGATGTGAAATGAGCGAGTTCATGGGCCTTTATTTTGTGCTCCAGCATGGACGTGTGTGTGTGTGTGTGTGTGTATGTCACGACCTCGTGCTGTTAGGCATCGGATGGGAAGTTCTGGGATTCATGCCAAGATTTCATCAGGGGTGTGTGTGTGTGTGTGTGTGTGTGTGTTCGTGTACAGAAAGACAGAAAGAGAGTAAGAGTAAGTGAGAGTGCGTGAAGTCACAGATGTCCAGTAACTGTCTGTGGAAAGTGATTAAATAGAGCGTACGGTACACTCAAGTTGCACATCTCATTGTGCTACGACTGCAACAGGAAATCAACCAAAGTGCTTACAGTGAACTAACAGCACACTGGAACTGAGTTTGTTCAGTAATGTCTTACTGATTCATTGGTTTACCGGCCAGTACCAGCTTCAGCATCACGTACCAGCTTCAGTGTTCAGATTACTCTAATGACCTGATGATGCTCAAAAATGTGCGAAAAATGCCTTTAGTCCAGCAAAATGAAGTCACATCAAAAGATAAACAAAGCCAATGGAAGGTCAGCATATTAACAGAGGGGAGGCGCAATTAGTTTTGGCCCATTTTGTACAAACATAACAGCACAGTTTTCTGCTGTTGGAGGAGATAGAGGGGTGAAAGACTGATGATGGGGGAGTGTGTTTTTTTCTGAGAACGCATTGATTACACGATTACATGCGAGTCAGAAGGATAAAGGAGAAGGAGACAGGGAAGGAAATAGGAAGAGGAAGAATGATACACGGGAGTGAGCGAGGAAGCATGAGGAGAAGGACTAGAGAGGAGAGACAAGTCAATAGACTCAACAAGGAACTACCTTGAAGTTGACCCAGAGAGACGTGTGTGTGTGTGTGTGTGTGTGTGTGTGTGTGTGTGTGTGTGTCATGCAGAACTACAGACTCAGAGAGAAAAATTAGGACAAGTTAGCAGGATTACACAACCCTAACCCCTCTGCTGCCATCTGAAGCATGGTACTAAACACAGGAGATCAGGGATGTTGAAATAGATAAAACACTTTTTCACTAGAAATTTAAGGTAATCACTGAATCATTTCTAAGGCAGAACAACACATCATGAATGTGTTAATGATCCACCAAATCCCATTTTAACTGTCATTGAGTTCATTTACGTGTCAACAGCTGTTGACTCACCTGTGATTATTATTTGGTGTTGACTGGAGAGGAGTTTTCCTTTCATAGAATACATTCAAGTTTGTGCTGTGGAGGTGGTACAGTGGTTTCATCTGAGCTCTCAGCTGAGAACAGCTGCCTGCTGCGGTCCAGTAAAGTTGCAGGCCCGAAAACCAACACAATGAGCGGAAAGATGCTGAAAGTCTGCGCACAACTGAGGGATTTGTCACTACAAACTGTGTGCGTCACTTTACCCGTGATGGTTTGATCCATGCATGATATGAAAATAGAGATTATAGCAGCGTGAATGGAGGTTCAGAGAGGAGCATGAAGTGAAGAGAATTTCCATGTCCACACACACACACACACACACACACACACACACACGTAATTCCCTGTAATTACAGTAAACCTGCTCTCAGTAAACAAGTATTAGTTAGCATGGTGGCAGGACATTTAACTTCCACAGTGAGCTCTAAATCTACAGAAGCTAATGGAGGCACAATAATAATTATAATCTTCAACACACTGACTAGAATAGAATAAAATAGAATAGAGTTGAACAGAATAGAGCCATTTGATTCACCCCAGGCCAGTGTGTGAATGAACATCATTAGTATGAATGAGGATAATTTGGACCAATGAAATGGCTAATCCCAAGATGATCCCATTGTTACCAGTCTGAGCTCTCTTTCTCGCTCTCCGGCTCCCTGTCCATCTCACGTGGGACAGCACCAGTGTGAGGGCGGGTGGGGGCTGATTTGGGTGAAATGATCTGGGCATCAGAAGGGATCAGGTCTCTATGGGGCGAAGGTGACTCAGGCCTGGAGCTCATCCAAGATGACATGCAAGCTTACTAAAAATCGCCTGCGTCATGGTTTCATGGTAACTGGGGAGGGACAATAGAGGTGTTTTTCCATAACAGCTGTGGACTGAATATGCATGACCAAAGAGAGGAGGGATAAAAAAAAGAGAAGGGAGCTCAGCAAATACATCATCCATGAGCAGTGTTTTTGTGTATTGTTTATGCATGAAAATGAGTGGTCTTCAGTTGCAGTGTGCATGTGTGTTTTAGTGGGTTGGTCTCTGCTGGTAGCACTGGGGGTCTCGAGTGTCTCTCCCAGCAGTGGGGGTCTCCAATTTCCAATCAGAATCATTGATACTCCGACTGTCCTCAGTATTGCAGTCTTTCTCCTAAAGCTCTGTGTGGTTCATCAGGAACATTTCTGCTCACAGACTAAAACAGACATGATTTGGGTTCTAAGGCTGGATATCTACAGTATGTTATTTGTGACACTCACTGTAACAAAGTGATCACAGCACTAAACACTGGTACACTGAGAGTAACACTGATTTTTAGCTCAGACATTGTACTTTATCATGTATCAAGTTAACCCTTTCTACTGTTACTGAAACTGAATGTCCTCTTTTACATCATATCTTTTATGATGCTGAAACTGACCCAGTCCATTTATAATCTAATGCTAAATCTATTAGATAGATGCGTACAGTATACAGTGGAAAACAGATTTTATTTAGCTCTAAAGTTCTTTCTTGCTTTCTTTCTTTATTTCTGGGTGTTTGTCTCCCCCTGCAGGTCGACTGTAACAACTACGTTCGTCTGTTGGAGTTTCTGGACGACGGGCGCGTCTACGTGTGTGGCACCTACGCCTTCGACCCCCAGTGTGCCTTCCTGGTCAGTTAGTGTGTGTGTGCGTGCGTGCGTGTGTGTGTGTGTGTGTGTGTGTGAGGCCTTCCTCCTTCCTTCCTTGTCTGCATTTGTGAATTTGTATTTGAGTAAGACATTATAGGGCAGATCTATGCATGAGAATCTTATGATCTGTGGTACCATTGTGCACACATACATGCACACACACACACACACACACACACGCTGTTATCCAATCACTGTGGTAAGATTTAGTCAGACTCCTTGACACAGCTTTAGAGTCACAAAAGCTTTTAACTCAAAAAGAGCATGAATAGAGTCAATTGTAATGACATTTTAAGCAGACACCCCGTAGAGGTCAAATTAATTTAAGTAATTCATTTAGAGGATAATAAATCACAAGCCAGCTGTGAAGAAAGAAAAATCTACATACTTACAATCAATCAGTGTTGCCCTTGTAGTCCTAACTTATCCCTTTCCTTTCCTGTCGTTCTCCAGGAGCTCTCCTCCTTCACCCTGGAGAAAACTGAGGATGGGGGGGTGAAGATGGAGACTGGGAAGGGCAAGTGTCCCTTTGAGCCCAGTCAGCACTACACAGCTGTTATGGCAGGTGGGACTGCACAGATGAGCGTCTGACTAATCGACGGGTTCATGGACTTGTTTGTTTGTTGTCTGGCTCACCAGGTTATCGGCCTTAGATATTTCTTTTATTCAGTATTTCGGTGTGCATTACTTAAGTAGAAGTCTCCTTTGTTTAGGTGGGACCCTTTATACAGCAGCCACCAGTAACTTCCTTGGAACGCTGTTCGACATCTCCAGGGCAACGGGCCCTGAGCAGGAGCGCATCCGAACTGAGCGATCCATCAACTGGCTGAGTGGTGAGACACTCATGCGTGCTTGCACACACTCACACATTTGTAAACCCCCAAATTCATGTATGTTGACATGCACAGTGGTGTGTGTGTGTGTGTGTGTGTGTGTGTGTTTCTCAGACCCAGAGTTTGTGAGCTCTGCCTTCATAGAGCAGTCAGACAGCAGCCCGACAGGAGACGATGACAAAATCTACTTCTTCTTCACTGAGGTGGCCAAAGAGTATGACCTCTACACCAAAGTTAAAGTGCCCAGGGTGGCACGAGTCTGCAAGGTAATGCAGCGCCTTGAGAGAATGATGTATTGATCGGCTGGTTGATCGCCTCATGTATTCACCGTCTGGCCTCTCTGTCTCCCCCGGCCTGCTCAGTCTGATGTGGGAGGGATGAAGACTCTGCAACGACGGTGGACCACCTTCCTCAAGGCTGAGCTGGTGTGTGAGGACAAACCCAGCAGTCAGCGCTACAACATCCTAACTGATGTTTTCACCACGCAACACACACCGGGCGACCCCAGCAGCACACACTTCTATGGACTGTTCACCTCCCAGTGGTGAGCTGAGGAACAAGCAGGGGCGAAGGGAAAACCAGAGCTTCTCTCTCTCAAAAACTGTGATCTTCATAAAGGAAGAACAGTAAAAGCTATACTGTAGGGTATATATATGTAAAGGATATTAGGGAACTAAACTCTTAGTAGTAAAGCTCATAGAACAGATCCTGTGTGTCAAAGTGATGGTTGGGCCAACATTTTGAGGAACAGGCATTTTCAGGACAATAATACCATTTTCATATTAGTCCTTTAAATATGAAGCTCCATCCAGGAGCTAAGCTTAGCATAAACACTGGATGCATGGGGAACTGGCTCGTCTGGCTCTGTCCAAAACCTCTGAAGCTAATAAACATGTTTTACCACATTTGTTTACTCCATACAAAGAGTTACTACAAGACAGAGCTATGCTAGCTATTTCCCCTTGTTTCCAGGCATGATTTAATGCTGACCGGTCTTTCTTTTTCTTAGGGAGCATGAAGAGTTATCGGCAGTGTGTGTGTTCAGTCTGTCTGACATCAGTAAAGTGCTGGATGGTCCCTTTAAAGAGCTGAAGAAGACCTGTGAGAACTGGATCAACCCTGAACCTGTTCCCACACCAAGGCCTGGCCAGGTACAGTGTACTATCACCATTCTTCTCTATACTATGCCTTTCCTGCTATATTTACTTTAATGATTAACAAGTTACTTTTCCCCCTTCCTTGTGTATTTTATAGTGCCTGAACAATGCTTTGAAGACTGAGGGGTTCGAGTCGTCCCTGAAACTCCCTGACAAGGTGTTGACATTTGTGAGGGACCACCCCCTGATGGAGAACAGTGTCACTGCTGCACCCCTGCTGGTCCGAAAGGGAATCAGATACACCAAGCTGGCTGTGACGCAGACGGGCAGAGGAGAGGAGCAGAGAGGAACTGTGCTGCACCTTGGAACAGGTGAGGGAGGACGAGGAGGCTGGGATCAGAAGAAAGGGGAATATATGTAAGACAGAAAATGTGAAGAGATGAAGTCAAACTGGCAGATAAAAGTTGAACTGCGATTTAGATTGTGATACGAAATAAACTGAATGAAATGTTATAAATAAGGGAAAAAAGGGATTTATTCTTCAGCGTGTGTTTGTGTGCGTTGCAGACCGGGGAGAGCTCCACCGGGTGGCAGTAGTGGGCCAGAACGCCACCCTACTGCAGGAGATTCCTCTGTTCACCTCAAAGGAGCCTGTCAACAATATTTTACTGCACCAGGTAGAGCATTTGCACATTCGTTTACACACACACTGCACAAACACACAGACGCATATATTAATCTCCAGTGCTCAGAAGTATCCGTGCTTTCTCTCAGTGACTCTGTCATGGCTCTGTCATGTTTCCAGGGCCGGGCTCTGGTGGGCACCCCTCTGTCTCTGGCTCGGGTCCCGGCTGAAGGCTGCGCTCTGTATCCCAGCTGTGAGGTGTGTGCCAGAGCCAGAGGACTGGGCTGTGAGTGGAGCATAAATGATGAAGCCTGCAGGCCCACAACGCTACAGTGAGTACTACAGCAACAGACCACCAAAGTAGAGGCACACAGCAGCAGTATTGGTTTGGTTATGTGGAAAAACGGGCACATAATTTTCTTTAGTGCACATTCATTCATCATCGTGTGTATTTTCTTTCAAACCTTTAAAAATGACTTTTACACCTTCACACACCTTTTTAGTTATAGCATTAAAGTAACATGGTAATGTAAGAAACATACATGGAACTGTAGTTGTCTATCACATCATAATTATTTAAGCACTCTAACAAAAACATGTACAAAAGTGTAAGAGTGTGACCCATTTTGCGTGTGTGTGTGTGTGTCCAGGCCTGGTCCAGGTGATATCGTAGATGAGGCCTTGAGAAAGTGTGATACAGAAGAGGGTAAGTGTATCTCATTTCTATACTTTCATTTGTAGATCACTGACTGTAAACACTCTGTTACTGTTCTCCTGTTATTCACCTCTCTCCTGTCTCCCTGCTTGTTGTCTCCTCCAGGGCGATGCACCCCGTCCTTCAGGGAGCTGCGGGTTTCTTTGGGTCTGCGTCTGCTGTTGCCATGTGTGCAGCTGTCTCCCAGGCCCTGTAGCTGGGAACACCCCCCCCACAGACACACCCGGCAGCACCACTCTGACCTGGAGGTGACTGTCACAGAGGACAGCCTTGGAAAATATGTCTGCACATGCCAGGTACCAGGCATTTTTCTGTAAATTTAAAATGTAAATGATAAATTCAGGTCATTTTTATCAGCAGTCTGATTATACTTTCATTTTCACTTACAGTAAAACAAGGTGGAAACAGATTAAACAACTCTGTCTTCTTCTCTGTCATGTTGTTTTGCTCCAGGAGGCAGGACCAGGCATCAGAGACCCCACCCCCTGCCGTAGAGCAGCCTACCACCTCACAAAAGGGGGCCCCACAACTGGAGAAACAGTGGCGATAGCAGGAAGCCGTCACGTCCTGGCCATCTACATCCTTTTCTTCTGCGGGGGTTTAGCACTTGGTGCATTTCTCCTCTACTTTGTGACCCATCGGCGCAGCATTGCTCGTCAGGGCCGACACCTGCCAGATAATTCGCTGTCGTCAGAGAAGGGGCGGGACTTGCTGGGCTCGTCAGCCACGCCTCAGTCCCCCAGCAGTGCCAGCCTGCTGTCTGAGGGATTCAGATTGACAGAAAAACGGAACGGGACATCGACCACAACCACCACCACCACGCTCCACAGCAACCAGGGGAATGGTGGTCACCATGGCAACAGCTACAGCGGCACCCTGATCCACAGTAACCCCAGCAATGGCAATGGGAATGCCCTGTATGCCAACTGCAACACAAGCAGCAGTGGGCTGAAGTTCACCTCTGAAATTTTAGCTGCAGACCTGCTGGATGGAAGGACTGGGGAGAGGGGGAAGGAGAGGGGGAGGCCCGAGGGGGTGCAGAGGGAGTCGGGGGAGGACGAGGTGGATGCGGGGCTGGTGGACGGTGTAGGTGAAGGGATGAAAGGACTAGAAGAGGAGTTGGCCAGCTTTCCCATGTTTAAATCACCAGCACCACTGGCTCAGTGTGAAGAAAGTTCGATATGAAAAGTGTGACATACTATTATTATCTACTATTGATCACCACCATTTTGCATCCTCCAAATAAACTGAATATTACTGGGAGAAATGCAAAATGGCTACTGCCAAATGCCTTTGAACGGGAGCTGTGGCATGAAGAGAGACTACAGAGATATATGAGAAATATATGATAAGTTTATGCCTGAGCATGTGGCAGAGGCATGTGGAAAGAACTGCCAGAGAGGAAACGTATTCCAGGGCTGTGAGTCACTCAGGATGAGAGCCACAGCTGAATAAATGATGTAAAGATGTATATAAAAAATGTAAATACAAGCAGTGTGAACATGACTGTGGACATGGAGCTGATACGGCTCAATTTAAACATTACAAAGAATCAAAGATGAAATGTCTACATGTGTAGACATGGAAAAGCCATATTGTCTTTTTCCTTAACTTCTGTTGTTGTTTTCTCGTTCTCTTCTCCTGACGGCACTGCAAAAGAAAAGTGCACTTTGAATCTCTCAGCACCTCTCTGTCTCTCTCTATTTCTGTTCCTTTCTCTGGCGCACCACTCAAATCCCAGACCTGTACAGGTCCAAAGGCACCAAAGGACCGCTGAGCCATAGACTGCTCAGTCAGACTGCACCGGTCCTGGGCTTCAAACGCAGAGATGTCACTGTCAGAGACTGAAGAACCATAGATCCACTGCGGAGCCCTCAGATGGACTGCAGTGACTGTGACAGGGCTGTCCCTGCCTCACTGCTGCAGAGGTGAAGAGAAAGATGGGGTTGAAAGTCACCCATCTGATTTGTGTCAGTGTGAAGTCAAGGCTAACTCTTCACAGTTACTGTGACAGAAGGCGAACAGTTTTTTAGAGGTATGTGAAATCCATGTCAGCCTCATGGAATGGACCTTGCCAGACACAAAGCCACCATCACCCTGTTTTTGTGAGTGTGGATGTCAACATAAAATGTATTGTTTTTGTCATGTTGTTTTGTAATAAAGCCTAAAAAGTTACTGTTAACCCGGTATCACTGTTCCCATATTGTCTGCTGACAATCTGAATGTGACAAAGTTCAAGGATTTGAAACAAACGGTGTCATGTGCTTCTTTTACTGAAATGGACCAAACCTAAGTAAGTAAGTAAATCCTGCTATTTGCAAAAGTGTGTGAAGTTGTCTGTGGCTAGAGCTGAGTGTGTATTCAGAACATTTTAAGATACGAAATACACTGATTATACCTATAAAACCTATTTTACTCAAATGCACTTTCAGTTAAATCTTTGACTATGTCACAGGCATACTATCATCATCATCATCATCATCATCAAGTATCTTAAAGGAATAGTTTGACATTTTGGAAAACACATTTTGTTGCCAAGAATAAGATGAGAAGATTTATTCCCCTCTGTATGGAAAAATTGCAACTGGCTCATAATGAAATACAAACATTTATGTCTGCGTTTTCACGTGTGTTTAATTTCTCACTTTTTCATCATTTAGTGGCTTTACATGATAAAACATTTCAGGAGCCACTACGTGCACAACCAGTGGCCTGTGCTCCGTGTTTGGGAGTTCAGCTTTGAATGAGAAATAGCACTTTATATTTTACACCAAATATTTCATGACAGTGAAGTGCTCCTTCTGCCCTCTCACTGACTTATTATCAGTGGATGAAGAGCATGTCCTCCATCTTGGCTCCAACCACTCAAAGGGACGACAAAGCAGCAAGAGTTGATCGTCAATGATGTCTTCAGATTTCTTAATTTCTTTGTCTCTGCATCATCTAGAATTTAAAGTCTAGTTTAACTGTACAAATATAACCATTTATTGCATATATGTTGTCATCACAGGCACACTGAGAAACTGGTATCGCTCTTTGTGTAATCCTGCTGGATACTGCAGCGTTTTGGATCTTGTGTGAGTGTATGGTGCATGAGAGTATGTGTCAGCATATGTTTAGAATACTTCCTGCAAACAATAAAAGCTATGTACTTCCTGCCTGCTGGTTTCAAAGTCATTTGGTAGCACAATAGGAACGTGTGATTGCAGAACATTGACCTTAGATATTTCAACTTTTTTTGGGTAGAATTTTAAAATTTGAGAACAGATAGAAAAAGACCATTTTTGAAAATCTCTAGCATAGGAGTTTTTCCGTTTCTACTTTATTTGATCTTTTATCGCCCTAACGGTGAAGGAAATAGAGTTAGAAGTGACAAAGTGTACAAATGCAGGAACAGGGTTATTGTGTAACCACAGTGCTTATAATTTCTGTTCGAATTGTCTGCATAAAATTCTAGCAACTGTTCTTTGCTCAGAGGTAAATATTTTTGGTTATATGCCCACAAGGAGCATAGGGAAGAGTGAAATCATCCAAATCTCATGACTTTATTTCAACCGTCAAGTAATTCATCAGGCTTTCTGTAGCCAAAAAGCCTGAAGTCCTCCTCATAGAGCTTGTACAGCCTCCTCCTGTCCTCCAGGGGCACCGCTCTGAACCAGTCCAACACCGAGCCAGAGGAGGTCATGTTTTCATAGGAAGGAGGGAACTTGATGTCGTTGTCCAGCTTTAATATCTTCAGCAGCTGCTCAGCATCCTCCTGAAGAGTCTCCTGATGGCCGACGAAATCATACCTCCGAAAAAACACAATGTCAGACTACACTAACTACAGGTGAATTGGTAATGCCAAAAGGGGCATTCCAACAGTTCTACACATGACGATGAGTTTACTTGTGGGAAGGAGGAAAACTATTCAGCCTGTGAAAAATGTTGTAAGGTTGGGGTCTAGGTGCATTATGGGATGGCTTTTGCACATTGCCTCTTCTAGGGACTAAAAGTCAGTATGTTTTGGCCTTATGGTCCTGGTTGAGCGAAATTGCCTTTCACTGTGGTCAATTCAAGAATCATTTTTTTGAAAACCAGACATCGAATAAATAACTAAGAATACAAAACCCCACTGCTGGCAACTGGGCCTGTAGCTGGGGTTTGAAAAATGCTGAGGTCATGAAAAAAGCTGTTGTATGTTTATAATTCTGCTGCTGAAATAATAAATGATAAAGTTTGTTTTTTTAAAGACATTGAGTGTGAAAAAAGTCAGCCTTTAAAAAAACCTCCATGTGTAATTTGTGGGTATTTGTTTAATGGTAACTCCTTGTCAGGTCAATGAACGCTCCACATTTGCAGAAACAACAACTTACTGTATGAGGCAGGGATGGCACAGGCGGTTCATCTGCCTCCAGTGGGGTTCAAAGGGCTCTTGTGTCTGTGGGTCCAGCAGGTACTGAATAAAGTTGTAAAATGACAGGTGAACACCGGATGCAAACGCCTCGTCCACTGTCTGTGGTGGATTGGACTGGTTGCCATACAGGCGCAGGATGTCCCGTGCAAAGTTTTGATAGTAGTACTCATTGTGCCGCAGGAACTTGTCTCTGTAGGCAGATATGAGACGGACAAATGGGTCCCGGACAAACAGGAACTTGGTGTAGTGCTTCAGCTTTGCCTGTAATCAACAAACAAGTATAAATCAGCCCATTTACCCTCTTCTGACTGAGTCATCTACTTCTGAATCTAACATGACTTACACTCCGTAACACTCATACTGACCTTCAGCTCTATTCTTGGGAAGCTGTTTAGGAGAGTGAGCTTGTTGGGGATGTGGACCAAGTCAGCAGGTATGGACATGGGGTCATGATACGGCTCGCTCTGGTTCAGGACAAACATAACTCTCTTCCAGTTGGTACACGCCACCTGTACATAACAACAGGAGTCTCTCAGTAAAAGAATTTAGTTACTAAATCAAGTGGAAGGCAGTGCTGCACCTATGTTTACATTGTGTACTGTAAGTGTGTGTTCATGTCTGTATCACCTTGGGAATATAACAGTAGATGATGCCGTGATTGTCGTCCACAATGAGGTTCTTCAGGTCTTCATCACTCATGTCTTCTAAACTGTGCTTCCCGTCAGAAAAAGCCTCTCTGTCACTATCACACATTTCCCGTAGCAGCTGCTTTTTCAGCTCCTGCAGCTGATGGACCCTCTCTGCTGTCATAAGAAGATTAAGAACATGTGCTGTAACTGTCTAAAATGATCAGGGCTTAACTATTATTGATTTAGGGTGGTTTTTCTCTTGAGGAGATGACAGGCAGAGGCCAAATATTTGACTTTTTTGAAAGCCCCACTTGGCTAAAGACAGGAACTGTATGACGTCTAATCCATAAGTAATCAGGGGTGAGGTCGCACATCCACTGTCAACTAAGCCGCTTCATTTCACATGCAGTGGAGCACAAAATACAAATAAAATGCTATTCAAATAAAACAAGCCTGTTTCTAACCAGGAGGGACAGTAAGAAATTCACACACACACACACACACATATATCGTACCTCTCTTTTCTTGAAAAATTTCCCATTGGTAAAAGGGCACTATAATGGCAAACATGGATCCCACAAATCTGAGGAGCAGCAGGGCTCTTCTGCATGCTGTCATGGCCAGAGTTATTCGACGTGTCAGCCTTTGTCACTGGACCAGAAACCATAAAAGTATAGAGACTGTAAGAAATTTCAAGGACTCTTGGGTGATTAAGGATATCCACCATTATCCCTCATGATGCAGCCATTATGTATGCATGGATTATTTGGGTATTTGTTGTAATTCTCTTTTTGAACAATGGGTGATATGTGAGTGTGGGAGGTCATGTGTGTGTGAGCATGGTTTTTGACCATGTAGCCATGCACGCACTTTTGTTTGTTTGGTGTATTATATTACAATAAGTAGTACTGAAGTTGTCTGTCACAAAGTATGTGCTTCCACTAGTTTTAATCCAGTTTAGCAATCATCAGATGGCTTGGAATAGCAACACTCATTACACCTTATTTCTTTTCCTTATCAAACACTGTATAAACCAGTCACAAAAGATGCCCATACACACTGTACCAAAACTATTGAAAAACTGCATTGTAACACATATTACACATAGTAAAATACTTCTTTTATACTTAATAATAACATAATAATTCTAATACTTCTTTACTTCTTTTTTTAATACTACTTTTTCATAACACTGTGACTCAGTATGATTCTAAAATCCACAATTAAATCAAGTCGCATGCATTTGATTTTTCAAATGTAGTAGTGATAACGAAATAAATCAAAGTCTATTAGTAGAGAAATCATTTTCATTATTTGTCATTTTATGTCAGCTATTTTAATGTCATTCAGTCACTCTGCAGCATTCTGAATATCACTCATTATCAATCATCCCATCACTCACCTGCCAAGTTCTTCAGTAGATGATCTGAATCCCTGAGAGAAAACCCCTAATGAGCAGCTCAGGCTACAGACACATGTCCGGATACTGTTTGCATCTTACTGAGATGTTCACCTCACAGGTGCACTGTGAGGACTTTGAGCGGAGCAAAAACCAAATACGAGCACAGAAATGGAGAGGGTAGTAGCCAATATTGTCTCTGCAACATCCTCCTCCAGGCTGTGCCACTCAGCCACGCCTCCTTACTTAAGTGCCTAGTCTGATAAAAGTCGTGATCTTTCCAACTGTTTCATTTGTCTTGTCTTTTCAAACAAATGGTGAAAGGTGATTTTCACTGAAAATGCAAGGCCAAATGAAAATTGTTCTGTGATATTGTCTGAATGCATTGCCACATTTTGAACCATACTAATGAGCCATAAAGCCAGAATGTATAACATTTGCTCATTGGCATTAACACAAAAATCTGCTCAGTTGATTTCACTTCAAAGAAAAGCGAAATTCATCTTGAGCGCACATGATAACCCCAATTCCACAGGCTATTCATGTCCAATCATCACACATATAGTACAGCGACAAAACTACAGTCACATGATCTAGATCTGACTAGTTTTCCGAAGTATTGAAACAACATAACACAAGTTAATACATTGATCAGTGATATTTTTAATATATGATGATTCATTCAACATAACATTTCTGTCGAAACCCGCCCCATACATTACCATGATCTTGAGTCTAGGCTAAATAATCCCCTGCTGTCCTGCAGCAAACAGCCCTCTAACTGACAGGAGTGATAATCATTGGGGCCGAGTTTTTGCCCTCGCGCTCAGTGCAGGGGTTTAAGTAAGGGTGTAACTTCTTCTTGGGAAACTGGCAGTGAGTGAAGGAGTGGATATTCCCTACATCATAGTAACAAACCGCTCCCTCCTCATGGTCTACAAACACCCCAACCTTCTCAGGCATCTTGGAGAGATTCATCTCCACCGGGGGCCGGTCACAAGCTTTCATTGTCTTCCTGTCCCTCAGCATCAGGACAGCGTGGGCTTGGCTCATACACACTGCAGTTTGACTTTTCCTGTCGACTGTTTCCAAGGCAACCCCAATGTCCCATGCAGGTTTGCTTCCCACTTGCACCTTTGGACAACAGAAAATGCTTCTGTAATAAACAAGTAAATAATGTATTCCTACACAAAACTTGCCCTTGCGTTTGTGTGCAAACCAGGAGAAGCACCGATATTATCATCTGATGCTGCTCATGTGGGGATTCTTGAATCCTTAATTTTGAATTCCTGAATCGTTGGGTCTCTCTCTTTATTAAAGAGTTTGGTCTAGACCTGCTCTTTATGTAAAGCGTCTTGAGATAACGCTGTTATGAATTGGCGCTATATAAATAAAGATTGATTGATTGATTGATTGATAAAGGATCAATGAGGAACTGACACGGAAACACACAAATTTCATTATTTCAAATTGTAAAATATACAGTAAAAGCCTCCAATATAAACCAATTTGCTCTATTAGAAAATGTCTTGAGGGTGGAGTTGAATAGGTGTCAGAGCCTATTTAGTTTCACTTTTACAGAAGCAGTATTTGTCAGTTTCACTTCACAGGAATAGGCTATAAAAACAACTATAGAAACAAAGCAACCTCTCATATGACAACCCAGTGTAACACTGTACAGAACTGAGGAATACATAGTGCACGGCCCCATAGAATACTGCAAATTATAAATGTCAAAGAGAAATTGATGGTCTAATTGACAAAAGGTTGAAAAAAGTAGTGGGATGGCGCCCAAGAACGGACGCTGCGGTTCAGTGCAGAGATATGATTTGGAAGTGTATAACAATATTCAGTCAGAGAAAAGACTTTGGCTGTAGGTGTAAAGCATCTTTGTTAAATGCAGGCCCAGAAAGAAGACATCAGACAACAATAGTTCCCATATATTGAATTTATTTGGGTTCCTCACTTGTGCTGATTCCATGTGCAATAGTTAGATTTCATCTTTTAATAACGCTCCCATATCCTACAGTATATCTGAACAATAGCTAAGTAATGTATCTAGGTATGTAGAGCAAACATTATAGTTTGTACTTTGGTTTCTGTTATTGCAAGGAAACTGAAAATAAACCAGCTGAAGAAAAAAAAAGCAACAGTAGTTAAATTTGTTTATTTGGTGTCATTTTGCATAAACTTTTCCTTTCCAAATTACAATAGTGAATTTTGAGTCCCTCTCCATCATCTTATTGTATGCCAAACAATTACAAAGAATTCATTACTTCAAAGTCAGTTCACAGAAACCAGATACAATATCAGTCATAAAGGCACTAACTGACATGGAAGTTACAATTCAGCCTGATACTCCTCAAGGAACTTGACAATTTCATTCATTCCTCTCAGTTCCTGTTCAGTGTTCTCTATTTCTTCATCTAACTCTGCATTCTGCCCATCGACATAAATCTTGGTTTTCTCCACAAAGCCCTTCAAGGTCTTCAGAAGTCCCTCCAGTGGCGGAAAATCACCAGGTAAATCTTTGGAGGTTTTCTTTACTAATGCCATCAGTGGATCCATGAAGTTCACATAATAATCCATGAGCTCTGAAGTGGTGTCCCTTTCTGCCTAATGGGGAAAAATAGAATCACTTCATGACATGGCACCAACTCGCTTTGCCATGTTGTCACATTGTGTTGTGTCCAGTGCAGAACATAAAGTCTCTGGATACTGACTGACTGACTGACTCACCTTCACCATGTCCAGTTTTTGTTGTGTTTTCTGAAGGTCTTGTTTGACCTTTTCCTGCAAATCCAGGGTGTGAATCAACATGCAGTCACTTTTCGGTACATCAGCATGACAGCAGCTCTAATGTAGCTCTTGTTAATGCATACAAATGCAGATTTTTTTAAAAATTAAGAAAATTTCAACAGTAACTTTGACTTGTAAATAAGTTGTTTTCTGTAGCAAAGGGAAATTAAGCAGCTATCTATTTACCAGTTGTTCCCTGTTCATCAGCGAACTTGTGAGGCAAACCAGACCGAGCAGAGTGAAGCAGCAGAACAGGCCTTTGGTGCCTCTGACACCAGCCGCTCCTCTTCCAGACAAAGATGCTGCTGCCATCGCTGCACTACATTAAAATGATAGAGCATAAAGGATCAATGAGGAATTTGAAAAGAAAATGCTGAAATTGCAAATGTACCTGCTACTTTTTAAAATGCTAACAGTAACAGTCACAGTAAAGGACTACAGCATAAACCATTTTATAGTGATTACAGATTCTGAGATTACCTGCTGGGTGATCGGATTGAAGGTTGGATGAAAAATGATAAGACGACACACCTGTGAAGGCTTTATATGGCCCTGCTGTCACCTCCCCAAGGCACAAGTCTTTGTTTCATTATCATTTCTGAGGGCACCCAGAACAGGTTATTCCTTTGTGTACAGTAAAATTACAAATGTGAAAATGAAAATGATGGAGGCCTTACATATCAATTAGTTATTGTATATCTGCTTCTTCAGTTCTACTTCTTTTATAGAGTTGGAAGATAGAAGGTATTAGATAAATAAACAATTTTTACATTTATATTGAAATTATTTGGATTGCATATTTTTGTTACATTTGATGCTGATTTGCAATAGTTCAATTAAACTATTAACAGAAAAAACAGTCACTTATCAGGAGTGCATACTGAACATTAAGTTTTCTGTTGCTCCACAGAAACTGAAACAAAAGCGCAGCAGAAGAAACAATAATGAAACAATACATGATGATTCATTCAACATAACATTTCTGTTGAAACCCGCCCCATACATTACCATGATCTTGAGTCTAGGCTAAATAATCCCCTGCTGTCCTGCAGCAAACAGCCCTCTAACTGACAGGAGTGATAATCATTGGGGCCGAGTTTTTGCCCTCGCGTTCAGTGCAGGGGTTTAAGTAAGGGTGTAACTTCTTCTTGGGAAACTGGCAGTGAGTGAAGGAGTGGATATTCCCTACATCATAGTAACAAACCGCTCCCTCCTCATGGTCTACAAACACCCCAACCTTCTCAGGCATCTTGGAGAGATTCATCTCCACCGGGGGCCGGTCACAAGCTTTCATTGTCTGCCTGTCCCTCAGCATCAGGACAGCGTGGGCTTGGCTCATACACACTGCAGTTTGACTTTTCCTGTCGACTGTTTCCAAGGCAACCCCAATGTCCCATGCAGGTTTGCTTCCCACTTGCACCTTTGGACAACAGAAAATGCTTCTGTAATAAACAAGTAAATAATGTATTCCTACACAAAACTTGCCCTTGCGTTTGTGTGCAAACCAGGAGAAGCACCGATATTATCATCTGATGCTGCTCATGTGGGGATTCTTGAATCCTTAATTTTGAATTCCTGAATCGTTGGGTCTCTCTCTTTATTAAAGAGTTTGGTCTAGACCTGCTCTTTATGTAAAGCGTCTTGAGATAACGCTGTTATGAATTGGCGCTCTATAAATAAAGATTGATTGATTGATTGATTGATAAAGGATCAATGAGGAACTGACTGAAATTGTAAAATATACAGTAAAAGCCTCCAATATAAACCAATTTGCTCTATTAGAAAATGTCTTGAGGGTGGAGTTGAATGGGTGTCAGAGCCTATTTAGTTTCACTTTTACAGAAGCAGTATTTGTCAGTTTCACTTCACAGGAATAGGCTATAAAAACAACTATAGAAATAAAGCAACCTCTCATATGACAACCCAGTGTAACACTGTACAGAACTGAGGAATACATAGTGCACGGCCCCATAGAATACTGCAAATTATAAATGTCAAAGAGAAATTGATGGTCTAATTGACAAAAGGTTGAAAAAAGTAGTGGGAACGGACGCTGCGGTTCAGTGCAGAGATATGATTTGGAAGTGTATAACAATATTCAGTCAGAGAAAAGACTTTGGCTGTAGGTGTAAAGCATCTTTGTTAAATGCAGGCCCAGAAAGAAGACATCAGACAACAATAGTTCCCATATATTGAATTTATTTGGGTTCCTCACTTGTGCTGATTCCATGTGCAATAGTTAGATTTCATCTTTTAATAACGCTCCCATATCCTACAGTATATCTGAACAATAGCTAAGTAATGTATCTAGGTATGTAGAGCAAACATTATAGTTTGTACTTTGGTTTCTGTTATTGCAAGGAAACTGAAAATAAAACAGCTGAAGAAAAAAAAAAGCAACAGTAGTTAAATTTGTTTATTTGGTGCATTTTGCATAAACTTTTCCTTTCCAAATTATAATAGTGAATTTTGAGTCCCTCTCCATCATCTTATTGTATGTCAAACAATTACAAAGAATTCATTACTTCAAAGTCAGTTCACAGAAACCAGATACAATATCAGTCATAAAGGCACTAATTGACATGGAAGTTACAATTCAGCCTGATACTCCTCAAGGAACTTGACAATTTCATTCATTTTTCTCAGTTCCTGTTCAGTGTTCTCTATTTCTTCATCTAACTCTGCATTCTGCCCATCGACATAAATCTTGGTTTTCTCCGCAAAGCCCTTCAAGGTCTTCAGAAGTTCCTCCAGTGGCGGAAAATCACCAGGTAAATCTTTGGAGGTTTTCTTTACTAATGCCATCAGTTGATCCATGAAGTTCAAATAATGATCCACGAGCTCTGAAGTGGTGTCCTTTTCTGCCTAATGGGGAAAAATAGAATCACTTCATGACATGGCACCAACTCGCTTTGCCATGTTGTCACATTGTGTTGTGTCCAGTGCAGAACATAAAGTCTCTGGATACTGACTGACTGACTGACTCACCTTCACCATGTCCAGTTTTTGTTGTGTTTTCTGAAGGTCTTGTTTGACCTTTTCCTGCAAATCCAGGGTGTGAATCAACATGCAGTCACTTTTCGGTACATCAGCATGACAGCAGCTCTAATGTAGCTCTTGTTAATGCATACAAATGCAGATTTTTTTAAAAATTAAGAAAATTTCAACAGTAACTTTGACTTGTAAATAAGTTGTTTTCTGTAGCAAAGGGAAATTAAGCAGCTATCTATTTACCAGTTGTTCCCTGTTCATCAGCGAACTTGTGAGGCAAACCAGACCGAGCAGAGTGAAGCAGCAGAACAGGCCTTTGGTGCCTCTGACACCAGCCGCTCCTCTTCCAGACAAAGATGCTGCTGCCATCGCTGCACTACATTAAAATGATAGAGCATAAAGGATCAATGAGGAATTTGAAAAGAAAATGCTGAAATTGCAAATGTACCTGCTACTTTTTAAAATGCTAACAGTAACAGTCACAGTAAAGGACTACAGCATAAACCATTTTATAGTGATTACAGATTCTGAGATTACCTGCTGGGTGATCGGATTGAAGGTTGGATGAAAAATGATAAGACGACACACCTGTGAAGGCTTTATATGGCCCTGCTGTCACCTCCCCAAGGCACAAGTCTTTGTTTCATTATCATTTCTGAGGGCACCCAGAACAGGTTATTCCTTTGTGTACAGTAAAATTACAAATGTGAAAATGAAAATGATGGAGGCCTTACATATCAATTAGTTATTGTATATCTGCTTCTTCAGTTCTACTTCTTTTATAGAGTTGGAAGATAGAAGGTATTAGATAAATAAACAATTTTTACATTTATATTGAAATTATTTGGATTGCATATTTTTGTTACATTTGATGCTGATTTGCAATAGTTCAATTAAACTATTAACAGAAAAAACAGTCACTTATCAGGAGTGCATACTGAACATTAAGTTTTCTGTTGCTCCACAGAAACTGAAACAAAAGCGCAGCAGAAGAAACAATAATGAAACAATACATGATGATTCATTCAACATAACATTTCTGTCGAAACCCGCCCC
This sequence comes from Pempheris klunzingeri, assembly GCF_042242105.1. Taxonomy (NCBI): domain Eukaryota; kingdom Metazoa; phylum Chordata; class Actinopteri; order Acropomatiformes; family Pempheridae; genus Pempheris; species Pempheris klunzingeri. The sequence continues at coordinate 12,627,770 of NC_092034.1, forward strand.
ATACATTACCATGATCTTGAGTCTAGGCTAAATAATCCCCTGCTGTCCTGCAGCAAACAGCCCTCTAACTGACAGGAGTGATAATCATTGGGGCCGAGTTTTTGCCCTCGCGTTCAGTGCAGGGGTTTAAGTAAGGGTGTAACTTCTTCTTGGGAAACTGGCAGTGAGTGAAGGAGTGGATTGCGCCTTATTCATATTCAATCATAGAAACAAACTGATTAAGAAGGCCGGCTCTGTGATTGGCTGACCGGACACTTTCTAAGTGGTGGTGGAAAGGACGACCACGAACAAACTGTTGTCCATTCTGGACAATCCTGACCACCCACTTCACCCACTTCTGGATAGACAGTGGAGCAGTTTCTCAAACAGACTGGTTCAGCTCTGCTGTCACAAGGACATTATCAGGAGTGCATACTGAACATTAAGTTTTCTGTTGCTCCACAGAAACTGAAACAAAAGCGCAGCAGAAGAAACAACCCGCGGAATGCAGTCTGTCAGTGTGTTTTTCTTGGCATGTGGTTTGTAAGAATATGTTCAGGAGTTTCCCTTTGCCTCCACATATTTCCACGTATTTCTGCTACTTGACAAAACATTATACTGAGCAGCACCATACAATGCAGTCTTCATGTGGCACAAGTTATACGCCACAAAGTCCATAGAGAGTGTGTGATAGTCATCAGAGGCTTCATAATGGTACTTTTCCTTTGAAGTATCCCATAATATTCTCATTCACAGCTGACACTGTCTGTACCACATTCATGCATGAATGCATTAAGCCGTTAGACCTGCTGTTGCAATGTTCTCAAGAATGTCCTCAAGATTTCTTTTTAAAAAACAGTTTCAATATTTTTACACTTTAATAAAAACACAGTTTCAGTCAAAAGTTCTTATGTGCTGTAAGCACTGTATCACAAGAGGGCCCTTGACTGAAAATTTAACAGAATAAACATGTATGATGATGGGTATGAGGTGGTTGAGGCCTGATAATAAAAGTAGTGTACTTATGTGCCACCTGCTGGTTGATGAACAGACAACCTCAATCAAACACTAGTGAGATATTTACTATTCTAACACCATATATCCATGTTCTGCATCAAATGTGTTAAAGTCTTACAGATACATTACTGATGAGCACCAAACTATTATCATAAACCAAAAGCATTACCAAGTGCAATGACAGTACCATGACTAATTTGATAAAAGCCACCTCTAGTAGGATAATACCCGAGGCCGTGATGTTCCAGGTAAGTTTATCATTGTGCAAAGAAGGTCAGTGAAAAGTTAGCACGGCTGGATTAACCCACTCATGGCAGTATAAGACAAAAAATTAGCTGTCTGAAAGTGCCTTTTAACTCTCAGAGCCTCAGTTTCTCTACTGATTTCAATGAAACAGACACCCACAACTAAAAAGGCTAATGGCTATATTCTAGCTTTATGTTGCAGTTAATTCTTTACCATTAGTCACCATAAATCATCATCATATGAAGAATGATGTCCACAAACACATCACCATTGATCCTAATCAGAGGATCTGCTGTATTTCAAAAATATCCTTAACTGATTTGAATCAAGCAGCACAAAAACGAACTGACCAGCCTGACACTGCCCCTACAGAAAAGATATATTTGTATTAGAACTGTGAGTTTCATATTCTAAGACTGCCAAGAAAGACGGCATCAGACAATAGATCTCATGTATGAAATTTATTTGGGTTTATCCACATATGCTGAATCCCATGTACAATCATTGATTTTCATAATTTATTAACATCTAATGAATTTTCAATATTCTCCTGTATATTTTTACAATAACTGAGTAACATACACTACTCACAAAAAGTTAGGGATATTCGGCTTTTGGGTGAAATTTCAGGATGAACCTAAAATACATTCTAACCTTTCCAGGTGAACTTAATGTGACCTTCTCTAAACCTTTGAATGCACATGTCCAACTGTTCAGTGTTTCAGTACTTTTTGCACAAGTTGCTGTTCTCTAACAAGAAGCTTAACAGCAACATTCACAACAGGTTTGATCCATGAATCCACCAATACATTTCCTGCTTCAGTTAGAATTGGTATTTAAACAGTCCTCCTCATCCTGCTGTTCACATTCTGACATCATGAGACCAACTATTGATCAGCAGCACCTCGCCATTGCGAGGCTTCAAACAGGAAGTCCTCAGACGGAGGTGTTCACTGAGCTTAGAGGGTCACAGAGTGTCATCAGGAGGTTGTAACAGTGATACAGAGACTGGAAGAGTCACAGAAAGGAGAGGAGTGGACGTCCTTTGGCCACATCCCAATTTATTGAGACACTGAAAATTTTTTGTTGTGGTATACCCAGCACTGTTAGCTTTTCTTTCAATAAATTGTTTAAAATGAAGAAATTACCATTGCATGTTTCTACTTAAATGCCTAACTTTTTGTGAGTAGTGTATGTTGAACATGTTAAAATAAAGCAAAACCATAGTTCACATTAATTTTTGTCATTTTGCAGAAACAATGTTTCCACTTCCCAAATCGTGATGTATTTGTAAATGGATTCATATAAAGTTGCTAATATACCAACATAGTGAATAGTGAGTCCTTCTCCACCATCCTATTTTATGTCAAATAATTAAAAAGAGTTTGTGATTCCAAAGCCAGTTCACAGAGGCATTAAAATGAAGCTGCGCAATAAGAAAGGGGTATTAAGTGATTTGGAAGTTACATGTCAGCCTAGAGCTCCTCAATTAATTTGATCGAGTGTGCATATCTTTGCAGTTCTCGTTCACTGCTCTCGATTTCTTCATGGAAGAACATATTCTGCTCATCGACATAAGTCTTGGTTTCCTCCATGAAGACCCTGATGTCCTCCAGAAGTCCCTCCACTGGGGGAGTGTCCTCAGGTAGTAAGTGTGAGGCTCTCTTCACTAATGCCATCAGTATGTCCATGAGGCTCAGATAATGATCCATGAGCTTTGAAGGGATGAACCCTCCTCCCTAATGAGGACAAATAAAACCACTTCATAACCTGGCACTGACTGCAGTACATAAAGTCTCTTGTGAAGGAGTTACAGTTCTCTCATCCTGTATTTCATCACTAAAGTTACTCCAAATATATTTTTTGTGAGCAAACATGGAACTGACTGACTGACTGACCTTCAAATTGCGCAATACTCGTTGTGTTTTCTGAATAAATTCCTCGTGCTTTTTCTGCAAATCCAGGGTGAGAATGAACATGCGGTAACAATGTGGGGACAACAGCATGACAGTAGCGCTAATGTAGATCATATTAGTGCATTGTCATTTGCAAAATATCAACAGTAAATTCGCTTGTGATGACCACAAGGACTGTATAACCTCAAACAAATGTAGTTTGTTTGAGGTTAATAGTTTTCTATATCACAGGGAGGTAACTATTTGTTTACCTTTTGTTCCCTGTTCATCAGCGAACTTGTGAGGCAAACCAGACCGAGCAGAGTGAAGCAGCAGAACAGGCCTTTGGTGCCTCTGACACCAGCCGCTCCTCTTCCAGACAAAGATGCTGCTGCCATCGCTGCACTACATTAAAATGATAGAGCATAAAGGATCAATGAGGAATTTGAAAAGAAAATGCTGGAAATGCAAATGTACCTGCTACTTTTAAAATTGCTAATTGTAACAGTCACAGTAAAGGACTACAGCATAAACCATTTTATAGTGATTACAGATTCTGAGCTTACCTGCTGGGTGATGTGAGGAGGTCGGATGAAAAATGATGAGAGCACACACTGGGGAAGGCTTTATATGGCCCTGCTGTCACCTCCCACAAGGCACAAGTCTTTGTTTCATTTTCAGTTTGAGTGCACCCAGGACAGGTTATTCCTTTGTGTACAGTAAAATTGCAAATGTGAAACTGAAAATGCTCCATTACTTTCAGTTTCACATCTGCCTTACATAACAATTGGTTAGAATTGGTTTCAGTCACAGAAACAGTGTGACTTTACAGGAAAAGGCCACCATCAGCTGGTGTAGATACATTCTATACATTACAAAATAATGTAATACAAACATTATCATCTTAACACCACAGAATACTGGAAACTGCAAATACTGACCATATTTGTTCAATTAGTTCAATTAAACTATTAACAGAAAAACAGTCACCAACATTTCCCAACTTTAGAAAACTGTCTTTATCAGCAGAGGACATGGAGTCATTTACAATACATGTATTATCCTGTGATCTCTAAAATCCAGCACCACCTCTCTGATGGACTGTTGGTCGCTGTCCTACATATTTACCACTATAGAAACTGACTGAAGCTGGCCTACAGTAATAACCTTCATACTACCACCTTGTGTCTGTCACTAACCTGCGTTGGTGCCTTCTGAACTCCAGTTCTGGCTAGAAATTCAAGAAATTAACTTTGTTTTCCTTTTTATATGGGTTTCAAATCTCCACTCAAGCGGTTCCACCTCTCCATGTACAGAGTGCTTGGTGTTCATGATGTGTACGTCCAGTAGATTAAATGATACCATCAATGATTATTCTTTTGCTGTTTCAGGGAAAATGTATTCTTTACTATGAACACTAGGGGGCAGTATTGGATTTTGTTATAAATGTTGTAAACTGTTGTGACGAAGAACACCTTGAGAATGTGGCCCATATAGAGAAAGAGCGTCACTTATTGATTACACTTACATTGCATTACATTCTATTATATATATCTTACTAAAGTGGGATAGTGGGACATTTTCCAAAGAAAAGGCCCAGACCCCACAGTCCAGCTTCAATGAGCCAGAGTGGACCAACTTTTCTTCTCTGCCCCTTGTCTATTAGCTGTGTGCAAGGACTGGGCAGTGGATATTTTGGAAGGCTTAGGTACCAGTGCACAGTGTGTTAAATACACTGTAGGCTATCAAATGAACTTGTCATAGTAAAGTGACCTGTTATTCTAATTACTGCCGACCTTTATCAGAGGAAGACAAACCTATCAGCCAAATGAATTTAATGAACGATAGGGCCACAGAGCAACACATCCATCCATCCATCACTCTTATCGAGAAAAGGATGTAGACATACGCACACACACACACACACACACACACACACACACACACACACACAGCCACATACTCAGGAGGAGAGAGATACAGACCATTCATTCCCTCACAATTAATCAGGGGAATTGGCAGCCCTGTTGTGCTGCTACACCGGGGGTCCTGATTTCAGCCAGCCTCCGTCACCACTGCGTCAGCACTGATGAGCTCAGCCTCAGCGGCAGGGGAGGGGTGGGAGGGTAAGAGAGAGGCAGAGAAAACGAGGAGAGAGAGAGAGAGAGAGAGAGAGGGGGGGGGGGGGGGGGGGAGGGGAGGCGGGGTGTTGCCGCCTCTGAGACACACTCACGCATCACAGAGTAACAGCAGCAGGGCGAGGACAGAGCATCCCTCCATCCTCCTCTCTGGGAAAACACGGCTGCTTTTTCAATTATTGAAGCCGAACCAAAGTCCGTTCATTATTTAACGTAATCAGTGCGGAGCCCCCGCGGAGAGACAGCGCGCCTCGGCACCAGGAGAGCGGCAGGAACAGAGAGCTCGGCGCGACGCGGACGGACCGTTTCAGCACCTCGGACAGCGACCATGGCTCCAATACTGGAGGACGGAGCTCAGCTCGGTGAGTCCGCCCTCCATACAGACAGGAGACAGGAACAGGGCCCAGGTGTGACCAGCTGGGCGGTTAGTCCTCGAGGTCTTCATTACACGTGACTCGCCTCCAAACTATTAGTGCTATTAGTCACTTTTCAGTCAAAAAAAAACTCATGTGAAAGTAAATGCTTCGTCCAACCCTTTCACTGTTTGGAGAGACCTCCAGCCTCCATTTTGGATCTAGCTGGGGGGGTGTCATTCAATTAGCCAACCAGGAAAACAAACCGGCACTGGTGGAGGTGACGTTATCTTTTCTCGATATGAAAGTGAACGAAGCTCTTCTAATATTTTAGTGTGGGCTTGAGCTGGTGTTAGTGTGGCACAGGTGAGAGGCTGCAAAGTTTGTTTTCCTTATTTGCTCTCGGTTCAGCTGCTCCCCGTCGCCACTTCCATCTGTCTCTTGTTGTCGCCTTGAACAGCAGTCCACCCAGGCTGAAAGATTCATGAGGAGGAAAGGCAGGAAACAGTGTGTGCAAGTGCTGTGATCTAAAATTGAAAACGAGCTTACTCACTACGTGATTGCTCGTCCTTGGATGAAGTTATTAGTTTAGCTGCAGACTGCTGTGTGTTCATGTGGAAAAATACATGACGTTTGCGTTTGTTTTGTATTTTTTCTGCGTGCCAACGTGACACTTTCAGCATCAGAATCACCTGTAAGGCAATAAGGCTATTACATGATGCTAAAAAATGTTGCAGTATGAGGTGACCTACAGTAGATTTGATCAGATTGAAAAGATTCAGAAGACAAGTACATGAGCGAGTACCCCACCCCCCACCTCCTCCCTGCTCTCTGCCTTTCTGTGGGTGTTAACCTGAGTGCTTTTCCTCTGGGCTGCCCTCTTAACGGCAGGAAATGCTCAGTGTTTCCTCCATTGAAACAGACCCATTAACTCGGACTGCATGAGAAGGCAGCGTGATTGCTGTTGAGTCACAGTTCAACACCACAAAACAAAGAACTCAGGCAATTAGTGGCAAATATCCCTGTGACGTGTCACCATAGTAACGTTTAAGTGATGCTATAGGAGATCCGAGCACCATTGAAAGGAATTAGGTCCCTGAAGTACCACTACTATTGAAAAGAAAATGTGATTAAAAAGTGCAGGCCTCGCTGAGTATGAACAAATCTTTCTGTGCTGTAGGAGGAATATAAATGTGTATAACACGGGGTTTCTGCCTTTCCAGTGGTGAGGGATATGATACAAAGCAAATGAAATATAATCTATAAGAATTTCTAGTTTTTTCTATGTTACATTAGCTGGTGTTTGCTCTGTGTTGACCAGGATGATCCTGATGTTTCCTTTTTAAAGTCTGGTCACCTGTTTACACTGTAGCAACACCATATCATTGACTGATGATGATGAAAATATCATCATAATAACTGCTATGATACCAGGTTACAGAAAAGCAGAGTACATTTTTTTGTGTTCTTGCCGATGTCTTATGACTACGTTCTACGTTCTTCTTCCGAGTTCAGCCATTTCTATAAACCTGCCAAGAAGAAATCAACCAGTCATAATGACGTAATGTAGTTTTCCCAGCAGTTCATTACTTACACCAGCTGTTTCCTGTTGATTTACTGTAGCCATGTTTGGAATATAACACAGCACTGATGGTACTTCATCAGGGTTGAACAGATTGTGTTGTTTTCATCTCCCTCTGAGTCAAGGCTGCAGCCTGCGTCAAGCAGACACACAAAATGGATTCAATTGCCTCAGTGCAACAATGGAATCTGTTGAGGCCGTAAAAGCCGAACAATTGTCTAATTTGCGATTGTTTTGCTTTACTTGCATGTTTCATTGTGTTTGTTGGGGTGTGTAGTCAGATAGTTGATAGATTAAATGTATTTTCTCCCTCTACTCTCTTTGTGGTCCTCCACAGTGGCAGTACCGGTGGGTGTTGCTGTGGTGAGTGTCTTTGGCCTTGTCTTCACTGTGTCAGCCTTTGCATGGATCTGTTGCCAACGTAAAAACACCAAATCCCAGAAGACACCTCCCTACAAGTTTGTGCACATGCTCAAAGGGGTTGACATCTACCCAGAGAGCCTCAGCGGCAAAAAGAAGTTCGCCTCACCTGCCACCACAACAAGTAACGACACCAGTAAAACTGACGTTAATGGAAACTGCCACACTGCGACCCTAATGAGTCCAACCGGAACCAGTAAACTGGCATCAAGTCCAAATGATTCCAGGCCGGCTCTGCATCTGGATCTGGAGAAACGGGACCTGAATGGCAATTTCACCACCAAACCGTTTCATCACCACCACCACAAGGTGCGGAGCTCCCCGGACCTGGAGCTGCCCTCTCCCCATGCAGGGTTCACCCAGCCTGGGGCGATGGACCGCCGAGACCTCCCTTCACCATCCAGCACCCTCTCAAGCCAGGCACCCACCCCGGCTGTGGATAAGCCCCAGGGAGAGGAGAGGGAGGGCGGGCTGGGGACCCTCCACTTCTCCCTGGAGTACCAGCCAGAGAGGAACGCATTCATTGTCCATATCAAGGTACTGTATGCTTGTGTTTGTGTTTACATACAGTTTTTTGATAGATATTTTATAGATAGATATTGATAGATATTTTAATAAAAAGGGTCTCACACAATCTTGACTGATTGATTGATTTGACTCTTTGATCCAGGAAGCCCATGGCCTGAGCCCAACTGATGAGCAGTCGCTGACCTCTGACCCTTACATCAAGCTGACCCTGCTGCCGGAGAAAAAGCACCGGGTGAAGACCAGAGTCCTGAGGAAGACTCTGGACCCCGCCTTTGACGAGACCTTCAGCTTCTACGGGATCCCACTGGCCCGAGTGTCGGAGTTGGCTCTTCACTTCATGGTGCTGAGCTTTGATAGGTTCTCCCGTGATGAGGTCATCGGAGAGACCCTTGTGCCCTTGTCCGGGATCGACTTATCGGAGGGCCGTGTCTTGATGAGCCGAGAGATCATCAAGAAGAATGTCAAGGTAAGTCATCTTCTTGTTATCAGTAATCATTCATCTGGATTACACATATGATAACATCTTGTCATATGTGACAAGTGATTTTGCATCTTGCGACACACTGTGTTTGTTTTATATACATATATACAGTTCTTATCAAAACTTGAATTAATCACAAATCACTTCAAATTCCCAAGATCCCAATAATGACTCATCATTTTCCTCATTAGAACAACAGTGCCTGCATCACTGGTCACTAAAAGCACTGCAACAGGACTGTTCGGGCAAACAAGCAAAATAAAACTAAAGTGCTTCCACCATTCCAATGTTAATTAGTGCATAAATCAATACACAATCATCCTGACATCCATCTACTTATTAAATCACAGTGCTCTCTCTGACTTGCCAAAACCTTGCTTGAAACCACACTGAAATGTTTTATACTGCTTTCAGGTGTTAATTTGATAGCTACTGATATGATATATGAAACTGATATGTTTTCCAAATGCTCTGAAGCAATTCACTTTCATTGTATCTATCTCTAATTAGGTGTAAAAGTGACCATGTTAAATAAAGCCACTGGAGAAAGCAGATAGGAAGCGTAGACAGATGAGATGAGTTGCACCATTATGGATTTGAAAACTGATACTGAGGTGTTGTTCTTAAATGGACTGCTGTGAGTTTGGATGCATGAGTGTTTCTTTTTCTTAATTCTTACTCTTTGCTTTCGTTTATTTTCCTCTTTCACTGAATGGACCAAATTCCCGATGAGCTGATTATTTTGAAATCCTTTTATGTGATCAATGCAATTAACAACTAGAATAGATATAACATGTTTCCTCATTTAAATACCTGCCACTTAGCAATCAAGGCTTAGACCATTGGATGGTGTGAATTATACTGAATTTGTGTTTAATTTAGTGAAGTGATCTTTATATCCACACAGCATCAGAGAACTGAAACAGTAAAGCAGGGATGAGCACTTTCAAAGGGAACAGGATATCAGGTTTTTATATTCCCAGTAGTGTACTGAATAGATGGAGTGATACCCACACCACAGTGTTATGGATCTGTGGGCTTCTGGTCAATAGTGTTCAGCTCCAGTCTGACTGTTCCTGGCAGCTGGGAGGACCACAAATGTGCTGTAGATCATTTCCAGCAGGATGTTTTTCCTTTTAGAGGAAAGCCATGCACCGTGGCATCAACACCGACTGTTGAAATGTAGGATGGTGTAGTGTGCTGTGCAATATGCAGGCCTGGCTATGTTACATTCAGTGTATAGGTGAATTTCAAGGATGGCGTGTAAGATGATATCTTAATCATAGGTCTGTGGTCTAGCGCTCTATAGATTGGTACTATGTCGTTTGGCTGGGCAGGTAGAATGTTAGATGATATCAGTGTAATTATAGATGTGTGGGCCGATACGCTGCAGAGCTCTGCTAAAATGGAAGCATTGTGCTTCCCAGGACGGAGCAGATATTGTCACGCACATTTGTACCTTCCCAGGAGGAATGTGAGCTATCTGTGATATCTTTAAAGATCTCTGAAACGATGTAGTACTCCAGAGTAGTGCTGGGAAATGCGACTCAGATTCAGAGAAATATAAAAGGTTAATTCCCTCTCAGCAGAGCTCCCTCTGTGTTTTTATCATCAAGAGGATGATATTTCTTAAACCATGTTCTGCTGGCTCTCTCCACGCTGACACGAACCATATTTTTTCAATACCATTTCTCATTGGGATCCCAGGAGAGAGAAATCTCATAAACCTCTGCTGTAGGGAGGAGTCTGCTGTGGAGGCTGCTTTTTTGTGCAGTCAGTGAAGAATTAGCGTTTAGCATCTGTCATATTACTTTGCTGTGGGATTCCTGCTCTGGATTGTTTCGTTGAATGTTGTTGATGTAGGTAAAGAGAGAAAAAAGGCTCTGCCTCTTTTGTTGTAGTTATTTACAATGCATTAGCTGTACTCATTTAAAGCGCTTTCTGTATTTAAAAAGAATATAGCTCACTAGAAAGAGGTTAATTTTATGTGCAAATAAAAGTAAAGTGGATTGACAAAATGGGCTTAACAGAGTACAAAAGGACAGTGAATTAAACAAATAGTTTGTTCACAATTGCATCGACTATTTCATTAATTTTTGATTTAATTTCTCCATCTGTTTATGTGTATGATGTGCAATTAGACTTGTTTAAAATGATTTTTGGCTGAATTCTCTCCGTATGAGCCATCCACATTGTTCCCCCTGATTAAAAGCAGCCCTGTCCAAACAGGGTGGTGGCTCTCTTTGTCTGCGTGGCATAGTGCTTTGCGCGGGTGTGTGTGTGACTGTGTGTGTGTGAGCACACAGTTCATTGACTCAATAAAGCATGTCGCAAGCAGTGTAGCCATCGCAGTGTTTTCGCCCTGGAAGACAACAAAAACAATAGGATGGAGGACAATATATACTTTTACTTTTTACGTATTCTTTTCATTTATAATAAATCTACAGCGTCCCCAGAGGAATGGCACAGAAACACATCAGAGACACGCTTGCATCTGTATTTTCAGATACCTAAACGTCAGATTAGGGGTAGAAGTTGTCTGTGTCTGCCTGCTACTTCTCGTTGCCATGGCAACCATGAGCTGAGGCGTGACATCCTGTTAGGTGTGACTGCAGCATCCGAGGCGTCAAACTCTCTCGAGTGTGGACATGAACATGTGTGTGTGTGTATGTGTGTGTGCCACAAACTGCAGAACAGGAACACAGTGAAAGCACTGATGCAGAGCAGATTAGGGAGCTTCTCAACACCCCGCAAGCAGGTGATGATATTTAGTCGACAGCCATTTAGTCATCAGCTCTGACACCAGTTACAGTACAAGCAACAGCAGGTTTCACCACATCATCATTGATAGTTGCTAATTATTTTTTGTGTTATTTATTATTACAAATGTAGATTTGCAAATTGCCACACCTTATTAGGGACTCCTGAATACACATGCATGCATTGATTTGTTATTTTAATCTAAAAACTTATTTGGTTCACCAATAGGATGCAATGGTTTCAGTCATCCTCAATAATACATTAAGAATGTATTGACAACAATACATTAGGACTGAGGGCTTATTTGTATACTGCTTCTTTGGCTGTAAAATGGGGACAGAATAAGGATACTCCCACTACCTCTCACCCATTCACTCCTCTCCTGTCTCTCCACAGAAGTCCTCGGGCAGAGGCGAGTTACTGCTCTCCCTGTGTTACCAGTCCACCACCAACACTCTGACCGTGGTCGTCCTCAAAGCTCGCCACCTGCCCAAGACTGAAAACAACGGACCCACAGGTACACACACTTTTAGACGAGCCTTTCAAAAAGCAATCTGTTGGATAACTCCTTTCACAGACATAAACGCAAATGCATGTGTGCGTGAACGTCCTGCGCACAACCGAAAACAGATAAGACCAGAAGTCATTTTGCTCTTCCTGCCACGCAGCCCAGACCACTTTGGATGCTGTGATAGTTACCATAATGACACCACCACCGCACTAAAGTAACCTGATCAGGATGTGATAGAGAGCACTTTAGTGACAACTACACACACACACTCAGACACAGTGTTTACACAGCCAACCTCTTTTGTCCTTATCACTAACGTCCATCATTTCCGCTCTATCGATTGCCGTATTGATCTGGCTCTGTAATAATATGCTTCTCTCCAACCGCTGCGGGGATGGATGTTCACCATGCAGTTTTTTGCTTCTGTCCTGACTCTTTACATTCTTCTCCACCAGATCCATATGTCAAAGTGAACATGTACCACGGCAAGAAGCGTGTGTGTAAGAAGAAGACCCACGTGAAGAAGTGCTCCCCCAACCCGGTCTTCAACGAGCTCTTTGTCTTTGACCTGCCCTCTGACGAGGGGCTGAGGGACACCAGCGTGGAGCTGCTGCTGATGGACTCAGACACAGGCAACTCCCGCTGCCCCAATACCATCCTTGGCCGCCTGGTGTTGGGCACATTGGCGGCGGGCACCCCCGGAGAGCACTGGAGGGAGATCTGCGACCATCCCCGTCGCCAGATTGCCAAGTGGCATGCCATGTCAGAGGATTAGAACGCCGTGGTGTTGGTTGATTCTGACATCGATATCCGATCTGGTCCAACCACGAGAAGATGGAATGAGGATGGGTGGGATTGAATGTCTCGCTAGCCAATACCCATTGGACTTTCAGTGAGGGCGGGTGGGAAACAAAAGGGAGGGGTCCTTGATGTTGTGGGGAGGGTCATTTGAAGTGATGTCATCATTCAGTCAATCATTCAATCACTTATCTTTGAAGTTATCGGGGTTTGGCGGGCCACGACAAAGGGAACCCCATAGCTTTAAATGATCCCAAAGACTGTCACCGAAAATCACCTGGTAACATGCAACATCATCTCCATGGCAACAACCAATTGTCACTGTAACCGTGTGCAGTGCAGAATGTCTTAAATGTCGCTATTACTCTTCTTCTTTTCTTCCTCTGCTTCTTCTCCTTCTTCTTCTCTTTCTTCAGCTCTTCCTCCTATAAATAGTTACCTAGTCCAGCATACGAAAATCAGAATGAACCACATCTGACAATGCTGTAAAAAATGTGGATGATTAAAGTTTATTTTATAATGACAATGTTTTCTTCATAAATATGTAGATTGTTTTTATTTATGTTTTTGTTTTGTACTCTTATGGTTGATTTGTTGAACATGTTTTGTAAGTATAGGTGGTATTTCATATATCATTACTTAAGTACAAGAAAGCCTAAATTAGGTTGTTTGAGAAAAGACTGGAACAGACTGAGTGCATTGGGGACAGTTAACTGGTTGCATGTGTGCGCGTGTGTGCGTGTGTGTGTGTGTGTCTGTGTGTGCACATGCGCGTGTGTGTGTTTCGATATAAGAGTGCTTGTGCTGATTTGACTGTGTGTGTATGGGTGCATGTGTGTGTGTGTTAGCTCTGAAGAGATGTTAGCCACATACTGTTTACTGTAGGTGTTTTGTCCCCCTTACTGTGAGCACAAAGACAGCTGAAGTGTAAATGTATGTACCTTACTATAAAATATGGCAAGTTCTGAGAAAACAAATGGAGTATGTAGTCTTTATTTCATGAGTACATGAAGTTGTATGTGTGTGTGTGTGTGTGTGTGTGTTAGAAGCATTTAGGTCTTTTAGGGTTAATGTAATAAGTTAAGGTTAAGCTCAGTTTTTTTTGATATTGTCACATCCAGCAGTTCTATTCCACACATTGGCTCTATTCAAGATAAAAGCCTCTTTTGAAATTAAAATAGTACAAATAGTAGTCTCTGCATGGACGTGTGTGTTCTCACCTCCAGCACCCTGCTTGATGACATCATCGGGCCCCTTTCCAAGTCTGATGATGTAATAACTGCTGAGTGGTTAAGTGCTCCAGGATGAAGTCATCATGTCTGAATTTAATATAAGCTAAGTGGTTTGGTGAGGGAGGACAGCTGGCTCAGCATGCTTAATCCCTGCACATTCTTTCTTTTATAAAAATCCAGATTAAACTCAGAAACTTATCTTTATAACTTCTCTCTGTATTCTGCCTCGGTTCTCTCCATCTCTCCTCCACTAATCTTACACAGAGTTACATCATGTGTTTGGTGGTGAAGTCTCCGGAGAAGCAGGACGTTCTGTCACTCTGCTGCTTCTCAGGATTATGACCTGTGAGGTCTCTCCCTGAGACTGGTTGCTATTTTAAACCTCTGCTGTCATCTTTGAAGCAATAAAATAGACCTGTGCAACATACAGCTTGCACACTACCAACCCTCTATTCCTCACCTCCTCTTCCTAACCAATTATGATTAAGCCAGCTATCAGCTGAATACTAATGTAAAGACATATTGTCCGGAATTTGTTCAGCATTTTGCTATAGGACATTGTGACAAGTGTTGCAGTGATTGTAAAGTTGAAAGTCTCTCATCTTTGAGGGTAGAAAGAAAGAACCATAACATGTAATTAATAAAAATAAGTGCTGCTGTGTATTTGTTTAAAACTGCACTAATATGAACAATGGCTAAATTTACTTTATGTGAGTGGTTCTTGAGCATTTTAGCATCTTTCAGCTCATTGTTTTGGTTTTAGACACAAACATCTTCGCTGTTATTATTTCAGTCTTCATTTTCTGTTAAACCACGTCTCCACTACCCAAGAAAACACCAACAACAGACAGAAAAAGTTATCAGCTAGCTAGCGAACATTTAGCAGCAACAGAGGAAGACATTTCTCTAAGGAGTTGGTGGGGACTAAAACCGAGCTAAAAGGAGAGTGAATATTTTACTTGCATTAGCCAGCAGGACAGGAACATGGCTTTGAACACTAATGTTGCTATGTTAAATGTAAGCTTAAACCATTGCTTGTTGTTATGCCCCTGAGTGGCCAAAAAAATAACATTTAATACAGGTTTAATAATTAAAGTTAAAGGTTTAGTCATTTACGTATTATAGTGCATTATTTGCCTTTCATATTTGCACTACTAATATTCTTGAAAATAATGTTTGTAGAACTAAAACCAAACTATGTGGTTTCTCCAATGAAACCAGAATGTAGTCTAGTCACTGAATCCCCCACACACTTTCCACTTTTCTGAAAAATGTTGTTTTGATGTATTGATGGACTTGTAAAAAATTCCTCCCAAGCATTTGTCCAAAGAGGCCCTAAATTCTATTTCTATGTCTTTCTCTTTCTTCCATTTTATGTAGCCCATAATTAATGGTTTGTACCTTTTCGGCTAGGCAACAAATATAATAAAAAAAGTGAAAGATGAAATGTTGGTATGAAAAGAAGTTTAAAAAAAAAACTAATAAATGAATGATGACTGAATCAGTAAAAAAAAAATCACAATAACATCTCCCCCAAATAATAATATTGAGGTGGAGAGATTTTTCAATAGACCTCTTGGTTTTCTAATGAAAACAAAGTCTGTTTCACTATGTCCAAACAAAGACTGTTTTTAGACCATTCAGTTAAGTTTAATTTCCCTTTGCTTTTTCCCTCCGCATTGATTGAGTCAGACAGCCAGTGCGAGAGCAGTCGTCTCTTTTCTGAGCCACTCTGCTTTAATGACATCCTCACGCACAAAAACATGTAGATACACACACACACACACACACACACGTTAACATGCTACGTGCAAGTATGTGTGCATGTGTGTTTGTGCATTGACATTTAGCCCAGTTCAGCAGTTAGTAGTTGGTCCCTCAGGATCTAATTGAAGAGTGATTCTGTGATACAGAACCATAACCTTGCTCTCCTCAATCTTCAATGATAATGTTGACACACACACTCACAGATACATTCTTAAACACATGCCCTCATGTACGTCAATATAGAACCCGTTTAGATCCCAATACCAGTCCCAGTGAGGTCAAATCAATCTGATTCAGAGAGACAAGTACAGAAATCACTGACAGCAGAGAGTGTGTGTGCCTGGAATACAGAGAAGGTCCTGAGTGATCCCAGAGAAACACACACGTTTGAGAGGTTCCAGGAATTCGTAATAAGTTTTGTGTGTGTGTGTGTGTGTGTGTGTGTGTGTGCGTGAGTGCCTATGATTGTGTACAAGAGAGAGATTTGTCCTAATTAGGGAAGATCTGGGAGAGCATGTCTCTGTTCCTATTAATGCCTCTAAATCAGCCTGCACTTTTTACCCTGCTACAGTCTCATGCTTTTAGTGATAAAAAGAAAAAGAGGGATAGCTGTTAATTACTAAAAAAGACTGCAATAGACTTGATTTTCGGTGAATTAGAGCATCAACACTGGGGAATTCAAAGAGAGAGGAAATTTTCCATCTGAACCAGCTATTCATAAATTTGTTGCTATGTATGTTAAGCCCTTCCTTCCGTCTTCAACCACAAGCTAATTTTAAACTATTGATTTAAAGTGGATTGCTCTAAAAAATGAATAAATGTCTTAGCTAGTCAAGACTTCACTTCATGTGAATATTGGTTGCCAAGAAGTATTTTTAACTTGAGCATTTATGCCCTGAAGTTTGAAGCGCTTAATATGTGTGATACTCCTCTGAAGTACACCTTGAAAACATCAGTCTGTGGGGGGAAGTGATGGGATGAAGATAGGGAAAGTTTTCAAAGCGAGACTGCAGAGAGGTGGAGGAAGCAGTAGATAGATGGCCAGAAGCAGGAGGAGGTGAGACAAGAGTCAGACACCCTGACAGGAATGGAGGGAGGTGTGGAGAGGGATGACACAGCGACATGTTGAGATATGAAGTAAAGGCGGAGGGGACTGAAGTGGGAAAGATGAGCCGGGCATAAGTTAGCTTGACACATGGTGAGAAGTGTCGGTGAATGGCTCATATGTGTGGGTTTGCAGACAGTTTTCTCGATGGATATCTGAGGGTCATTTAGGGATAATGAAACGACAAGGCTGGATGACTTGGATGACTGAGATCTAAACCTGATGACTTCAATAAAACACACAAGTGAACGACTCCAAAGAGGTTGTTTAAAGGTGAAGGACGCACAGAGTGCTGCTCAGTACAATGTGCTTGTGTGACCAAACGCTGAAAAGAATCTTAGAATAACATCTGGAACACAAGAACAAAAGCAACAAATAGGCTCCTTGGCAACCATAGATTAGTCATACTTTTAGCTTCATTTTGCAACTCACACATTTGCAAATGTGCGCATGGAATATGGTGTGATAAATCAATCACAACACACTGTTAGTTACAACTGACTGAAAACATCGTAAAATCAAATCCAGCAGAACATGAGATTCACATTGTTATTGTTTATGTTTCTGAGAAATCAAGTATTCATGCAAGACTTCCCCTCAAGGTTGCTCCATTGTGATGGCAGCAGAGCAGAAACAACAGGCGTGATTAACACTGTAGAGAAGGGACATGTTTATATAAGCTGTTATCAGTGCTGCATCTTTACCAGAGGCACATGGTACCAACGTAGAGAGGGGGAGAGGGGGGACAAACAGCAAGCGAGAGCAGGAGAAAGCATATGCGTGGTGACAAAACTTCAAAGGAGGCGGATGAATTATTAATGGTGACAACATCCTTACATAAGACTCCATATTAGAAAGCATTGGCTTCCTTACACGCAGCTGAACACTGGTTGCCAAAGATCCTGCATTTTATGTATAAACTGAAGATATTGTACAGTAGAATCACTTCACTTCAATGTGAACCAAAACAGCACTAGCGGACTCCCTACAGATAACCACAAGAGTCACCAAATCACTTGACCTGCACTTCACCTTCATGCTTTGGACTGTGGGAGGAAACCAGAGTGCAGGAAGAACTTAAGGGAAATCCAGACAGGCACAAGAACAAGATGCAAACTATAATTTATTATACATAGATTATCATTTAATGTAATTTGATTTCATTTATTATTACGACCCTTAAGGATAAGCAATATGGACGATGGATGATCTACTTTTCATTTCTCTGCTTTCCCACAGTCTCAAAGTCCCTAACATTCATATTTCTGCTTGTATTCCTCGAGGTCAGTGGGATGGATGCTACTTACTACTATTACAGATGGCTGTTCATCTGAGAGTTTTCCTCAGACTTTACTCCATCACTACCAGAGTCTAGACTGCTGGTCTGATTGGCAAAGTCTTTCACTGATGCTAACCTTAATAACTTGCAATTGATTTCTCCATATTGAAATCTCAGGCCCAGTATAGATGTGGTAACAGTGTGTACAAACTCCAGTCTGTTCACATTAGTAAGAACAATTTACTTTGGAGGATTTGCTCTGCACTCAGCTACCTCCACAGCAACTTTTAGCTCTGAGTCACAATCATGATTGTTTTGTGCTCCAGAGCCACTCTAATCTAACAGTGTGCTCCTCTTTAAAACCATCTGTATGTCTGTCTGGAGAACCTGTCCCCAATTTACCGTGGGAAGGAGGGGATGAATCATCATGGAAATGACCTTCACACAGACAGACAATTAAACAAGTTTCACTGAAACCTTTACGTCTGACACACACACACACACACACACACAAACACACACACAGGGGACCATTCAGCACAGACCACATGCATACCTCTACACACACATAAACACATATATTATCACAAACAATTTTAGTGCATATTTTCAGCAACCCTGATCTTCGACTCTGAAGTGACAATAACATTAACCATCTGCCTCAGTCCCAATGCTTACAGCACAACACACATAAATACACACACACGCTAATTACCTCATTTTAATGGGGACTGAGGGCTGCCTATTAGTTAGGCTGTGAGAGCACAGAGAAATAGATTAGTAAGGGTGAGGCCATTAGAGAGAATAAGGCTGGCATTGTTTTAATGAGGGCAAACAATCGCTTCTGGGGAGTTAGAGTTGCTAAACATGTGACAAACAGAATGTCACTACATATTAAAATGTTAGTTTTAGACTGTTTCTTTTCCTTAATTTCTATTTTGCAACCTGAATGGAGCTGTTTGATTTGAATATAAAGTTAATCTGGTGTAGGGAGCGGTGTCCTGTGAAAGAGTGAAAGTCTGCAGGCTTTCATTCCAAACAGCAGGCGGTCCCACTGATTAACAGCCCTGCTAACAGGAACTAATGAGCTGCTTCTGTGTTTGGCTGAAAATAAAAATCCTACAGATCCGGCCCACAACACTCCACATAATGTTACATACTCTTCTATCAGCCCTCCATTCATAGTTGTCAGCTTTTCTTGCACTAAAGTCCAAGGGGGACTATGATATAGGAGATAATTGCTCAGGGCGCCTAGGCAAACCAATGGACAAAGCAACTGACTGACACCATCAGTAAGTTTGTCAGTTAAAAAATTGACTACAGTAGAGAGCCAAAGTCCTGATGCCACCTTCAGGCTAACTTCTGTAACTCAGTGCAGGCTCTCATTAAGCATTTGTTTCATCAATCTGTCTGAAAAACTGAAGTGTGTTCGTATCTGTTTATTTTCCATAATCTAACACCCATCAGTCTGCACTACAGCACAAAAAAGTTGTGTGCAAACTGAACAACGATTAATGTGTTAGTATACTAAAAAGCTCCCATGAAAATGTAGCAGTGCAGCATACTCATCTTAACTTGGTCTCGTCCACATCAGCAAAATTCACCACCACTCTGTTCTAAAGTTCTTGATTGTCTATAAACGTCGACTGTCTGGTCCTCTCTGTAATCACAGACGTGTGAGGACGAGTCACTACTGCTCAGCTCGCACATGGACTCATCTCTTGTGGTGAGATAGTAATATTTAACCTATAATGGTCTGAGGCAAAGGGTTTTCAAAATTGGACACTATGGGCCCCGTTTTTTTCAGCCTGTAATTGTTCACATTTTGGTTAATTGACACCATTAAAAGTACGCCGAATTAGCTATGAGCAGTTACTGTTTGCAGTGTATCCATGGATGTAGAGACTCACTGGACTGCTTTGATACACAAGAAAACTTAAAAACGTGATGATTCTCAGGCAAGTTGTAAAGTTATAAGCATGTGAGAGTAAGACAGTGAATCCAAAAATATGTGTACCACTGCTGCTGCAACTGCTGACCATGAGTGCAGGCCAAACTACAGCAACGAAGCTCCTGTATTTAGAACACCAGCATGCATCGTGTCCCTTCACCTTCTCCAGTGTCTTTGACTCAAGTCTCCTACTTCACAGCCCCCCATATTCAGCTTTTCTTGCACTATCACACTGTGAGGACTACACACAATATTTTTTTTTACATTTTACAGACACAAGTCATGTTTTCGTGTTGAAAGTGATCTGTTTTCAGCTGCAATTTCAAACAGAACTACTGAAGCATGTTGTGCAGCACTGTTAACAAACCTTACCAATTGCAGTTGTCCTCATCTTTGTGTAATAAATGAAAATCCAACCAAAAACTGTTTGTTGAGGTTGTTAATGAATTGCACCTTCCACTGCTCCAACCAATCATACACAACCTGGGGCATTTCAGCCAATGACGAATTGAAATAAGGACCCACAAAGGTTACCATAGCAACGGCATGAAGGCCACAGGTGCCTATCCTTGTGAAAAGGCGGCATACAAGACAGACAACAAGACAACCCAGTTGGGTTTATCAGACATAGGCTATAAAGCTACAACCACCTGAGGGCTGGAGTGTGTGTGTGTGTGTGTGTGTACATGATTTCAGCATACACACACAAACATAAGGTTAAAAAAAAGGTCCGCTGGTGTCTTGCCTTGACATTACCTTTGCTGTCATGGCAACAGAGTGCTGTAGTGGTTCTAAGGTAGGAGGGCGGTGGAGAGCATGAGAGACAGAGAGAGGGGATAACAAATAACGAAGGGAGATAAGTTGGAGGAGAAGGAGCAGGAATGTCAGGCAGGAAGCAGGAGATTGATGGAGCAGGGAAACAGAGGGATGGAGAGACTGAGGGGGTGGATAACTCGTCCAGCCTGAGCCGTCTCACTCTGTCGGCCTGGTGAGGAGGTAGCCGAAACGCGAGGAGACGGCCTGAGTTAATGCCCATGAAAGGAAACGGTTGATACGACTTCAGCGGTGAGTTTTGGCTTTCACTGACAGTTCCCTGTTCTGACTGTCCATCCCTTGTTATTACAGAAAATAGACCCATATGTGTTAAGCTATACAGTCAGTATATAAATACAGTGGTAAAATAGACAGGAATGGTGGGAAGGAAAAATGAACTGGAAGGAGTAGAGGGATTACACAACACAATAAGACAGCCTGAGAGACACAGATAGACAGACAACAGAGAGAAAACAAAAGGAGATGAAATGTCACCTTAATCTGTCACAAAGAAAGTGAAATGAGAAATGTTTAGCATGAAAATGATCACATTTAACAGCACAAACTGTCGGTGTTCACTATTTAATCTACATCCATCAAAGCCTAATTACATATTTTAGCAAGTTCCTCACAGCAGCATCAATCACAGCATGATAGCAGAACCAGAGGCCATCAACAAATCAAAGCATTGAGAAAGCAAATGTATCAGGTGGCTGTAGGTGGAATGTTGTTTTAATGTCAAGTTTATCTCACCTGCTGTTTAAGCTTGGAGCGATTGTACAGCACACTACGGCAGTCTTATACTCCTGTTTGAAAAGTTTAAAGGACTGTCCCTTCCATGGTCCCCAGACCAAAGTCTGGACACTGAACTACCGATAAAGTGAAACAATTTATTACTACAAGTCAGAGAGAGACACCTACAGGCTGACACTCAAAGATCTTCGCCACAACAGAGCAAACACTCTTGCACAAACACAGGGGCAAATACAGTATGTTACAACTTTGGTGAAAGTTGGATAGAATTAATCAAAATGGTGAAAAAGAAACTCATGAAAAAAGCACAAAAAGTCTGCAAACCTGAATATTTTGTGATGTTATTAAGACTGACTAATACAGTTTTCTTATTACCAGGTGACACGACATGATGACATTTTTTTTTCCTGTGATCAATTGTCGAGTCCCTGATTTGGAACAATCCAATGTGTGAGTCACAGTGACGAGGTCTGCCTGTCCTGCAGCTTCCTTTCCTCAGCCCACGTCTAATTTGATAAAGCCACCTTAATTTGAGGAAGAAAAGACTTTGCAGCATGCACGTTGCAGTCTTTCACAAGCCTTCAATATTATTCCTGTGTGTGTTTTTCTTTTGTTAGCATCCTTCAATACAAATACTTTTCATTTGCCTTCTGCAGCACGATGTAGTTTAATCAGAGTACCCAGATGTCTACACTATCTTATAGTGTGATATTCTGCCAATAAACATTTAATATGAAGAAAGTCTAAATGCATAAAGTCTATGCATTTTTAACATGTGTTGGAGAAATGTGTGAATGTGCTCACTCGCAGCCGTTCAGCTCTTCAGAATCAGTTGACGTGGATGTTTTTCTCCAAGCACAATGAAAAGCATTCATTTGTTTCTCAGATTGAATGTCCAGCCTGACAGACCCTCATCATCTTTATGGCCTTGTATTTCCACAGCTGCCTGCACAAGTAAGGGAAGGTGTGGCAAATGGTCTGCGGAGAGGAAGGCAGAGGAAGATCAAAAGAGCTACATGGACTACTGTGTGAGCGTGTGAGATTGGTGCGAATTTCACATGTTGTTAACAGACATTTTACAGCCCAAGGCGACAGATGAAGGGAATGAAAAACTTCTTTTTGATCTTTCACATGCCACCCCCTCTCTCTCGTCCCCCAGTTGTTCTTCCATCTCCGTCTCTCTCGCTGCCTCCCCTTCTGCGTTTCTTCACTTTTATTTATCGCTCCCATTCGACCGCTCCCTCCCCGTGCAATTCTTAGAGCTTCCTCTCCTCTTTCAAATGCAGCTCTTGTTACCAGCCATCCACTCTGCTCACCACATTCCCTGTGGTCAGTAAGGGCTCTGCCATGGAGAGCCATCACTCTCTCACACACACACACACACACACACAACCTTGATCTCTGACCCTTCTCTCTTTCCCACAAACATCGCCATGTTGTAAAACCACAGAGTTCATATATCCTCAATCGATTGCCACTCACTTCTCATCCGTCTTTCCCTCACCAGTCTTTTCATCATGTTTTCCCATCTGACTCATGATGCATACCGTAACATACGATATAGATATTCCTTTGCATTCACTGAAGGGAAATGAATGAATGAATAAATAATGGGATTAAGTATTGACAACAGTGACGTTAGACGCTACAACGTGACTCACGCACCAAGGCACTGCACTGCATGACAATTAACAACATGGACACACACACACACACACACACACACACACACACTGCTCTGCACATATTAAATTCTGTCCATGTTTAAGGCTAAGCTCAGTGTCATTATCAGCTTAACCTTTTACTGACTCCCCATCACTCATTGTGTGTCTTCAGTTGCGTGTATCACTACAAGCACTCACTGTGATACAGATCATATGGTCATAAAAGTTCATTTAAGATGTTGAATAGTTACTGTAAATACCTTGCGTCTTCCATTACTGGCTGCAGTGGTATCCTATCACATGAAAACCTTCATTGATTTTGATGATTGATGTTCTCAATGCTCTCTTTTAATAAAGAGGCGTCACAGTTTAATGTGTTTTGAGCTGTAAACTAAATGTAATGACTGTGCTGCAATGAAACACATCAGTGATGGTCTTAATATTGACATTTCTCAGTAGATATATAAAAATCTGGATTTCATTGGTTGAAAATGGGTTGCTGCAAGGCCAGTTCTTAGATAGAGTTGACCGGTTGAGACCTATCTACGCCAGGGGATCACATCACTCAATAATTCATGTCTCACTCAGCCTCTTGCTCACTTTTTAGCATTCTGCAAAAGTATGTATTGGGTGGAGTTAGGCTCAGACTTATGGGTGAAGTTACACTTCAGCATTACAGATAATATGATGTTTTGACTGCCACTGTGATAATGTTGCTTAAAACAGTAATGTCCATTTAAATGTATCAGTTAAGACTTCACATTCTCTGAGAAACAGTTCTGAGCCAATTTTAATTCTGTTCAAAAATGACTATAAAAAGTAGCTGTAGCATATTTTTTATACACACAGAACTGTTGCGCTCCTTCATCCTTAAAAGCCTTAACTAGCCCTAACCCTGTGTTTGATGTGCAGTACAATACACATTCACAGCCATCAAACCGAGTGCAGGGAGGTCAGGTGTTGTGGAGGTCAGTTCAGAGAACACTTGAGTTATAAAGGGCTCTTTGCTGTTCAAGGATGCCGGCCCAGTGGATTAGCAGCTGAGGACTTTTATTAGAGCTGGTGTTGAAGAGGCTGTTTGCAAGGCACTGTTTGTGTCACAAATTAATTTGCATTAAAAGTGAATAAGAACATGCGCTTTCATAGCATTGTCAGCACAAGCAGCGGAGGTACAAAAAACGCTGCTGTGTAAACCACTCAGTATATTTACGCAGTCTTCATGGATGTAAATTGAGGTTACAAATTGATAGTTCTTTCGAGGTCCCTGTAACTCTCACTCTGACACTGCTAATCCATCCTCCTCCACTTCTTGCTCTCTGGATTTAGACCGGGGTGTCCAAACTACGGCCCACAGGAAATTCTAAAAATGTATTGGAACACGGCCCACACATGGAACTTGCGCTGGACTGTATTGTACTTCTTAGTCTCACCGCTAGGTGGAGTAACGGCCTTGAACGAGGCAGCTTCACTATAAAAAGAGTAATAGAAGAAGAAATTTGCTACAGGTGACCCAAAATGGCAGAATTAAGGAAACGTAAGAGAGCAAGTGAGTGTAGAAAGTTTCAGACGTGGTGTGCGATGAGAGCACAGCTGATAACTAATGACGATCACTTTTGCATTATGGAGGAGCTGCTTGATCTTAGCAGTCTAAAGAGCACCACGACGGGTGAGGATGTTTTTGAAGCTGTGCCAGATGCAGTTGGCATGATGGGACTTAAATGGAACGAGCTGTGTGGAGGTACGACGGATGGGGCTCCAGCTGGGACAGGCGAGCAAAAAGGAATGGCCTCTACGGTGTCCGCAGAGGGGCAAGAAAGTGGAGGTAAGGCTGTTGATTCGAGCACCAGGGCTCTAGCACAGACTATTTCAAGCTTCCCTCTCTGATGCTGACGCTGATGCTGGGGGGCGGGGGGGCTGCTCTACCATTCTCATGTGCGCTGGCTAAGTCGTGGCTCTGTGCTGCAGCGGTTTTATTCCCTGAGATCAGAAATGGACCAGTTTTGAAGAGAGAAGGACTCTTCGTGAGCTCAGTGACCCTCTCTGGTTGGCATTTTTAGTGGATCTCACTGATCACCTGAACACACTGAACAAGAGCCTACAAGGCAAAGACCAGCTTGTACCACAACTAATAAATGAAAGCCCGCTAATGGAAAGGCTGTTTTTTTTCTTGAATCATATTCAGTTATCAAGCAGAATTTACCTACATTTGATTGATTCACCTCTAGTGGATTAAAGTTAGCAATATAGCTCACTTCTAGTGAGTGGCCCAGCCCTTTGTATGTTTTTCTGTATGTGGCTCTCAGTGAAAAAAGTTTGGACACCCCTGATTTAGACACAACAACCTGGATTTGAGAGAGTAAATCTGGGCCAAGAACCCCAGAGATAGGCAGCTGTGGTGGTCTTAGTGGAGGGTCAGAGCTGGTTTGCCTGGAGTGCAAATGACAGTGACATCACAGACATGAAAGGACTGACTGACCAGAGTAAGGGACAGATTGTCTGTGATGCATCAAAGCTCTGAAAAGATAAAAGTTACATTTTCCTACTATATTACAATGCAGTGGAATGGGCCCTCAGGATACCAGGCACAATTTCTTATGGCAGTAAATGTGCCACTTTAAGTTCTACTCTTTAAATTAATTTACAATTTGGCTCTGCATTAGATCTAGCATTGCAACAAAAGGGAGTTTGGGGATGGAAAGCATAGGATTTGCAGTTAGAGAAGCAGATCACGGTCTAATGATTTACTGTGTCAATGGCAACTCAGTCTTCACATTTACTGACACAGGAAGAGATACACAAACACAGACAGCAAGCAGACAAACACACACACACACACACACACATGCAGAGCTGATTGTTAGGGGTAAACCTCAGTAATGATCTCTTGTCTTCATCTGCTGCTCCTGGTTAATTGCTCTGCCGCTGGAGGGAAGAAGGAAGATTATCGACCAGTTTGATGCAACGGTGTCACTCATCTCAATGACATTGTTCTCTGAGAAAGCAAAAGGTTAAGCCATTGCACAATTAATAAATAATAAACCCTGTCTCTCCATCGTTACTATGGGCAACGTGAGATCGCTGGTAAACAAGATGGAGGCGCTAACAGCGTTAGCCAGGAGTCAGATGGAGCACCGGGAGTGTAGTCTGGTGTGCTTTTTGGAGACATGGCTGCATCAGGACAATGTTTCCATTGGTGGCTTCCAAACTGTTAAGGCCGACAGGGATTGCACCAGGAGCGGTAAACGGAAAGGAGGGGGGCTTGCCGTTCTGGTGAACAACAGGTGGTGAAGTCCTGCTCATCTTACTATCATGGAGCGCATCTACAGCCCGGACATTGAACTGTGTGAAAACTGGAGTTTTCACATGTTGTTGTGGTGACTGTTTACATTCCTTCTTCTGCCAACCAGACTTCGGCGTGTGACGTCATCCACTCTGCCATAGCTCGGTTACAGACTCTACACCCCCATGTCACCATGGCAAAGGCACTGCCCAACTTCACCCAGTACGGGAACTGTTTCACCAGAGAGGAGAGGACCCTGGACTCTGGACTCACCTGATTATTATTATTGTTATTATTATTATAATTATATAATACAGCTCCTCACTCTGAGTGTACATGTTGTTATATGTTATTATTAGTAGTAGTGGTATTATTTGTATTATTATTATAATAAGACTCTGGACTCACCTGGTGCAGTAATTTACCTCTGTGTAATAATTTGTAATAATAATTTTTGATACATAATTTTTAATACATACTTTTATATATTTATATTTTTTACTTTTGTGTTTGAAGTTTATTCTTATTAAAAGCATTTTCCCCCTGGGGATTATTAAAGGAATTCTGATTCTGATTCTGATTAAAACCTCTCTCATGGTGGCCTGAAGAAACTGCCATGGATCTGTACAGTGTAGATATGTTATGATGCGGTCATGTCTTTATAAATCTGCTGAGAGAGCAAATCATATTTTTAGAGCAGCATGAACACTGTAGGATATGAAACCAGGTCACAAGAAAATTAAATGAAGTATGAGAGCATGTTGCTTCTGTAATGGAGATATTTGCAGCTCAATGAGGATACGTGGGTAGATGCTGTCATACAAGCTGGAGTTAATCAAACGTGAGAGCAGTTTTCTCAGGATTTCAAGTAAGTGACAGAGCATTACTCATTGGGCTTTCCTGGAGTACAACTAAGCATTGGCTGTGTTCGGAATGGCTTACTAACATACTATTCATGTTAAGTATGACATCAAATTGAGTATGGAGTGTCTTTCAACTGTATAGTAGGTGGATTTTGTGTAGGCAAGAAATTCTCGGATGATTAGCAAGAATTTCTAAGTATGCGCTGTGAGCTCACTTGTCATACTGGTTGCTGTTTGTTTTCTCTCTCTCTCTCTCTGTCCAACCTCCACCCAACATGGACCCCGACAGAAAGCCGCCCACCTCTGAGCCTGGTTCTGTTCGAAGTTTCTTCCCGTTTAAAGGGGATTATGTATGGATAAATCATCCACCAGCACTCACCGGGATGAATTCCCAAATTTAGAGGATTAATCATTTTATCCTTTTAAATTGCATTGCGCAGCCTGAGCTTTCTAGATGATTTCTTGATTGCTCCTTGTATGTCTGAATGTTTTCTGTCACAATTAGAGATCAAAGAGGCTGCTTTCAGTAATTCATAACGTTTCCGTGCATGCCATAATGTCCCTGCAGCAAAGCTATACACTGTAGTTATAAACTTGGACAGAGGAAACTTCTCAAGGGAAAAATAAATACATTTTTAGCTTCTGAAATATATGTTTTAGACAGTTCTGATGGAACTCTGATGGACGCAGCTTTACTCCAAACAATCTCTCTCTATGATCCTGGGCTGTGTGTGTGTGAACTTTTGCATGTGCAGAAGAACATAAATCAACATGAGATCCTGATCGATCCTGTCTGCGCATCTGGAGATTTAAATAATCAATGAATTTAAGCTGCTGTGCTTTGTGCGTAAATGTGCACAGCAGCTCTCTTCAGGTGGACATGCGCTTATTGTTTGTGTTGTTTTTATCTTCCCCATTATTGATGTGTTTTTCAACCACCATAACCCATCTGGAACAATCAGAAAGTTTTATGACCCTACCCACCCGGTCTGCGGATATAACTGCAATCCGCGCATCACTATTGTTGTGTGAACATGAAGCAGGAACTGCTCAGGATCCTGCAGAGAAGATATATTGCTTGAGCATGCTTTAGTATTAACTGTCTGTTGGAATTGGCGTACTTAATCATTCATTTAGTAGGCAGTATGCAGACCATACTGTTTAAGTAGGTAATATGCAGTATGTTAGTATGCCATTCCCAACACAGCCAAGGTTTCTTCAGGATGGGAGGGGCAATATTTTTGTATTGTGGACTCACTGTTGCCCCTTGTGGCAACCTCCCACTTCAACTGCAGTTCTCACCAGCCATCAAGTATTGGTGGGTGCTTTTGTCTGTGGGAGCAAATAAGCCCATTGCTCCTCAGTGAGCCACAATAGACACATTTACAGGAATAGGAACTAGGAACCCTCACTCATGAGGCAGGACTTTTCTAAAGAACCTCAGGGTGGGACTTGCAGCACTTAACAAAGTAAGCCACTTCATACACTCATTACAGAAGTATTACTCAATTACACAGTCTAGCAGACTATTACAACATCTAAATAATAATGCATTATTTCAACCATCCATAACCCATCCGCAATCATAATGTTAATTTTTATGACCTGAACCGCCCAGTCTGTGGACTGACTGTGGTGTCAGCAGCTATAGCTGCAATCCGTACATCACTTAAGTCCAGATCGTTTTTTGTTAATTTGTGCTTCAACACATCAACATAAAGTTAGAGAAAGAAAGTGCAAAAATGGCGTGTAAAACATTTTCAAGAGTTTTCGTGGGTCTGAAACTGCCATGGAAACGCAGACAACAACATGCTGAAGGAACCTAAAAGTTCCACTGATGAGGCAAATAAGATGCTTCCCTGGACAAGCAACACAAAGATGAGATTTATGCTTGCAAGTTTTTTTTTCAACAGTATTTCTAAACTTTACAAGAGAAAAGACTTCAAGGATGAAGAGTAACTAACAAAGGCATGTCTGTTTAACTACCCCACTTCTATCTAGAGAAGCACACAGCCACATCCCTGAGCTTTTCGATGGAACCATGGCTTTAGTTTAATTGTGTTGGCAATTTAGCAGTGTGATTACATGTCTTGTGTTACGGCATCACCTGCCTTTCTGAGTAAATCTTGAGTGTGGTAGTTGTTTGTCATCCCATCTTCCACTGACAGTAAACTTCAGTAATAAAACTGTCTTCAGGTTCCTCCAGCTACCCTCTCTTGTTTACCTCCCAAATGGGTTTTGAAATGAAGGACTGAAAGTGCTTTTGCAGAAAGAACTTGTTCTCATTTGACCTTGTTGGATTTAAATTGCTAGTGAAACAAATAAACAAGTTGGAAATACAGGAAAACAGACAGAAAAAGCCAAAAATGAGATATGTTAGATTTCTCTCCAACCAGGCTTCAGAATATTTATGTATTTCCATTCAGCTTTATTTTTCAGCAGCAGCTCTGAGGAAGGAAGATAAAATGCTGATCTGAACACACAGCCTTTTGGGGAAAAGAGTCCCAAACTCCCTGTCAAGCTTTCACAGAAAACTGCTGTTTTCACAGCCAGAGATCAAACAGCTGACATAAACTCAATAGAATACTATTTTAAGATCAAGGGTTTCATATCGAGACTTTGAGCTTTGAAAGGCAACAGAAAATTGAATTTTTATACAGCATAAACATCTTGGACTGAGCAAAGTCTTAATTCCTCACAGCAGAGACACTGAAGCACATGTATTATTGAATTATTTGGAGGAAAAACACCTGAGTCTGTCCACTCTGTTTATACTTCTTTCAATAGAGAGAGAAATGTCAGGGATTAGCTGCTGTACCTGCAGTACAAGGATAGAGGAACATTACAAAGGATATGCAGCTGCCACTGCACTCAAACAGCAATCTTGAACTTGAAATGAAACAAAATAAGGGAAAACAAAAGATTTATGGGTATCACATGGGAGGCTGGAGTACTTTTGATTGGTGTAATATTGAAGAACATGTCAAAAGAGATGGAAACCACTGTGAGATATTGAGGTGAAGGTTAAAGCGAGAAACACCTTGCTGACTCATCTTTACATCTCAAAGTTAAGTGTGAGCTCAAGGGCACATTAGTGGAAATTATTCTGAAATCTGTCTGAAAGAGTCTGGTTCAATTTAGTTGCTGTGATTTTAATCTTTTGGAAGTGAACTGGAGCCTTATGTTGAGCCTGATGTTAACTTTGCTGCAGGAGGTCCATTTCAGCACTAGATAAAGTCAAACAGAGTAGTTGATTACTTCTCTGAGGGTCAACTTTGTTTTTCTATGAGGCCACACTTCTGATTATTTCCTTTTTCTAACCTTGAATGCCATTCCTCCACAATGTAAACAAGGCTTAAGTGTCCACAAGTTAATAAAAATCCAACTTGGGATAGATTTTTCTCTTTACACAGAAACAGAGCAAACACAGAGAGTGTCCAATAAAAAGTTCTGTGGGTTTTGTGAAGTACTCGTTGAAATTAAGACAACTGGGTGAAATACTTGGGAATAGTTTGGGAAATTAATTTAGTTTAGTTTGGCAGATAAACCCCATTAAACCCCAGTGTTGTTTTTAATTGTTGCTTTTAATACAGATTGAGCTAACAAGATATGAAGTGTGAATGAACTTGCTCCAGATGTGCTGGTAGAAAGCTTTTGTAACCTTTAGATGAAGCCAGGCTAGCTGTTTCCTCTAGTCTCCAGTCTTTATGCTAAACTAAGGTAAATGGTTGCTAGCTGTAGCTTTGTATTTAATGGACAATACTGGCAAGAAAGCCAGTAATTGTGTTTCCTAAAATGTGCTTTGTGTCCTTACTTTAGTTTTTATGCTAATGAACTTCCGTATACTTATGTACTTCCTTTGTACCTCCCAGCTGCCATGTGCAAGCATATAGTTGTATAAAGTAAATGTTTTTAGGTCTCAGATACACTTTAAAGTAAATGCATGTAGACACAAAAAGGTATTGGAACAGCATTTTAAATGAAACTACAGCTAATTTTTATAATAACATCATGTATTCACACAAATGACAAGGCAGACCACTCAACAGCCTAAAAGAACTTTTACCTAGATCAAATTTTTGGTTAAGGTTTGGGGCTCCCTTTATTTCTTCCACCCCGTAGCCACTGCAGGTAAACAGAGCTATATAAAAAACAGGCTAATCCATGCAGTCATAGGCACCTCACACTGATGTGCTCAGTCATCTCAGGTGGTGAGTCACAAACACACAGCACTCACTCACCGCCTCCACTTTCCTCTCATGTCGTATATTAATTTGATTGGCCAGGCTTGGTGGTCGTCATTTCTGCACGCCCAAACAAGGAAACACACATGGAGGGAAAAATAGAGAGTAAGAGAGGGCTATATTTGAAATACTGCACATAGCTGTCCAAACTGCGTTATATTTACTGAGTGAGAGAAAGATAGAAAGAGCTATGCCTTTGGATGGATATGAAACATATCAATTTGAATGAAATTTTGTATTGAATATTTTTATTACTTAGTCAAAATCACAAGAAAGCAAATGGAAACTATGAGAATTATGAGATAATAACTTGAATCAAGTCAAATCTAATTTATTTATATAGTCCAATATAACAAATCATAATTTGCATGGGGGGGCTGTATAGTGTTCAACACCCTCTGTCCTTAGACGCTTGATTCAGATGAGGAAAGACTCCCCTTGAAAAAAAACTTTTAAGGAAAAAATGGAAGAAACATCAGGAGGATGGATCCCTCTTTAAGGACGACTGCCAGGAAATAGATGTTGTGTACAGGGCAAACCAACAAAATCACAGTATGTACAAATCACTATGACAAAACAACTCATACATGTATGTATATGGTTCCAGGAGGACACAGAACAACCCCATGCGCCATCAAACTCAAACTAAATCCTGAGCTAGTTAGTCAAACCTGTGAAATAGTGAGTCAAAATTATGAGACACTGAGTCAAAATTATGAGATACTAAGTCACTATTTTTAATGAATTCTTTCATTTTTTATTACTTAATCAAAGTTCTGAGTGAGGTTAAAGAATGAGGCAATAAGGTGAAATTATAAAATGATAAGTGGAACTATGGGACACCCTGTCAAAATGTTGTATTACGATGTGATTTTTTATTACTTTTTTAACACTAAGTCAAAATCATGAGAAAGTAAATTGAAATTCTAAGACTTATGAGGTACTCAGTCAAAATGAGTGGATCAGATTTAATTTTCCTATTAGTAATTTTTTCTTGCCAGTCTTGCAAATCAAAAGTTGGAGTTGTAGCTACACAAAAATTTCTAGAAGACTCAGCTTTACAGATCACAGCTATTCAGAGGAGACACTATGTGAGAAGATGGAGTTTAACTGGTGACAGCAAGGAGAGATTTGAAGGAATAGTGAGAAAGCCATGATAGTGAATAGAGCTCCACTCATCACCCAGAGGGCTCTCCAGTGGAACGGCATGAAGGATCCCTCCATCAGTCATTCATCACCCCCCCTACTGCTCTCTCTAATGGACTGTGAGGAAGAAATGCCAATTGCAATGACCCTTATGCCATAGAAGTCAATGTTGATTGAAATGCTGGTCTTTACCAAAATTATGATTGGACATATTGATAAATTATGGGAAAAGTGGATCAAAAAGCATCTATAGGCTCTCACTCCTCAAGGTGCTAATTTTTACCAACAGCTTGATTTTAGAAATAGTAGGCATATTATGCAAAATGCACTTAGTAATGTCTTTTCAACATAAATATGTGTCCTCAGTATGTCTGGAGACACCAAACTACAATTAAAGACCATTCTTTCTCTCATCCCTTCGCTAAACCTATGTGTGTGTGTGTGTGTGTGTGTGTGTGTGTGTGTGTGTGTGAAACATTATTTTACTTTGACTGCTTTCTTAACGAGGACTGTTAACAGCACAAGCTCAAGGATTAACGGATACCAGCTGTCTGCAACCTGACTTCAGACTTGGAAGCTGTTCTGTTTTATGTTGATTGGCTGTTAATTTTGGCAGGTTAGTCTGTTGGATTACCACATTAGCATGTTCCTTGGCAAATGTGGTTCCCCTTTAGAGCGGTGACTGTGCTATGGAGACGGCAGAGCTGATGCGCTCTTTGGTGGGCGCTGCCTGCTCAAGCTTGTGGGAGCTGACAGAGCAGTATGCAGCATGAGCAGTGTGAAAAAAAATGTTTTGGAACAATACAGCATGCAAATATATTCTAGTTGAACCCACAACTACAAGTTTGAACATGAAAAGAGCTTGACTTTAGTTTTCACCCCTGTGTGTGTGTATATATTTGCATAGTTCAGAGTCAGCATTTCCAACAAGAAGTTGAGTTGTCAAGGTGGCAGGGGATGACTAATTTAAATGCAGTCAGAGAGTATTAGGATAATGAGCCATTTGGTGTTGTGTTGGCTCTGCTCTGCTCTGCAGCATATTGAATTTGAAATAAAACAATGGTTACGAGGTGAAAATGCTGACTATGTTTTGTTGTAATTTAACATTGTTTACATCTGCATCAGATTCAGTTCCGGTATTGTTTATATACAGACCATTACATACCCTATTTAGGGAGACAAAAAGTAATCAAGGTAACATCAGCTAAAATAAATGAAGCACACTATTTAGTTGCAAATACTTTGCTGTGAGAGTGTTCTTGAAGTCTACAACACACACACTCACTGTAACTGAGCTCAGCCAGACAGGGTGCGTCTATTTCTGTTACCATTTATTGTCTGGGTAGAAACAGAATATACTGTAAGTACTGGTCAGTATAAATGGATCCGCACAGCCACTGCAAACCTCCTTTAGCACATCAGCTAGCTGGCTGGTTTGTCTGTAGTGCACTATTTCATGTAATATCATCAATTAAGCAGTATGAAAGCATCACATTCTCTTGTTTGACTGCAATTTAACTTTCGATCCCCACAGACCCTGCCTTTAACTGGATCAAAAATCAGAGATCACAATCGAACGAAAAAATTTGTTTTAATCACTATTAGAAACTCATTTCTGTGGACTTGCATGTGGACTGCATACATTTTTTGTGAACTCCTTGTTATATAAACACACAATCAGTTGCACTGAGGGTAGATCAGTCAACAATATTTGACTATTTATCCTCAAAAGGTTCTTGGTTGCCTCATGTGTAATTGTAGGCCAAATCCTAAAACAGGGATGTACAAAGACTACTGTGGCAGTAGGTCCCACAGTATTAACCTAGCATTGATGTGAACACCCCAAAATAACGGTACAGCTGAAAATCAGCACCTTAAACCCATTTCAAATGCAACATGCAAAGCTAAAACAATGAACAATGTATGACGACCCTTGTCGGACTACTCTGATACAAAACAAATAACAACCACACTTAAAGATCCCCTCTATTTTTTAGTGGAGGGCTTCTTGAACATTTTCCCTGGACTTTTCTTGTTTAATATGAGGGCAACGGTATGAGTTAAGTTATTTTCTATACTTGTTGAAAACTCTGATTTGTATGAATTATCTGCAGACTCCCAGTAATACACCAGACCTGTTCCAGACGGGACGTGTCTGCTGGCTCTAATGGTGGTCAGAGTGTAGGTCAAACTTTGAAGGCAGAATGTTGTTTAGCAACTCACCTTGACTGTAAAGTGCTGCGGGTAGCTGATTAAATTATCAAGTATCAATTTAACCCAGAGTGGCAATATGAAATACAGGGTGTGAGTGTGTACGTGTGTGTCATATAGTTTTCTATAAAGAGAGACAGGGGGGTTGAGAAAGAACAAGGAGACAAACAGCCATCATCATGGAAACAGGGGGAAATCTTTTTTTTTTCTCTCCTCTCTAATCTTTCATCTAAATAACATAGTAATCTTATGTCATCAGTGTCTTATGTGTGTGTTATCATGTGTGCTGCTCTCCTGCCCTCCAGCACGTGGACTCTCAGTAATTCAGTATTTACACAGTGAGGAAATATTGGATGAGCAGCTCTTTAGTGTTGACTTCTCGGAAAACTGTGAAGCCAAGTATTATGATGAACAGAGTGAGAACTGCTTCCTAAAGTCCAGATGGGCTGTAATTCCAGAGCTTCATTTGTGGTGTTATCATTGGGGGCTCATGCTTCATTTGCTTTGGAGATTGGATTCTTTCAGCCAGTTCAGTAATTAGATATTTTATTGGCTTCAGGGAGCTTCTGTGAACTAATCCTAACACCCACATTGGTTTTGACTGTTGTCTCGTTTTCTTTATCTGAAATCTGCCCGAGGTTAATAAATTAATGCTCACAAATAACATTGTGTGCCTTTGAAGTTCTGAACACTTGCTGGTACTTGCTGGTGATGATGTGACACTGATGCTATTTGGTATATTGCTGCAGTATATTGAGAGCAAGGCAGCCTGCACTGCATCTCTCCACAATATCACTGTCGCTCTATGGAGGTAGTTTTCTGTGGGGATGTAGCTCAGTGGAGAAGTGTGTGCTTTGCATGTACATGGTCCTGGGTTCAGTCCCCAGCATCTCCAGGCAGGTTCGTAGTGATGTTTCTGAGCCTACTACATGTATAATTGGTCTTTCTCTTGTGTCCATCCACTGAGTCACTTTCATTCTGTGCTCAAACCCATGTAAGTTAAATATAAGCTCTAGTGGAAATCTCAAACCTTCCTGAGGTAGCAAATAATGGATGTTTTGGGGAAAGTGTGTAAAATCAACCAGTTTTGGCATTATCCAGTGTTGGCATTAGCTAGCTTAAGCTATAACCGCAGTGGTATCGATGCTATATACGTGTGACTGTGAAAATAAACATGGACTAAATACGTATGTGTAGACACTTTCAAATAATAGAGTATATACAACACTGTGAGATAATGTGGAATAAGCTGATTTTACTTTACTTAAAGGTACTAAAAAGAGGAAGTAAGTTTACATGTCAGAATTTAACATTCATTTAATTCAAACACAGGAGTTTACTGCTTAATGTTGAGAGATCAGAGTACCCATATGTGCATTTCCTTGCATGTTTGCAAGTTAGTCAACAGTAAAACTGACGGTATTCAGTTACTGCACAACACACTCGCAACACATTAATACGGCCAAGCACACTGCACTATATACTCCACCATATGGCTCCACCCTCTGAGTGTGCTGTATGTATGCATTCAGTGACCGTTGCCCTGTGTTGAAACAGACACACATTAAACATGGCTACTAAAACTGGCTGCAGCTAGCTACAGTATGGTCTGTGAATTTTGCCTAAACATTTTCCATGAACACATTCGTGGGTCAAAGTGTAATCCTCCAATGTTGACCTGCATCTCTTCCTGTTACCACAGCCTGCTCTGGGCCTTGTGTCCATCTGTAGTTCTTTTCCTTAACTTCACATTCTGTGATTGATGGAAGAAGCCAAGGAGCAGAGGCAGAAAAGGTTGGGAGTGGGGGTGTATTTATTGAAGTGAATAAAAAATGAATAGAGCAAAAGTGACAGAAGAAGTGAGAGAATAAGAGAGAGGGAGAGAGAGAGAGTGAGAGAGACAAGCTGTCAGGGGTTCTTGAATGGCACAGCCATTTCCACCTGCAAAAACAAAGCTTTTTGAATCCCTGCTGCACTTGCTCAGACCGAGCGAAAAGACTCTCTGTGATGGTATGTGACGTGCTGTTATTACCTTCACTTGCTGCGCTTTGAGTCCACTAATAGATGTGCACCAACGGTGTACACACACAAGTACAAGTGCGCACAGACACACACACACACTGCAGGGAAGTCAAATTTTTTGGGTTTCTCCGAGTGGAAGCGAAATCAAAGGATCTCTCTGTTATTCAGCGCATTCAGCGAGTTAGGTGTCACTCCAAAACTGGGAGAAGGTGACAACAACGGGCAGAGTTGCCTTTTTGCGTACACACACAACACCCACACGCACTTTTTCTGTACTCGGAGTGCTCTTAAACTGTTCTTAAAGTGGAAGCAAGACAGAAGGAACAAATCTGTTAAAGGCAGAGGCAGTGCTTGTTAAAACTGATGTCAACAGAAAGTCAGAAAGAGCATTTTGCTCTCCTGCTTTGTTTTCTCAAAGCACAGAGCAGCAGAGATAGTTGGGTTATATATTATGCCTTTAGAAACACAATGTCCTTTAATGGCTTTGCAAACAAAGGAAAGACAAACATTAATGTGCACCCTGCAATAAAAAAGTGGATGAGTAGCCTAAATGGACAAACAATAGGTGAAGAGGTGTCACTGGGCTGGGAAACAGAGAACAGCAGGAGGAATAAAGCAGGAGCAAGGCATGAACCGATCTTCCTCTCCTTGACCAGTCATGGTGTTGCACTTTGCTCTTGTGTGACAAGGCCGGTTGGAAACTGAGTGACTATGTTATTGGGTCTCCTGGTTTATAAGTCATGCCCTTAAACCTCACCGGAGAGGGAAGAGGAGGAGGAAGAGGGACTGGGGAGAAGAAGGGATGACTGAGGAGGAAGGGCAGCAACAGGCGAGCAAGCAGAGGGGTGAAGAGAACAAAAACAAGCAAGTGGAATTCTGAGGTTTTCCAACATTACTACAACACATCCATCACATTTTTAGTGGCGTGGTTCAGCAGCTGCAGGGATGTGGATGGATACCAAAGCGGCGATGGAGGGTGCCAGCAGGAGCCGTGCCAGCCTCAGTCGGCGTGTGTTAAACGGTCTGCTGTTGTGTACTGGGGACATGGAGCACTTGGATAAGTACATGCAGGGTAGGAAAACTCTCAGAATACATAGTTACACCCCAAAACATATTCTTACTTCTAATCCTGAACCCAAGAATAGAATGTAATATATTGTATGACATTTAGAAAATGTGCTTGAAAGATGCATACTTCATCAAGTCTAAGTGTTCTCATGATGTGATTAATTATAAAACTTTTTGAAAAGACAAAGTTTCAAATACTTGGAATGTGTTAAACTGCAGTAATCATAAATAAATGAGTCTAAAATGCTTACACTGCCATTAAGATATGCAGATGAAATCATCACACAACTCCCACAGTGGATGTTGCTGCACTCTTCCTCCAAAATAAAACATAACACTATCAAACCCCCATCTTGATTCTGTTATAAAACCCTGTATTGGCGTCATGAAAATCCAACTGAGAAACGTGTTTTGTGTTGCAGTTTGCCTTGTGTAACATTTTAGAAAAAATGAGTGGGAAATATTTATTTTCCCAAAAGGTTTTGGAAGGAGAATGTGTCAAATGTTTGCTCTCTGTGTCCTCAGACAAGTTGTTTGTGCTGCAGCTGGCTGTGTGGGGCCTGAGAGGGGTGACCAGAGTGATTCTAGCCAACAATCCGCTGAGCGGTGCTCTGATCCTGGCTGCACTGTACTGGGCCTCCCCCTGGCAGGGTCTCCTCGGAACCCTGGGTGTATTGGCCTCTACGTTTACAGCTGTTATCATAGGGCAAGACAGGTGGAATAGCATAAATATATATAGAAACACACACACACAAATAGCACAGAGGCTCAAAATAAGTGCACGATTGTACGCAGATATTTAATGATCTGGGTTATTTATAACCACACAATAGAACAGGGAAAATGTCCCTTTTAAATAATCAAAGCCTCAATAAAAACTGTCTGTTGCTTGGAAGCAACCCTGTGGCACAAGACTGTAATTTGCTTGACCTCATGACTAAAGTTGAGGATTCTACTTAAAATTCATGAGAATAACAGCTCCATGACTGATGGCCCTGTGTTCACCCTCAGCCACTGCCTAGTAGCTATTATTTTACTTCCTGTCCCAATATTTATGCCACGCACAGAATGATATGCTAATACACAACCTTGTTTTAAGGTTTTAAAAATAACTCCAGCT
Source organism: Pempheris klunzingeri (assembly GCF_042242105.1). Taxonomy (NCBI): domain Eukaryota; kingdom Metazoa; phylum Chordata; class Actinopteri; order Acropomatiformes; family Pempheridae; genus Pempheris; species Pempheris klunzingeri. The sequence goes on from NC_092034.1 coordinate 12,666,996, forward strand.
GAAATGGGGCTTCCAATGCTTTAAGTCTGGCAAGTTGAATACATTTAGTATCACCCCAGGGCCTCTGCTCATTAAAAGGCTTGAACAGTTTGTTTCATGAGGACCCATAAAAAGCTTCACACTAATGTGTGTTTTGATCATGAAAACACAAAACCTTCTTATGACCTTAATGTACACCACTGTATTACAGACATTTTGTCCTCTTTTGTCCTAAAAAAAAATGCGTGTGTGTGTGTGTGTGTGGGTGTGTGTGTGTGTGTGTGTGTAGTGCTGAGGTTTCAGGAGGTCTCCATGGTTTTAACGGCATGTTGGTGTCTCTGCTGATGGGAGTGTTCAGCTCGGCAGGAGACTGGTACTGGTGGCTGCTGCTGCCTGTCTGCCTGGGGTCAGCTGCATGGTAAGATCAACACACACACACACACATTTCCTTCTAAAACGATAATCAACCAAGAAATTAACTGACAGACTAAGCAATACTAACTTAATTGTTAGTTGTAGCCCTTTTTAAGTACATGATTCATCTTACGATTGTGAGTTTTGCAGATTGTTATGCCACAGCAGTTGTGAGTCACTTTAAGAAATCAGTCACCAAAGGAACCAAAGAACACTTATTCTATTTTCAATCAACCTGCATATATCAAGACTTTTACATATATTTCCAGCCTGAAAGCTAAAGACAATACGCCAGAGGCCCTCCTCTTACTACTAAAGCCAGTGTTAAGTAATTCAATGTCAGCTGTGCCTCCATGTCACCCACCGTGTACCTTATGTGAGAGATAGATGACACAGTGAAGGGCCCTGCATTTAGTGTGCATGTATGCCGTCCACTGGAGACGAGGTCCTTTTCATGACACATGATCATATCCTCTCTCTCACCCTCCACGTCCCATCTTCAGTGTCTTCCTGTTCAGTGGTCTCTCCTCAGTATTGGACCGCTGGGACTTGCCTGTGTCTGTGTATCCCTTCAACATCATCATTGTCCTCTACCTCCTTTGTACCGGCCAAGACAACCCCTATTTCCCTCACCACCCAGCTACGCTACCGGGGACTCTGGAGCCCAACAGCACCGGGCTCATTGTAGGGGAGGTAAGATGCTCCATTAATTAATTAAATGTTTGTGCAGAGGTTGAGAGAAATCATACAGAAGCTGGGAGATTGCTTTACAAGTCATGATGAAGACAGATTAACCCGACTGGGTCAATAAGTTAAACTTTTTTAACACTAACTTAGTGACTTGCAGGTGTCGATTCTAAATTTTTTCTATAAACCATTCAAAGTCTGCAAAGTGCACTGCAACATTAGGTAGGAGAGTAATATACTGAATATTTCCTGCTGAATCTGTCATAATTATCAATACTGTTCAATGTATTCTCATAATCATTACTGCTATTATTTAATTTTTTCATCTTTTGCTGTGAGTAAAAAAGGAAAATCTTTTTAAACATATTGTTGAAAAGAAATTTATTCTAATTAATTTGAAAAAAAAAAAAACTTTCTTGACATCAAGCTAACTGGTTGTCTCAAGCAAGACTTAGCCTGCTTTTAACATACCTGTGGTGAGGAAGGTAAGCAGACGTTTACTTAGATAAAAGAAGCAATGCATGTTGAAAATACTCCATTTCAAGTAAAAGCCCTGAATTAAAATTCTTGTTTAGGCATTAGTAGTATTACTACCAAACTGTACTCCACATTACAAAAGTAGAAATAATCAATGTAGAAAATGGCTCATATGAGTTTTAAACTACATTTAACAAGTTTATTATATTGTTTGTATGTGAAGTCTTAATTGGTAAAGTAACGAGTAACTATCACAGTCAAATGGCTTTAACAGCTTAAGAACTGTTATCAAAATCATATCTTAATTGTAGTAAATGATTTGGTGGTTAATGGTTAACATTATAACAATAAATGATAATAAGTCTCATTATTAGTTCTCTTTTATTTTTGTGGCTCTTTCCCTGCTCAACTGGAAAGGAAAGATTATCAAATTTGCATTCTTCAGAGTAACATTTGCAGTGATATTTGAACAGAGACAGCCCATCAAGTCACGTGATCACAAAAACAGACAAAGACGTTAGTAGTCTCAACAGGGACAATCAGAAGTCACCGCAATCACGACGAAGATTTTAAACAGACAGAAGCCCAGCTGAGCTGAGGCCAGAACTCTCGTCTGTGTGTCTGCCATGCTGAGTCTCCAGAGTGCAGTAACTGATAAGAGCACAATATGTATAAGATCAGCCAGCTATGACTCACCGGTTACTTAGCAACAGTCACCGATGAGGCTCTTGTTCGGAAATTATTATCAGCTCAAACAGTTTTAATTAACAGTGGTTGGTGGCTGAAGCTCACAGTGGATGTTGCATTCAAGACAAGGTGTTTATGTTATTTTGTTCAGTTTCTGTGCAGAACATTCAGAGCTCGTGATGGACGTGGTAGTTCATCTTTAAAGACTGAGAGTGTCAGTCAAGTTCTCAGGGAGGATATGTTTTGGAGGATTTTGAATAACTGGGGAGAAAAGAGTCAACAACAACAATAAATAAAACCTTAAAGCCTGAATTTCTGTGCTACTGAGAGTCCACCTGATTAGAATTCAAGCTGTCGCACAGTTTACCTTGTAAAGAAAACTGATAGTTTGCTTTGACCACTGAATTTAAATGAAACACACTCGCCTTGAACTGCTTCTCACAAAACTTTGGCAAAAGAATCCAGACTCTCACCAGCTGCTGCAGTCGGCTTTTGATCTCCGTGTGCCAGCTGGCATTTTGAAGCTTGAGGAGCAACTGAATTTTAATCTCCATGCTTTTGTTTGGAAACAGGCGGAACAGATTATGTGATCCGAATCAGAGGAGCTCTGTCTTCTTCCAAATGGAACAAGTGTGCGTACAGATTACTCATTAGTATTTTGACAGTTTGACAGCACGTGCTGATTATATGGACAACAAAACCTCACATGCAAATACAACGAACTGCACTAATGGCTAATGGGTTCAACAATCAAATCAGCCAAAAATGTTTTATTGCAAGTAAAATAAATGTGTTGTCAAAAATATATTAATGCAAGTCCAAAACCTTTGTTTTCAAACGCATTTTAAATCCCAAATTTTTGCTTGTTGTTGAGTTCAATTTAGTGGGTGGGACTTATGCTAAAAGATATAAGACGTGTCTCTATTGGCCAGTCGACCTGAGTTACATCTTGACAACATCCGCTGTGCTCTGTCCTTTCCATGGACTGCACAGCTCCCTCCCTCATTTACCAACAGTGGACTCAAAGCTGCAAACAAAACTTTTGGTTTTGCATGAATACATTTTGATCACAAATGTATTCTACTTGCCATAAAACATTTTTGGATTTGGAAAGTTTTAGTCCTTTCAAACCTGTTCTATTAGATTGCATATTAACACAAAAGTAACCCCATGAATATGTAATTAATGTTCTCTGTACATGTTCTGTATTTTAGCAGTTTAACACATAATGCTGTATTATGATACACAATGAGATCAGGTAAAGCTGCACCAATGACAAGTGAATCAGTGAGCAATCAGTGAAATTTTCCTCTTGCACGAACAATGGCTCAAACAAGACAAGTGAATATTGGACTTGTATTGGTTTGTCTTGTCACCAGAAACACGACTCCAAATAAATGCTACTGGTGCTATATGCTTTGCTTCATGAAAGCTCAATGTAAAATTCTTTATATTCATTCGGCACATTAGCCTAAACACTGACAATGTAGTGTTCCACTTTACAAACTCCCTATATGGCAAAATAACACATTTACCTCCACTAAATAAAGAATATATGCATTTATTTGTCTCCACTGTGACCAAGGAGAATTAAGACTCTCTTGAAGCATGCTGAATGTGCTGAGGGGGGCCTCTTGGTGTGACTCTGACACAGAACACAGTTGGTTTGTGTGGTTTGGAAGCACAGTGAGAGCCAGGAGAGGAGACGTGTATTATTTCTGCACATGGCGATCTGCAAACTGACTGTGAAAACTAGATTAGCTACGCTGTCTAAACCCTCTCAGCGCTGTTAGGTGTCCTGAATATAGAGTCAAGATTTACACACGATTCCATTAACAAGCATCACACCCCGTGGCACAGTATGTCCCTCATTCCAAGTAATTACCTCCAAGAGCTTCAGCCTCTCCATCTCAGATTATTATTATTATCTCTCTATCTGTTTCTTCATCTATTTCAGTCTTCCTCTTTTTCGTTTCTTTCCTTCAGTCTATGATCCTTTCAATCCATATCCTTTCCTTCCTGTTTACCTCCATCTTATAAAAGTCCTTTCATTTCACATGTTAGATGTTCTCTTTGGTTTGTTATTTGGAAGGTCTGACACCTCTAAATCCTTCTTTTTATCTCTCCGCTTCCCCTCTCTCTATCATTTTTATGCAAATCTCCTTCCTCCTTCTCTCACTTCTTCATCTGTCTTCATCTCTTTTTAATTTCTTCATCAGTTTTTCATCCCCTTTGCTTTCCTTCCTCATAATTCAACAGTAAACAGCAGAATATGTTACCACATTTTCAAGGACAGCCATGTGAAGTCATTAAAGATCCTTTTTTTCTTGGTCTTCGCCCCCTCATTCACCTCTCCTCTCTCTTTCTTCCTCCTCCTCTTCTATTCCCCCCCCTTTTTCTTCCCACTTTTTATTTTCTGCTCTCCTCCTTCCTTTTCCTCCACCCATCTCCATTTCCTCCTTCCGTCCCTCCTCCTCTCATCTTTCCTCTGGTTCTCTCCAGAGATGGCGATGACGTCGGTCCTATTTATATTTAATGTCTTCGGCTTTCACTCTGCTCAGGATGGCTGCACCACCACGGCAACGTATTTCATCTTTTTGCACACAAACACAAAGACACATTCACATACACACATACAGTACACAAGCGCACTAAGAGCTGTGTGGCAGTGATATAATTGAAGACCATTTATGACTTGTAAATATCACAGACAGGCAGGTGCACCCATCACGTCGCCATGGAAACTCTTCACTTCTCACTGACAAAGCAATGTGTGTGTGTGTGTTTAACTGGGCGCAGGAAAGAATGGCTGATTTTGTGGAATTTTTTTTTGCTCCTGGAATTTTATGCTTGTATATAAAACTTATATAATTTTACATATACTTATTTGGAACATGCTACATGGTGTGAAGCCCTCTAACGCCGCGCTCTTGTCCAGGTGATGCGTGGTATCTCCCTTGGTGTGGGTCAGATCTTTGCCTGTGGAGCTCTGGGGCCCTCCCTCCTCATCCTGGGAGCTGTCCTGCTCTACTCCCCCCTGCTGGCCGTTCATGCTCTCCTGGGCTCAGCTGTTGGAACGTTAGCTGGTGAGTCTGCTGGCAAGCCTGTTTGGGAGGGTTACTGAAGTGGGAATGTTATTGTGCTCTTTTATAGGTCACACTGTACGTGGTAATGTGATACCAGCCAGCACCTTGTCACATTAGAGGCAGAAAAGCTTTGATTGTGTCTTCCATGTTCCTTCAAGAGTTTGACACAGATCGCAGCCCTGGCCTCACACCACACTATGATTGTTTTTTTCTGTGTAGGTTGAGCTAATCAGGATTTAGGTTTCACAGTAATACTTCGCCATACATTTTCAGTGCCAGTATCTCACTGTTTGGGGTATCATTACTGTCAAGGAAGCTCTAAAATTTCAAACATAAATGTCAGTTAATTAATCACGGGGAGGGCTACTAAAATCTGTTGTGTAATAATGTCCTCTGTGGCTCTGGAGGAGCTTTTGTTAAGACTGAGAAAATAACCTCTAATGATATCATCTTGGCTATCTCAGCTAGGGCTCAGAAACAGCATTCATAAGAAAAGCCCCATCATAGAAAGTGTGGGTGTAGAGTTTGAAGGACGTTTGTGTTTACCACGCAGGAAGGATTTGACAAAAGATGTATTGGTTGCTTTATCCAGAGGTAGGATGTTATTAGACCTTGAAGCATACTCAGGACTAGAGTTTTAAACCCAAGCCATTTGTTATAGTATATTTTACTGAGAGAAACAGGGAGCAATATGTACTCAACTATTTTAAAAAAAGTATAAAAGCAATACCATACTTGCATAATTTGGTTACTGACACTGTTCTGCAGCCATAATTGCACAAGTCATCATACCTGTGCTAATGGCATAATGCATTATTAACTTCTGTCTTAGGTAGCAGTATGAATCTTCCATTTATTAAACCATCACTCAGGCCCTCAAATAGATGGCAGGCATTGCTCTGTGCATGGAAAATGTTGGATTACAGTACATTTTAACAAGGTTAAAGTCAGGTAAGGTTTATGAATCCCTCTGGCAATAAGACAGAATGTCATCAGCGTGTATGAATATGAAACTGTGAGACAGGCAGCAGCAGCCTGTGGGCAGCTGTTCAGCTCTGAAAGACACAGAGCAATTAGCCAGGGCACTGATAACCACTGGCTTATATACAAACACACAGGCCTGTGGCTGTGTGTGCCTTTTACCTCTGCCACACTGTGACTCAATTCATGGAGACAGAAAGAGGGAGAGAGGATGGGGGGGGGCGGGGGGGCGGGGGGGTGGGGGGGAGGAGGACAGTGAGAGAAGGAGAGAGAGGGAGGGAGAGGAAGAGAAATGCTAGGACTTTAAAAGACTTCATCCCCCTGCTTCCATCTGTTAAGTACAATACAGTGTCCTAAAATACTTTGGTGTGTATGTGTGTGTTTGTAGCTATGAGTCATACGAAAAAAAGCACTTTGGTGGGGGTGAGCATGTACATGCACACACTCGCACAAACCCGTGGACACATGCTAACAGTGGCGGGAATGCACACATACACACACACAGTGCTGCAATCAGATTCACTGTGTGACAAGACAGTAATAAAAGAGACTGTAATGAGACAGTGGAGGCAACAGAGCGGAGAGGAAGCTACCTGCTGGAAGGTGGCTGCGTAAGAGCAACATAGCAAACATCATGTCTATTGCTGTCATTTGTGCTTCCTCTCTGCTTTCCTTCATCCTTCATTTTCTCCAGTGAGTTTTGCTTTATCCACTTTTGGATTTTAGCCCCAATTAAGTCATTTGCCACCTTCATTTATCTTGAAATGGTAAACCATGTTTTTAATCCTTTCATTTGGATGCTTGTAATTCAGGGCTCCACCAGAGACAAACTTTTATTATCCCCGTATCTGAAATGTTGCTGTTAGCTTTTAAATAATGTCCAAGGGACAAACGAATATTACATTAAGTCTTACTCCTCCTTTGTACCTTGCTTTTGGGTTTAAACCTACTATGAGGAGTTTTAACTGGTGATGAAACAGCCTCAGATTATTACTTATGCCTCTGTATGATCTACATAAGCAAACAATATTGTCATTATGTAGGCTGTTTCTATTCTGTAATTCTGAATGCTTGCCACCACGTCCAATTGCGATGATTAACTTCAACTTATCCCAGCTCTCCTATCTCCTTCTGTGGTCATAGCACCACCAGCTGCGGCGCTTGGTCCAGCTGGATGCTCAAGAGCTGCTCTAGATCCAATCCCCACACTTAAATTTCCTTATTTTTCTATGGATTCTAAAGTGCTCAAATGCAGTCTTCATTCCAGGAAATCTCTCTGCTTTTGTCCACAAAATGAAAGTTTCATTCAGCTCCTTTAAGTATTGATTTTGTTACTGTTACTTTGAATGTCTGAATGACATAGCTTGTGATATTCTTTACATTTACTGGCAGGCAATCTATGCAACGCCTACTAGAGCTTATTCCTCTGTACCTTAGAGTTAATTTGTTTTCCACAAATTACTAAAAGAAAGCTTATGAAGGAGCCACACTATGGCCATATACACTACTCACAAAAAGTTAGGGATATTCGGCTTTCGGGTGAAATTTCAGGATGAACCTAAAATGCATTCTAACCTTTCCAGGTGAACTTAATGTGACCTTCTCTAAACCTTTGAATGCACATGTCCAACTGTTCAGTGTTTCAGTACTTTTTGCACAAGTTGCTGTTCTCTAACAAGAAGCTTAACAGCAACATTCACAACAGGTTTGATCCATGAATCCACCAATACATTTCCTGCTTCAGTTAGTACAGCGCTATTCATTCGTGCTACAGTTTTTTGCTGTTGGGCACTTTGTTTGGAGGAATGTGATGAAAGATCGTGTTATTATCACTTTCGTTGCTGTTTTCATGAGCAGAATTTGGACTTCTGCTGTTGTTAGATACATCTTTCATCATGGAGTTTGGTGAACCTGCTGCCCTGAACAAATGTAAATGCACTCACACACACCCACACACAGAAACAAATGAAGCTGCGACACACAGTGAGAGAGTTAAGAGTGTGAATAAGTGCTACAAGGTCAGATTCAAAAGTTAATCCTGCATGACAGAGAGCCAGAGGGGGGAAAAGAAGGATCAGTGTCAGGAGACAAAAAAAGAATGTGTCAAATGGGGATGGAGAGAAAAATATAGGGATAAGAGCTGGAAGCAGGGGGGCATACATCGAGTGAAATAGGGAAAGTGAAAACCAACAAAAGAGAATGAATGATCAAGAGGTCTGAAAGTGTGTGTGTGTGGAACTGACCCCATCCTCTTCAACTCTTCAGACAACAAGTTGTGCCCCTGGCTTTTCTTTCTTCTTCAGTCTTGCCTCCCCTCCGTGAACAGGCCTTTTTTCCTTTCTGGATCTCTCTCTCTCTCTCTCTCTCTCTCCTTTAATCCTTTCTTCTTATCAGCTTTCAAAACTACTCTTATCATTCCTTTCACTTGCATCGCCCGTTCCATTCTGCATTCATTATCCTTTGGTGCGTTCAAAATGCTGACTGTAAAAGTCAACCATACTGCAAAAATACATCTAACCAGTGTGTTGCTTGTCCAGGTATGTTTCTCTATAATCCGCTTTCAAACCATCCCTGGAGTATGAAACTAATAATGTTTTATTACATTTCATGCATAATACTAGGGGTAACTACCACTAACCTGCAACACATGAACAATGTTGTTTCCTCATTCTCTTGTCTTCTAAATGCATTTTTTAAATTATTTCTATCATTATTTCATCATCATCATTATAAATCTCTATATCTCTCATTTTCTTTGACATCAGCATTATATTTTAGGAATATCACCATAATCGTTGTTTCATTTTACCACCTTCTGAACGGCTATCGATTTAAGTATCATTGCCACCGTCACTGTCTCATTCATTTCAACCTTTGCTGCTGCCATTATAATCAATTAAAGATGTGTGGATCCCCGACGACAAGCAGGAGGAGTCACTGTGCAGCTCTTTTATGAGTAATCAACTCCTAATGCTGTGCAAGAATGAGTGGGAATGAATCAGTGGCATAGGTCAGGCTGAGAAAGTATATATTTAGAGCTGTCCCTCAAAGAATTGTGATGTAAACTAGTCCCATAAGGGGTTTCCAGAGGAGGAGATAAGGGGCTGTATGTAGGACAGAGTCTCTACCTCCTGCTGCATTCATGTTATAGCAGAATAATCATAATAAAGCTTTGAAGTGGAATCCTAGCTTTGTGTTCATGATGAAACCACACATAACAGTAAGAATCTGACATCCGCCATCTCTCATGTGATGATGATGGAGGATGGAGCAAAGGGCCTCCAGTGTGCCTCTGCCTTTATGAGGGAAATATGTTTAGGAGGAGGATGTTTATTTATGACCTGTACCATTTTACATGGCATAATACAACATTACAATACTTGTCTAGTCTTGGCAGACCTCTGGGCTCATTCAGTCAGACATCATGATAACCATGATAAACATTACCCCCTAAATATCACTATTGCATACTAACATTGCTAGTATGCTGGCATTAGCATTTAGCTCAAAGCACTCCTGTGCCTTAGTGGACATGTGGCTTCACAGAGCCACTAGCATGGCTGCAGGCTCTTGGTCTTGTAATTGAAAATGCAAGGTGCATTTTCAATAATGGGGACTGACAATTATTGCCACAGACCATAACCGAAACCCAAATACTCAGAAAAATGTCCCTGTCCATGGTGCAGAGTCAGCAGGGGCTTTGCCCTAAATAGTCTTTTTGGCTTTACACCAAATGACATTTTAAGCGATTTCACTGTTAAGGACAAATTTCCAATATCAGAATGAAATGATAAGAGTTTTACCTCTCTCAGTGCGCTCCCCCGTCACCCGAGTTGTCAGATGTAGGCTGCTCACAAACTCAGTTTGACTCAGAGCTCAGAGCAATGGATGTTTGAGCTTCCTGTCCAATGGGACATTTCAAACAATATAACAATGACATGTCACCATCTTAACATAAATTACATAGAGGTTTTATACAGTAAGGATTTACCTTTTAGAAAGAGAAAAGAAATTCCTCCTTCGTCGTTAATCCTTGGAGGATAAAACATGAACAGAAAATTCTTAGTGCACAGACTTGGAAGCATTCACGAATTCAAGAATGAGGGTTGTAGAAACGGGCCTGTGCAACATCTGAAACAAGGCGCTTAGTTGGGGAAATGTTGGTAGACAACAACTTATCACACACAAATACACTGCATGGCAGTAACAGGCCGTTCCCTCAACAGCTCATACTCCTGATATCTGGACAGTCTTAACAGATGAGCTCACATACAGAGCAATCCATTAAGCCCCATCCCACAAACAGTTTTCCCCTTGAAGGCATCAAAACACAGAATGATGGATTCACCAGATGAATGAAGCGCAAAGGCCTGAATGCAAAGTTCTGCATTACCCACTGACACTGGAAAACAAGTCATTATGTGCAGCTCACTCTAGTTGTTCATTCCAACCTATTGCACTGTCCTCCATTTAATTTGCAGCTAGTCACTGTGGTTGAATCCAGGAGGAGAGGAGAGGAGAGGAGAGGAGAGGAGAGGAGAGGAGAGGAGAGGAGAGGAGAGGAGAGGAGAGGAGAGGAGAGGAGATATTGGATATGATAAGAGCTCTCTGACTCATTCTATTAGCATAGACAACATCATGCTGGGAGTGACACACACACACACACACACACACACACACACACACACACACACACACACACACACACACCACGCCAGATCACACACAAACACACACATAGTAGAAGCACAGTAAAATTTTAGGATGCTCAGGGGCCTCCCTCCCACAGTACCATTAGTCTTTAATGGCACCCTCATGTTTGAACAAGGAAAGCAGAGGAGTGTGATGAAGGAGGCAAGGACGGGATTGAGCACAGTGAGTGAGAAACAAAGGGAAAATGGTGACAATGAACAGGAAGATGGAGAGGAAAATGAAGTGTGGAATGAGGGCGAGGCAAGATGAGTGCAGAGGGAGTCGGAGCGTTTAAAGACAGTCTGCAGGAGAGGGAAGCTGTGGCAGAGGAAAAACAAAGAGAGGGTGGACAGAGGGATGGCAGAGTAGCCCAGGCAGCAGACAGGCAGGCGGTGAGGAGGCAGTACTGGGGTGTGGTCAGTCTGCTTAAACTGCAGCCGGTAATAAGGCCATCAATCATAGCACAGCCTGAGGGTTATTTATCTACAGAAGGGCTCCCAAAATTTACTGTTACTGCAGATGGAGTCTTTGGTAAATCCGGCTGTATTAATACAGGGAGGATGCAGAGTGGAGCTAACAACATGCATGATAACTTAATATGTTGTAATTTTAGTTGTTTATCTTTTGTTTGTTTATGCATTTTTATCTTGGCATTTTAGAGGTTTAAACGGCTTCTTCTAATCAACATGCTAAAAATAATGTGCTCATATGACAATGCAGCCCGGCTACTGAGAAAATTCCCACTCACCCTGGAGCATATTCAGCTAGCTTCGTGCATGTGTGTAAATAATACATAACTGCCAGAGCAAGTAGTGGGTTGCCGGTGGGCACTCTCCTGCACTGTCACACAGTATTTCCTTCATCATATTACCTCTGGAAGGTAAAAATACCATTTCTGCTGGAGGGTTCATGCTCCCACAAACACAAGTACTGTTTATATAAATGAACCAGTCGGTAAGTAGTTTTAAAGCTCATTCTTTTCCACAGCAGCTCTGGGTGGGGCTACACACACACACACACACACACACGCACACACACAGATGCACTGCTGTCCCTTGGTGGTGTGCAGCAAGAAGCACAGATGCTCAAAAGTGCAATTAACTGACTATGCTGAGTCCACCTGCACAGAGTTTCCAGTTTACATTACATCTGTATAATAGCATGCAGTGTAATACTGCAGCCCTGTGAGACACAGCGTCTTTGTGAGTTCTGTTGTTGGGTTTTTGTTGACACAGTCACTGTCAGATCAGAGATGGTTCAACTGGTCATTTCTAGGACTGTAGTCGTAGTGTTGTGTTGGACTCCATCAGAGGGTGTTTCTAATGTTTTGTCCACCCTGGTAACATACAGTATGCACACAGGGGGAACTCAATCAGAGACAACATATTATTTGTGAGAGAGGACGTAGCAAGAGTAAGTTACAACTGTGAGGTTCTCAATCAGCTTAGCTGCTTCATATGTCTCTTTGACTTCTCTCAAGCTGAGGGACTTTTATCCTAAACTTCTCTTCCAGTGTCATCTTGTGTGTGTGACTTTGTCCAGATAAGATCAGATGAGGTCAGATAAGACGTCATACAGATCTGATGTTTTAGCCTTGTGATGTAGAGGAGAACTCCAGTACACCGTGACATCACTCTTGAGTGAGGTTATAGCTCAAGCAGAGCACATTTCGGACGGCACCCATGAGGTGAAACCAGCTTCAGTCAGACAGGAAAAAAATAAAGGTACTTACTGGTTTAGAATATGTAAAAGCAGACAGATGCGGAGCTTTAGATTCTAAATGGAGCTTGCTTGTCTTTGCAGCTGAACTTGGTGGCCTTACTCCTCCTGATGTCGTCGTAGCTTTATTGTTATTCCCCCTGAACATGTGGGTTAAAAGACAGGGTGCAGCTGCTGCTGAAGGCCGGCAGAGAAAAGGTCAGTGTCTGTGGCCTTGCTTAGATTTATCTGGGTCAGCATTCCCCGTGTGCAGTCTGCATGTAGCTTCAGCTTCACAGTGGAGTGTTTGTTTAGCGTGGACGTGAGTCAGAGAGGAGGCACTGACCTGGTGTTCATTCACCTGCCGAATCAATACTCCACAGCAGTACCACAGCTTAGAAGAATGTAAAACCAACGAAAACAAAACATGCTAAATGTTATTTACTACATTTTAGGGAATGTGATTACATTTTATTATTATTCTGCAAATAAAAAAGGGTATGGCATGACATTAAGTGATTTAAATGTCTCCTCAGAGGTTCTTAGTCCTGTGTGATTGATCTCCACCAAACCTCTCTCTTTCTCCCGTGTCCCCTCTTCTCATTACTTGTACAGTCTCATTACAGTAAAAGGATTAAGAAACATAAAACCATTTATTTTAGTGGAACTCACTGGAGAGGAGACAGGCAGGGTCTTTGTCAGCACTTCCCCTTCCCAGCCCTGCTCGCCATCATCACGTGACCACCCAAAATGGAAAAATCCTAAATACAAGACAAAGCAGGCGAGTTACATTTCAGCTCCTCCTGAGTGGTGCATCATATCCTGTAAACACAAGACTCCAAACGAATATTGTATTATTGTCAGGCCTGTGATTAAAATGATGTTTTAGCGGGAATTAACAGAAAGGTCCTTTCCTGTGCTGTTCCTGATAGTCATATTTTATATCCCTCTACGTACATAAGGGCGAATAGAAAGGCAAAATCAACATATTTCCTTTTTAGGTTGCACAGAAATTTGAAGTGAAGGCAGAGATACAACAGTATGTGTGGAGCGCCACCACATGGATACTTTCAGTACAGCAACACACACAAATATCAGTGTGTGTGTGTGTGTGGTTGTGTATTTCTGCCTGTGTGATTCCCAGTTCTGCCCACAGCAGTGACTCACTGCTTTTTGTAATCAGACTTGACTGAAGTCTCACTATGTGTGTGTGTGTGTGTGTGTGTGTGTGTGTGGCAGGTTTATCCATGGCAGTGCGTCATGATTCTCTGTACTCAGGTTTGTCTGGCTTTAATGGAGCTCTGGGCTGCATGGCTGTTGGAGGACTCTTCTTCACCTTCAGCTGGAGGACCCACCTCTTCGCCATTGCCAGCGGTGACACAAAAGCACACACACACATGCACGCACACACACCAGCAGACAAAGTTGGTGTCTATTTCTCAAGACGCAAAATGAGTGTTAGGGATTTCAATAATAAGATAAAAAACAAGAACCATATATCATGATATAACATAATTTTGAGTCAAGTGAGTCAAACTCACTTTTATTGCATACATTTAATGTGTGTCATTACTCTTGTCGTTGCTGTGAGCAGCCACTGGAGGGGGGCAGAATGAGACAAGCTGCTTTAATATGCTCTGTCCATGGTGCTAAAACACACCGCGGCAGTGAGGGCATGTCAAAGAGACAATAACAGAATAGGACAGCTCAGACTGACAGCCTTTTACAGTCCTGACCTGGTTCTTTAGCCTTTTCATTCTGAACTTTACTGCATTCAAATATTTCATGCACTTAGTACTTTTAGGTTACATCGCTTAAATCTTTGCAGACTGAATAACAGGACAGTGTGGATTTTAAAGCCAAAGACACTCACACATTAAAACATTTAACTCCAGCCAACTCTAGCCAATCACATATTCAATCCTGTCCTCTTATGGAGGTAAATGCCGACAGACAATCAGCAAATGTGCTCAAACTAAATATAATCAGCAGGTCAATGGGACATATTAGCTAAATTCAGCCTACTCCTTATGCTGTGCAGGGACTTTATTTCCTCTTCACTGTCATGCATTCTGTTTTTACCCTACATCCCTCTGTGTATCTCTCCACTTATCTAAACCCATTTCCTTGACATCATTTTGCAATTTCTCTGCATTTCTCTTCGCCAAATTGTTGTAATAGCAGAGAAGAGGTTGATATTTCTGTCATTTTGTCAATTCAAAGCTTGATTTAATTGGTCTATTTAGGCTGGGTCTTCCTCTGCTTTTATTCATGAATAGATAGATCTATCTCACCAACACGTGAAATAGCAGCAGGAGCACCATGGACATTAGTGCTGACAAGTTTGGCAGAGAACTAATCTACCACATTAGGTAAACTGCAGCTTCTAGTGTGTCTCTTGCCATGAGCAAAACTATGTTCCTGCTACTGTACAAACGTCAGCAACCTGGAGAAAGATACAGAGTGTGTTGAGGATATATTTAGCCTAATCTCTCCTCCTCTGCCCGCAGCCTTCCTCTCTGCATATGCTGACATCGCTCTGACAAACCTGCTGGGAACTGTAAGTACACAAACCTCAAGCCATGTGTGCAAAGCCTTCAACATTTTCCCCCATTTTTACACCTACAATGATTCAGTTGAAAGTCCACTTAGTTATTTTTTGTTAGCTTCTGTCCCGAAAACATCCATGCAAGTCCTCAGACGATCCAGCTCTCATCTTATCCATTATACCTTCTTCAACATAACAGGAACTGTGGCGTAGAATACTCAAAGTGACTCATTCACTCTGCCTTTTTCATTATTGCAAACCCTCTCTATCCCTAGGTTGGTCTCCCAGCATGCAGCTGGGCAGCTACCCTGATAGTCACACTGATGTTGCTGCAGACCAGCAGTTTGGCAGCATACCGCATCCCCACTGGTCAAGTCATGGCCCCTGAACACAACCTGCACTCCCGCAGCCAATGGGAGGCTGGGAACACTGCAGAAAGGGAGAGTACAGATGTGTAACTCTAGGACACACACACACACACACACACACACACACACACACACACAGTGCTGTATCAGTACTGAGTTGGATGAGCTGGACCAAACCTATATACTATTTTTGAAAACATTTCATTCAAACACTTTCTTGGATATACATGGATATACACTCACAATTCACCATAGGATGGCAAGTAAAAAGTAGATTCAACATTTTGAAGAAGCCCTCACTGTCCACAACATGATGATGTATGTTCAGCAATAAAATTTTGAAAGTGTTGATGAACCATCTCAAAGTTGTTTACACGCCTCTGTATTCAAACCCAATCATTTCTACAAATATGAAGTTTTGTGTTTTCCGCCACTTTCTGTTCTGCGCACCAGTCTCTTCTCCCCATGACACACAAATACAATGCCAAAGAAACAGCCAATCTAAAGGGGAAGGAAACTTTTTTAATAGGCATGAAATCAAGTCAGTTCAATAAAATCATCCGCTGCTAAAATGACAGTTTAACTGTTATCATAAAAAAAAAAAACACAGACTGAATTCGACAGTAACAATTTTTTTTAGCCTCCTCGTTATCCTGCATAGACAAACTACACAACACTCCACTGGAACTCATTGTAAAAACAGACTGTACATGTATCTCAGTGCAGGCAGACAGTGAGACGATGAGCACACAGACAACAGGTAATGTGTTTCTGAAACGCTCAGCTGCTTAGGCCAGGAAGTTAAAGGCAACTGTTTGCTTTATTATTATTATTATTATTATTATTTCAAATTCTCTTACATTGAAAGTGAAAATCTTTGCCTGTGATTCATTATTGGTCTTTTTTTCACAGTGCTTCATGTTGCCTGTGTGGATTATTTTCATGTAGATTTCCCGTCAACATCTATATTCCCAGACACACACATGAACACATTCACACACAAACCATACACCCGAGTCTGATGTCAGAAAATATTAAAGAATACTAGATATTAAAACATTATTAAAAAGATTATTTTCTTTTTTGTTACACAGGTGAAGTGACACATTCTGCCACAAACAATGACATCTTTTCTAAAAATGTTCTTTAAGTCATGCATCTCTACCTCAGTGCTTTAAGGGTTCTTGTTTTCTACTTAATTTTCTGGGACTAAATTCTTTTACCATAAACTACCTCACAGACAATGGTGATGAGTTTGGTAACAAAACATACAAAAGTGCCTCTGAGTCTGTGATTGGTCAAGCATAATAATAATAATAATAATAATGATAATAAAAAAAGAAAAAGTAGAAATATAAATACTTGCACAGACTGTACTTGTGTCTTTTAAGCTGCGTTACAAAATAATGAACATTCGTAGTTCTACATACTTTCAGTTGAAGAGTTGATTGTGGGTGCTGTTGTGCTTTTTTCAGTGTGTGTGTGTGTGCTTGTATGCTTGTGTTCAGTATGGTTCAGAATAAAGGCAGAATGACACAGGTGTCTTAACTGGTATGTTTGCACACACTCGCTCTCTCTTTCTCACACACACATACACACACACCCCATGTACAAAGTACCCACACATACACCAAACATACTCACTGGAGATGCTTACAGACAATGACATGAGGGAGAGGTATCTATCACATCCAATTGAACCCAGTGTAAACTTCAGATAAGTGTGTGTGTGTCTGTCTTTGTGTGTGTGTGTGTTTGTTTATCTGCATGATTGTTTTCATGCACAGAAATCTGAATAAATAAATAATTTTTCTGATGAATTTTAGAGTGCATGCACTTGCATTGAGTTGTTATGTTTTCTCCTAAGACGTTATAGCTATAATGGCTGAGATAAGTCCAATAAAAAAATCTGATTAATGTCACCATGTGAGAGCATTTCCATGAACTTATAAATGCATGTTTGTGTCCATGTCAGTATACATGTAATCCTACTTTGCTAACAGCCACACAATGTTTTGTTCTTCATGCATGTAAACATTCATCTAAACTAAGCAAGTGTAAACAGTGACGCCGTGCCTGGGTCCAGTCTGCTGTTAGCACACCCTGTTAAACCAGCAGGACACCAGCTACAAAACAACAGCCTAACTTTTAAGAAAAGATTATCATTTATGAACAAAGCAGGGGGAGCAGAGCACGAGATTGACTGCAGCAGCTTTAACGTGGTGGGGATTGTTTCAGAGTAGGGTCCAGCTGCAGCCTTGTAGACCCTACAAACCACGCTCCTTCAAATCACACCCATTATTATCATTTTTTTTAGCGGTGAAGGAAGTAAAGCAGCTGCAGAGGTCAAACCACGCCTCCTCCAAAACACGCCCACCTATACATGTCGCTGCAGTGGCTGAAGAAGACAACAGGCCATAGCAGATCAAAACTAAGTTCAATGTTACTAAAGGTAGCAATTTTAGCAAATACTAAGCAAAAAGAAATAAGAATAAACTACTAGATATGTTGAGCCTCATCAACTTATTCAGACTTTCAGTGCAAATAATGTGGTCTAATCAGTGAATAGATGCAAACAAAAACTGGTTTGGGAAAACATCAACGACATTTTGGAAAAAATCAATATAAATCTAGGTATTTTAGTACAAAATAATTAATTAATTAACATTACGCAGAAATAATGAGGCTAAACTAGGAATTGTGTTAAGCTAACTGCTAAATATAGTTATACATATATTTATATTTATGATATTTATGAGCATCAAAAAGTTGCTTTTAAATGTTTACATTTTTAAACGTGTGCATTTTGGCCTAAAGGCCGACTATAATTCTATCACCATATGTGGAAGTTCAACCTCCATAAACTAAGCATTCGTGCTGGATGTAATTGTTATTTTATGTCAACTTTAAGGAGCAGTTTGACATTTTGGGGAAACACCATTGTTTGCTGTCTTGCTAACAGTTTGATGAGAGAACTGATGTCACTCTGATGTCTGCATGTTGACTTTGAAGCTACAAAGACTGGACTAACTAAATGTCTCCACTGGTTGCCTGGCAACCACGCAGTAAACAACTGTGTCTGGCAAAGAGATAGTCCAGAACATAAACCCTGTGAACCACAACGGGTGGCTTTTACACTTTGGTTTCTCTCGTCCTATTTTGGTGCAGGTGGTTAAAGGGACCACACACCCACTGCACACTTTGTTTTCAGTTTCTTTTCACTTAAACCTGCAAGAACCTATTCTGAGGCCACTTAGGAAACAGGCTGTGACATTAACATATTATTGCCTTATATAGATGAGAGCAACATTATCCTTCATTTGGAGCCATATTTCAGCCCACCTGGTGGATGCAAGTCCAATATTAGGTCTGTTTTTGGTAACAAATTAGGTCAAATATTGATTATAACCAAAAAAAAATCCATGAAATGACATATATATATGACACGTGTGCCACAGAGGGGAACGTTGTAGCTGCTGTGATCTACTGCTCTGCTCCCATCTCAAACTATTCTGTTGTTGACTTCTTTGTAACTAAATCTTGTCATTCTAAGCCAGGGATGGAATCCGAGAAAGATTAGCACAGCTCTGCCTGAGGTTTAAACTCAAAGCTTATTTCATATTTTGTAAATCCCTCAGAAATCTCTGGGTTAATCCCCATTACTGCCACACAGACTCAAAGGAAACCAGGATTGTCCCTTAAAAACTGTTTTTATCTCTTGACGGAGAAAATACAGAACGTCTCTCCTTCTCTGTGCTGTACTGTACATCTGTTCGAACATCTGTCTGTCTGTGTGTGTGTGTAGGTGCCTCTGTCTATCTACCATGTGGGTGCAAGTGTCTTAATGTGTATTTGGCATGTATGTGTGTGACCATGTGAGTGATTGTGTGTGTGTGTGTGTGTGTGTGTGTATGTTCAGAGTAGCCTCCCAAGCACAACTCCCTCTCTGCTCCTAGCTTCTCCTCTGAGGATCTCCAGGAAGCCCAGTTTTGTCAAGAACTCCAGCCTCTGACGGTCGGTCGGCTGCACCTCACAGAACACACCCTGAGAGCCTACACACAGAGAAGAAATGGTCATAAAACACCTGTTAAATTCTTGGTCTCCGGCTGCATACAAAAACGCACAGATTATGACAAAAGACCATCCTCTCTTCTTTGTGAGTGACGACGCCACATAGAAATTTGTCTCCGCTTGTGACGCCACATGTGACCCACCACTGAAAACCCACTGGAAACCTGAATCCATCTCGCTATCCACCATTTTGGTTAACTGACTAACACTATCTGTGGTAGTTAGATGTACCAGCGAAGCACACAAGCTGTTCTGCTGTTGGCTGCAAACACAACAGTCTTCATGTCCCACCACCATCTGAGGAAGTGAAGGCCAGAGGATTTACTTTATTTTGGATGGAAATGTGATGGAAATGTCCCCACAGTGACTGCAGTACTGGACCGTGTTCCGCCATGTCGGACAGTTACACACAGACAAAGTAGTTTTCTGAACAGAGGGATATTAGGCATGCAGTATGCACAGTACATTATGTGTTTTTAGAACATTACGGCATTAAAATTACAAATGAGTACGTGTCCTTTGATGGTGTGAAATCATCTACAGGCAGCCTGAAAATTGACCGCTGCTCAAGGATGTCAAGTGGTGTTACGTCACTACTGCAGCCCCTCTGCTCTTCTGTTTGGCCACGAGCCAGTGACCACTAAAGCTAATACTGATATGAGAGTCCTCCAGAAAGGCCATTCACATGCTGTACAGAGGTATTTGAAATTTCCACAACACTTCAGATTGCACCGTTTCATTCAGAGGCGAGGGTTAATGGAGCTTTCACTATTCCATTGATTGAGCTTAAAGCAAAACAGACACTCACACTCACACAGTGGCTCCACACCCCGTCCTTACCGTTGGCCTTGAGTGCAGCGAGGAGGGCGGTGAGCAGGGTGCGGCTGACGCTGATGTCCACCAGCTCAGGCAGGGCGTCCAGTCGCAACTGAGAGGGGAAGTGATAGAGGAGAGAGTCTGGGTACTCTCCCTGGTCCTCCTCCATCAGCTGGATCAAGTCCTGCACAGAGGACAGCAGACACAAGGACGTGCTCACAGTGTGTTGCTG
Source organism: Pempheris klunzingeri (assembly GCF_042242105.1). NCBI lineage: Eukaryota > Metazoa > Chordata > Actinopteri > Acropomatiformes > Pempheridae > Pempheris > Pempheris klunzingeri. The sequence goes on from NC_092034.1 coordinate 12,687,732, forward strand.
ATGGCAGGTTATGTCCTGGAGGTTTACTTTGTCCTTATCTTAAATGATTGGTGGGTGGTGAATATTTGTTTGACAGTCGTGGAAAAGAATGCCATGCATATTCCTGTGTTGTAGTTTCCAAGAGCTACCACTAGATGTTGCTAACGCCATATTTGGCTGACTGCACCTTCTAAAAAGCCATGAGACCAGAATATTTTAAAGCTACCCAGACATACAGACAGACAGTATGAGGACAAATCATCATCATGAATTCAGATTTCATCAAAAGTTTTTTGAGTATGCATTCAATGCTTCGTAACATCAACAGAGTCTCCACAGCTATGCCTTTGCGATTAGTCTAATGTACTGTCTGAGATGCTGAGATGCAGTTTTTCCTGGAACAGAACTTGCTGACAGGAAGGTTTTCAAGCCATCAAACACATTTTAAGGCAGGTTCAGCTAAACAGGGGAGGAAACGAGTAACAATCAAATGATAACATTAACTAATTACATAAAGTACTGGTGATATATTCCCATTGTCTACTACAGCAGGAACAGCAGGAACAGACAGACACTTACTAACTCTGGTCAGTCAATTCAAGTTGGATTCACAATAAGTCCCTCAACTGGAAACCCTTCTCTGCCTTCATACACCTGTGGCTGCACAAAGTGTGGTGGACTGTCCGTGTGCACCATGACGCACAGAGTGGGCAGATAAATGCTCCACATATGTCGGCGACTGACTGTCCCTGTTGCTCACCACCGGCTCAGTTTGGCCCTTTGCCTAAGATCACTCAACTGTTTGTCACGATGGGCAACAGGAACCCTGCAACCAAGTGTGTCATCTCCTCCCATTTTCAGCAAAGACGCTCTAATGTAAGTGCTCTGTTTTCACAATCATGTACTTATCTGAAATCCTTCAGTATGTCTTATCAAACATGAGGAGACATCATTTGCTCATGACTGATGCTTACCCCTGACATACAGTAACTATATATCTATTCTTGTTTACATCTGTGTCACTGTTGCACTTCATGCACATGGGAACACAACTGCATGTTTATTTGGTGCACTGCTGATGCAGAAACTAGAGCCCCATAGTGACATGGAGAGGTGGAGAAAGAAAAGTAGCAGGTGTGTTTTTGTTTGTCATTGGCTTTGTTTATCTGTGTGTGCCGTCCACTTCCCAGTTAGTTATTAATCCGTCACAGAGGGATCCAGATGGTGTAACTGCAGGTAGCGATATGTCTAAACATTTGTGTACTGCGTGTTGGGTGTGTGTGTGTGTGTGTGTGTGTGTGTGTGTGTGTGTGTCTGTAACCTCCTCTGTGCCCTTCAGAATGGCAGCATATCTAATGATTGCTTGGCTTCTTCTATTCCACATTGTCACGTGTCGGGGTGTGTCTATAACTTTTTGTGTATGTGTGTGTGTCTGTAACAAACAAGAAGGTGATTACTGATCTTATTGTCTGCTTGAATGCTATATATTCACCTGTGTGTTGGGGTGTGTGTTGCCCCCCCTGGGTGGGTATTTGTCCCTCATGGCAGGCAGCCAGCTGGCCTGGCATCGTTTGGCAAAGGAGCGAACGTCCAAGATGCCCAACACACAGCCACACACACCCAGCTCATCCTCCAGGATGAAGGTGTACTCAGGGCACAATGCCAGGCACGGGCCGAGACATCTATGGACATGACAAGACAGATTTAAAAAACATGTGACTACAGTATTCTAATACAATAAATATCCACTGAGGACATGTTTTACAGTGTATCTCCTGTGTCTGTCTCCAGCACTCACCTGTCCCCTATGATATCTGGGTGAGCAGTGCTGGACTCTTGGCCACCCTGAGTCCTCAGGTGGAGTTGGCGCACCATCCGATACAACTCCACCTACAACACACACACACACACACACACACACACACACACACACACGCACACACACAATGAATAGACACCATTTAAAAACATTATCATTTAGTGAGACGGCTATGATTTCATGACCCCTCTACAAAGCCATGTGTTTCCCAACATCACTGTGTAAATGTTGAACTAAAAATCTACGGGTGATCCTTTAACCTTTATCCTTTTATGTTTAGTCCTAGTAGTAGTTCCAATACTTGGGAAAATACCAGAAGAGACGAATTTGGGCATACAGAATTGTGAATATATGACTGTCTTTTTTAAATTCCTTTTTCCTCGATATACTCTGGAACCTTTGACTCCCAATGCTATGCAATTTCTTACAATAATCAAATAAATAAAGGAATGAATACATGAAATAAAATACAAATGCTATGTTTAACTTTGCAGCATTTCTCTATATAGGGATCCAACTGTAGCACTGACTGAAAATTCCATAAATTTTCCATGATGTTCCATCAGTAAGTGTGTCTGCATGACCTAAAAATGTTCCTCCTTCTTGGTTTGTTTCCAAGTTGTTTTTCCAGAGAGGTGAACAGTGTGGTTTCCATAACAACTATGTTTACACAAATAATTGGACAATAATTGACATTCTATATTATGTTGGTACTATGTGTGAAAGACAGCATGCTTGGGTGTGACTTCTCCTACCTTGTCCTTGCTGTGGTAGGGCCTTATGTTGTAGAGCCGAGAGGTAGGGAAGAGAGGAGGAGGATGAGTGAAGAGTTCAGTGCTGCTGCCTATAGGGAGAAGCATCTACAAACGCACATACACACACATACACATAACAAGCAGTTCAAGAAAGGATTGAACTTTAAAGTCATGTATCTAAAATTGCACACACTCAATAAAAAGACATCAGGAGTCATTTTCAAACTCCCTGGAGAATGAGTGCTTCACAAACACACACCCTACCTGCACCTCTCCAGACACACCCCCTTTGAACACCCATGGCTCTGACTCCACTCCCAGTAGGTCCGCCCCTGTGGACTTCCCACACCCTATCACAGACAAGACCCAAGTGTCAGTCTGGTGACATCGTGCGGTTCGGGCCAATGAAATACCAGGAAAGTTAGCAGCGCAAATGACGAATGAACACACAGTTAAATCAGCTTTAACTATTCATGCCAGCTTAAAGGTTCCGTGTTTTACAGCATTACAGCTCCTCAAGAGATGATGGCTGAAATTAGCTTCTTTTTCAGTTTTTATGCTGGTGGCATAAATATTTGAAGGATCACTGGTGGTTCAGTCCTCACTGCACTGCTGAGCTCCACTATGCCAGTGCAGAGAAATAATGATTGGATGTTGGGTTGATGGTGGAACATTTTACCTCGTCTTTACCTTAGATAAGAATGATTTGTGTAGTAGAGACTACTTGTGGTTAATGATTTCAAGCATAGATGAGGACACAGAGAGTTTAGACGTCATGGCTACTCACAGTGGAAGCAGTTCCTCCAGGTGCCCAGGGTGGAGCTGTCACTCAACACTCGTCCATCTGAGAGAGACAGGTGAGCAGCTGGGGTTAGATTATAGTACATAGTAAGGTACAGTGTAACACAGAATACACTATGCTATGCTATGTGTACTATACATACTTAGTAAAACATTGCCTATCATATAACATATCATACTACAGCATGACATACTATTGCTACACAACGTTATAGTAGTCTTCATTATACTATTCTGTACTGTACTACACAATGCTATAAGCAAAATATACTATGCCATAGTATATTATTTTAATAATAATGCAATAAAGACTCACTATACATTATCCCTTACATAATATAGTACTAAATACTATATTACACTATACTATTCTATACTATACTACATTATACTATACCACTATACACACTCACCTAGCCAGCATATGAATGCTTTTGCCACTAGAGCTGTGTTCCTCAGGTCCCACACATATGGGTAAAGGTCATAGAGCACTGCCCTGTTGGCCCCCCCCACTACGCTGCAATGGAGCTGTGCTATGTCTTCACACAGGGACAGGACCCTGGAGGCCCGGCCACGCCACTCGTCAATCTAAGAACAAACATCCATGTACAACTGGTCATATCACTCACCTTCATCATCATACTTCACATTTCATCATCAACAAGATCACAGAACACACACTGACCTTCTGAGGTTGGGCTTTCTTGCTGTTCGTGCTGACCAGATGGCAGTTTGCTTTCAGCCAGGTCAGGTCCTGCAGCAGCTTCTGGGCCGACGGGCCATGCTCGTGGGGTAGATAATGAAGACCAACCAGCAGCCGCACCTGGGACTCACTTAGTAGGCCCTTAGCACCACAGAGTCCCCGACCCTGGGCCTTCTGCCCCCTGCCTCCGCCTGATGGTGCTCCAGGCCTGGATCCTGGATGTTGTTGACTAGGCTGACTAGGCTGGCTTGACCTCTTCCTCTCCCCCTCGCGCCCCTCCCTGTCCCCTTTGACCTTAGTGGGTGATGATGGGGGTGAGCTGGAGTTCAGGGGGAAAACAGGAAGTTTGGCCACGGTAGAGGTTCCTCTCAAGGTGGAAGGGCAGTCGGATCTGTCAGGAGTTTTGCAGCGAGATGTTGGAGCAGAGGAACGCTGGTCTGCTCGTGTGCTCTGCCGACCTGTAAGGAAAAAGAAAAAGAAGCGTAATTAGAAATCTAGCAGTCCGCCACACTGGCCCACTAAGATGTCATGACTGAGTGAGTGAAGTGTTTGAGTCCGATGTCAACACACACACACACAAGCACAGCACCAAATCCTAATGTTTTACCTGCTTGTAGCGGTTGGTTGAGTTCATCCATCCAATCATGTAGTGCAGCAGACAGAGCTCTATCAGGGCAGTATTCACACTCCTCATCTGGAGCATATACAACACTGTGTTATTATGCCTGCTAAATTACTCATATTGATACATTACACAGTACAGAAAACCACTCTCACTTTCCTTTACATAATCAGTCTGTTTGGATTCCAGTTGGACATATTTTGGTTGGCAAACCCACCCACACACAACTCCTCCTTTATCTGCAATATCTATGGAGGACTAAAAAAGAAGATACTTCTCAGAGCACAACTTATCTTGTGTCAGTGGATAAACAAATAAACAAAATATATTTTTACTCTACAGGACAAACACTACATTTAAAACACTACTACATGACACGACATTTGCATCTGTAGTTTTGCAATATTATGTCATGACTCAGTCATTCAGTTTTGCACCTCACTAGGAATCATAAAGGTAAATCTCTCTCACTCTAAAAGACTGAATCCAGTAATTACTTCTCATTCAACCAACACTCCATCCCCCTCCCGCTATCATTAAAATTCCTCTTCCATTTCCATCCACATCACAGGCTTCAGCCTGCCCTTCATCTCTTTTCTCATCCCCTCCCTTAAAGCCCATTTCTCCTCCAGCCCTCCGCCTTGTTTCTCCTCCACAGAGACCTTCCTCTCTTCTCATTTCTTCCTTCATCACACCACACAATTATTCCTCCATCCCATCACTAGCTCTCCCCGCTCACTCACATTCACAACGACATCACACGCTACAGTGGTTCCCTCTCCTACATTTTTCCATCCAACTCCCTTGTTTTCTCCTTCTTTCTCTGATGGTATTTTCATGTATTTTACTGTCGCAGCAAACTAAACACAATAAATGTGAAACAAATGTCAAATTAAGGTGGTGCAAGGGTTATTACAGCTCCACCATCAGTTTTAACACAAGTCTTACAACATAATAATATAAAACATCAGGAATATAATGTGTGAAGATCTCTTAACAATGAATAGATCGATTGTGCTGTGATAGTAGATGAAGATTCATAAAATTGGTGAATTGGGGAAATATATATATAGCTGAAAGTTTATTGAGTAGCTTTGTCCATGACAACAGATGGAGCTTTAATTCCTGCGTGTTAATTCACTTGTTAAGTAATATCAGACAAAATTCTGCATGATGTTTACAGTTGTGTTGGTTGCCAAGCAGCAGTTAATGACATATCTCTCCAGGAAGCAATAGGACTACATGTCCATGGCTCTGGTCTGGCGGAGCCAATATTAGCTTATTAACTCGGGACATCTCCTGTCTGATCATTGGTCTTTCCTCCCTCCTGCCATCCGCTCATTAACCCTTCCCTCCACCAACCGCCTCACCTTTCCTCTCTTCTTTTCCAGCTCTGTACCAGCTTCCCAGTGTATGGAGAGGGATGTAGTTGGCTTCAAACTCGCAGTTGGGGTTGAGTAACAGGCCTCTCAGGTGGCTCTTCAACTGAGGTTCTCGACCCTTAAAGGGCCCCAGGAAGAGACGTCTGGAGTCATAGTCATTAGCGTGCAGGTTGTCCCAGATGAGCGGGGGACGCTGGAGGACGGACTCCACCTCAGCCAGGCAGTCTACAGACAGTTTCCTGGAGATGACCTTACTGCCTGTGGGACCAGGAGTGAAGAAAAATGGTTGAAAGCCTAAACGTTTTAGAAACAGACCACATCCAAATCTGATAGAAACAGATAGATAGTGAATATAGGTAGAAACTGATAGAGTGTGAAATTAATTAGTTGTTCTGTCCTGTGATTGTGGCTCTCTTACACAAGAAGTGGCATTAATATCTGAATATTGACCAGAGGACCTCACTATGGCCACTTGAAAATGTATGTCTGCCCTCTTTCAGACCACTGTAGTGACTGAAACCTTCAGATCAGATGAAACTGAAATAATCCTCAAAATGTGAAGTATGAAAAATGGATGCTGACACCTGGTCTGCTTTGAGAGCCTACTGTAGTCTCACCGCTAGGTGGAGTAACTGTCTCGAACGAGGCAGCTTCACTATAAAAAGAGTAATAGAGGAAGAAATTTGCAGAATTAAGGAAACATAAGAGAGCAAGTGAGTGTAGAAAGTTTCAGACGTGGTGTGCGATGAGAGCACAGCTGATAACTAATGACGATCACTTTTGCATTATGGAGGAGCTGCTTGATGTTAGCAGTCTAAAGAGCACCACGACGGGTGAGGATGTTTTTGAAGCTGTGCCAGATGCAGTTGGCATGATGGGAGTTAAATGGGACGAGCTGTGTGGAGGTACGACGGATGGGGCTCCAGCTGGGACAGGCGAGCGAAAAGGAAGGGCCTCTACGGTGTCCGCCGAGGGGCAAGAAGGTGGAGGTAAGGCTGTTGATTCGAGCACCAGGGCTCTAGCACAGACTATTTCAAGCTTCCCTCTCTGATGCTGGTGCTGATGCTGGGGGGCGGGGGGGCTGCTCTACCATTCTCATGTGCGCTGGCTAAGTCGTGGCTCTGTGCTGCAGCGTTTTATTCCCTGAGATCATAAATGGACCAGTTTTGAAGAGAGAAGGACTCTTCATGAGCTCAGTGACCCTCTCTGGTTGGCATTTTTAGTGGATCTCACTGATCACCTGAACACACTGAACAAGAGTCTACAAGGCAAAGACCAGCTTGTACCACAACTAATAAATGAAAGCCCGCTAATGGAAAGGCTGTTTTTTTTCTTGAATCATATTCAGTTATCAAGCAGAATTTACCTACATTTGATTGATTCACCTCTAGTGGATTAAAGTTAGCAATATATCACTTCTAGTGAGTGGCCCAGCCCTTTGTATGTTTTTCTGTATGTGGAGTGAAAAGTTTGGACACCCCTGATTTAAACTGTCATGATCCAACAATAAAGTAGCTACCAAACAATAGCTTCTGAGGTAGAGAAATGAAGGAAAGTAATACAATTCAAACAGGAGAGTAGGCGTTTATGTGTGTGCATGTGTGTGTTCCTATTGTACTTCCAAATGCATGTGGGAGGATCTGCACCTAAATAGTTTTCTGGTCTTTGGAGGAGGTTGTGTGTGGATTATTGCCTGCAATTACTTGCATGCGTATGTGTACAAAGCAATGTTTTGCCAATGCAAGTCTGTTCGTGTGTGTGTGTGTGTGTGTGTGTATCTTGTTATTAACCAAGAGATTGCAGGATAACGTTATCCTGTTATAACGTTAATGTTAAAAAACACAGGAATACAGCCATATTACACACAATAGTGAAATAGACTGTTTTAATCCCTGATTTTTCTCAAATATAACTGGTTAAATTGATTACTTCATCATTTCAGTGTTTTGTATATATGCCAACATGTCTCACCTGTCCACACGACTGTTATGTTGGGAAGCAGGTCCTCTCCAACAGTCTGCAGGTAGGGAGACTTTGATACACTGGGAGAACACAGAGAACCACAGTACTCTACAGGGAGAGACAAAGACAGGTGCATTTCAACATCTACCTCATGGGCCGGCAGTAAAAACTACATGTAACATTTTCTAAGGTTCTACAGACCAAAAAATACTCCAGTTCAGCTCAGTTTAGCGCTCTTACCTGTGGGGCAGAATAGGAAGACAGGTGGTTCCCCCAAGAAACGATAGATCTCATTGGTTACGGTGACCTGAGCATGAGCGAATGAAGAAAAGGCCTCGCTGTCGGCCTGACACATGGAGTGGTCGATGTCATCAAACAGAATTGCAAACGCCTGGCAACCCAGGTCTGATACCTGCACAGAATGACCAGGTTGTGGATGAGAGAGGAGATGAAACGGAGGCTCAAAACCACACAGAGTAACACTTCTGTAGTATTCACTTATTATCTTATTGTGTCGTGTACCTGTCTCAGCTTGCGTTTGAGTAGCGTCAGGTCGCAGGCTGAAGAGAAGACGATGTCCTGACCGGGAGAGAGGGCATAGACAAACCGCAGGCCTCTCGACTGGGCCTCCACTATGAGAGTACGCAACTGACCTGAGAGGAAGAGGAAAAATGTTGAATTTGAAAATGAAAGTCACGTTTTCCTGCTTCAAACTTCCCAATTGACCCTTCTAAGCACTTAATGTTCCACTTTAAGTGATTTGAAATGTGCATTTATAGCTCAGTAGGAAAACCTGCACATATATGCACATATGGGTGGATGAATGGTCAAACTGATCGACGGATGGATACATCCATGAATGTGATGTCCTTACCCTCCTCTTCGGGAGAATAGACCTCCCTCCACAACAGTCTGTGTTTTAGGTCATCTTTTGGGCCGTACAGGTAGGTGTTCAACCCCCAGCTCTGCATCCTGGCACAGAAAGATACGGACATGTTACTGAAGTGCAGGTTTAAATCATTTCGTTGCTAGATCTATGAAATCTGCAACAAAACACAAATCTTCATTTTCCCATAATCAATCAGTATTTATTTAGCGCCAATTCATAACAGTTATCTCAAGACGTTTTACATAAAGAGCAGGTCTAGACCAAACTCTTTAATTAAGAGAGAGACCCAACGATTCAGGAATTTTGGCTTTAGCTTTGTCGTGTGCTGTAGGTGCCCTGGAGGGAGCGGCAAGGACGGACAGAGGGGCAAAAACAGAAACAACAAGGAGCAAGAAAACAGATTAATTGTATCGATCATGGGGCTCCATGCTGCCTCAGTTACAGGAAATGACCTCCTGAATTATAAATAGAGCGTAGTACTAGGGGTGAAACAATACCTGCATCACATACGTATATAGACAAAAACATGAACATTGGTCTCTCTCTCTATCTTTGGACGTGGACCAGCTCTTGTCTTGCTTGTCATTTGTGGGCGGACTGCGCTCTCACTCACTCCCTGCCTCATTTCCTGGACAGATGGTATGCACGTCGCCTCCACAAAGCTGCAACCTGCCTCCCTCGGACGCACACAATCGGACGCACACGCGGCACTCATACTGTAAGCACATCCACAGCTCTGCTCTGCTAAACTTATGCAACGCTCACTCTGTGAATTTTGCCTGCTCTCCACTCCAGTCTTAAAAAGACCATCTATAAATAAACCTGGAGCCCACACACTCAACTGCTGCAAAGTTTTGGATGTCATTTTTGTCCTCATAGTCCCTCTTAATTAGGCAGCAATGTGCGCAGCCTGTACAACACAGTGTTGTTTGCCAATAGCTGCATCAGCACTACAGACTACAGGCATTATAAAACATACGTCTAGTGAAAATCAGTAGAGGTTTATGGATGCATTATTATCATTATTATAATAACATGAACAGGGAGATATATAGTGTGCTGTAATGATTTGGTCCGTATATTTAAGAGCAGGGGAGAGCAGAGAGGAGAGGGAACAACCAATCTCCAGGGATGCCGTCGGCTGCCACTATTGGCTGCTCCTCTGCAAAACTGTGTCACAGCTCCCAACAGGCCTTCCTGTCGCTACACGCATCTGTAAGATCAGTGTGTCATCAAGAATTAACTGTGTGGACCCGTTATTAGTGCGTTCATGTTTTAACTTTCATGAATGGGCTGCCAATGCCTTAAATGACATTGACAGAGCGTTTCGTTTGCACTTGGAAACGATCTGTTAGTATTCTGCTGTACTTCACTGTCATGGAGATCAGTGCGAGCTCATTCAAGCTGAAAGAGCATGCATTTCTCTCATGGAACTGTTAATGAAAGCTGTTGTGGCAGTCTCAAAAAAGAGCTGCTGATCATGGGGCTCCTAGGGCACTCGTACAGTAGAGAAGATCTGATTACGTTGAATTTTTTATCTGGTTTAAATGGCTTTTGTCCACAGTTTTATGCTGTCCCGATGCCTGCAAAAGGGATCCTGTTATGGCACTACACTGGTATCACTTCCACACTATGGAGTGTGGTTGTGCTGAGCGTCTCCCTGGTGTGAAGGTCTCTGCTTGGAAAAAAGATGCTGCTGCTAAATTAAGGGCCATGAACACGGCAAGCTCTTCCCTATGTAAGAGCTAAGAGGACAAAAAAAGATCCTCAGCTAGGGTCACATAAATATACTGATTTGTACTTTTGGGCAATATGATGAAAAAACATCCTTTATTACAAGACAGCAGAGCCAGACTTCTCTTACATTACCAGTGAAGGGTTTTAGAGGTGGTCTTTAGAGGTAGCTTCAGCATGAAAAGACCACGCATTGAGCTAACTGCTAAGCATGCTAGCATGCCGATGTACAGGTAATGTTTACCATGTCCACCTTAGTTGAGTGTGTTAGCATGCAAACATTACTAGCTACAATCTATTAGTAATTAGCACTAAATAAAAGGTACAGCTCATAGAAATGTTGACCTAGAAATAGAAATTGTAGATATTGAAATTTGAAACCTGATGATGGCACTGGATGGAAAAATAATTCCTTCTGAGCGTGGCGTGTTTCAAATTTCATGACAATCCATCCAAAAAGATGTTGGGATACTTTACCTAAAATCAGAAATGTCAACCTCATTTTGCCACCAGAGGAAAAGTCTGGGGATCACCAACATCATCAATATTTGACAAAAAACAAAAGCATGAGCTTCATGGTGATGTCAGAGGGAAAACCAGGGGTTCATGAAAGTCTGAGCAAAATTTTATGGAAATCCATCAGATTTTTTTGTCTGGACCAAAGTGGTGGACCACCTGGCTGTCAGACAAACATTTCCATCTGTACAGCCACGCCGCCAGCATGGCTGGAATCAGTATCTATGGAACCAAATGATCCACATCCCATTTTTGATCCTCTCTCTCTCTCCTTCCACTGTAACAAATGCAGTATCTGCCTCCCCTCCGTCATCCATGACTGAGCGCCAGGACTGAGGATGAGCCCGCCCTTTGCTGTGGAGTCATTCTGCATCAGTGGTTTCTCTCAGGTCTGCCTGGAACTGACATATAAACTGGGTTTAGCCCACAGGCGTCAGGTCAGTCACTCCTGAGCTCAGGCTTTTCATGTGAGGAGGAACAGCAACACAAAAGCATCCACTCTAACCAGGTTAACTAGATGCATGGACTGCTATGCTCACATGCATACAGTGCAGTGGTGACATACTTACCACTGGAAGAGAACTTTCCTCTGATCCATAGACCAAGGCCTCCCATAGAAACCTGCAGGTGAAAACAAAAGAAATGAGTACATGTGTGTCGCCATAACTCCACACCTTCAGATATACAGCGTCATTCACATAGTGACACACTTAGAGTACTGATCAGTTCTGTAGGGGACAAAAGCTTTCCTTTTTAATAATCAATAAACAACTGTGTGCAACTGTGTACACTCAGAAACTGAATGTTGATGTGCAGTAAATGTTTATTTCCCACACGCATATTCAAACAGACATATGATCATTGAATATGGACTACTAATGGTGTACTGTAGTATTCATATCATATCATATCATATCATATATCATATATCATATATCATATCATATCATATATCACATCATACCATATCATATGGTTCTCTGCACTACTTCTTAGTTCCCTGCTCTGCAGCAATAAATCACAAACAGGACAGTTATCAGCTACAAGGCACTATTAGTGGACATTACAGCCACAGCACTGTACAGGCACAGAAAAGAAGGCGAGCTCTTCCAGTGCTTACTTGGTCACATCCCTTCTGTGTTTGGCAGAGGCATAATTCATCTCCAGCTACACTCTCCATCACATTCTCTATTTTTAGAAATGGGAGCATCTACAGTGTCCCTCTCCCTCCTTTGTGTTTTTTGAATAAGTCTGCAATGTGTGTGTGTGTGTGTGTGTGTGTGTGTGTGTGTGAGCGTGCACGTGCGTGTGTGTGAGTGTGCACATAAGTGTGTACAGTACAGTAAGTGGGTCATTGTGTGAAGTAAATTGGATTTACTGAAATTCCAGACTGCTTTCTCCTGTGCGCCAATTGGGAATGTGTGTTTTGGATTTTGGTGTGCATGTGCATGACATGTGTACCTGTGCATGTGTGTGTCCTGCGGAGCGCTCCCCACTAAGCCAAACCCAATTACTAACTCTGCTGGATGCCACCACATGGGACTGAAGAACACAGGTTTGTGTGTGTGTGTGTGTGTGTGTGAGTGAATGATATGTATTTTTTCATTGTCATTGCAATATGAATTTCCACAATAAACACATGGCAAAGGGCTGCGAAACCAGATTAGCTGAGAATTATAGAGCTGGAAAGTTGAGACAGTGGACAAACAGACCAGCTCTGAAACAATTAGTTAAAGGACAGAAAATTAATTAGCAACAATTTCAATAATCAATAATGATTTAGGCCAAACATATTTAGGTGGTCGGACAGAGTAAAGCATTTAAAGATGCCACCTTTGGCTCTGTGCGTTTTTCACACAATTGCCTGACATTTAATAGACTTAATTATTAGATTAATTAAGAACAAAGTCAATGAAAACATTTCTTAGTGGCAGCAATAAAACAGCCCCTTATCTACAAAGATGATAGATGTATTTCCACTTTGTTTTAGCAGAATATAGGTCTGTTTACACAACTGCTGGCAGGTTTCACAACCCACCTTTGTGTCTGCATTGGGACTGCGTGAAATCACACATCTCCACGGTAACTGCTCATCACAACATAGTGTAGTATCATGACTGCAAAACTTTAAGTAGTAAGTTTGCTTTATTTTCATGGCCTGTACTTGCAGCATGATCAGATACATATTTGCAGCATAATTGTGTGTGTGTGTGTGTGTGTGTGTGTGTGAGATGAGAGGGGAAGTGAAAAGCAGGTATCACACAATTATTTTGCAATTATCGTCATCTATTCCTGCTTCTTCACCGTTGTCTCCAGGAATTAGTCAATGTCGTGTAACTGTAGCCTCTGTTATTATTCTCAGCCCATGTTAGTGTTGTGATCAGCATCTTTATCATCATTATCTTCATCATCCTCACTATCTTCATCATCACCAGCATCACTTCCAACATTATCAGTACTCTTCATCTGCATGTTTTAACTGATGCCCTCAAACTGTCCTCTTCTTTCATTGTCTCATCATCACTGTCATCATCAATGGAGCCTCACACCCTCTGTCACAGCACCTCCATCATCATCATCATCACCATCATATCATCCCAACAAACATCCTCACACTCTCCAGTCACAACCATCAATACCATCACTAACATCATCATTATCACCCTCACCATTATTACCACTACCAGTATTAATACATCTGCTTTATTTCATCATCATTAGTATCACTATCATCATCATCATCATCATCATCATCACGACCAGCCCTCATCCAGATAGTTTCCTTTCCTTCCTGCAGCCTTTGAACCAGACATTAGGAATGTTTTTCAACGTCTGCTCTTTGATCTCCACTTCAAGCCTGGCTGATCACCACCTCATCATCTCATAAAGACCTTTCCATCCCACCTACGTCAGTCCTCATACACACATCACCACCCCTTCACCTATAGTAAGTGACAAATGGATGCTGGAATCTGGGTCAAACCGTGGTCTGCTCGAAATCATCCCCCCGAGGAAAGAAAAAAAAACACATGATCTGACAGTAGGTCAGTGATGAAGTCGGCCGCTCTCACCTTCCACCACCCCACAAAGAAACTGCCTCTTCTCCTCCATCCTGTCCTCCGCCCCGCTGCCTCCCTTCGCCTCCAGTCGGCCCCTGACGAGCGAGGGAAGACGAGCTGCTCTCCCCGTCTGTCAGCCTAAAAACCGAGTCTGTGCATCATGCTTCTCCTCGGTCTGCCTCCACCTCCTCCTCTTCCTCTCCTTCTCGCTGCCGGAGATCTCGTGCTGCGTTCAGGTGCTCAGCGGAAGCTCTTGCTTTCGAGCATTTCATGCTGATTGAAAAAAAAAAAAAAGCTATGAGTAATTCTATTTAATTGTATTGCACTGAAGTTATCTAAGCAAAGTTAAGTCCCTTAACAATCCCTGAGCAATAACAAAAACTGGAGAGTGAAACAATGAAATATGCAAATAAAGAGACGATGTCAGTGACCAGACAAAAAGTAGAATGAAACAATAAATATAATAGGGAATTGTTATGATTTTACACATGTATAAAATTAAAACGAGTAAGCTGCATCACTATAACATAGACCAAATCACACATGACACTGTCCTTTTCATTTGTTATTCTTCCACATTACCAAAGCACAGAATTTCTTTGTGCTATGGTAACATTAAAAAAAATCTTTATTAGGAAACAAAAATGTTGAGCAATAGAATTTGAAAAGCATACGTGTGTCTGATAAAAGTGAATAAAAAAGTGTCTCTATTCCTTTCAGCTGAGTCAGTATTGTGTGTAGTGTGTCAGCGGCCTGGCTGACACTGAATGGGACAGGCTGTGTTGTCCTACGGTGGCCAGCAGGGGGCAGGACAGTCACAGTTAGCCACCTGCTAACATTAAATCCAAACCCCGCAAACACAAAACTACATTATCATCATGGCAAAGTGGTGTTTCTGTCTACATGGAGAATGTAAGTCCAATATTCACTGCCATAGCTCTGTTGTAGTCGTCACCAATATGTTGGCGGTAATATTTAACATTGGAAAGTGTTAGCTAACGTTAGCTAGCGAGATCCATTCCCATAGCAACCACAATCGAAATAAGCTTGTGCTGAGCTCCATTGGCTTATCCTTAGTTTTACCTTTTAAGTAAACACTCAATGGCAAACATTTTTTAATGAAATAGTCTCAGTTAATAAAATCAGTCAGTCAGTCAGAGATATAAAGTAACTGTATACCTGCCAGCTGAGCTGGTTGCTAATTGTCAGCCATAGTGCTGGCCAGGGAGAGACTGTTTATTTCCACAACATAGCACACACTTTTACATTTACAGGGAAAACTACGCTAACGTGAAAATTAGCATTCAACATACTATTTTAAGTGGAAATAGGCTGTTGTCAAAATCTTTTTCAAACATAAAAGTACTTCAATTTTCCATAAATGTTAGTTGCTTACAGCACATTAATAGATAGATAGATAGATAGATAGATAGATAGATAGATAGATAGAAGTACCTTATTGATCCCCGGGGGGAAATTCTGGTGCTACAATAGCATAGAAGGTTAAGTGACCACCACCATGAGTACAAACAAATAAATAAGCAAAATAAAAAATGTACAAAATGTTCCAAGTTTTGCAGGTAAATAAATACAAAATGTAATATAGACTATAAACAGTACCAGATGTAATGTGCGTTTGAGTAAAACCAAAGTGCAAGTTAATAATAACTGTAGTGCAAGTTTAAGAACCAGGAGTAACATGTTCATGTTAAATGGTAGAGGGTGCTGAGAGCTCTCTGCCAGCCAGAGGTGAGTTATTAAACAGGGTTATGGATTTTCTGTATCGGTCCTTGTGACAGCAGAGCTGAACCAACATACATGTTCATGTACATAAATACAAAATTATTTCACACATATACCATAGTTCATTCATGAAATAAATACAGCTGTAGATATTTGTGCCAAAAGTGTGTGTGAAAAATTAAATTGGTCATTTCAGTCTTTTTTTTTTTTTTTTACATTATTCAGATTTTTCCGGTATAGCCCTGAAGGCAGCATCTGCCTCCTTCCAGTCGCCGGTCCGCACAGGCGCACTGGGCTCCTGCAAGGTGTGAGCGAGTGAGAAAAATATTCCAGAAGACTGTTTCAAAAACTGTCAGCCTAAAACTGTATGTTTCTTAAACTATTAAACTACTGTGCTTTACTTTCTGGGCTATATAGTATAATACAGATAAAACACATACCTATTGTACACTTGCAATATTAATGATGTTGTAATATGTGCTTGTATAATATTGTATTTAGTGTGATATCATTATGAATGAGTAGGCCACTGTTTAAATCTCTATAGATATAGTTAGTGACTTTGCCAGTGCTGCAGGCTACTATCAGGGTAGAGCTAACAATGAAATGTAGTCAGGGTCTGAGTTAGCAGTTAGCATGTTTTCACTGTGTAGTTCACTATTTGGAAATTTGCACTTGTGCATTGTGTGCACTCCACTGATTAGACTAAAATATTCCCCTTTGACTGCATACACCTTTTAGTTCACCTCAAGTGATGATTTAAAAGCATGTGGGCAGGTCATGTATGCACACAGGTATGTATCATGTCAACATTCACAAGGATATGGAAGTGCATATCCAGTAAATTGAACATGAGCATGACAGCTACTCACAAGATGCCCCTGAGCGAGTAACCAAGTAGAAGAATGTGGTGGTGATACTGATTATGTCTGGACAGACTGACAGTTCCCCTAAAGCATACATACAGAGCAGCTACTAAACATTACAATATTACAATAAGATGTTGATGGCACATTGTTTAGGATTCATAGATGCGCTGTAGAATGTAGTAGAGTATATTTGGATTTATATGTTATATATAAATAATATATATATATATATTTTCCACAAAAGTAATCCACAGTGGACATTGAATTTATAAGGAGGCAATGTAACTGCGAGGGATGTGCATTTCTAGTACAAATACTATTTGATTGTCACTTTGAACTATTTGAAGATCTCATGTTACTAGATTGACTGTGAATGAAAGAGTCACAGTCAGTATAAGTTAAAAAAAGAAGATACCTTCCACCAGGAGAGGACTAATAAATATAACTATGCAAAGTTTGACACATCAGTGTCTCATGTGGAAAATCCCCGACTTATAAGTGCTTCCTCTTAGCATAGCACTCATGACATTGAGAGGGGGTGGTACTTAGCAGGTTAATCAGTACTTCGCACGAGCTAAGACTTTCTCATAAACAAACATTATGCAGAATTTTTTGATTTTACTTTACCTAAATTGTCATTTTACTAATATAAGAAAACAGACTTAGGGAAGGAGGAAATAGCACTGAACTGAGTGCTTCAAGGTTGTTACATTTATGAAATTTTGGTGAAACTGATGGTGTAGGTGTAACAATTTAAGTTGAAATAAGTCAGTCATGTAACACCAGAGTAGAATAAAAGTATTATTAGTAGTAAAGTAGTAAAAGTATTTTTTAGTATATAAAATAAAGATGTTATTGGATGTTAATTTTTCATTTGAAATAAAGAAAATAATCAAAGAGTGAATTAACTAATTAAATGAATTAACACAATATCTTCAGTTTGATTCTGCTTTAAAAATAATCTGCTTTAAAAAAGTCCCCCAGTGACATGAATTCATGAGAACCAGTAGCGTGTCACAAAGAATACACACAGTTTGACCAGAACTGCATTCCTTTGCATCAGTGAATATTAAAGCTGCTTACTTCCTTATTCCTGTATCAAGCTTGTGTCTGTCATTGTCGGTCTGTTTTTCTTCACTGAACTTCTCTAAGTGCACCCTTTACTAAAGACTTGAGACACTCAGAAGCTGAGCATTGGTAGATATCAAACATTAAATCCTGAGCTGCCATACAAGCAGCACTCAGCTACTGAGGGTCAAGGGCTTTTGAAGTTCTGTATTTTTTACGCTGGAAGAAGTCAAAGACATAATGGTAAGTGGAATCATTAACTGTACCATATTTTGAATCGAAGTCTGTGGGGCATTTCATATAAAAGATTAATGGAGCTGGTTGACACATTTTAGAAGGAATAGATTAACATGTTATATTTCAAATGCATTTTTACTAAGGTTTAACTCATGGATTATGGGCTGATCACCTTCGTCCTCACAGGTCGGTGCCTCTCGTGTGATTATTTTCACTGTTTAAACACCCAGTCATACACACATTTATTCACATCATTCACAACTGTTTTACAGTTTCACCTGGTAGTTAATAGTAATAAACTTGATTTATGTACCACCTCTTGAAACAAAAGTCACAAAGTGCTTTACATGGCTTAACCACGATTAAATCTTCTCAATGTGAGAGTTGAACTGGTTCTTTTTGTTATTTTCTTGTTGTGAGCAGTGATTTACTCAGGCAGATTAAAACCTGATTTGGCTCAAGCTGCAGTGGGATAATTGTTAAGGTATTAAATCCAACAGGGCTGGTTCAGGTTCAGTGATGCATTCATTGTTTCTGTGGACTGTAGTCATGATACAGCACAGTCCAGTCAATGTCATGGCAGAGATGGCAGGGAGAGGGAGCTATTTCTTCACAGTGTATAACTATGAACTATGAAAAAAGGAAACAACTATGTACAAAAACATTTTTAACTCCTTAAAAATGGCTGCTTCCAGTTCTTGCAGATAAGTTAGCATACTAAAATATCATTAATGAGGAAGAGGCTTTGTTTTTGTTTAGTTTTATTATTATTACTTACAGTCTCAAAATACAAAAGAAAGAATCTTTGTGAATCCCCACTAATATTGTTCAATTCAATTCACTTTTATTGATCCCCCAAGGGGGGAAATTCCAGCCACCAAATGCATAGTGCCTCTTCATATTCACTGAAGTCTGAATATGCTTTGTTTTAGGAGCACTGCTAAGTGTTGCCTCTGGTCAAACTCGTCAGTACTACTTCGAGAGCACACCGCTGAACTGGACTGAAGCGCAGAGCTTCTGCAGACAGGTCTACACTGACCTGGCCACCATAGAAAACACAGCTGATGTCAGTGCCGTTAGCAGCGCCGCATCGAATTACACAGGCAAGTTCTGAGTAGTTCAAGTGATGTTTGGTAAAATCATTTGCATTTTAAGTCGATGAAATACTTGAAAACATTTTTTTAATTGCAGCTGTGTTGTATAATGAACATATTTTGGAACAGGCTCGGCTTGGATAGGTCTCTATGATGATGATGATTTGATAAACAGCTGGAGATGGTCTCTGAGTGACAGCAGCTTCTATGGAGAAGGAGAGACAGAGTTTAGAAACTGGTATATTACACAGCCCAGCAATAATGGAGGAGACCAGTACTGTGTGCAGCTTCTGACTGGGAGTCCATACTTTGGCACATGGGGAGACACTAACTGTGATGTCCAACGTGCTTTCATATGCTACAATGGTGAGTTTTCATGTAGTGTGAGGATTAACAAAGGGCTAAATAGATCCTCTACATAGCATTTCCAGACAGATCATGCCTCTTCTATGTGTGTGGAGGTGAGATGACCTAATCTGGATACTTTGATCTTCCTACTTTTTTTTAACAAACACACTTGTTGTCTACAAGTCCAACCTGATTTTTTTCCATATATTTCCAGGTACATTAAATGGCACATCATCCTTTGTAAAGGTCAGTACAAGTCTGAATTGGACTGAAGCTCAAAGATTCTGCAGGGAGAATTATGTCGATCTAGCCAGGTACAGTATGCATTTAATAGTTATACAATGATGACGACTGGGATGAATACTAGCAGTATTAGTAGTAGACATATAGTACCAGTAGTATACCTTGATTGTAAGGTGATTATGTTGCACTGATTTTAAATAGTACTGATTAAATGGCTACATATTCCATGTGGTTGATCACGTCATGCAATTTTTAGATTGTCACATAAGACACTATATTGTAATTCCCAATAATCACTAACAGTGCGTTGCAGTGTGCTTTGGTCATAATCAACCTTGATGTGTGTATGTCACTGTTTCAGTATACGAAATCAGACAGAAAATGATATCATCACAAATCTGGCAGCTACGGACTTTGTCTGGATTGGTCTGCACCGAGTAAAAATGTGGTCTGATGGGAGCACCTCTCTGTTTCGACACTGGGCCAATGGGCAACCAAACTCTGGCCCGGGGGGCTGTGTAACCGCCTCGTTCAATAACACAGGACGGTGGTCAGGCAGTGACTGCTCCCGCAGTTTTCCTTTCATCTGTTACAGCACAAGTATTCATTTCATATTTTTGCTGAAGGTTTATTGTTGGATGAAGGCAGTTGATGATATATCTGAAAATATATATAGAATATAATGAATACTCCAATTGTGCACTTCAGCTATTTAAATGCATGTTTCAAAATAAGGAAAACATACCATAAAAGTGATTGACAGTCTCAACATCACAAAATATAGAAACTTGACTCGGTTTTACATTTTGGGTTAATGGGCAAATCAGTATTAACCATCTGTGACTCAGCAGTATAAACAGTTGTCCTGTTTGTGTCAGTTTCACCCAATGCAGAAAACGTCAGATCAACAGGACAGGATGAGACCAGTATCACTCTGCAGTGGAGTAAAGTGGACAATGATGTCAGCTTTGTGCTCCAGTTTAATGGGACAGAGATAAACATCACTGCACCAACTGGAGATGGACCAGTAACTCACACAGTCTCATCTCTCACTGCTGCAACTCAATACACATTCACTCTCCTCTCTGTGTTTGAGAGCGTCAGAAGCAGTGGAGTAAGCATTGATGCAGTCACTGGTAAGATATTTGACTTTCTTGCTTTATAGGAAGTTTTTAGTATGGTGAAACAACATTATAATTGTTGAGTATGACAGTCATTCATTGAATCCTCTTCATTTACTCTTGACTTAATATTGTGTTTTTGCTAACAGAGAAAATATATTTTACTGAGAAAAATCTAATTTGAGAGATTTTTTAGTTGCTATTCATATTTTAGTTTTGGGTACATCTCTGTTCTCGAACACTGTGTGATCTTTGTGACTTTTTTATACAATGGGACACTCGGATTCACAAACACCTGTTAAACATTTTCTCTTTCACAGTTAGCATCATGTTTTATGTGAGGATGCAAAATGGATCATTTAAACAGCCAGGACGAGATACTTGATAAACTCAGTCACTGCTCTTTTTCCTCTCTCAGCTCCTCCAAACGCAGAAAGCTTCAGATCAACAGGACAGGATGAGACCAGTATCACTCTGCAGTGGAATAAAGTGAACAACAATGTCAGCTTTGTGCTCCAGTTTAATGGGACAGAGATAAACATCACTGCACCAGCTGGAGATGGACCAGTAACTCACACAGTCTCATCTCTCACTGCTGCAACTCAATACACATTCACTCTCCTCTCTGTGTTTGAGAGCGTCAGAAGCAGTGGAGTAAGCATTGATGCTGTCACTGGTAAGATATTTTAACTATTGTGAAGTAAAAATCTAAGTAATGAATATAATAATCACTCATTAAATCCTCTGCATTTACTCTTTGACTTAATACTGTGGTTTTGCTAACGATGTAAATAGTTTTTCACCCACAAAGATCTCATTTGAGAGACCTTAAAGTTGCTATTCTTATTTTAGTTTTGGGTACATCTTTGTTCTCAAACACTGTGTGATCTATGTTATTTTGAATACAATGTGAATCTTGGATTCACAAAAAGAAATCTTTCAGTACAAAGACCTGTTAAGCCTTTTAGTATTTCATAGTCAGCAACATGTTTTATGTGAGGATGCAAAATGGATCATTTAAACAGCCAGGATGAGATACTTGATAAACTCAGTCACTGCTCTTTTTCCTCTCTCAGCTCCTCCAAACGCAGAAAGCTTCAGATCAACAGGACAGGATGAGACCAGTATCACTCTGCAGTGGAATAAAGTGAACAACAATGTCAGCTTTGTGCTCCAGTTTAATGGGACAGAGATAAACATCACTGCACCAGCTGGAGATGGACCAGTAACTCACACAGTCTCATCTCTCACTGCTGCAACTCAATACACATTCACTCTCCTCTCTGTGTTTGAGAGCGTCAGAAGCAGTGGAGTAAGCATTGATGCTGTCACTGGTAAGATATCCCTTCATTTCTACACACTGTACTGTATATCCTTAGCTTGCCATCATCTGTTTCTCAGTCCACCAGTCTAAAACTAAAAACACATATTTGCTGGGTATTTTATGAATTTGCTACTTCTCATTATACACTTCCAGCTTCCTCCCACAGTCCAGAGACATGCAGGTTAATTGGTCACTCTAAATTGCCCGTAGGTGTGAGTGTGAGATGAATGGTTGTCTGTCTCTATATGTCAGCCCTATGATTGGCGGGCGACCACTACAGGGTGTACACCGCCTCTCACCTGAAGTCAGCTGGGATTTGTTCCAGCTTCCCCACAACCGTGACGGATGAGCGGTATAGATAATGGATGGATGGAAGGATGGATTTGAGTATGAAATGGGGCAACCAGATATGGAAAAAACATATTTAGTAAAGAACTGTTTCACTTGTTCTGTCTCTTACAAACAGCTTTCCTTTTTACTCACATGGAGATACAATATAGGCCATCTTTGATAGCCAGAGGGAACAGTGACATTCTTACTGACAGTCCTTTGTTGATGCATTTTCTCACTAATCGCTTGTCTTTTTTTAAGCTCCTCCAAACGTAGAAAGCTACATATTAATACACAATGAGACCAGTATCACTCTGCAGTGGGATAAAGTGAACAACAATGTCAGCTTTGTGCTCCAGTTTAATGGGACAGAGATAAACATCACTGCACCAGCTGGAGATGGACCAGTAACTCACACAGTCTCATCTCTCACTGCTGCAACTCAATACACATTCACTCTCCTCTCTGTGTTTGAGAGCGTCAGAAGCAGTGTAGTAACCATTGATACAGTCACTGGTAAGATATTTGACTTTCTTGCTTTATAGGAAGTTTTTAGTATGGTGAAACAACATTATAATTGTTGAGTATGACAGTCATTCATTGAATCCTCTTCATTTACTCTTGACTTAATATTGTGTTTTTGCTAACAGAGAAAATATATTTTACTGAGAAAAATCTAATTTGAGAGATTTTTTAGTTGCTATTCATATTTTAGTTTTGGGTACATCTCTGTTCTCGAACACTGTGTGATCTTTGTGACTTTTTCATACAATGTGACACTCGGATTCACAAACACCTGTTAAACATTTTCTCTTTCACAGTCAGCATCATGTTTTATGTGAGGATGCAAAATGGATCATTTAAACAGCCAGGACGAGATACTTGATAAACTCAGTCACTGCTCTTTTTCCTCTCTCAGCTCCTCCAAACGCAGAAAGCTTCAGATCAACAGGACAGGATGAGACCAGTATCACTCTGCAGTGGAATAAAGTGAACAACAATGTCAGCTTTGTGCTCCAGTTTAATGGGACAGAGATAAACATCACTGCACCAGCTGGAGATGGACCAGTAACTCACACAGTCTCATCTCTCACTGCTGCAACTCAATACACATTCACTCTCCTCTCTGTGTTTGAGAGCGTCAGAAGCAGTGGAGTAAGCATTGATGCTGTCACTGGTAAGACATTTTAACTATTGTGAAGTAAAAATCTAAGTAATGAATATAATAATCACTCATTAAATCCTCTGCATTTACTCTTTGACTTAATACTGTGGTTTTGCTAACGATGTAAATAGTTTTTCACCCACAAAGATCTCATTTGAGAGACCTTAAAGTTGCTATTCTTATTTTAGTTTTGGGTACATCTTTGTTCTCAAACACTGTGTGATCTATGTTATTTTGAATACAATGTGAATCTTGGATTCACAAAAAGAAATCTTTCAGTACAAAGACCTGTTAAGCCTTTTAGTATTTCATAGTCAGCAACATGTTTTATGTGAGGATGCAAAATGGATCATTTAAACAGCCAGGACGAGATACTTGATAAACTCAGTCACTGCTCTTTTTCCTCTCTCAGCTCCTCCAAACGCAGAAAGCTTCAGATCAACAGGACAGGATGAGACCAGTATCACTCTGCAGTGGAATAAAGTGAACAACAATGTCAGCTTTGTGCTCCAGTTTAATGGGACAGAGATAAACATCACTGCACCAGCTGGAGATGGACCAGTAACTCACACAGTCTCATCTCTCACTGCTGCAACTCAATACACATTCACTCTCCTCTCTGTGTTTGAGAGCGTCAGAAGCAGTGGAGTAAGCATTGATGCAGTCACTGGTAAGATATTTGACTTTCTTGCTTTATAGGAAGTTTTTAGTATGGTGAAACAACATTATAATTGTTGAGTATGACAGTCATTCATTGAATCCTCTTCATTTACTCTTGACTTAATATTGTGTTTTTACTAACAGAGCAAATACTTTTTACTGACAAATCTAATTTGAGAGATTTTTTAGTTGCTATTCATATTTTAGTTTTGGGTACATCTCTGTTCTTGAACACTGTGTGATCTTTGTGACTTTTTCATACAATGTGACACTCGGATTCACAAACACCTGTTAAACATTTTCTCTTTCATGGATCATTTAAACAGCCAGGACGAGATACTTGATAAACTCAGTCACTGCTCTTTTTCCTTCTCAGCTCCTCCAAACGCAGAAAGCTTCAGATCAACAGGACAGGATGAGACCAGTATCACTCTGCAGTGGAATAAAGTGAACAACAATGTCAGCTTTGTGCTCCAGTTTAATGGGACAGAGATAAACATCACTGCACCAGCTGGAGATGGACCAGTAACTCACACAGTCTCATCTCTCACTGCTGCAACTCAATACACATTCACTCTCCTCTCTGTGTTTGAGAGCGTCAGAAGCAGTGGAGTAACCATTGATGCAGTCACTGGTAAGATATTTGACTTCCTTGCTTTATAGGAAGTTTTTAGTATGGTGAAACAACATTATAATTGTTGAGTATGACAGTCATTCATTGAATCCTCTTCATTTACTCTTGACTTAATATTGTGTTTTTGCTAACAGAGAAAATATATTTTACTGAGAAAAATCTAATTTGAGAGATTTTTTAGTTGCTATTCATATTTTAGTTTTGGGTACATCTCTGTTCTTGAACACTGTGTGATCTTTGTGACTTTTTTATACAATGTGACACTCGGATTCACAAACACCTGTTAAACATTTTCTCTTTCACAGTCAGCATCATGTTTTATGTGAGGATGCAAAATGGATCATTTAAACAGCCAGGACGAGATACTTGATAAACTCAGTCACTGCTCTTTTTCCTCTCTCAGCTCCTCCAAACGCAGAAAGCTTCAGATCAACAGGACAGGATGAGACCAGTATCACTCTGCAGTGGAATAAAGTGAACAACAATGTCAGCTTTGTGCTCCAGTTTAATGGGACAGAGATAAACATCACTGCACCAGCTGGAGATGGACCAGTAACTCACACAGTCTCATCTCTCACTGCTGCAACTCAATACACATTCACTCTCCTCTCTGTGTTTGAGAGCGTCAGAAGCAGTGGAGTAAGCATTGATGCTGTCACTGGTAAGACATTTTAACTATTGTGAAGTAAAAATCTAAGTAATGAATATAATAATCACTCATTAAATCCTCTGCATTTACTCTTTGACTTAATACTGTGGTTTTGCTAACGATGTAAATAGTTTTTCACCCACAAAGATCTCATTTGAGAGACCTTAAAGTTGCTATTCTTATTTTAGTTTTGGGTACATCTTTGTTCTCAAACACTGTGTGATCTATGTTATTTTGAATACAATGTGAATCTTGGATTCACAAAAAGAAATCTTTCAGTACAAAGACCTGTTAAGCCTTTTAGTATTTCATAGTCAGCAACATGTTTTATGTGAGGATGCAAAATGGATCATTTAAACAGCCAGGATGAGATACTTGATAAACTCAGTCACTGCTCTTTTTCCTTCTCAGCTCCTCCAAACGCAGAAAGCTTCAGATCAACAGGACAGGATGAGACCAGTATCACTCTGCAGTGGAATAAAGTGAACAACAATGTCAGCTTTGTGCTCCAGTTTAATGGGACAGAGATAAACATCACTGCACCAGCTGGAGATGGACCAGTAACTCACACAGTCTCATCTCTCACTGCTGCAACTCAATACACATTCACTCTCCTCTCTGTGTTTGAGAGCGTCAGAAGCAGTGGAGTAAGCATTGATGCAGTCACTGGTAAGATATTTGACTTTCTTGCTTTATAGGAAGTTTTTAGTATGGTGAAACAACATTATAATTGTTGAGTATGACAGTCATTCATTGAATCCTCTTCATTTACTCTTGACTTAATATTGTGTTTTTACTAACAGAGCAAATACTTTTTACTGACAAATCTAATTTGAGAGATTTTTTAGTTGCTATTCATATTTTAGTTTTGGGTACATCTCTGTTCTTGAACACTGTGTGATCTTTGTGACTTTTTCATACAATGTGACACTCGGATTCACAAACACCTGTTAAACATTTTCTCTTTCATGGATCATTTAAACAGCCAGGACGAGATACTTGATAAACTCAGTCACTGCTCTTTTTCCTCTCTCAGCTCCTCCAAACGCAGAAAGCTTCAGATCAACAGGACAGGATGAGACCAGTATCACTCTGCAGTGGAATAAAGTGAACAACAATGTCAGCTTTGTGCTCCAGTTTAATGGGACAGAGATAAACATCACTGCACCAGCTGGAGATGGACCAGTAACTCACACAGTCTCATCTCTCACTGCTGCAACTCAATACACATTCACTCTCCTCTCTGTGTTTGAGAGCGTCAGAAGCAGTGGAGTAAGCATTGATGCAGTCACTGGTAAGATATTTGACTTCCTTGCTTTATAGGAAGTTTTTAGTATGGTGAAACAACATTATAATTGTTGAGTATGACAGTCATTCATTGAATCCTCTTCATTTACTCTTGACTTAATATTGTGTTTTTGCTAACAGAGAAAATATATTTTACTGAGAAAAATCTAATTTGAGAGATTTTTTAGTTGCTATTCATATTTTAGTTTTGGGTACATCTCTGTTCTTGAACACTGTGTGATCTTTGTGACTTTTTTATACAATGTGACACTCGGATTCACAAGCACCTGTTAAACATTTTCTCTTTCACAGTCAGCATCATGTTTTATGTGAGGATGCAAAATGGATCATTTAAACAGCCAGGACGAGATACTTGATAAACTCAGTCACTGCTCTTTTTCCTCTCTCAGCTCCTCCAAACGCAGAAAGCTTCAGATCAACAGGACAGGATGAGACCAGTATCACTCTGCAGTGGGATAAAGTGATCAACAATGTCAGCTTTGTGCTCCAGTTTAATGGGACAGAGATAAACATCACTGCACCAGCTGGAGATGGACCAGTAACTCACACAGTCTCATCTCTCACTGCTGCAACTCAATACACATTCACTCTCCTCTCTGTGTTTGAGAGCGTCAGAAGCAGTGTAGTAACCATTGATACAGTCACTGGTAAGATATTTGACTTTCTTGCTTTATAGGAAGTTTTTAGTATGGTGAAACAACATTATAATTGTTGAGTATGACAGTCATTCATTGAATCCTCTTCATTTACTCTTGACTTAATATTGTGTTTTTGCTAACAGAGCAAATACTTTTTACTGACAAATCTAATTTGAGAGATTTTTTAGTTGCTATTCATATTTTAGTTTTGGGTACATCTCTGTTCTTGAACACTGTGTGATCTTTGTGACTTTTTCATACAATATGACACTCGGATTCACAAACACCTGTTAAACATTTTCTCTTTCATGGATCATTTAAACAGCCAGGACGAGATACTTGATAAACTCAGTCACTGCTCTTTTTCCTCTCTCAGCTCCTCCAAACACAGAAAGCTTCAGATCAACAGGACAGGATGAGACCAGTATCACTCTGCAGTGGAATAAAGTGAACAACAATGTCAGCTTTGTGCTCCAGTTTAATGGGACAGAGATAAACAT
This sequence comes from Pempheris klunzingeri, assembly GCF_042242105.1. Classification (NCBI taxonomy): domain Eukaryota; kingdom Metazoa; phylum Chordata; class Actinopteri; order Acropomatiformes; family Pempheridae; genus Pempheris; species Pempheris klunzingeri. Next base: position 12,715,884 of record NC_092034.1, read on the forward strand.
CACTGCACCAGCTGGAGATGGACCAGTAACTCACACAGTCTCATCTCTCACTGCTGCAACTCAATACACATTCACTCTCCTCTCTGTGTTTGAGAGCGTCAGAAGCAGTGGAGTAAGCATTGATGCTGTCACTGGTAAGATATCCCTTCATTTCTACACACTGTACTGTATATCCTTAGCTTGCCATCATCTGTTTCTCAGTCCACCAGTCTAAAACTAAAAACACATATTTGCTGGGTATTTTATGAATTTGCTACTTCTCATTATACACTTCCAGCTTCCTCCCACAGTCCAGAGACATGCAGGTTAATTGGTCACTCTAAATTGCCCGTAGGTGTGAGTGTGAGATGAATGGTTGTCTGTCTCTATATGTCAGCCCTATGATTGGCGGGCGACCACTACAGGGTGTACACCGCCTCTCACCTGAAGTCAGCTGGGATTTGTTCCAGCTTCCCCACGACCGTGACAGATGAGCGGTATAGATAATGGATGGATGGAAGGATGGATTTGAGTATGAAATGGGGCAACCAGATGTGGAAAAAACATATTTAGTAAAGAACTGTTTCACTTGTTCTGTCTCTTACAAACAGCTTTCCTTTTTACTCACATGGAGATACAATATAGGCCATCTTTGATAGCCAGAGGGAACAGTGACATTCTTACTGACAGTCCTTTGTTGATGCATTTTCTCACTAATCGCTTGTCTTTTTTTAAGCTCCTCCAAACGTAGAAAGCTACATATTAATACACAATGAGAACAGTATCACTCTGCAGTGGGATAAAGTGAACAACAATGTCAGCTTTGTGCTCCAGTTTAATGGGACAGAGATAAACATCACTGCACCAGCTGGAGATGGACCAGTAACTCACACAGTCTCATCTCTCACTGCTGCAACTCAATACACATTCACTCTCCTCTCTGTGTTTGAGAGCATCAGAAGCAGTGGAGTAAGCACTGATGCTGTCACTGGTAAGATATTTGACTTTCTTGCTTTATAGGAAGTTTTTAGTATGGTGAAACAACATTATAATTGTTGAGTATGACAGTCATTCATTGAATCCTCTTCATTTACTCTTGACTTAATATTGTGTTTTTGCTAACAGAAAATATATTTTACTGAGAAAAATCTAATTTGAGAGATTTTTTAGTTGCTATTCATATTTTAGTTTTGGGTACATCTCTGTTCTCGAACACTGTGTGATCTTTGTGACTTTTTCATACAATGTGACACTCGGATTCACAAACACCTGTTAAACATTTTCTCTTTCATGGATCATTTAAACAGCCAGGACGAGATACTTGATAAACTCAGTCACTGCTCTTTTTCCCTTTTCAGCTCCTCCAAACGCAGAAAGCTTCAGATCAACAGGACAGGATGAGACCAGTATCACTCTGCAGTGGAATAAAGTGAACAACAATGTCAGCTTTGTGCTCCAGTTTAATGGGACAGAGATAAACATCACTGCACCAGCTGGAGATGGACCAGTAACTCACACAGTCTCATCTCTCACTGCTGCAACTCAATACACATTCACTCTCCTCTCTGTGTTTGAGAGCGTCAGAAGCAGTGGAGTAACCATTGATATAGTCACTGGTAAGATATTTGACTTTCTTGCTTTATAGGAAGTTTTTAGTATGGTGAAACAACATTATAATTGTTGAGTATGACAGTCATTCATTGAATCCTCTTCATTTACTCTTGACTTAATATTGTGTTTTTGCTAACAGAGAAAATATATTTTACTGAGAAAAATCTAATTTGAGAGATTTTTTAGTTGCTATTCATATTTTAGTTTTGGGTACATCTCTGTTCTCGAACACTGTGTGATCTTTGTGACTTTTTTATACAATGGGACACTCGGATTCACAAACACCTGTTAAACATATTCTCTTTCACAGTCAGCATCATGTTTTATGTGAGGATGCAAAATGGATCATTTAAACAGCCAGGATGAGATACTTGATAAACTCAGTCACTGCTCTTTTTCCTCTCTCAGCTCCTCCAAACGCAGAAAGCTTCAGATCAACAGGACAGGATGAGACCAGTATCACTCTGCAGTGGAATAAAGTGAACAACAATGTCAGCTTTGTGCTCCAGTTTAATGGGACAGAGATAAACATCACTGCACCAGCTGGAGATGGACCAGTAACTCACACAGTCTCATCTCTCACTGCTGCAACTCAATACACATTCACTCTCCTCTCTGTGTTTGAGAGCATCAGAAGCAGTGGAGTAAGCATTGATGCAGTCACTGGTAAGATATTTGACTTTCTTGCTTTATAGGAAGTTTTTAGTATGGTGAAACAACATTATAATTGTTGAGTATGACAGTCATTCATTGAATCCTCTTCATTTACTCTTGACTTAATATTGTGTTTTTGCTAACAGAGCAAATACTTTTTACTGACAAATCTAATTTGAGAGATTTTTTAGTTGCTATTCATATTTTAGTTTTGGGTACATCTCTGTTCTCGAACACTGTGTGATCTTTGTGACTTTTTCATACAATGTGACACTCGGATTCACAAACACCTGTTAAACATTTTCTCTTTCACAGTTAGCATCATGTTTTATGTGAGGATGCAAAATGGATCATTTAAACAGCCAGGACGAGATACTTGATAAACTCAGTCACTGCTCTTTTTCCTTCTCAGCTCCTCCAAACGCAGAAAGCTTCAGATCAACAGGACAGGATGAGACCAGTATCACTCTGCAGTGGGATAAAGTGAACAACAATGTCAGCTTTGTGCTCCAGTTTAATGGGACAGAGATAAACATCACTGCACCAGCTGGAGATGGACCAGTAACTCACACAGTCTCATCTCTCACTGCTGCAACTCAATACACATTCACTCTCCTCTCTGTGTTTGAGAGCGTCAGAAGCAGTGGAGTAAGCATTGATGCTGTCACTGGTAAGATATTTTAACTATTGTGAAGTAAAAATCTAAGTAATGAATATAATAATCACTCATTAAATCCTCTGCATTTACTCTTTGACTTAATACTGTGGTTTTGCTAACGATGTAAATAGTTTTTCACCCACAAAGATCTCATTTGAGAGACCTTAAAGTTGCTATTCTTATTTTAGTTTTGGGTACATCTTTGTTCTCAAACACTGTGTGATCTATGTTATTTTGAATACAATGTGAATCTTGGATTCACAAAAAGAAATCTTTCAGTACAAAGACCTGTTAAGCCTTTTAGTATTTCATAGTCAGCAACATGTTTTATGTGAGGATGCAAAATGGATCATTTAAACAGCCAGGATGAGATACTTGATAAACTCAGTCACTGCTCTTTTTCCTCTCTCAGCTCCTCCAAACGCAGAAAGCTTCAGATCAACAGGACAGGATGAGACCAGTATCACTCTGCAGTGGAATAAAGTGAACAACAATGTCAGCTTTGTGCTCCAGTTTAATGGGACAGAGATAAACATCACTGCACCAGCTGGAGATGGACCAGTAACTCACACAGTCTCATCTCTCACTGCTGCAACTCAATACACATTCACTCTCCTCTCTGTGTTTGAGAGCGTCAGAAGCAGTGGAGTAAGCATTGATGCTGTCACTGGTAAGATATCCCTTCATTTCTACACACTGTACTGTATATCCTTAGCTTGCCATCATCTGTTTCTCAGTCCACCAGTCTAAAACTAAAAACACATATTTGCTGGGTATTTTATGAATTTGCTACTTCTCATTATACACTTCCAGCTTCCTCCCACAGTCCAGAGACATGCAGGTTAATTGGTCACTCTAAATTGCCCGTAGGTGTGAGTGTGAGATGAATGGTTGTCTGTCTCTATATGTCAGCCCTATGATTGGCGGGCGACCACTACAGGGTGTACACCGCCTCTCACCTGAAGTCAGCTGGGATTTGTTCCAGCTTCCCCACGACCGTGACGGATGAGCGGTATAGATAATGGATGGATGGAAGGATGGATTTGAGTATGAAATGGGGCAACCAGATGTGGAAAAAACATATTTAGTAAAGAACTGTTTCACTTGTTCTGTCTCTTACAAACAGCTTTCCTTTTTACTCACATGGAGAAACAATGTAGGCCATCTTTGATAGCCAGAGGGAACAGTGACATTCTTACTGACAGTCCTTTGTTGATGCATTTTCTCACTAATCGCTTGTCTTTTTTTAAGCTCCTCCAAACGTAGAAAGCTACATATTAACACACAATGAGAACAGTATCACTCTGCAGTGGGATAAAGTGAACAACAATGTCAGCTTTGTGCTCCAGTTTAATGGGACAGAGATAAACATCACTGCACCAGCTGGAGATGGACCAGTAACTCACACAGTCTCATCTCTCACTGCTGCAACTCAATACACATTCACTCTCTTCTCTGTGTTTGAGAGCGTCAGAAGCAGTGGAGTAAGCATTGATGCAGTCACTGGTAAGATATTTTAACTATTGTGAAGTAAAAATCTAAGTAATGAATATAATAATCACTCATTAAATCCTCTGCATTTACTCTTTGACTTAATACTGTGGTTTCGCTAACGATGTAAATAGTTTTTCACCCACAAAGATCTCATTTGAGAGACCTTAAAGTTGCTATTGTTATTTTAGTTTTGGGTACATCTTTGTTCTCAAACACTGTGTGATCTATGTTATTTTGAATACAATGTGAATCTTGGATTCACAAAAAGAAATCTTTCAGTACAAAGACCTGTTAAGCCTTTTAGTATTTCATAGTCAGCAACATGTTTTATGTGAGGATGCAAAATGGATCATTTAAACAGCCAGGATGAGATACTTGATAAACTCAGTCACTGCTCTTTTTCCCTTTTCAGCTCCTCCAAACGCAGAAAGCTTCAGATCAACAGGACAGGATGAGACCAGTATCACTCTGCAGTGGAATAAAGTGAACAACAATGTCAGCTTTGTGCTCCAGTTTAATGGGACAGAGATAAACATCACTGCACCAGCTGGAGATGGACCAGTAACTCACACAGTCTCATCTCTCACTGCTGCAACTCAATACACATTCACTCTCCTCTCTGTGTTTGAGAGCATCAGAAGCAGTGGAGTAAGCATTGATGCAGTCACTGGTAAGATATTTGACTTTCTTGCTTTATAGGAAGTTTTTAGTATGGTGAAACAACATTATAATTGTTGAGTATGACAGTCATTCATTGAATCGTCTTCATTTACTCTTGACTTAATATTGTGTTTTTGCTAACAGAGCAAATACTTTTTACTGACAAATCTAATTTGAGAGATTTTTTAGTTGCTATTCATATTTTAGTTTTGGGTACATCTCTGTTCTCGAACACTGTGTGATCTTTGTGACTTTTTCATACAATGTGACACTCGGATTCACAAACACCTGTTAAACATTTTCTCTTTCATGGATCATTTAAACAGCCAGGACGAGATACTTGATAAACTCAGTCACTGCTCTTTTTCCTCTCTCAGCTCCTCCAAATGCAGAAAGCTTCAGATCAACAGGACAGGATGAGACCAGTATCACTCTGCAGTGGAATAAAGTAAACAACAATGTCAGCTTTGTGCTCCAGTTTAATGGGACAGAGATAAACATCACTGCACCAGCTGGAGATGGACCAGTAACTCACACAGTCTCATCTCTCACTGCTGCAACTCAATGCACATTCACTCTCTTCTCTGTGTTTGAGAGCGTCAGAAGCAGTGGAGTAAGCATTGATGCTGTCACTGGTAAGATATTTTAACTATTGTGAAGTAAAAATCTAAGTAATGAATATAATAATCACTCATTAAATCCTCTGCATTTACTCTTTGACTTAATACTGTGGTTTTGCTAACGATGTAAATAGTTTTTCACCCACAAAGATCTCATTTGAGAGACCTTAAAGTTGCTATTGTTATTTTAGTTTTGGGTACATCTTTGTTCTCAAACACTGTGTGATCTATGTTATTTTGAATACAATGTGAATCTTGGATTCACAAAAAGAAATCTTTCAGTACAAAGACCTGTTAAGCCTTTTAGTATTTCATAGTCAGCAACATGTTTTATGTGAGGATGCAAAATGGATCATTTAAACAGCCAGGATGAGATACTTGATAAACTCAGTCACTGCTCTTTTTCCCTTTTCAGCTCCTCCAAACGCAGAAAGCTTCAGATCAACAGGACAGGATGAGACCAGTATCACTCTGCAGTGGGATAAAGTGAACAACAATGTCAGCTTTGTGCTCCAGTTTAATGGGACAGAGATAAACATCACTGCACCAGCTGGAGATGGACCAGTAACTCACACAGTCTCATCTCTCACTGCTGCAACTCAATACACATTCACTCTCCTCTCTGTGTTTGAGAGCGTCAGAAGCAGTGGAGTAAGCATTGATGCAGTCACTGGTAAGAAATTTGACTTTCTTGCTTTATAGGAAGTTTTTAGTATGGTGAAACAACATTATAATTGTTGAGTATGACAGTCATTCATTGAATCCTCTTCATTTACTCTTGACTTAATATTGTGTTTTTGCTAACAGAGCAAATACTTTTTACTGACAAATCTAATTTGAGAGATTTTTTAGTTGCTATTCATATTTTAGTTTTGGGTACATCTCTGTTCTCGAACACTGTGTGATCTTTGTGACTTTTTCATACAATGTGACACTCGGATTCACAAACACCTGTTAAACATTTTCTCTTTCACAGTTAGCATCATGTTTTATGTGAGGATGCAAAATGGATCATTTAAACAGCCAGGATGAGATACTTGATAAACTCAGTCACTGCTCTTTTTCCTTCTCAGCTCCTCCAAACGCAGAAAGCTTCAGATCAACAGGACAGGATGAGACCAGTATCACTCTGCAGTGGAATAAAGTGAACAACAATGTCAGCTTTGTGCTCCAGTTTAATGGGACAGAGATAAACATCACTGCACCAGCTGGAGATGGACCAGTAACTCACACAGTCTCATCTCTCACTGCTGCAACTCAATACACATTCACTCTCCTCTCTGTGTTTGAGAGCGTCAGAAGCAGTGGAGTAAGCATTGATGCTGTCACTGGTAAGATATTTGACTTTCTTACTATGCTGTATAGCAATTGATTGCTACTGTGAAACAAACATATGTGATCATTATAATAATCATTCATTGAGTAATACGCATTTAAAATGTGATTTACTACTGTGTTCTCACTTTTTTTCAACTAGAAAGATCTCATTTGAGAGAACTTTAAGTTGCCATTCATATTTTTTGATCTGAAATTACTTCAAACAATGTGACGCTTGGATTCATAAACATAAATCTTTCAATACAAACACCTATTACATATTTTTTCTGTTATCGTAAGCATTGTATTTCATATGGGGATGCAAAATTGAACATTTTAACAGCCAGGAGGAACTACTTGGTTAAATCATTGCACTTCTCCTTTCCCCTTTTTCAGCTCCTCCAAACGCAGAAAGCTTCAGATCAACAGGACAGGATGAGACCAGTATCACTCTGCAGTGGGATAAAGTGAACAACAATGTCAGCTTTGTGCTCCAGTTTAATGGGACAGAGATAAACATCACTGCACCAGATGGAGATGGACCAGTAACTCACACAGTCTCATCTCTCACTGCTGCAACTCAATACACATTCACTCTCCTCTCTGTGTTTGAGAGCGTCAGAAGCAGTGGAGTAACCATTGATGCTGTCACTGGTAAGATATTTGACTTCCTTGCTTTATAGGAAGTTTTTAGTATGGTGAAACAACATTAGAATTGTTGAGTATGACAGTCATTCATTGAATCCTCTTCATTTACTCTTGACTTAATATTGTGTTTTTGCTAACAGGGAAAATATATTTTACTGAGAAAAATCTAATTCGAGAGATTTTTTAGTTGCTATTCATATTTTAGTTTTGGGTACATCTCTGTTCTCGAACACTGTGTGATCTTTGTGACTTTTTTATACAATGTGACACTCGGATTCACAAACACCTGTTGAACATTTTCTCTTTCACAGTCAGCATCATGTTTTATGTGAGGATGCAAAATGGATCATTTAAACAGCCAGGACGAGATACTTGATAAACTCAGTCACTGCTCTTTTTCCTTCTCAGCTCCTCCAAACGCAGAAAGCTTCAGATCAACAGGACAGGATGAGACCAGTATCACTCTGCAGTGGAATAAAGTGAACAACAATGTCAGCTTTGTGCTCCAGTTTAATGGGACAGAGATAAACATCACTGCACCAGCTGGAGATGGACCAGTAACTCACACAGTCTCATCTCTCACTGCTGCAACTCAATACACATTCACTCTCCTCTCTGTGTTTGAGAGCGTCAGAAGCAGTGGAGTAAGCATTGATGCTGTCACTGGTAAGATATCCCTTCATTTCTACACACTGTACTGTATATCCTTAGCTTGCCATCATCTGTTTCTCAGTCCACCAGTCTAAAACTAAAAACACATATTTGCTGGGTATTTTATGAATTTGCTACTTCTCATTATACACTTCCAGCTTCCTCCCACAGTCCAAAGACATGCAGGTTAATTGGTCACTCTAAATTGCCCGTAGGTGTGAGTGTGAGATGAATGGTTGTCTGTCTCTATATGTCAGCCCTATGATTGGCGGGCGACCACTACAGGGTGTACACCGCCTCTCACCTGAAGTCAGCTGGGATTTGTTCCAGCTTCCCCACGACCGTGACAGATGAGCGGTATAGATAATGGATGGATGGAAGGATGGATTTGAGTATGAAATGGGGCAACCAGATGTGGAAAAAACATATTTAGTAAAGAACTGTTTCACTTGTTCTCTCTCTTACAAACAGCTTTCCTTTTTACTCACATGGAGATACAATATAGGCCATCTTTGATAGCCAGAGGGAACAGTGACATTCTTACTGACAGTCCTTTGTTGATGCATTTTCTCACTAATCGCTTGTCTTTTTTTAAGCTCCTCCAAACGTAGAAAGCTACATATTAATACACAATGAGACCAGTATCACTCTGCAGTGGGATAAAGTGAACAACAATGTCAGCTTTGTGCTCCAGTTTAATGGGACAGAGATAAACATCACTGCACCAGCTGGAGATGGACCAGTAACTCACACAGTCTCATCTCTCACTGCTGCAACTCAATACACATTCACTCTCCTCTCTGTGTTTGAGAGCGTCAGAAGCAGTGTAGTAACCATTGATACAGTCACTGGTAAGATATTTGACTTTCTTGCTTTATAGGAAGTTTTTAGTATGGTGAAACAACATTAGAATTGTTGAGTATGACAGTCATTCATTGAATCCTCTTCATTTACTCTTGACTTAATATTGTGTTTTTGCTAACAGAGCAAATACTTTTTACTGACAAATCTAATTTGAGAGATTTTTTAGTTGCTATTCATATTTTAGTTTTGGGTACATCTCTGTTCTTGAACACTGTGTGATCTTTGTGACTTTTTCATACAATGTGACACTCGGATTCACAAACACCTGTTAAACATTTTCTCTTTCATGGATCATTTAAACAGCCAGGACGAGATACTTGATAAACTCAGTCACTGCTCTTTTTCCTCTCTCAGCTCCTCCAAATGCAGAAAGCTTCAGATCAACAGGACAGGATGAGACCAGTATCACTCTGCAGTGGAATAAAGTAAACAACAATGTCAGCTTTGTGCTCCAGTTTAATGGGACAGAGATAAACATCACTGCACCAGCTGGAGATGGACCAGTAACTCACACAGTCTCATCTCTCACTGCTGCAACTCAATGCACATTCACTCTCCTCTCTGTGTTTGAGAGCGTCAGAAGCAGTGGAGTAAGCATTGATGCTGTCACTGGTAAGATATTTTAACTATTGTGAAGTAAAAATCTAAGTAATGAATATAATAATCACTCATTAAATCCTCTGCATTTACTCTTTGACTTAATACTGTGGTTTTGCTAACGATGTAAATAGTTTTTCACCCACAAAGATCTCATTTGAGAGACCTTAAAGTTGCTATTCTTATTTTAGTTTTGGGTACATCTTTGTTCTCAAACACTGTGTGATCTATGTTATTTTGAATACAATGTGAATCTTGGATTCACAAAAAGAAATCTTTCAGTACAAAGACCTGTTAAGCCTTTTAGTATTTCATAGTCAGCAACATGTTTTATGTGAGGATGCAAAATGGATCATTTAAACAGCCAGGATGAGATACTTGATAAACTCAGTCACTGCTCTTTTTCCTTCTCAGCTCCTCCAAACGCAGAAAGCTTCAGATCAACAGGACAGGATGAGACCAGTATCACTCTGCAGTGGGATAAAGTGAACAACAATGTCAGCTTTGTGCTCCAGTTTAATGGGACAGAGATAAACATCACTGCACCAACTGGAGATGGACCAGTAACTCACACAGTCTCATCTCTCACTGCTGCAACTCAATACACATTCACTCTCCTCTCTGTGTTTGAGAGCGTCAGAAGCAGTGGAGTAACCATTGATGCAGTCACTGGTAAGATATTTGACTTTCTTGCTTTATAGGAAGTTTTTAGTATGGTGAAACAACATTATAATTGTTGAGTATGACAGTCATTCATTGAATCCTCTTCATTTACTCTTGACTTAATATTGTGTTTTTGCTAACAGAGCAAATACTTTTTACTGACAAATCTAATTTAAGAGATTTTTTAGTTGCTATTCATATTTTAGTTTTGGGTACATCTCTGTTCTTGAACACTGTGTGATCTTTGTGACTTTTTCATACAATGTGACACTCGGATTCACAAACACCTGTTAAACATTTTCTCTTTCATGGATCATTTAAACAGCCAGGACGAGATACTTGATAAACTCAGTCACTGCTCTTTTTCCCTTTTCAGCTCCTCCAAATGCAGAAAGCTTCAGATCAACAGGACAGGATGAGACCAGTATCACTCTGCAGTGGAATAACGTGAACAACAATGTCAGCTTTGTGCTCCAGTTTAATGGGACAGAGATAAACATCACTGCACCAGCTGGAGATGGACCAGTAACTCACACAGTCTCATCTCTCACTGCTGCAACTCAATACACATTCACTCTCCTCTCTGTGTTTGAGAGCGTCAGAAGCAGTGGAGTAAGCATTGATGCAGTCACTGGTAAGATATTTGACTTTCTTACTATGCTGTATAGCAATTGATTGCTACTGTGAAACAAACATATGTGATCATTATAATAATCATTCATTGAGTAATACGCATTTAAAATGTGATTTACTACTGTGTTCTCACTTTTTTTCAACTAGAAAGATCTCATTTGAGAGAACTTTAAGTTGCCATTCATATTTTTTGATCTGAAATTACTTCAAACAATGTGACGCTTGGATTCATAAACATAAATCTTTCAATACAAACACCTATTACATATTTTTTCTGTTATCGTAAGCATTGTATTTCATATGGGGATGCAAAATTGAACATTTTAACAGCCAGGAGGAACTACTTGGTTAAATCATTGCACTTCTCCTTTCCCCTTTTTCAGCTCCTCCAAACACAGAAAGCTTCAGATCAACAGGACAGGATGAGACCAGTATCACTCTGCAGTGGAATAAAGTGAACAACAATGTCAGCTTTGTGCTCCAGTTTAATGGGACAGAGATAAACATCACTGCACCAGCTGGAGATGGACCAGTAACTCACACAGTCTCATCTCTCACTGCTGCAACTCAATACACATTCACTCTCTTCTCTGTGTTTGAGAGCTTCACAAGCAGTGTAGTAACCATTGATGCAGTCACTGGTAAGATATGTCACTTAATTCCTATGTACTGTATCTCCATTGGTGACCATCATCAGCTTTTCTTTGCAACAGTGTAAAACCAAAAGAACATATCTGCCCAACATAATATTCAGCAAATTAATGTTCTCATTCACAACATACACTTCATTTTTTACTTTATTAGAACTGTTGTGGTCCACACAGTACATCTTTTTTAAACTCAGATTTTCTAGGTTTTTAAACTCTTGTTATGTTGTGAATTTTCATTTATTGTTGAATATGATTATTTTGTCAAATGAAGTTTTATGTGTGAGTCTAAAACTTGTGAACTCACTCCAGAGAAAAAACATTTGTAATAATGACAAAATACTTTTTTTCACTTGTTCTGTCAGATAGAACAAACAGTTTTTTTTCTTTTTATGTGGGCACAGCTGAAGTGAACAGACACTTTTACTAATAGTCCTTCATTCATTTGTTTTTTTCATTGCTCTTTTTACTTTTTCAGCTCCTCCAAACACAGAAAACTTCAGATTAACAGGACAGGATGAGACCAGTATCACTCTGCAGTGGGATAAAGTGAACAACAATGTCAGCTTTGTGCTCCACTTTAATGGTATAGAGATAAACATCACTGCACCAGATGGAGATGGACCAGTAACTCACACAGTCTCATCTCTCACTGCTGGAACTAAATATACATTCACTCTCTTCTCTGTGTTTGAGAGCGTCAGAAGCAGTGGAGTAACCATTGATGCAGTCATTGGTAAGATATTTGACTTCATTAATCTACACTTTACCAGACATAACACTGTTGCTTCCTCTACAGAAATAATTTCATGGCTACCTATGGTTGATTAGTTGTGATATAGTTGTTGCCACTACATGATGAGTGTTGGGTAGTGTCAGCAAAATTATTTTGCAGCAGCAGAAGGTGAAATTCAACCAAATGTGCATGAAAGCTGATTTATTTCCATCCTGCATTGTGGGAATCCACTGCTCTTCCTTTCTTTGTTCCACATTTTATTTTCAATTTAAATATAGTACAACTAAATTTTAAATGCATTATAGACAAATGTACAGATCAGAGTTTCAGGAGCTATTTGCAAAATATCAATTCATCCTAACATATTCTTCTTTCCATGTAAACAAATATCATCTTGCCAAAACTTGTTTGACTCTGCATCCTTCAACAAAAGGGCCTCGTGAGTATATGCATTTGTTATATTTATTACATGGTCTTTGCCTTGAGTAACCAATTAATATGTGCATTTTCGTCAGCTTCATTTTAATTGATCCCCTAATCACAACACTACTGCTTTGATCTTATGTTTCCTATATTTGTTTTTCATTATTTGATATGTGTTTGGATCTACTCTAACTGTTGCTAAAACTTGGCTGCTATTCTGTATGTTTATATAAAAATATAAATATAAATCCCTGCTTTATAACTTTATGAATAAACAAAATATTAAAATGAATTGAAAATTGGAGAAGCTCTGGAGCATAATAAGCACAATTCCTGCATCAACTTGTATTAAAGCAATTTTGTCATGAATTACGATATATTGATTATTATAATAGTTGTTTAAAATCATGCAAGTACAGTATTTATGGATATTCTATCTTAAATGATATTGAATACTTTGCTATATCAAAACACATTATCCATTTATATTATTATGGTTATTATTTCATGTAACATGTTGTGCATTTATGTTCAACAGATTATGTCATTGGAATGAACATAAGGTTAAGGTCACTTTCTCAGCTGTCAGTCTCAGACATTAGGACTGCATTGCTGGAGGTAAGACTAACTGCTGCTTCAGTAAATTTTTTCAGTGTCCTACAGGAACTAATTTGTGTTCACTTTCAAGTCAGTAATCTCCAATTTCGTAGTAACATTTTGTTATTTTTTGTGTGTGTGTATGTTTTTTTTTTTTTTAATCTAGCTCTTCAGACAAAACGGATTGTCTCCACATATTTTAGCCCTTAAGTTTAAATCTGTCGAAACATGAGACCTGTGAAGGAAGGATGAGATGAAATGGAGCAGAATGAATCTACAACACAACAACATTGTTTTGGTAGTGCTGCCTTTTTTCAAGGTGTTCTAATTGAGATTTTTTACGTGTGTCATATGTCTTATTTTACATGTTTTTTGTGTGTATGGACCCCAGGAGGAGTAGCTCCTACCCCAGTGGCAGCTAATGGGGATCCAAGTTAATTTTATCATTTTCAACTGCTTTTCTTGAGGTGAATGGGGAAAATTGTTTGGAAATCAGTTTCATCAGATTCCAGTGAAACTGACCTATTTGGTGAATTTCTTAAAGTATGACATCTCAATATCCCACATCTACACAGCATGACACCTTTAATTGGCACTACTACTACTATACACTACATAGCAGTCATCATATCATCTTAAAATGATGTGTGCGAGTGAACTTTGTATGTTTCTGCCCATTTGAAATAAAAACCCCAAGACTGGTGAAGTGATGAATGTCATTGGGCTTTATTATAAGTACTGCATTGTTGTATTGTTGCTCAGTCCAATACAAATACAATACTATTATACGATACAAAACAAAGAAATACTACACAAGACAAACCTGGTAAGGCACCTGATCTGGACCTTACTCCTCCCACCCTGGAACAACATGGTGGTTGAAAAGCGCTGAAGGATAAAAAGTCCCAGAGGGAGTGGTAACAGTGAAACGGGAAGGACTTTGGCTTCCCAACCGCAGTGCCAGTGTTTGCCTTTGCTACCTCAGAGGTCACGTTTCACATTCAGCACAAGGTAAGACCAAGACAAGTTAATTGTTAGCATTTTGATTAAATAGTTACAATCACTTCATTGATGCTTGTGCTTTATCTTGTGCCAGGCAGGTAAATGGGATATGACAGGGACTTAAAATTCAGTCCACTAGTCTTTGTCTCCTGATGGGGTGTTCTGTGAATTATGAGAGTGTGATATGTTACAGCACTTGCAGAATGATGAATTACACTTGATTGAAGGGAGCTTGCATGTTAGTCTTGGGCTTTTAATGGTTGTATTCAATTCATGTGTTAACCTAAGCTTACAGAGAGAGCGAGAGGCTGAGTCATGTGATCATGTCGCTGGACTTTGGCCGTATGCTTCTTTGAATTGCTAAAAGCAATGATAAGGAGGTTCAGAAATTTCTAGAAATTCTAAAAGTACTGATAGTAACTGCATTAAAGATAGTGAAGACTGATGCACCTGAAGCCTTCGCTGTAGGTTTTGTAAATGTCCTTATTTTTTAGGTGATCAGTGTTACCCAAACACATTTCCTCTGTGACTCAGAATGTAAATGATTAATTTCTCTGTAATCATTTAACTCTTTGGATCTTCTTTCTTTATTTCTGAGGTCATGGCCTCCCCCAGCGTTCTCTTGTCAGAGGTGCAGTTTCAGTGTTGCATCTGTCAGGATGTTTTCTCTGAGCCTGTTTCCATCCCCTGCGGTCACAGCTTCTGCCTTCCCTGCATCACATCACAGTGGGATGACAACCTCGCCATCAGCTGTCCCAAATGTGAGACAGTCTTTGAGGCCCGTCCAGAGCTTTGTGCCAACTCTTTTGCTAAGGAGATGTCGGAGCAGATCCGAGCGAGAAGGCAGAGTGACACCATGTGGAAGGCAGGAAAATCCATATACTGTGATGTGTGTGTAAGGAAGCAAACCAAGGCACTGAAGTCCTGCCTTGTGTGTCTCACCTCTTACTGTGAGAGTCACCTGGAGCCACACCTGAGAGTTGCTACCTTGAAGATTCACAAGCTGATTGAACCTGTGGCAACGCTGGAGAACCGGATGTGTAAAAGGCACCAAAGACTCCTGGAGCTGTTCTGCAGGAGCGACCAGAGGTGTGTGTGTGTGCTGTGCACCGAGACCGACCACCGCTGTCACGACACTGTCCCTGTGGAGCGAGAGAGTCAGGAGAAGAAGGTGAGGCCCTAAACTCCTCCTCATCATCATCATAAGCCCCTGGGCTTTGATTTCAGTCTTGGTTTTAGCTCCTGTTCTGATCTTGAGGCTCAGATGAAAAGGATCGAGGCTGATGTTGAGCAGATGATCCAGGACAAACTGCAGAAAGTGGAGGAGATCAAACACTCTGTGGAGCTCAGCAAAGTGAGTTGACATAAGATCGTAGACACTTTCCCTATATGAATAACATGAAAATATGAAAATGAAAAAAAAGGTTTGAGCCTTTTACCTTTTACCTAAAGTAAAAAATTGTACTATAACAGTAATAGTTCCAAAACGTTGAAAAGCACACATTAATATATCTATTCTGCTTGGATTCTATAGTTTTTAGACATATGAAAATACAATATATATATATATATAATATATTCTTCAGTAACAATTTGTGTCTGATGTTTTTTTCCCAGCAAAAATAAATTCACTTGCATTGTCAAAACTCTACATCTACATCTCCTCCCTCATTAACAAAATCCAGAATCTATGAATATGCAAATATTTTTACCATTTAAAAGTTAAACTGCTGGACACAAGATCAAATGTCTGTTCTTACTCTGTGTGCCCTGGAGGTCTCAGGTTTCTGCATCACACTAGTGTAAACAGGCCCATGATTGACATCCACACTAATTGTGATGTCACAGAATTAAGCTTGTACATATATGTGTTAAAGTCAGATTTCAGGTGCATGCTGAGGGACTTTTTTAGCTGATGAATGTGAAAACAGACAAACTGTATGTTATTCTGCACAGAGAGGCTCAAGCATCCAGGTGAAGTAACAATAAGCAGAACACATTTTTTGAGGGGGACTTTGAACAATCGTTTCTTTTTTTTTCTGTTGTTCAATGGCTCCAGGAAAACTCAAATAAGGACATCATGGAAAGCATGGAGGTCTTTTCTGCTCTGTTTCGTTCCATGGAGAAGAGTCAGGCTGGGCTGGTGGAGATGATCCAGAGGGAGCAGGCAGCAGCGGAGAGGAGGGCGGAGAGGTTCATCACACAGCTGGAGCTGGAAATCACTGAGCTGGAGAGGAAGAGAAGTGAGATGGAGCAGCTTTCTCTCACTGAAGACCACCTCCATCTTCTGCAGGTCAGGACGCGTCTCACAGCAAGATGTTTAATATTTGATTGTCACACAGTGAGAAATCCACAGCAGAAACAGACATGTTGGAGACCCATAAACCCATTTCTCTCTCATTATGTGTCAGAGGTTTCCAGTTCTGAGTTGTCCTCCATCTACCAAAGCCTGCTCTGACATCACCGTCTACTCAGACACATGTTTGTGGGCAGTGAGGAGGGCGGTGGCCAACACCGAACAGCAGCTTCAGTCGGCTTTGAAGAAACTTTCCATTCAAGGTCAGCCTCTAAAAAGTTTGTTTGTCAGCATCACTTAATTGTGGGACAAAACAGCAGCTTACATTTAATGTAATAATCACTGATTGAACATATCAGTATTATTTGTTTTCTTTTTCAATCATATGTTCTTGCAGAGCACGAGAAGATGCTGCAGTATGCAGGTGAAGTTGGACTTACGCCTTGAAGAATGGGTGATGGGTCTTTAATGTAGTGACTGAAAATAGAGACAAGGACAGCACTCTGATTAGGCTTTTAATATTGCCACTGAGATGTTTCAGGCAAGATGCTCTGCTTTAGCATATATTCCAGCAATTTCAAAATATTTCAGTATACACAGATGGGGTTAATTGCAGGTGACTGCAACCAGCACAACAAGAACATCCCAACAAGAGGAGTCATGGCAGGCAGCCTCTGCCTGAAACATCCACAAGGCAATTTTAACAGTTTACATGAAGTTAAAGTTCCATATAAACTGTCTGTCTACCAGCTGATGTTCATCTGGACCCCAGGACAGCCAACCCTTGGCTGGCTCTGTCAGAGGATGGGAGACAGGTCTGGGATGGAGATGTTGAACAGAACCTGGCAAACATACCGGAGCGGTTTGACACGGCGCCATGTGTCCTCTCCACTAGGGTAAATAAAGATGTGGTGTGTATGTGTTTATCACTGTAGGGATGTTGTTTCTTTTTGTTTAATTCTCTGAGAAACAGAACAGTGAACAGTCCTGGTGACCTGAGCCTCTCTTGCTACAACAGGGTTTCACCACTGGGAGGCACTACTGGGAGGTCGAGGTGGGAGACAAAACAGTGTGGGATTTGGGTGTGGCTCGACAGTCGATCAACAGGAAGGGTGTGGTCACGCTGAGTCCAGAGGACGGTTATTGGACTATATGTTTAAGGAAGGGCAGTGAGTATCGGGCATGTGCAGGACAGGCAGAGCTGCTGCATCTCTCTCAGAGGCTGCAAGTTGTTGGGATGTTTCTGGATTACGAGGATGGGACGGTGTCGTTTTATGATGCAGAGGCCAAGACACACATTTACTCCTTTACGCACTTCCAATTCACAGAAACCATGTTTCCCTTTTTTAACCCCGATATGAATGACAGTGGCAGCAATAAATCACCACTCATCATCCGTCCTGTCAGTGGGGTCAAAGAAGGTGTGGATTTAGATGACATTACAATATGATATGATGTCCATTCACAGCATGTGATCGTGTTTTATTCTAAAGAGCATAAAACTGTCTGTCTTGACATTTTAACTACAGTGTAACGATGCAGTGTGTAAACTGAAATGAATCAGTCAGAAAGAACAAATATACATAAGTACACTTTTCTGTTAAAGTCTAAATATTGGAACTATAGTAACTATAGTAGCAAACAATACAGTAATGTGGTTTGTTCTGCCAACAATTCATCTGGAATTATAAATGGTCTTAATTTCAGATCACAAATAGGTACTTTTAGAGTGAAACTGTACCTACTGCATAATAAATGTCTCATGAGTCACCTCAAACACTTGTGGTTTTGCTTCACAACTTTTACTGTAGAGTGCACTTTATCATGTTTTATCTACCATAGGGGCATCCAAGAGGGTACTTTTGCTGTGTTTTTTTATTTACTTGTTTTTTACTTCTAATTGAGGCCACCAGTGGAACAAAATATGCTGTCTCGATCCATCCCCGTGGCATAAACTTTAAAGTGTTTTATCTGTTGGATATTTTTACCTCTCCTCCTCCTCCTCCTCCTTCTCCTCCTCCTTTTTCTTCTTCCCTTCACTCATGACTCTTAAAAGCTAATACCTACACCACAGGTCTTAGACCTGCCTCACTCCAAAAATAAACTATCCTCAGTCATTCCACACTAACCACAAAACTGACCTCAGACCAAGTCTTACATTGTACTATTTGACGGTTGCTAATCAGATTAGCACAGAGATGGGATTAGCCGCAAGGCAGATGGACCACTGAGGGTTGAGTCTTGGGCAGAGGCATTATACACACATACCATACACTCACAGGTATGTCACTCAATTAAATACATGCACGCATACACACATTCACTGTAAGCAATCGTTTAACAGTGTTATGACACCCTGAAAGAATTTCAATGAGAAAACATCTTTAGTTCTAAACAGAGAGCTACAAGTGGTTGGGAAGGAGGGAGGGATGAAGAGGGATTAAAACTGATATCCAAGAACAGGGCGGAGACACACACACACGTACAGAGAGCCTTTTGGTTACACTGAACACCAGGCTACAGCCAGAACACCACACAGTTCTTTACCAGAGCTAAACCTCCAACAGACAAGGGTAAGTCAAATATTTTGTTATTACAGTTTTAAATGTTGATGTCTGTCACTGTAGGACATCAACATGCAATGTGCACTATCCAACATGGACTATCAAACTGCTGTCCCACCAGATTCGCGGTGTTTGTTACTAATTGTGCAGCAATGTAGACCTTAAAACAAAAAGTCATTTTCATGAATTTTCCTTAATTTTCCATCATTCAAAATGTATAGTGAAGCTAAAACTGTTGTGGATGACAGCTTCTCCGGGCTCGAGCAGATTATACACAATGTCTGCAGAGCTTTGAGGTCATTCACATAATAGTAAAAACTAGAAAGCGGAGAGTTTTCTGCTGCAGTCGTGAGAACGTCTCATTTAACCATCTTTAGTCCACATTCTAGTTTGTAACCTCACCTGTTGTGACTTTTCAGAGACTGGAGCTTTCTGATTGACTGAGTCTGAGTGGAGAGGAGTGATGTCGCCAGTGGTCGATGAGACCGCTGGGGATCTCCCAGTCAGAGATGTGGGACTGGTGAGGGGGGGACTAATGCCAACTGTCCCAGGTTTGTTTGTGTACTCCTACGTCATCATCTGGGTGTACTTTAACAGTTCCATTAAGTCCTGATGAAACCTGTTTGTATGTCACCTTCATGCTGTTCTTCCCAGATTCCCTTCGTGATGTGAAGCCATGGAAGAAGCATCATGTCATGAAGACAAAAGGTAAAGGTCATCCTTTCAGATTTGACCTCACTTCCTCAGACTTTCAATCCAAAGCATACAAAAATACCTTTCCTGCTGATATATAAACTATTATATCTTTCTCTCTCTCTCTCTCTCTCTCTCTCTCTCTATTTTTCTCTCTCCTTCAGTTCAGTTGAATTTGCTAAAAAGATAAAGAAAGAGGTACAATTCATAGCATCAAGGAATAAAGGACATGGTAGAAAAGCACAGAGTTAGAAATTAATCAAGATAACCAAATACTTAAAGTCTTTACCGAATGATTTAAAATATATAGCCAGGTTATGATAGCAAAGTGTGATGCATTATTTACAGATCAAATGTATATTTGTCGACGTGCAAGGTTGACTTATATGTACAAAAAAAAAAACAATGACAAAAACTCTATTCCCTAAACTCCACGGGCTGTTTTGTGTTGGTGAGAGGTGGGCTCTCGTGAGGAGATCCTTTTTGCCCAAGTGAATATGAGAGTTTCTCTGTGTCTGTTACTTAATCAAATTCAGGGTGTTTTTTTTGTTATATTTTTATTATATTATCATCTCTCTCTCTCTGTTTGTCTCTGCCTTGAGCAGATCTTCAGCGCCTGTTTAGGTTTCCCAGAGAGCACCTGGAGGACCTATGTCTCAGACTACAAGAGGAAAACAGTATGCTACGACAACACACGCGCACACAGGAGCAGAGGCTGCGCAGGTAACGCTCATTAACACAGATGCGTTGACACATAGCCCAACAACTGTGCCTGGCACCACAAGTTTGGGCAGGATTGTGCACATCCTTGTGGCATCACAGAATAGCGGAGACAGTCCTCTCTATTGCAGCCCTTGAATGTGACTTACAGAGATATATGATGATAACGCTGATTTAACCTCCTTCTTCTTGCCTCAGGATGTCCACCAGAATGATGCGTCTTCGTCAGGCCCGTCCTGGCTCCAGTGCTGTGAAGGAGAAGGACATGGAGGAGACCATGCAGGAGCTGGAGGCCCGTGTGGCCATGCTGGAGAGCCAGAAAGGGGTGCTACAAAACAAACTCAGCCTTGCCAAGCAGCACATTATGGACCTTGGGGGACGTATGCCATACAAGTTCAGTAAAGGTGTGTCTGTAAAAAATGTTGCACATTAATGGATGCTTCTTCCTCATCCATGTCTTTTTTACATCGCAGGAAAAATGACAGAGCATTTTCAGAAAAAAACATGGGGAAAACAAATAAATACAGAACAATTAATAAAAGTCTAGCCAGAACACAAAAGAGCCAGGTGACTTAAGTTGTTAGGTGCTGTGTTGATCAGGTGCGTGTGTGTGTGTGTGTGTGTGTGTCTATAAGCTGAGATATAGAAAGGGAGAGAAGGTGATATGTAGCTATGGAGGAGCATGTGGGAAGAAAAAAACAAAATAATGAATAAATCTAATGTTGAAAAATAAATTAGAAATAAATGTAACCTTACCCCTTTTCTTCTTGTCAGCTAGAAGTATGGAAGTGGAGGGTGGCGTCAGGAGGGCAGCCCAGACTGCCCCGCCCCGCTACACCAGCACGTTGGAAGACACCCGGGCAGAGATGGAGCGATTGTAAGTGTGTGAGGCATTCATGCACCCTGACTCTCAAACCCCTTTGTGACTCCACCATGACCTCGCTCTCCCCCTCCTCATCTCTCCCTCCCAGCAGGTCCAGTGTCACAGAGCAGGTGAGGGTTGCCGAGCTGGAGCTGACTGCCCAAGCACTCCGAGACACACTGAGAGAGAAAGAAAAGGAGATCGAGGGAACTGTGAAAGAGATGAAGAAGCAGCAGGCTGACAGACACAGGTGGCTACAGCAGAAATAAAACCATTCATATGACTTATACTAATATTACTGCCACTACTGCACCTGGTGGGAGGGTACATTGCATTTTTTTGTGTTCATCTACTGTTGTAACACGTTGCCTCTCTGTCAGATTAACTATTAGAGAGAACGTGGATCTTATCCGCCTACAAAAGCAGCTTTCAGAAAAGAGCACAGCCCTGAGGGTCACCCAGGAGAAGTTCAAAAACCTGCAAGAGGTTTGATGACCTTATTTCTCTATAAACCATTAATTTCTTCTGGTCCCATAATTCTACTCCTCAAAAGGTATATCTTCCTTTTTGTCTTTTTCCCTTCCTTCCAGGTGTATGAGAATCAGCTGGAGGAGGTAAATGCCCCGATACACAAAAACCCAGATGAGCACTTCAAATAAGTAGTCTGATACTCTACTCAGAAATTAAGGAGCATTCATAGTAACTCTGAGTGTGTGATGTTTTCACTCCAGAGTCAGAGGTCGCTGAGAGAAAGTCAGAGAGCTCTTCTGGTGAAAGTGGAGGAGCTGACTGAGCAGCTGAAGCAGGAGAGACAGAAGGCTCTCACACTAGAGGGACGGCTTACCACCTCTACACTGTCCCTACAGAGCCTGGACAAGGTGCCGCATCAACTATGCCTGCAAGTCCGCACTAAGTAGACAAAGTGGTATCATGATGTCACTTTTTAAATATTCTTTGTCTTTCAGCTAAAGGAGAGGATATCAGACCTGGAGGGAGAGAGAGATCTGATAAAGAAAAACTATGACACTCTGCTAGACAGGTCAGGTTCCAGGACATGCAAAACAATCTCTAAGCTGTAATGGAATACACTGACTAGGAAGTTTGAACCTTTTCTTCTGTCCTAGAACCTTATCTGTGCAAAGCAGCCACGATGGCCGGGTGGAAAAACATAGAGAGGTGGAGCAGAAGAGGGACAAACAGGGAGAAAATATCTACAGGGTGGACATCCAGAGGCTGGAGGAGATGCTGCAATCAGAGAGAGGGGAGAGAAGCAGGCTGGAGCTGGAGAACGAGAAACTCAGACGAGAGAGAGAGATGTCAGCGGAGCAGAGGGAGCGAGAGGGAGGTAGGAGTCTCAGCATGTTGGAAGTGAGAAGAAACAAATCTGATCTGGAGTTAGTTTTATTTATCTCTGAATTAACTAACATCTGAAACACTCACTCAGCAGCGAGAGGAGATTATCCAGTAACAAACTGAAAGTGTGCCTCATTTTACAGTCCTGTTTACTCATTTATGTGCCCTGTGTTGTTTGGTTTAGAGTTTCCTGTGAAGACGCGAGACAAACATCTGGAACGGGAGGTTCTCCGGTACAAAGAGCAGGTTTCTGCTTTGCAGGAAAGGCTGGACTCTGTCACCAAGGTCAGAGATGAAGGACTAATGTATATTCTGCAGAGCAGCTGTTTCACACATCAGTCTCTTGCTTGGTTTTGGTGTGTTATCCTGTTTTTAGCCCATTTCCTCACACAGTTTTCATCATCTCTCTCTTTTCTCTTCCAGGAGTTTGACATGAGTGTTGAGGAGCTCAGTGAAACTCTTTTGCAGATTAAGGTTTGCACACTTTTTTTCCCGCTTTAAAAGACTAAATAAATTGCTCCTAAACCTTGTTGCATGCTTTCCCTCTTTAGGCATTTAGGATGCAGCAGGAGAGCAGGGCAGGACTACATTTCCTCTTGACTGACAGGAAGGTGGAAGATTCCCCCCGTGAGCTAGTGAACATCCAGGCGTCACATGCTGAGACTGTGCTGGAATTACAGAAAACCAGAAACCTTCTACAGCTGGAGCACTGCATCAATAAAGACCTGCAGGTACACACGCATTCACACTTCACACTCGTCAAGTACATGTTCACATCACCAAACTGCAATCTGCATTGGTACTCCTGTGAATGGCATTCTCAGCTGTCTGTAAATTCCTCTCGTCCCTTTTTAACCAAATTTGTCTTCCCCCAAAGGACGAGTTGAACACAGTCAACCAGAGGATGGAGAGCGAGAGGGAGGAGAGCAGGAGCAGGGCGGCAGAGAAAGACAAACTTCTATCAAAAAGAGCTCTTCAGATCAACTCCTTACAAGGTATGAACACTTTCTGTATTAACAGCAGAGGCAAGAGAACCCAGCACAGTTCATAATCAGTGATGTGTGTGTTGTTTTTCACTGATCAATTGATGTGCAGGAATTGATTTGCTAACATATCGGAAAAAACTCATTTTTGTCTAAAGCTCAGTTGAAAGAGTTTGCATACAACCCCAAGAACTGCAAACAAGCCATACCAATACAGTACACCTGGCCAGCTGGGGACCAGGAGGTGGGAGAGCCCACTGAGGAAGACACGTCCTTTTCTCAGCTGAGGCCAGGGGAGTCACTGTTGGAGATCCACCTCAAGGTCAGAAAGAGTCAGACATTGTGCCTGAATTTAATGTTTTTTCATTTAAAGTCATGTTGTTTTTTGGGGGTTTTTTGCATCTCCAGACCGCCACCTTCACCCCTGCAGGGCTTCGTACTATGGGCAGCATCCGTCCAGGAGCGGTCAGGGGTGAGGACATTGTAACCTTCTGCACCTACAGCCTCTTGAACTTTGAGGTGCACTCCACTCCTCTGGTGTCAGGCAGCCAACCCAAATACAGCTTCACATCCCGCTACCCTCTAACAGCCCGGGATCTGGGCCGGTTGGGAGGTCAGGGGTCAAGGGTCAGGCTGGAGCTCCACCAGGCGTTGGGAGGGGTCAGGTTTATGACACATGGAAGTGGGCAGATGTCCCTCATGGGCGCCATGGAAAGGAGAGAGCAGCGTATTGATGGACGTGTCAATATCACAGGTGATGTTATATAAAGACAAAGTAACTGGGTTAATTAACTGGAGTTAATGCTTCTTTTCCTGCACACACTCTGTTAGCATATGATGTTTATTACATAATGCTCCGTGTGTGGTAATCTCCATTCATATGATAATTACTGTAAGAACCTACTCATGTCTAAACATCTGTCTGTCTCCCTCCAAGGCTCCGCAGGTGAAATTGTTGGTGTCGTGGATTTCTGGGTGCGCCTGTTTAATCCTGCAGAGCCCTGTCCTGTAGACACTGTGGTGGAGAGAGGAGCTGACAGGAGAGCAGCCAAACAGAGGAGTCCTGTGCACATCTCTCTCGGCTGGCAAGATGCTGGTCATGCGGTAAAAGAGATCATATTTTGAAATAATATGCCTGCAGTGTAAATAAGCACGGCTCAGCCTATACTACACAATATGTATGATGAATATGTGTAAAGAGGGAACATACTGCATATAAATTCTAGAATTCAGTGAGAATTTATATCATTAAAGGCTCTGTTCACCCAAATCACAGGAGCTACATGACTACGGTGGAGGGATCCCCAATGAGCTGGTCGTTATGTTGGAACGTTGTGTTGGTCTTAGCTCTCGCTGGCCTGGACTTCATCCTGATGCCTACCTGACATACAGGTTCTACGACCTGCCGCCACACGTCTCTCAAACAGTCCAGAACACTGCTGACCCTGTGTTCAATGATACCACCAGCTACCCACTAGCAGTAACAACTGATGTGTTGCACTATCTGAGGTATTATAGTCTGGAAACAGAAAACAAAACCGTCTCACATTTTTAAGAGTTTTTTGTCTTGATTGTGTTGTAGTGTGTTAGTAGTTAGTTGTTTAGATTAATCCCCGTGTTTGCAAAATATTCACAACATTCAATGCCACTTTTTCCCAGGTCCAGCAGTTTGTGGGTGTATGTGTTTGATGACAGTGATGACCAGATACCGCCAGCCTATCTGGCCAAGACCCCCATCCCACTGCGAGCCCTGGCAACAGGCAGGGAGATCAGAGGTGGGTGAAACAATCCCTTTTTACATCTGTGTCCCCTCTTAGAAGAAGCATTCATTTAGATAAAGGTGGACGCTTTCAAAGTTACATCACATGTCGAAAGTTTCACACAATTATGGCATGTTCCCTCTGTACCTCTTTAGATATCCGACCTGATAATATGTATTCTACAAAATATTAAAAGATTCAGGTCAAGAAGTAATGTGGCTGGACCCAAACTACCTGGTCAGCAGTGTTTCTCTCTGTGCTGCCAGGTGACTATGTGCTGAGGGATCCAGCTGGTAGACCTCGGGGGATGGCTAGGGTCATGATAAAATGGAAGTACCCCCTCCAGCCATCAGTGGATAGACAGGAACGACAGGACAGAGCGATGGAGAGCACTGAGAGGGAGGAGCGGAGGAGGGAGGAGGCTGTGTCACAGAGGCCAATAGCCAAGCCTAGAATGAAGGTAAAATCATTCATTCTAATATGTCAAGAGGTTTAGGAGCTGTACATCTATTATATGTATATTTGTTTCCAAAAAGAAGTGTATGCATATAAGATGCACCATCATATTGTAGGGCTTTGGATAACGAACCCCTCAGAAATCAATGTGCAGAAGCTAAAATGTATGGTGTGTTCAAAGACACTTACTGTTCTTCTGTATCTATACTACAGACTCAGCTACTTGAGCCACGAGAAACCAAAGAGGCGCGGAAAGAGAATAAAGCCTGGGTAAGGTTTTAAACCAAAAAAATTCACTGCTGAACTATGTGTTTATGACAAGTATACAAACTCAAGTATACTTGTTTTCCTGTATATTCGTCTGTTTCCAGCAGCAGCCTCAGCCTACGCCTGTCAAACAGAAAAGCCCACAGAATATTCGACCACAGCAGCCCACCTCTCACAAGCCACTGGCCTCTCATCAGTCTACAGACAGGAAGAGATCCACCAAGAGGTCACCTGACCTTTACCAGGGCACACGCCACCTGACGCCTGAGCCCAGACTGACCACGCCCTCTAATTTGCCATCAAGGAAGTAAGGATTTGTGTAGAGCTAATAATCACCACAGATGTAAACAGATTTTAGTTGTTGGAAACGATTCTTGTCCCTCTGAAATTTCAAATCAAGCTGTGCTTTCTTTGCATGGTCCTAATTTTCACCTCTACCAAAAATCATTTCAAAATAAATTAGGACATGAAAAAATATTAAATCTTGTTTCAGATCTTCAGGTGGAACATCCTCTAGACAGTCACCTGCCACACTGTCGAGGAGAAGCTCGCCAGGAAGTGATGTCAGGACGCAGGTAGGAGCTCGTTCTGGCGCTCTAAACAGGCCTTAAAACAACATCTGGAGCAGTCATAGAAATACATGTCAAAAGCTGTGGAAGGACAAACGAGAGTAATTCAGATTAGAAGAAACCAACTGATCACCAACTGGTGAATGAGCTCATATCTGGTTTCTTTCTCTCAGGACCTTCCCTCTGCGGATCAGGTGTCAATGGTAGAAGAGGAGGAGGAAGAGGAGAGCAGTGAGAGTGGTAACTATTCATATACACACAAAAGGCCTAAACACCTGCTTGCTTTGAGTCTCTTTGGGCAGTTTGAAGCCTCATTCTTTTTTAATCATGCACTGATTATATAACAACCCATTTGACCACAAAACCTTTATTATACAGACTATGAGCTTTAAATTATTCTCAAATTGTTATTTTTTTGTATTCTACAGTCGCTGCAGGAGACGGTGAAGCCCAAGATTCAGAGTCAAGTTCCTCCCAAAGTGACATTATCATCATGCCACCAAAGCGAAAAATGAGGAAGGTATGTATGAAGTAAATGTGTGAGCAGGAGAGGATGTATGAATGAAAGAGAATTCACTTTCTGCTGTTACTTGTGCATCTGTGGATCTGGTACTGACATAAATAGAGAAATGTGTCAGCTGGGTGTCTGCGTTCTTCATGAGTTCAGCGTTTCATGAACTGAACAGAACGTCACTGTGATTCAGGGAGACAAGCTGAGAGTGGAGATCCTGTCCCTGACATTTGAACCGTCGTCCCATGTGGCGATGGAAAAGTCAGTGCAGCGCGTCTATGTGGAATATCGGCTGCTGGGGGTCCCGATGGAGACCACAGAGACACCCATGTCCCTCCGCAAGCCCGTAAAGGGGGAAGAAGTTCATTACAACTTCACCCGAGGTGAGAGTGGGCGAGCTCTGATTCATATCGGCTTGTTTCTGGTAAGTTTTCATTTCAAACCTCGTCTCCAAACCCCTAATCTCTCTGTTGGTCTCTCTCAGTGATTTATGTGGATGGTTCCCACTCGGCTCCACTCAGACAGTATCTTTACACCATGTTGGAGGGCAGTGATCCCAACCAGGGCAGGTGGGGTCATTAGTGTTTTTTCTGCCATTTTACCTGTTAAAGTATGAGTGAATACATCAGTTTATGTCTCTGCATTCTACACCCAAACCACAAAATATGTGCCTTTATGTCTTTGTGTCATGGTAAGGTTAAAGTTCACAGTGGTCAGTGAGCCAATGGATGATGACGAGGAGTGTGTGGATGTCGGACACGCTTTTCTGGACCTGCAGGAGCTGCTCCTCACAGGAAATGATGTCATCGACCGCCAAATAGACAGTGGGTGTTGTATTTGCGTTACAGTGTTTGTGATTTTGTGAAAACTATGTTGTGTTTGTTATATGGAGTGTCATACACAAATACCAAGACTTAAAATCATTCTGTACAATATTATGAACGTTTCTTGTTGCCCTCCTTCACATTCAGGCAGTGGATGACGCTTTTTACACCTTTTGTCGGGTTATGTGTGAAACACAGAGTGTTCTTACAGTCTGTCTGCCCTTGTGTCTGTGTTTGCTCCAGTCGTGAGTGTGGACGAAGACAAGGAGGCGATAGGATATCTGAAAGTGTCTCTGGAAGCAGCAAAAGCTTTGACCGGCATATACCAGGAGTTTCACCAGAAAAGCGAGAGCAAGAAAGAAGACGAGACAGATGAGGAAGAAGAAGAGGAGGAGGAGGAGGAAGAGGAGGAGAAGGACGAGAAGGAAGAAGACGAGAAGGAGGAGGAAAAGGAGGAGGAGGAGAAGGAAGAAGAAAAAGATCCGGCACAAATGAGAGATGATGATGATGATGACAGTGACTTAGACTGAAAACGTTAGCATGAGATGAACGAGGAGGTTGTGTTCTGTGTGAAACAGGTGTTTGCTCTGTTTGTAGCTCATCATTTTCAAAAGCAACGAAATAAAGAGTCAGTCTTTCAAAGGAATTTGAAGCTGTTCTTTACTTATAGATTTATATGTTTGATGTCTCTTAATCTCCCAGTTTATCCTTTACATCTTTATCATGTATCTGATTGACATAATCTTTCCAATTAGACCTTTGTAGCATCCTGGGTCTCATTTGTTTCTCACCAAACGCTCAAAGAAAGTGTTACAAGATCGTGTGTACTATTCTTCAAAAACTCATATGATTCATATCTAAATCTAATTCTACAGTTACACGGGCTGGACTTTTTCAAATGATCATTTTTAGAGTTTTTGCACAAGAGACACCTTTTAGTAAAGGTATTCTCCTCCATGCCAGAACCCTGTTAAACTAATGATGATCTTGACCACTGACAACTTGTAAGTTCAGGTAATTTGATGGAGGTCTCTGCCATATCTAAAAATAGTTTGCTCCATAATTTGTGTGTTGTAATTAACACAAAGTAAGTGACACATGGAAAACTTGGTCTGCATGCAAAATGCAAGATCTCTACAGTTGCTTCAATTATACAAGTACACTTAAGTACACATGTTGTACCACCATGTAGCAGAGCTGGTTGGTTTCTGGACATATAATTTGCTCATAAAGGTATTTTGATGCCACAGGGTACAGACACATTGCACTGTGTAGAATATGTAAACATATACATGCATGTAAATGTAATTTCATTTTCCATTTTAAAGTGTAAATCCTTAAGACTATGGCCTACTTAAACAGAACACGAAATATTGGGCAAATTTAGTGTCTTTTTTTTTAACAGTTAAACCTGTCCAGTTTAAAACTGTATTGAATTTACATAGATTTTTAAAATGTATGAATTTGTCATTTGAATTTACAATTTTTCTAACTGTGGCTCAGATCGCAGGAAAACTGTGATTTTTCCGACAGTCAGTGAAAGCGCCATTAAATTGGAGACACCTGTAGTGGACCACATTAACGGCAGACTCGGCTAATGAGAGAAAGCGTTTATTTTAAAGCTATAAAACGAAACAAATGCTGTAAATCTTAGCTTATTCGAGTCGTCAAACATCTTTAAGGAGGAGCCAGGGCCCGGTTAGTGAGGACACGGCAGTTTGAAGTCGTGGAAACTAAAAAAAACAAAAAAAAACGTCCAGATTGTGATAATTCATTTCCGATAAAGTTGGCTAGCTAACGTTAGCTAGGTTGCTTTTAAATTTAAGGCGGCGACCGCGGGATAATTTTAAGACTTTTAGTGTTAATGGTTAGCTACAGCTGTTTCTACTCTACGGTCTGCCCCCAAATTCAACAATGGTAAGTATCTGTTACCTTATGTTAATTTAAATTAAGATTATTTAGCATAAGGCTATGTTATTAGCATACCGATGCAGATTAATTCTTAGCCATTAGTCAGTAATGGTGGCTATTCTTGTTGCTCCGGGAAACGCTTGTAAAGCCCATAATGTCAGCCATCGTATGTCAGAGTAAATGGGCTTCAGTTCCACAGTGACTCTACTAAACTACAACTGTTTGTCTTTGTAATTAACAGAAGGAGGTAATGAAGTGTGTGAGCCACCAGCAGGCCAACCAACTGCTCCACAACAGGTTCATTGTGGTCTTGGGAGACTCCAGTGAGTAACTCCGTTTCGTCTGGTTGCTCTTGAAAGAGATGGCAGGCAGGTTTGCTCCCCATTCACACTGTCTCTGTGCATCCCACCCTCAGTTCAGCGGTCCGTGTACAAAGACATTGTTCTGCTGCTGCAAAAGGAGAAATATCTCACTGCAAGTCAACTGAAGAGCAAGGCAAGTGACATTTACTGAGTTTACATGTTAATGAAGACAGAGCTGATATTCTATATTGGATCTGAGGACCCACTGTGTTCAAATGCATTTACCTTAACGGTCATGTGTTTCCCTTTCAGGGTGAGATGAGCTTTGAGCAGGACTGCCTGGTCGAGGGGGGCTGTCTTAGCCAAATGCACAATGGAACTCAGTACCGGGAGGTTCGGCAGTTTCAGTCCGCCCATTACCTGGTCCGCTTCTACTTTGTGACACGCATCTACTCCCGCTACATGCAGAGCATCCTAGAAGACTTCCGCCAGGGCTTAAAACCAGATATTGTCATTGTGAACTCATGCGTTTGGGATATTTCAAGGTGGGTCCTGTAAGATGCTGCACTTGGAGATATAAATGCATTTACATGAATAGTACTCCATTCTGCACTTGACTCATGAGTGGTCAGGTAGCTGGGCAAATTCGTGGGCCGTAGGTGTGTATTTGGATCGGCAAAAAACATGTTTACATTCCCAAAAGCGGCATAGTTGAGGTCTAATTTCTTAGTTCGTCTCATCTTCGCCCCAAGATCTAACAGTGAGTGTGAGGGAGGGTGTGTGTGGGGAAAGTGAACTCTCCTCTAGAACTGTATAGCTGGTTTTGTCCTGCTCCAAACAGCTGTGCTTTTCCAAAGGCTCAATGCTCACTAAGTCATTTGAACAAAGCACATGAACTACAATAAGCACTGTAAGCTGTTCTCCTAACCTGATCCTGTGCTGGTGTAAGGTGTCACTGAAACTCTTTGGATGAAGCCCCAGTTTAACTAGTTTGTTACTAGTCTAGCTGGTGTATGTCTATCTGTTTTTGTAGATACTATTCCAATTGGACTGATGACTACAAGGAGAACCTACATAAGTTCTTTGAAGAGCTGAGTGGGACTCTGCCTGAGGAGACTCTGGTCGTATGGAACCTAGCCATGCCCTTAGGAGAGAGGCTCAAAGGTGGTTTCCTGGTGCCTGAGGTACAGCGCCGCCAGCCATCTGCATCATAACTTGATATTTGGTGGTGGTGTGTCAAACTTGCTCCCAATCAAGCATGAAATATCTCCTCTTCCACCTTTTATTACAAGGACATCAGTGGTGTAAGCACTACTGAGGCGTACATTAGTTCAGCCCACTTCGATGCCAACCTCAGTAGCTGTGTCATAGCCCTCAGAACCATCTGTCCTGTCAGCTTGATTTTATTCATTAATTATTTATTGCTATTATTTGTCCCCATCCACAGAATCATACAGGATGTCCCCAGTCAAACCTGGAAGCTCATAGTGACACTGAGATCATTCTAGATGTTAACATCTTCTCAACAGGAGACTCTTGTGATCTGAACAGATGCCTGTGGAGTTCAGACAAGTCCCTCAGTAGAGTGGGTTGCATCACAAGTAGTAGCTATGTTTTCAGTACTTTTTTTTTTTTTTTTTTTAGGGTGAGCGGATTATTTATCTGCATCTACTCTTATAGACTGCTGCTCCTCCAGCTGTAAAAGCTTTGTCCTCTCACACCTTCACCCCAGATCAAGCACAAGGCCCCCCAGCTGCGTTACGATGTGATTGAAGCCAACTTCTACAGCGGGACTCTGGCCAACGCCTATGGGATGGACGTGTTGGACCTCCACTTCCAGTTCCGCTTCTCCCTGCACCATCGCACCAAGGATGGAGTCCACTGGAACGCCCTTGTCCACCGCAGGATCACCTCTCTGCTGTTACAGCATGCTGCACAGGCTTGGGGTGTCAGTATGCCCTGTCCTCTGACTGCTGTTGGTGAGGTCAACACACACACACACAGGAGTAAATGCACATTCCTAAGATACAACTAGTTACAGTAATGGGACAGTGGCATCTTTCCTCACGGTTTGTACTTCAGATACAGATATTACTGTGACTGCTCTTGACTAAAATAAGCACTCATGGCTTTTGTTACTGAATTTCAAAGGAATTGCTGAAATGAGGTTGACATAAGTTTGTTCTTTCCAGAGCATACAGAGGCTACTGCTCAGCAGCCAGTCTTTGGAAATGCTACCAAACCTGCAGGTGAGACATCAGATGATGATTGATTATTTCTGTTGCTGGATAAATAAATGGCAAGCAGGTATTGGTAAAATAAATCACAACTACACAACCTTTCAAGATTTATGTACCGTACATTAGAACATTGCAACCTGTGAAATTATATACTTGATGTCCATAGTTGGTCAAATGCAGAATGGAAGCGTCATTTTCAGAGGGCTCCAAACTCTTGATTATAGCTTCACACTTATCTTTATTTATTTATTTAATGTCACAATGGTGATAAATGTAAAATGCCAGTTTAATTCCCAGTGTTACAATATGTTTCCTCTCTGAATGCCTGCCTTTTGCTCCACTTTTGTTTTATTTTGGGATTTAGTTCATCTTAAAATTGAACAGCATATACATTGAACATCAGGCTCTCTAAAATCTGCAGAGGCCCTGAAAGCACGATGGTCACACTGTTTCCACAGTTCAGAGAATGACCACAATGTTCGTGTAAATGTAAACCTGAGTGTGTGTGTGTGTGTGTGCTTTTTCAGGAATGTGTCGGATGGAGGGCGCTCCTACCTACCACTGCCCTCCTCCCTCCAACTACTTCTCTAACATGGGTAAGACATCTACAGACAGGGTCTGTGAAATGCAGATTCTTGTACAGAAGAAGTCATTTTAAAAGACAAACATAAAAGCCACAGATTTTATTTCTTTTTATGTGTGTAACTGCCATTGCCGCCTCCCCCTCATCTCCCTTTCACAGAGCAACAACCATCCAAGAGAAATTACACTGGCTACAGGGAGGAGTTCTTCTGTGATTCCCTTCCTTCTGACTACTGGAACTCTGAGCCACAGGCGCATTGGGCTTCCAGACTTGCATATTATAAACATGGATGGGCTACAAATGGTAAGCGTGCAAGATGATGGCATGCTCATATAAAAGTGGCTGTGACCAAACAAATTAAAGATAAATGTGTTTTCCTCCTATCAGACCGTACAGGCCAAGTTTCACTCTGCACTGCAGTGGAAATGTTTGTTTTTTAAGACCAAGGTGTCTGTGGGTCCTGTGTTCTAGCTCATCAAAGTGTTGTGTTCACATGTCCCTTATGTTCTGCAGATTACCTCTACAGGCCTCCCCACCACTCTGAGCCCTACATCAACTATTGTCATGAGCATGTGATGAGGAGCCGGCACACCAGACGCCACTATGCTCCATACACCCATCACAGACCCAGTCATTACGCCCAGCATGGCCACTACTAGAGGCAGAATGGTTACAACAGTCACATATGGTCAGATTCCACTTATTGTGTTTTCTATTTAGTACATTGCATCACAGCTTGTAACCAAACTGCTGACTTCACTTGGATTGTATTTTATTCAGTGAATGTCCTCATACATACACCTAGATTGGTCCTTTTTTCTAATATTGTACATTAATACTGTTTTAATTGAGTTATCAGTTTGTTCTTTTGAACCAGAAATGGATTGTACAATGCATTTAAAGGCATTTTTAATTCTGCATGTACAATGTGTGAGGGGCTGTGTTCTAAAGCTGATCCAAGAGAGGACCATTTTGAAATTAACCACTTGTTGCTTTTCAAAATGAACGATCCCTCTGTCTAATTTTTCTCAAATAAAGTGTGGTAAGATTTGATTTTAAGCTTGAAACAATTATTTCAAAGTGATTTTCCTGTGATACATGCAGTCAGAGGGGGTAAACAAACTGCCTTGGATCTGTTTGCAGTAAGCATGTAATCAATGTTTTCACTTAAAACTCAGGTAGAACAGCTTTGGAACGTTGGAGGACGGTATAATGTTTATATGCAGATTTCTCAAATTGTAGCCCATCTCATCAGTGTAGCCATCTTAATCTCATAGTAATGAGATTAAAATTCAAAAACCGTTACTCTAACTGTCCTCAACATCAGCAGCAGTGACTTTGGAGCAGCTCATTTCTGTTAACTGATTACTGATGACATTCAGGCAAAACATTTCATTAGTCAAAATTGACACATTGATAAAGATGTTCTGAAGTGAATTGCTTTTATTGTCTGAAGGACAAATACAAAAGATACAAAGGGGGGAGCTATCAGTAAATAGAATAAAAATGACTTGTTGCTGGTTTTTCCCCTTTTCAACAGTTACAAAGACGACACCATCATAATGTGACATTCAGGAGTCAAATCCATTTGGACTTAAAATGATCAAACACCATTGAGTCTTACATCTATAGAGACACTGTTGTGCCTCAGTTTTATTAGTGCTATAGTGTTAACTTTGCAAACCTAGGATACAATTTCCTGAGAATAGAGAAAAGCAAAAGGATAAATAGGTGAATGTTGAAGTGGAAACTGGAATGAGAAGAACAAAAGCTTTTGTTGATGTGATGGCTGTGAGCCAATGGCATAGTGTCTCAGGCCATGAGGAGGCGGTGCACTTGCTGCAGCTGCTGCTGTGACAGGACAAGACGGTGGACTTGTTCCTGTCCGCGGGTGCACGGAATGGCAACACGACCCACAAACACCGTTCCTCCCTGCTTCTCTTCCTTGGCCTGGAAAACACACATGATGTAATGTTACATGTTTCAATGTGCCGTTTCAAGTTCAAGTGTAGACATCATGATTGTGTGTATACACCGTATACTCTCACCTTAACAAAGGAGGAGACTGGGAAGGTGGCGAAGTCAGAGGAAGCCTTTGCTCCGGACTGATGGGAGACTACATGTTCAGCCACTTCACCCTGAAACAGAAAAGGGTCCAAATGTTTGGTTTTATGTTGTCAGTTTATTGACAAGATGAGAACAGATAGGATTCTGAAGTTGTCACCTTGAGTTTGCCCAGAGCATCACTGAGGCTCTGCAGTCGAGCTGTCTGCTCCAGCAGCTGGGCGCTGGCACTAACTGGAAGAAACACAGGAGAGGGAAGACAGAAAATGAACCAGTTCACTCAGGTATATACATGTACACGCACAGGAAGGGAGGGTCTAAAAGCAGACAAACACACACCTGCAGTCTTTCCGGTGACATCCACCACTTTAACCTCTGCGCTCAGCTTGAGCAGGGTGGCCAGCAGTTGGTCTGTCCTGCGATAGATGCCTGTGTTTAGTCCATCTGGTGGCATGCAGCTGTCTTTGGACACTTGTGGTAGTTTGGGAGGGCAGAGTGGAGGCAGAGAGGCCAGCTGGGCTCTAATCTTCTCCGCCTGAGAGTCAAATATATTCAGAGTCAATATTACCAGGGTTTAGACTGCACAATGACAAAATATGATAACACCAGCACCAGTGTACCTTGAGTCTGTTGTTTTCATTCTTGAGGTGTTTAATGCCCAGTCTCTGGGCTTCAACCTGCTGCCTGAGGAGAGGGGAGTCCACCACCTGCAGCGGTCCTGCCAGGGATGGAGGCAGACCTGCTGGAAGGAGAATGGTGAGAGACACTCTCTTACTATGACAACATTTCCACCTGCTTACAGAAAGTATCAATAAGCACAGTATTTTACCTCCTGCAGATCCCTGAACAATGGAGGCGATTCCAGAGGCAGGTGTTCCTCTCAGGCCTTCAATGGTCATCTTGGATTGGCTGTTAATGCGCTGTTTCAGCTCTGCTTTCTCTGCCTCCAGCTGGTCGATGTCAGCCTGCAGAGCATCCATCGTCTCCTCAAACTCCCTGAAGATGAGGAGAAAGGAAGGCGAGTGGGCAGGAAAATAAGAAGGGCAAGTGAGTGAAAGGTGAAAAAGAAAAAGCATGTGTTAATTGTTTGCCTCTTTAACGCTCTTACTTTTCTTTCTTCTTCAGCAGGGCAAGGTTCTCGTCCAGTTTGGTCTGAATCTTCTCCACCCGTTCATCTGCATCTTTGGTGGAGGTGTCCAGCTTCTTCTCCAGTAGGCTCAGACGGACGTTGGCCTCACTCAGCTCCTCACCCTGGGACAGAGGTAAAGCAACACTAATTTTGCCTCTGCTGTTTCTTTCCATGTCAGTGGGGCAGACTAATGCTCTGCAGAGATTTTTGTTGGAGGTATCTGGATGAGTGTGTCACCTTGATCTTGAGGGACTTCTTGACCTCCCTGATGACCGTCTCTCTGTCTTCTAACTTGACTCCCAGACCCTCAGCATCAGTCATCTCAGCCCTGACGGTGGATGCTCTTATCTCGACCGGAAGAGCCTGGTCACATGGGGGGAAAGTGGAAAAGATAAGAAGTGACAAACAGCAGAAATGTGCTTGGACTTCAAATTCTGAATTATGTGATTCACCCATTAGAAAAAAAGAAAGCTTGCACATACCTTGCCCTGTGGTTTGTCAGCATCATACTCTCCTTCCTGCATGGCCGTGGCCATCTTGTTCATGGTGCTGATGACGGTGCTGCAGGACTGACGCAGACACTCTGGGCCGTTCAGACCATGAGCGCCGTACACCTTTGAGAGATGAGAGTAGATTTAGAGAATATAATAAAACAGCTGCAAAATTGCTGAAATAAACCCTGAATCAGACCATATTTGGAAATGCTGGAAATGGAAGTGTCTTGTAATCAATTTAGTACACTTCTTTTGCTAGTAATATTTGGCCACGGTCTGCTGACAGCATCTGTGATTAAATTTAAACCAAACAAAAAGACCTGACACTGAAGTTGTCAGTGCCTAATGGCCCATTGTTTCAGTGTCAAGAGTATCGGGCCATGGTTCAGAGTGATGACTACCTGCTCCACAGCCTTGCAAGCGGTGTCCTCCAGTTTGAGAGTGTTGAGTCCCTCCTGTTCTGCCAGCGAAGCAACCATCTGAGCTCCAGCTGCAGCCACCTCCTGCAGCACCGCCACCACGCGAGTCTGCTGGCGCCTGCACTCCGTCAGCGTCTCCGACACCTCCCAGATGAGACACGATGTGTCAGTCACACATGTACTGTAGATCAACCACTTTGGTGTGTGATTTGTGGCTCAGTGATCATTAGACAATGTGTCAATAAACCAAACAGAGGATAAACATAAATGGTATGGTGGGACAAAAAAGAAGTGTTCCAAGTCGCTCTTGTCAAACCCACTTTGAGCTCTAGTTCCATGCACTGAGTGTGTTTCCTTGTCCCATACCTGCGGTCCAAAACTGAGAGCAGCCGGTACTCCAACCACATCTGTTCCAGGCATGCGGCGGCGGATCTTCTTACAGAACTGTCTGACGTCAGAGCAGGAAGTGTCCAGGTCCTTTAGGAGGACAGTGAAGCTAGAGCTCTCCTGACCTGCTGCCAAGAAGGCCCGCAGACGGGCCACCTCCACTCCCATACAGTCCAGGGCACTCTGGGTAAACTGGAGGTGAGAGGGTGGCATGGATTAGAAAGTTAGAAAACCACTATAATCTCATTAATCTTTTACTTTGCTTGCTAAAATTCCTCACAGGGACATTTTTTCTCCTTAGTCAGAATGCAGAATACGTTTAACTCGGTCCAAGAAGTCCAACTGTCAAAATCTTTAGAAATAAAGGAAATGACACTGCAGAAGAAGCTTGAAGTACCTTGATGTGGTCAGCCAGCTGCACTGTGCAGTCTTCAGTGTGATCTGCCAGATGGACACTGTACAGTTGCTGGAAGGTAAAACGACAGTGAGAAGCTTTAGATTAAGATTATATTTACTTAAACTTCCATGTGGTCTGTTTACATGTCTATCACTGTGTTTGTGTGTGTGTGTACATCCTCACGTCCTCTGGCTCTGGCTCACTATTTGGCCAAATCCAGTTACTAGGAGTTACTAACATTTACAACTGGTAAAAGGGATTCTTATTGTAAAAGGTAAAACACATCACCATCAAGGTAAACAGTATTGCCAAAGTGTATGAATCTGGTAATTTGATATATCAAATTAAATTTTCTGACTATAAAGATATGCTTGCAGTAGTTCAATGTATTCAAATATCTGAGATAGCTGACGGGGATAAACCCTTACAAGGGCAGTCTTATTGTAAAGTGGTGCCATAGTTTTAAATGCAAGTCAACTTTTGGTTTGGGTTTGATTGAGCCTGTGTGTAGGTACAACTCTGATAGGCTCTTTGTTACCTGATAGTACTTGATGGCCTTAGTCAGAGGTTCCACCTGAACAGTCTCATCTAGCTGATCTTTATGCAGCAGGTCGATGAAAAAATCCAGGGAGCGCTCATGGAAGCTCATTTCAGAGTAGAGTGTTCCCATGCGCTTAAAAACCTCCACGCTGCAGGTATTCAGAGCCCTACAACCAGAGCAGCTGTTACTACTTCATGTTTACAACATCACAGCAACAGTTTAGAAACATACTTGAGAAACCTGACATTTAAAAAAATATCATTATTATTCTGCTTTTATTGTCCATAGCCAATGCACAGTTCTTCAAAATTCTCTCATATTAACACTATATTTTCTTTATGACACATGAGCTGCACTACTTACTGTTCATATTTGTGCAGAGTGGCCTGCAGCAGGCTGAGGGAATACACCAGTCCTGAGGCAAAACTGCGCTGTTCTCCCGCCGGCCCTTTGAGCCCCGTCCCCTGGGCCAAGTTCCCATTCAAGTCAAACTTCTCCTGGGCCTGTTTACTGATCAGCTCAGCCTGCCAGGTAAAGGGCATGCATGCATACAGATGCATTAGTTTTAGGAGCAAACACAGAAAAAGGAGTTCAAATGAAGTTATCAGTGACAGGATTCAATACAAAGACACTTGAGCTCATTTGTCCACTTTGTACCTTGCAGATGAGCCTGGGGATGAGCAGGAGGACCAGAATACAGTCGTGATCTCCACCATGACGGAGGAAAGAGTCAGGCATGAAGGAGGTAAGGAGGGATACCTGTCTGTTTGACTGAGCCACTTCCATTTTCCTCAGCTCCATCTCAATGGCCTAGGTACGCAGATTATAAAAACGGTGTCAGAGGTGCAAGGCTGGTAACTCCTGCCACTCATCATTCCTGGCAGGATAATATCCAAAGGTTTCCTACCTTGGCATAAGCCTTGGTCTCTGCAAACTTGATCTTGAAGTCAAACAGTTCAGCGGGTTGCTGCACTTGTTCAGTGTTTGCATTCTGCTGGCTGATCAGCTCTCTGTTGGCCTCCTGGTGCACAAGGGAAAAAAGCACATTCAGTCACTTGTACAAAATTTATGCCCAATGCTTCCTCATCTGGTGTATTTTCCCTCCTCTCCACCCACCTGTAGTCCAGCAGTGAGCTCTCTGTATTTGCTGATGGTCTGCTGGTAATCAGCTACAGTCTCCTGGGCAGCCTCCACCCTTTTGTCTGCTTCTCTGACCTTCCCTGCGCTCAGGTCCAGCTGCTCCCTCAGCTCCATTTCAGTCTCCCGGGCGTTCTCCTGGAGCTCATCGTTCATCTCGTTGATGGCCTCCTATTGTTACAGGAACACATTGGAGGTCAGTGGTAGGTGGATGAAAGGGAGGTGCTGGTGCAAAGATATCCCATTGTATCTTTCAAATAACTGAATGATAAATGCAGTTGTTGAATGCAGCTGCAGACCAAATCAGTGACGGTTTCTCTCAGCTCTCGGACTTTCTCCTCCAGGTCGAGGTTCCTCTCTGTCAGGGTCTCCACCATCTCCTCTGACCCCAGAGCAGCATCCACCTAGTAAGCACACAACCAAGCATATACGTACAGTTAAATTCTGAAATGGCAAGCAAATAAAAAGTACTTTTAGTGTAAGTACCAGAAAGCAGCATCAGAGACCCATAAAAACATTTCCTCTTTCTAATCATCTCCCATCTCCACTGACTTTACCTGCTCCTTCAGTTCATCTATGGTGGCCTCCGCCTGCTTGACCTCATGCTGCAGTTTTTCCTTCTGAGCCCTCAGTGTCTCCAGCTCAGAGTTCTTCTTCTCCATCTGTTTCTGCAGCTTCACAT
Source organism: Pempheris klunzingeri (assembly GCF_042242105.1). Lineage (NCBI taxonomy): Eukaryota > Metazoa > Chordata > Actinopteri > Acropomatiformes > Pempheridae > Pempheris > Pempheris klunzingeri. The sequence continues at coordinate 12,756,482 of NC_092034.1, forward strand.
GCTCCTGCTTCTCTGAAGAAGATAGGTCACGCATCCTGAGGACAAAAAGGAAAATTAAAATGTTGACAGCTAAAACTGCCCAACCTCCATTCTAGCCCTCCCCCCCAAAAGGAGCTTTTTAGACATTTGACTGACCGAACCAACGCCTCCTTAAGTCTGCTATTCTGCTCCTCCAGCTGTTTGACATGGTAACTTGAGGCAGCTCCATCTGAGCCTGCAGGGCAAAAGGAAAGACATCACAGTGAGGGTGAGCAGTACATAAATAAAAGGAAAGACATGATAAGGAGAAACAGGGAGACACACAAGAGAGTGATTAGTGAGTAGAGGACAGACCTTTCTCTGAAATCTCATGTCTAAGGATCTCCAGGTCCATGGAGAGCTCCTCCACTTTCTCTTTCATTGTGTCCACCTCCACTTGCAGCGACTCTGCCCGCTCTTCAGCCATCTCTTTGTCCAGTGTAGCCATCTCTATGGCGTCTGCCGTGTCGGACATCTCTTCCATGTAGCGGTCCTTGGCCTCCTGTGCCTCACGGGCTTCCTGTGGGAAGGAGGTACAAAAGGAAACTAGAAAGTCATATGATGACATAGATATCCTGCTGATGCTGTAATTTGGACTTAAACTGATTATTAGCACTTCATTTTTCTGTGTACCCTCTTGGCCTCTTTGAGTTGTTTCTGCAGCTCAGCCTGCTGCTCCTGCATTTTGGTCTTCCACTCCTGAAGCTGCTCCAGCTGGATCTTGTGTTTCTCAAGCTCCTTCAGCTTGGCCTTGTCCTCCGTCCGCTTCATCTTCAGCGTTTCCAGCTTCTCCTCCAGGTCCTTGACCTGAGCTCGCATTGATTCCTCCTCCTGAAAATGATGGGCCAGTGTAAATGTGATGAATTAAAAAATTATTTGATTTTAAAGCAGTAAAAACAAACATAAGAAAAGCACTGATCATGTCCCACCACCAAAAACACAGAACAAGATGATGAATTTAAATTGTGCTGCCCCAGATTGATTTATTAATAATTACATAATTATAACGTCCTCAATTACTAGAATAACCTCTAACCGCAAACATTAAAGAGAAAGATTAATCCATTCCCTCCAAACACAATGGTGAAACTGAGTATTTCATTCAGTGTCTCAGAATTAATCCATGCATCATCACCTTATAAATTCACAGTGAGGACATTATAAAAACCATATTTAAGCACTGAGAAGGTGTGCTGAGGTTATGAGTTTGTTAGTAAACTCATGCCAGGTATCATCAGCATGCATGTAGCCATTAGAAAACTCTACCTGCTTGGAAATGGCAGGTTCCACCTGATCAGACAATGATGACATGGATGAAATGGAATGAAAGCTCATTAAATTGATAAATATGATGGGACTGTGGATCTTTGTGCTGGTGATATTTTAATGGATTCCACATGAAAAAATGAACTGTGCCACTAAATTTTGATTATAGGTCTTTATGGCCATTTGAGAATTAGAAGAGACAGGTTTAGTGTCAGCTCAAATTAAATCAGTGACCCACCTTGCTTGGAGTGGCCGTCACCGAGGCTGCCATGACTGCCATGGCTGCAGGCGACCCGCCGGGCTGAGGCACAACAGGAGCCCCCAGTGCACCCTGGTGGGAGGACAGGCCCGCCTCACTCACATCACCAGACAGAGAGGACGGCAGGCTCTCACGAGACGTCTGCAGACCAGCGCAGGGATGCATTGAGAGTGCCGACAGGGAGAAGATGAGGAAAGAAACGGGAGATGGCGTAGTGTTAAGTATATGTAAACAAGAGCTTCTCACAGAGTGAGCACAGGACTTTGATGAACAGAGTAGAAGAGTGCATGCAGTGTTATTTTCTGTGCCGTTGGATTCATCTTGATAGCTTATGAGAAAAATTTCAATCCTCCATTATTTCATGTAGCTTCCATGACCAAACATTTCACCTCTCAGTGTCCCTCACAATTTTGACTTCATTTATCTGGTGGAGCCCCGCACCTATGGACAACCAATCAACAGCTCTCAGTGACAAACCACATCACCACTTGCTGTGAAGTAACAGGTACCCTGATGGGACACATCGTACCGTTCGCGACAGGCTGGTGCGGCCAGGGCGTACCAAGAGGGAGGGGAGGGAGGTAGCAGGCGCGAGACGACGTGGGGTGCTCCACTGCCACAGTGTGATCATAGAGGCAGCTTTAAGACTCAAGGGTTATTTGTAAAACTCAGCTGACATTACAGAATGAAACCTTGTGGTAATGTGAGTCAGCTGACACCATCCTGCTTTGATTCTGTGTATGACATTTGTACGAGTGCACAGAAGTACAACCAGCTTTTGAAAACAAGCTTGAAAATGCTTTGCATCATAAGACATAACCAGTCTCTTCAGTCACAGATAGAAGCACATAAACTCATCATCCAGTTTTAAGTTTCCATTTTTTGTTTAATAAATGTACCTTTAACACAGATTACCACATACTATCACCTAAACCAACTGTCACCACTTATGCTCTGTTTATGTTCTAAGTGGTACCATTTCATTTCTTCAGATACAAATCAGCTGAAATGGTTCACCTGCAGCATACCGCTCTACTACTATAGTGAATGCTTTCAAATGTAATTTACCAAAACCTGCCTTGTTGACCGTCCCACTTAAAAGACTGTTTGACTATGCATGAGGGCCTTCAGAGGTAAAAATGTGGAAAATTGCTTTCTACAATATTGTCAAACTGATGTAATCCTGGTTGTCCTCGTCTGTAGTCTGAGGACAAGGATTCACTGCTTATTGTACTGCAGAAAAATGTGTGGCTTTTAGAAAGATTTCAGACATTTGAAGCTGCGCCCTCGATTCAACATGCCTAGAATAACCTCCTAGGCAAGTCAGGTTTCAAAAAGTAAAAATATTGAGATTACAAAAACAGTGGAGAGTTATGTGCCATTTTAAATCATTCTGTTTTCATGCTGTTTGACCCCCTCTGTCTGCTATGGACGGGCTCACCTTGGCAGAGCGGCGGGCAGAGGACTGGAGGAGAGGAGGAGGAGGAGGAGGAGGAGAGTTGCAGGGGGGGGTGGACGCGTGCACGCACACACATGGATATAAGCGCGCACACACACGCGCACGCACACGTCCAGTAGTGAAGGAAGATAAGAGATTAGCACCGCATAAGAAGCATATCCACTGTTAATAGCTTTGATGGCTGCATGCACCATTTAACACCATTTCAAAGAGTTGTTATTTTTAATGACTCAGGCCATAAGAACAAAACAAAATTTGGGTTCATGCAACAGTGTTGAAGTAGCGGCAAAACATCACAGGAATTATGAGGCCAAGAATGACAAAGATACCATCATGATGACCGTAATGCTGTCATAATATCGGCCTGTAAATGTGTATGCTGGATGTCTTTACCAGACTAAAGTGAGAAAGTGAGCAGTGAGCGTGGACGAAGAAAACCAAGAGAAAATATATTGAAAACGATATCTGTCAACAAGTGATATGTCTTGTGCACATGTCCACAACTTAAAAACAAAAGATGAGCTGCCACATTAGTGTGATTAACAACAACCAAGGCAAAAGCAAATGCGTTGAAATTAAATATTTCTACCTTCTTTATGTTCACAGGTGTCTGCAAGAGGTATTCAGAGAAACAAAAATGACAAATCAACCCAAAAGCTCAGAGGCAAAACAGAAACTCATTCGTATCGTACAGAAAAATGAAAAAGGAGGACAATTGGGGGAACTCATACAAAGCACCTCTGGACAAGAAAACACCGCAAAGAACAAGTCAGAGAAAGGGTTGACAGTCATCACTCCACTCATCACTACATAAAATGGTCGGGTTAGTCTTGTTCAACACACTGAAATCATCATAAATTCTCTGAAACATGCAGACAAGCCATATTTCTTAAATCCACATTACATACATAAAAGTCCACAGAAATCCAACTATCTTCGAGGCAAAGTCATGCGAACAACACAACATTGCTAAACTGGAGCAAAAAGACAAAAAAATAAGTGTAAGGGTAATGGTTGCCTACCTGCTTGGTTGTTTTGGGAGTCTCTGCAATGTCTGAAGGAAACAGATGAATAATTATCTACTGTTATTGTTACTAACTTTGAGTAACTATGTTTTAAAAGTATGTATATCAAACACAGCTGTGTTCACACTCACCTTTTTGTTTAATTATCTTTCCAATGCCTGATTCAGGAGTATCCGGTGAGGTGACGCTGGAGCCATCTTCCACCACCTGGATCTGTGCAGAGGGACAGAGAAACCAGTGTTGTGATCAGGACAACAAGGACATGGAAAGAAAACAGGGACGTGAGCACAAATAAATGCAGGAGAAAAAAAAGGATTGTTGCACTAGAAATGTTCTCGATGATTCTCTCAGTGTTTCCATATACTAAGGTCAGGCAACTGGGCAAAATGGACACAAAAATTATGATTACACCAGAGTAATAGGAGGATATACACCATCATCCTACCCTCATGTGGATGATGTATATTCATCTTTGCATCACTAACCTGGGACTGTCTGACAAATATCCCGTGGTTGTCCTCACAGGTGAAGTAGCGTTTCCCCTGCACGGTGCCATCGTTCTTGCCTTTGGCATCATTCAATATGACGCCCACCCATTTCCCAGAAGCAAAGAGGGTGGCACCAATATAAGCAACGGTACCACGCTGACCCTTCCCTATCACCTCCACCACAGAGCCGATCTGGGAGGGAGGAGAGCACAGACAAGAGGATGAGAGACGGTGAGACATTATACAGTACTTGATTTGAATTTGTTTCTTTGTCTTCTTATTTCTTCCTTTTTCGTGACCTACCTTTGGAGGCTTACTACTCTCCACTGTTCCCCCGCTGCTCATTTTGCTGATCAGTGGGCTGGTCAGCTGGAGGGGATAATTTGGGATTTGGGATACAGAGAAAAGAAGCGAGATAGATAAATGTAGGAAGGAGAGAGTATCTTAATATATATATATATATATATATATATATATATATATATATATATATATATATATATATATAAATAAAATATATAATATCTTAATCTTGGTCAGAAAGACATAGCTTAGTAGGGATATGTAATGACAAATAATGTCTTTTTAATAGGGTCCATACAAACAAATAGCAGTGTTTTATGTGCAACAATAATGTCCCCAGCTATTAGGAGCAGTCCTATGAATCAAAAATATTCAATGACAAGATAGTCTTAAGGCCACAAAGCACAGAAACACACTCATGCACTAAGTCATATGCCCTGGACCACAATAGACTTCCTAATAAACAAGCCTTATCCCTGCCTTGCTCACACAAAGATACCCATTCAAGACAAATTAGGACTGTGGTACAGTCTAATCCTTTTATAGAGCTGTAGGGACATGTGAATTCATACAGGGCTGAAAGCTGCTTTATCAAAGCCTTGTGATAGAAGCTGTAACACAGGATTGTTATTTTCAGAGAAGTAGAGACACAGTTTCTAGTTTCAGTTTTTTTGGAATAAACATAACTTGAGATTAATGGGAAAGAAAGCTTGACTGTGGGTTAAACGTAAGGACAGAAACTGGATCTTCTCTACAGGATATCCACAGTCACCCAAATTATATTCTTACTCGTTTATCTGGTGAGGACCCAATATGCAACAAGGTGAATATTACATCCACTGTATGGTGAGTGCCGCAAACATGAACATTTTATTGGTTTAACCATCTTAATGTACTTTCTACTGATTAGCTTAATCAATCAAAATGAACACTTGTGTACTAAATTACATATTTTTCAATGTCCATGTTACTCACCCGGGGGGTATAAGAATGTCGCCTGCTCAAAGCCATAATAGCAAGTTAATCTGGTTTCACCTCCGGTACAAAGATAAGGCTAAGTGCTATTTTTCGTCTACTTCCACATCTCTTCCTATTTTCCCGAGAGAGGAGAGGGCAATACTAGGCTGTGATTTCAGGGAGGGGTCCTATGTTGTGCATCACAAATCGTCACAGCTGATTTGAATTGCGAAAGGGAGGGCAACATCTAGCTGCGTCTTCCCACAGGAAAAACACATGGACCCACGTCAATAGTGACTGCCTTTAACTATATAGCCGTAACACTCACAAATTGCTGTTTTTCCCCCTTTCTTTCATACATTACATCCTTGTATGTGACAATGTATGTGGTGTGATCTTTATCGAACAAACAAATGTCAACATTGAGTTGGTTTAATCATTCAATCAGTTTGCAGCAGGCAAACGGCGGCTAACGCTTGATAACATTTCTTCGCTTGGTACTGTTATTTAAATAGTGCTAATGTGAAATTAATTTACTGATTTATTTTTATCTTGTCATACAACAATTTTTAAGCAAACCACACCTCAAAACACAATGCAGTACAAAGGACCCAATAGTTTTACGACACAGGAAGGTGGACAAAGTCATCACACACAACCAAAGCTACTCTGCTCACGCTGCAGTGTTGTTAGCTTGAGCCACAAAATAATACTGACAGCCATACACACAATGCCTTTAACAACATAAATTGCGCTTTACTTTGCCCTCTAGGTTTAGTTATAAATCAGAGTTAACGCCTAGCTAGCCTAGCTTAACAGACAGCTAACGATAACGTCAACACTTGCCAACTCAGCTGATTAGCAAGCAAGCTAAAGTCAGACAGAAAGGTAAAGAAGCTAATATAGACTAGCTGTATTTTGTAAGTTAGCTTACCTGGCATACACTGAGATTCCTCTCTTTAAATACAGTGTCTTGAGGTGTTCTTGCAGACAAACAATGATGCTTTGTTGTTATTTCTAGGCTACCTAGCTTGGAAATCCGGTAGTCTTTTCCGTTTTTTGACAGGTCACTTCCGGCGGACTGACAGGTTGCAAATAATAGAAAAATGGAACTTAGCGCCCCCAGCGGCCGCTCCCAGTCTTTACAGAAAGTTTTACCCCACTCAGGGTAAGAGAGCTTTTTCTGTACAAGCTTTTCTTTAGTCATGCCAACTTCCTCCTAAGGCTGGGGTTTTATTTCCTTCATTGTCCTTCTTTGTCATTACTGTTCCCGCAAAATGTCTGTAAATTGCACATTTAAACTAAATATACAGGTAAGCAGGATCAAAGAAATGGTCTTGAGCTTTCTTGAGTTTTCTCAATGTGACAGAACTTACAGACAGACCCGAAGAAAATCTGTAGTTGTTGGGCAAAAACTGTGTCTGAAGTAAGACAGCTGAAGAGAGGCAGGGTTACAAATAAGACAATACAATAGTTTTATCGATATTACATAAGGTGTTTAAACCAACATTTGGCTTATTAAATGGAAGTTAAATTTACAGAGTGGAATAAAATAATGCATCATGTAAACTATTATTATCAATGGGAAGAAACAAATAAATTCCATAATAAATTCTATTTTTTTGCCAAATATAAAACAATATATTTAAGATGGGAAATAGAGCCTATATACTAGAACATATATGACAAATATATACATGTTTTTTTTTTTTTATGTATGTATCTTTTTATTTGTATTTGTACTACATTAAGAATAATAGAGGCCAGTAGTTTTATTTTATTGATTTTAGTTGTTTAAAAAAATGCAATAAATCGCATGAACTAGGATGATCTTTTTGAACAAAAATCTTCTCTTGTTCCAGATACTCAGATTTACTACTTTTCTGTGTTTTGTGCCATAATAAACAGAATATCTTTGGGTGTGTACTGTTTGTTGGACAAAACGAGCAATTTCAAGAAGTCACCTTGCATATAGGTAATTATGATCTAATCATCTATAATCATCTTATTATTCATCATGGAATAATAAGATGATCATTCACATTATTGTGAATAATTATTAGATGTGTCCCTAGTTTATATGTAAAACTTTGGGTTCAGACTTGTCGTTGCCTTTTGATAAACGGTCAAAACAACTGGCAAACATTACTGCAGGTAAAGTATCATCGCTTATCTTTGCCTGGGGTTGGACAGGAGATGGGTGCTGGGTCTTTGCTGCGGCCCCTGGGTGCATATTGACGTGTAATTAACCAGAAGGCCGTCACAGCCGACCAATCAGGTGTCGGAGGAGAGGCTGCGCCTGGACCGGCTGGCAGCCACAGCGGGGACAGAGCTCCGGCCGCAGCTCAGCCCTGTGGCGGTGACAGCACTGACAGCGACTGGACCTGACTTCACCATCCCTGTGTGTTTAGAGCAAAGGTACAGGAGTTTCTTGTAGCGTCTATAGTGACTTCTATATACAGGGCTTTATAACATTCACTAAAAGTTTGTTTGTTTGTTTGTTTCGTTTCTGTCTGCACTCCCGGTTAGGATGGCTTGAACGCTGTTAAGCTAGCTATGACACAGCATCTTTCTTCCGGTGGTGACTTTCAAATTAATGCCTTGTGTAACCAATATGCCTAATAAGCAACGTTCAGTGAGTCTTTATAGTTTTATTATGAAGGTGAGATTTTTGTGTTTCCGGTCTTTTGGTAACGTCCCCTAGCTAACTTGAGCTGTCCCGATGGAGGATTTAACTCGATGTTACGCTGTCCGGCCGCCTGCGCGGACCGTACAGCTGGTCCGGTACACTCTACCGGCGCCATTCAGTCTGACAGGACCGTTCAAGCACCGTTTTATTGAGAAATAAAAAAAAAACAGTTGACAAATAGTTTGGTGCCGATGAAGGGTGTGGATCCTAAAGTGTGACGCGTTACGTCACCCATAGCTTCCCTGTCCCGTGCTGACTGCGCTGCACAAAGTGGCCATATCAACAAGTGGCATCTAATGCTGCTCCCTCACTGCTGCTCTGACATGTTCGTTTCACCTGTTTCCACTGCAGTTTGCTTCACATTTTCCTCCACCACACTGCAATTCAGGCTCAGTGCGGGGTAGCCTACATCAAAACGTCTAAGTTCCTCAGTTTGAAGTATCGGTTTTGTAGGAAAACGTGTCGAAATTGCTTAGAAATGTCCTCACAAAATAATATTGATACTTAAGTCGATGAGATGGAGTCTTCCTGCAGTGTAGCCTAAGTAGAGTGGAAAATACCAGACTGTCTCTGACATTTCAACAATGTTACCATGAGAGAGGGCGGTTACTGTGTGTTCATGTATTATTAAAACCACAGTGTTGTGGCTCCACGGTGGATGTTTCTATCGAATACTTGTTGAAATTCAGAGAAGTAGTCGTTATGGCACTTTTCACGGAGATCATAACGGCCCTGCTGTGTGTACAGGTTTGTGAATTCCTCTGTAGGACGGTTTTGGTTTGGCTGAAAACAGTTTTTGGAATGTAACAATCATAGACTGTAAAATATGGTAACAACAGGGGCGGAACAGTAATATCTTGAACTTAAAGCCCTTCACCCTTTACCAAAGTGTCTCTGATGGGTCACAGCAACAACTGTAACTGAAAACTAGGAATAGATGTGGTGGATATGTGCTTGTTTTGGTGTCCCCATTTAACAAATCTAAACCAGCATTTCTAATCAGCCTAGTCTGTATCAGGGTTTTAGCCTGATTGTAATTCAGTGTTGGCTTTTGAAATCTAACCAGCAGTTACTGTAACCTGTATAACCAGTCAGCCACTGGCACATAGATGAACTACATCTATGTGCAGAATGAATGGGTTTGCATTATCACCAGCAGCAGCAGCTGTCACTCTCAGAAATGGTTAAAGGAAAACAAAACTGACAAAAAAAAATATTTTCTCTTAAAGTGCAGGTTGGTTCTATAGAATTCATTCTATTGTTTGTCTTTTTGTTTTCCTGTATCTTTTTTGTTTGAATGCTTTTCTGAGTGAAGAAATACCTTTGCCAGTACAGTAATCAAGTCTGTTTTCATTCATTCAGTTCGTTCAGTGTGGCGCTGTTTCCATCCCATCTTGTGCCTAATCTATTTCTGCATCACTTTTGTTCATTTGCTTGCTTATTTATGGAACTGGTTGTTTTGTTGCAGATGGCTGACGTGGAGCTGGTGAAGAAGATGGTGCGGGCCGTCCTCCAGGCCAACAAAGGTGGAGTGTCGCTGTCCCGTCTGCAGTCAGAGTACAAGGAGCTGACCGGGGACCAGATACCTCACAAGCAGATGGGACACAATCAGCTGGACGCGCTGCTAGCCAGCATGCCCTCTTTAGTCCGCATCGAGCGCAACCGTTCTGGAGAGGTGTGTGTGAATGTGTGTGTGGCTGGTGCAGGTTGCTTGATTTGAGTGAGAAGTGTACACATATTCAGAAATAACAAAGCTCAGTAGGAGGAAGGAGCATTGCCAAGTAAACTAAACTAACTAAATGTTTTCTGTTGCCAAAAAACACCAGTGTCTAGTATTTCAGGGACAAAACATCTCCCATAACGTAAAAGCATTCAGTCTAGATTTATTTCGGAGATCTGATGACAAGTTGGTTATCAGTTGGTTGTTACTGTAAGAGCCACAAGTGGTAGGTCTAGGAGTTCAGGAGGTAATAACTGTGATGAATCTCATGTTGATATCAGCATTTGTCTGTCTTCTCTCCAGATGGTGTGTTTTGCGTCAGGCACCAATGATACAGCCCATATAGCCAAGGTGGTGGCTCGTCAGCGCAGCTCCAAGAAGACCGGCCGACCCCACCTGGTCAACACTCAGATGAGAGTCAAACCGTCTGCCCCGCTCGTCCTCAATGGTAAGATTCTGCCTATTTTAGGGCGTTTCGCAAGCATTAACACTTACACAGCTATTTTCTTCTGTTTCTCTTAAAAGTAATTTTTATTGAGCTTGTTACTCAACTATTAAGGATCTAATGGCTTTAACAATACAGGAAGCTAAAGTTTTTTCAGTTTCATTAGCTGTACACGCCACCTGTAATCTTAGAGACTTTCTGTCTTATCAGCCTCTCCAGGAGAATACACATTTAGCCCTATCTAATTATAAAGAAGTTTTTGCTTACATTTAATGAGTATTAAGGTGGCTTTAAATCAGTTAGGTATTGAATTAAATGTGATCGCAGTTACTGCTTTAATGTAAGAAGTATACCTTAGTATGGCGTGTCTTAGAGCTAATTTAAAATCATTACAAATGCCTAATCTTAATGCAAAATCTAAAAAGCGCTTTGACTGGTTGATATTACTAGAAAGGCGCTATACAAATACAGACTTTACCATTTACCATCTTCGAAAGTGGAACCTTTTGGTTCTCAAATGTCCACAGCAGGCTGAAGTAGTCTACAGTTAAGAGGTAGAAATAAATATGGACATTAAAAAGATAGAATCATGAACAGTGTGGCAGCTCTGTGGATAGCACTGTTGTTGGGTATCTTGTGTGTGTTGGACCATTGTGTGAATCCAAACACTGGAATACAATAGTGCATGTTTAAAGGACTGGCACTCAAATGTGAATGAACAACTTCTTGGCTGCATTATGCAAAACATGCTTGACAACATAGCAATGAGAGCTCAGCATAAATATATACTATCTAAGAAAAATTACATGCTAACCAGTAATGTTTCAGTAGGGGTATGGTTGGGTTATAAGATTAGTCTTTGTGTTGCTGTGCTTTTTAGTGACACATTTTTTTCTAAAATTTGCCAACTAGTTTGGGTGGAATGGAAAGCTACCCCAGACTTGCAAAGAACATGAGAGGACATAAGAACTTGCTATAGTAAGTACTCACAACATGTTCACAACATGTTCACTACATGTTGTGAGTACTTACCTCCGCTGGCTGTTTGCACTCTCAGTCAGGGCTGTAGGCAGGATTTTAGAAATACTGAGGTCATGAGTCCAAGGCCCCCTCCCAGGAAAAAATGCACAAAAAGTATATATTTTTTTAATTTGTTTTTTCTTTCTAATATTCTCTATACATTTCATTTTGATTAATGCTGTTTTAAACCATTCATCACACTGCCAGGAATAAAATGATATATACTTATAGTTAATATATACACCAGTGTCCTCTGTGGTAGCTGCTGACAAGAAGAGACAAATTACAACAACCTATTCTGTTAATGTCCTCAGAGTCAACTGAAAGGTCTTTTTGCAATGACTAAAGACCTGGATTTGGCCAGCGGGCCGTTGACTGCATATCTTCACTGTGTAAAATCTCTCCTGTCTGTACATTGATGATGACAGGACAGATTTGGTTTGCTGCCCCCTGAGCCTCAGTTCCTTTGAGTAAATAATGTCAGGGTTACTCTGTTTGTTATCATTTTAACACAACATAATATCAGACCATCATCCCTATAAGCTGTAGCCTGAAAATATGTATTTATCAACCTATCGCTGCATAACAACCACTTAATTTCCTGAATATTTCCAAAGCTTTTCCCAGAGTCCTCCTGGGGCCGGGGCTACAGTGCGGTAGAGCTTAGATTAGAAAGTGCCCAGTGTGTCTGTATCAGTACTGTGACAATGCAACATTAGCAAATGCACTGTGTGGTGCAGCCCAGCAGTTTGTGACTGGCCTGTTTTAACTGTTGCTCTTTGGAGACCTGCACTAAGAATATCACACACACGCTCAAGCAGAGAGATGCACAATGTTCAGGGTTGCACAGGTGTATCAGGTTTATATGTGTACAAAGATTTCATCTTGCATATGCTATTACTGTGTATCCGCACACAATTACGAGCCTTTATTCATGTTTTTCAGATATTATTTGCTCTATAACACAATCAGAAACACCACCACACATTGCTCACATGCAAGCATGCAATCACACAGACCCCACCACACACACACACACACACAGAAACATGCTTGCCGATTTCTTTGTACAGCTCCGTTAGACTGTGATGCTGCAGAATATTCCCAGAGAGCCAGAGAAGGAAGTGGGAGGTGGTAGTGCAGGGAGGAGAGAGGAGGAGTGGCAACGAGAGGGTCGGAGGGAAAGAAAAGCGGAGGGATGGTGAAATGGTAAGGAGGGAGGGGGTGGACAGATGACAGGGGAGGTTGTCAGAAAGAGAGAAAGAGGGAGAGAGTGAGGTGGGGTGTTGAGATTTGAGGCTGATGCAGCCTATAGCAGCTGAGACTCAGCTGCGAGCGAAGAGCAGCTGATTCACAAATCAACCCCTCATCTCTCTCTCTCTTTCCCTTATTCTCTCCTCCGCCACCTCACCAGGATATTGATATTCAGGCAGAGACAGACCAGGGACTGTGTGTCCATGCTGGTGAGGTGACGCGGCGTCTGCTCTCAGAGAGTGTGTGTGTGTGTGTGTGTGCGTGTGTGCGCTTGTCCTTGCTTATTTTTGCATATGGATTTAAGCTCGTATCTGCCTGTGTGTGTGTGGCTGCTGAGTTTCCATAATGTGCACGTGTGTGTCTGGAAGTTTTATTGATTAATTAATTGGTTGATTTATTAATTGATTGACTGCCAGTAGCCCACAGGGCACAAGTAGCATATATATGAGCTAATCTTATTAGAATAAGAAATACATTTTGCCTATTGATGACTTTTAAAGACGTTGGCTGGTGGAGCTGCTTGTATTGTCACTGAAAAGATTTAATGAGATTCAGTAAGAATAGAGGTGACAAGAAAGCAGGAGAAACTTCTAGATCTCGCTGAGGAAAAGAGAGGTGAAGAAATAACTGAAGATAAAAGAAGAGGCAGTGGGAGGAAGAGGTGAAAAAGACAAGAGAGGGTGGGAGTGGAAATGACTAAGGGTTATGCACAACAAGGTATACCAGTGATGTCACTTTGCAGAAATGTGATGTCATGCTGTGCTTGAATGATGTAAGTTGTATGTGATGAAAGGCTGGACTGGTCGTAGCTGTGTTGGGATGATAGCACTCTGACTTTTAGGCTTTTTACTGAACATGCAGTGACCACCACGGATTATAGCTACTGGGTTTTGTAATCATATTAGAATAATCCTGCTACTTGTTACATGTGTCACAAGTACTTTTCACCACTAGTAGTGATGTTACCAGTCTTAACCTGAAGAGATAATTGTTGAGAAAAAACAATCAGCAATAAACATAATCTTTATTATGTATTTATTGATGGTGTAAATTTATAGCATGTGGGCAGCCTTAATTTATATTTGCACACATTCACCCTTAACTGTTCTTAGTCCCCCCCACTCTCAATTGTGCTGTTTGGAGACATTCTACTTCCCTTCAGCTATCAACAGCAGCCACTGTAACACGACATTTCGAAGATCATTTAAGAAGTATTAAAATAAATTGTTCAACGCTTTGTTGCTGAGAGTTAGATGTGAGGATCAATACTACTAATGTCTAATGACTAATGTCATTAACTATTGAACCAGGCATAGATTAGCTTAATTTAATGCAGCATATAAAATGGAAACAAGGGGTAACAGCTATCTTAGCTATCCCCAAAATTCAAAAATACATATACCACCCCTAAAGTTCAGTAATTAACATGCTAAACCTGGTTTGCTTAATCTGTACTTGAACAGTCATGTAAAAATGACCAGTTGTGTTTGTACAGTGCTTTATGTGCTGGAGATGACAAAGTAAAGTACAGTGATTTCCTGGAGTCTCAGCTGGTTTTTGCTCTCCTCCCCAGTTTGTTTATTCCTGAGCTTGAGAGGTGGTGGTAGGCTACCTGTTTCCCCTGCTTTCAGTCTTCATGCTAAGCTGGTGGTATCAATCTTCTCAGCTAATTCTGGGAAAGCAAATAAATAGGCATATTTCCTCGACCTTCCCCACCTATTAATTACACAATTCCATTGGGGGTTTAATCCACACCCAAGAATGTATGCAGAGGACAGTTTTCTCAACTTCTTGAAATGATGTAATTTCATATTTGTGATTTTGTGTTGGTATTTGCTGGATCGCTGATTGGTGCTATAATGTTGTTGCAGATCTACTGATATTGAACTATCTGTGACACTGTACCCTCCAGACAGACACACTGTCATGTCTCAGCATTAGCATTTAGCTGAGTCAGGGTGTGTGTGTATGTGCCTGTGTACTTAAGTCCATCATTGAATTCCCTTGTTTGCTTTCTCTTTCTCTGTGTAGCCAAACCTCAAACCTCACTGAGGCAGCCCAACCACCGCGGGCGAGGCGGAGGTAGAGGAGGAGGAGCCAGCGGCAGAGGGGCGGGACATGGAGACTTCAGACAAGCGAGGGACATGAGGGATGGCCAGTCAGAGGGCAAGAGTGGGACACATCCGAACAAAATGTCCAATCAGAGCATATCCAACAGGAAAGGGAACCCACCTGCAGAAAAGTGAGTGAAGAGAATGATTAGGGGTTAATTAGGAGAACCTCAACGGAATTATTCACTTACATCACTTTAGATGATTTTATGGTGTTTGAGATCAGACAAAAACAGTCCTTTATGCTGTGAGGACTCTAATGCAAAATATGGATTTTGCATTCAAAATAAGATTTGTTGGAGGACTTTAGTATCAAAAGACAACTGCAGCTCACTCTCCAATGCTGAAGCTTGGTCTCTTCATATTTGTGGGATTTTATAGCACAATTACATGTGGAAGTCACCAACCAGACGTCTACACTACTTAGGAAATCCAAGTAGAGGAATGTGGAAATGACTAACGTGCTCAGAAAAGTGAGGTCTCATGCCAAAACATTTTCTGTAGATTCACTCTGCAGTGCAACATAGGATACTTTCAATTGTCTAAGACAATTACAAAAATCCAAAAGTTATTTTGTGAAGATCATCACATATCTTTGACCACTTTCTTATATTTTCTCCACCATCCAGTCCAAACTACAGCCACAAATCAATGAAAATCGTTGATAATCTTATATGTCCTCCATTCTTTCTTGCTTTCTCTCTGTCTCTTTCTCTATATCTGCCCACCCCCCCAACCCCCCCACCCCTTCTCCTCCCACCTGTGTGGTCTGAGCTGAATCAGAATAGGCTGCTGGTGAATGGGAGCCTGGTTGAACTCTGGTTGGTTTCTGAGTGCAAACAGCCTCCCTGCTGCTGCTGCTTATTCAGCACCCGGCCGGTGATGTGCTCTCTAGATTATTCTGGTTCTCTCTCTGCCTGTTTCTGTCTGCATCTTTCCTCCCCTCACTCCCCCCCTTTCTGCCTCTTTTTACTTTGTCTCCTCATCTATGTTTGGTATATTTTCACATTTTTGTTCTCATACCCATCCTTCTTCTCTCTCTTGCACTCACTGTGAATTCATTGGTAGATTGCTCATGATTATGCTTTGATCCCCCCCTTGCTGGTACAGTAACTGGCCCAGGTCTATTTTACCTTTTCTAAAATCAATACTTATTCCAATGGACATTGGCTTTAGAGTTTCACATTCACATTGACCTGGATTGAGTTAAAAATCTGATTCATTGTTATTGAAGAAGCCATCTAGAAACATTGTTAGATATTATCTATCTGCATTGCTTGAACAGTGAATCACGATTAATTCAGCTCATTGACTGGTTCTTCCACTTCTATCCATCCATGGCTCTGTGCGTCCGTCCACTGTGAAAACAACTGACATCAGTCCTCTATCAGTGTAACCACGGGTGTCCAGTGTGCTGCTGGCCCTCCACAGCACAATGGGGCGGCCGGGTGGGAAGCCTGGTGTGTTGGCAGGGGACACGAGACCAGAACAGGGGGGACGTGAGCCCTTTCTAATCCCTGCTCTATTCTCTGGTAGATTAACGCTTCTAAACCGACACAGAGTGAATCAGCACATCTCTCTGTATCCCTCTAGATCTTCCATTAGACAGTAGGCTGGCAGGCCAGCGTTATCATCATTTGTGTGTGTGTATGTGTGTGTGTGCATGTGCACTATGGGATGCAGGGCAGCACAAGTGGTAAATTCAGCAAACAAAATGAAAGAGCCACATAGGATTTAAGTACCTTCACTAAAGTAAAAACACAGGAGAAATGAGTGGAAGAGGCTAGTCTGCACCTGGAAGGCAGAGTCCTGTGGGCGTTCTGTAAATGCTGCCTTCGCCTGGGGAGAGCACGTTGTGTGATAAGCCAGCTAGCTCTTGGTGACTCTTACAACCATCCTCCAACAGAGGTGCTCTCATTCCAGTCACAGGTTCCTTTGTCAAGAAATATACAATAATGGAAACAATATCAAAACAAAAAGTGTCTTCAGTCTAATAATCTCCAGTAAACAGTCTGACCACAATCTAGAGCCTGGACATCAGTCTTCCCCTGCAGATACAGTTCTCTCAGCCTTCATGAAAATAGATGTAGACATTCAAATTTCCATGATTTCTGAGCACTTTAAGGACTTCTTTGATGTCTCTTTGCTGAAGACCTTGTGATCCTGGCCCTAAGGATTTAGAATACCAAAAGTATTGAGCATTTTGATTTCATCTCTTAGAATAACTTTAACTGACAGGCACTGATTGCGCCACCTCTGATCTTATTGCAATACATTGCACGGTCTTACATTTTGTACTGTCAAAGTTGCAATATCTCTTATTGCATACTACAAATGTCATTTCCATTTGAAAAATACTTCCCCATTGCCACCAGTGAGCACCTCAACATGTCTTCTACTGGACAAAAATTACAGTATAAAGCCAGTTGGGGTCATTGGTTTCCCTCAGGAAATCATAAAGTATAAGTAAAATAAGAATTTGTCTCAGCTCAGAGAATCATCAGCAATGGTTGATCCTGCTGGAAGTTGTCTTCATCACCAGCCACAAAGAAAAACAAATTTAGGTCAGTGGAGTGCACAGATTGGTGGCATTATGTTCTGTGATCTATGTTTGGTAAAGTCCTTCAAACCTTCCCACAGCCATTTAGTGTCACAAAGTAAAAAGCCTGTTTACTCTGTTTATTGATTGCTTGCTTCCATTATTAGCTGTGTATCGGGGTGAGCCAGGAGGTGAGACTGAAGAGAGACAGAGACAGGAATGGGGTAGACAGGCTGAAGCAAGAGAAAGGTTTAAACAAAGCAAACAAAGGTGGTGCATCATTGAGGTGATTGATCTGAACAGCAGTCCTACAAGAAGAAATTACAGAAATTAAAATCAGTTGAGCTATGTGTACAAAAAGCTATCTTATCATGTATTCTCAGTTTGTTGTGGCTAGGTCTGAGGGGTAGCCTCTGATATGCTATATACACTGTGCATGGTAGTATACAGTGTGCTGTATCTTACGACCCATTGTTCTAGAGTCCACTGGGAATGAGACAGCTTGATTAATGGGTTGTCGTTGTGAGCACAAACCAGAAAAGACTTTGTGTTTCACTGAACTTAAGCAGGTTATCTGGTTAGACTTTGAGATGTCACTAGAGTCCTGTTTGAAGATCTCAAATTGTACTTGGCCTGAGAAAGCCCATAGAAAGTTATCCTATTCATTGCTCTGTTCTCTTATGTCCAGGTCAGACAAGAGGATGACCCTCCCGTCACGGTTTCAGAAGGAGGTGCATGCTCACCTTTCCAGAAACTCCCAACAGACTGGTCGTAAGTAGGACAGGCTGCCTTTTGTTACACTAAAAATACATTTTGTGTAGCTTTTTGTCCTCTAAAAGAACAGAAATGTTGTCAAGACCTGTATTACTTCAGTTAGTTCAAATCCTGGCCAGCTGCTCTAACAATGGCCAGAGGACATATAAAACTTGACAAAGGAAAGGACAGTTTTCACGCCCGTCCGTCTTTCGTGATTTCTTGATGTGTAAAGGAAACAAACAGCAACCTCATTTCAACTGGTTCTCTGCAGACATGAGCTGTATTTTAAAAGCTTTAAGTTAAAGCAGCTACCAGTGTTGTTATGTCTGACCCTCTCTCCTCTGTACAAGTCTTTACTGAGAGTGTGTTTGTTTTCGTGTTGCCTGTTTGAAGATGGTCTGTATCGCCTGGGGAAATGCGCTGGAATGTAATAAACAGCACAGCTTTGAGGCACATATGTTGAAGGCTCCAGACATTTCAGACATTTTTATTTCAGGCCCCTACTGACAGAAGAGACTGTTAAAGTTTGATGCTGGCTGCTTTAAGAGCCTGTGCTTCCTGCATGTAAAGTGTCAGTGAGGAGGAGACCTGTGCTTCACAGACTCCTTGTCTACCTATCTTGCTCATTTGGACGTGAAAACAAGCTCTGGTCCATTTTTCATCCTTCTCCAATCTTCCAGCATCCCTGAATCTGAATGAGAGCCTCGGCTCGGGGAAAGGGAAGCCCTACAACCCTCAGCAGGTCCAGGGACGCATCAGGGAAATCCTGGGGAAGTACAGTAATGGGTTCTGGGTGTCGAAGCTGCCTCAGATCTACAGAGAACTGTACAAACAGGACCTGCCCACTGAGGCCATCAAAGACCTGGAAACCTGGACACACATATGTACTGTATGTTGCTGTAGTTATTTGTTACAGTTATTATTAGTAGTATTATAAGACAAAAGATGTAAACTTCGTTCAAAGTTCTTAATCTATATTGCCTACAAAATGATTTGTGATGAGACCTTTGTATTTATTCTTCTAGGTGGAGAAAACCTGCAGCAGCAACCCGTCAGAGCTGCTTCTCTACCCCGCCAAGGAACAGACCACCACCATCTCCCCCTCAAACTCCACCTCTGCCCCTGTTCCGACTACAAACACCCCCACAGATAAACCCCTGAATTCCCCTGCCCAGCAGAGACCCCCCAGCACCCGTCTGACTCGCTCTGGTTCTCACTCTCCTCAGTCTCCACCCTCGTCCTCCTCGTCCCCCAGCCCTCCCTCTTCCCCTGCCACCCTCAGCCCCGACCTGAAGCTGAAACTGGAGGAGCTTCTGGTGAAGTACTCCAATGGCCTGTGGGCCCACGCTCTGCCCAAGCTCTTCCAGGACACTTACAAAGTCAGTAACACTTCGAAACACTGTCATATGCATGTTGTTATTGAATTCAGGAGCTGCACTAAAATGTATATACTTTTAATATTGTATTTAATTGTATTTTCACAAGACCAAACTGCCTGGGAATGTCCTGGAGAACCTTCACCTCCTCTCCGACATCTGCACCATCGACTACCCGATGCCTGACAACCCTAAAAGGGCCATCTTGTACAGGAGGAGCAGCAGTGGAGGAGGAGAGGATGAGAACTGTAATAGGAGGAACTCTTCGGCCAGCGAGGAAGAGCTAAGGGTGAGGCAGGAGCTGGGGAGGAGGCTCAGCAACCAGGCAGTGCCCCCTCTGCTGATCCCCAAAGAGGAGTACCCCTCTGTACTGGTGGTGGAGGCCACCAACACCAATGGAGTTATACTCAGGTAGGAGAGGGCTGTATGTGTGAATGTGCTGTAAGACTAGAGGTGATCTGATTATTAACAGTTCATAAATCTCTCACTGCCTGTCTCTCATCCTCTCTCAGGTACATTGGTGAGGGTTACTCCCAGGCCCAGGAGTCCATGGAGGATGAAATGAGAGAGTTTTATGGCCTGGACAAAAGCAGTCCATCTCCTTTGTCATCTCCATCCTCGGGCCAACTTGTTGCTGTCAGGGCGGAGGAGGAGGAGGAGATTCTGAGGGCGCAAGTCTGTGAGGTCATGACAGACAAGGTCAAGGTGAGAAGTCAATGGCATAACCAAGGACACTACTCATTGAAGGCTAAGTGATGGATCCAAGATGAATGAATAAGAACATTGCAGAAGAGAGAAAATCAAATGTGCCCTTTAGGGCAGAGGATCATTTATTTAGAAAATGGGGAATGTTAGCAGGTGAATTGTGGGATCCTGAGATGAGAGGAAATATTATTTATTATCCCTTTTTGCATTTGTCTTGTATTTGGCTGTGTAGGTGCACTATGTGGATCATGGCTTCTCAGAGGTGATCAGCAAAACCAAAGTGTTTGAGCTGCACGAGAAGTTTTTCAAACTGCCTTTCCAGGCGACCAAGTGTAAACTGGCAGGTGAGTCTGAAGTGAATCAGCAAAATGTCCTCTAATTTTGAATTGCTTTATCCTTCTTGTTTGTCCCTCTTATTTCAACCTATGCCATCATTTTTTGGTCTCCAGTTAAAATTGATGCAAGTGTGTGTGTGTGTGTGTGTGTGTGTGTGTGTGTGTGTTTGTGTGCGTGTCCAGGCCTGGAGCCATTCTGTCAGGAGCCTGCCGTGCTGAAGAAGTTTGAGACAATGGCAAGTGGAAGGATCCTATTGGCTGAGATCCTAGAGAGAGGGCAGACCCCTCTTGTGGTCTTGTACGATACATCGCAGGACGATGATGTCAACATCAATGCCGCCTGCATGAAAGCCCTGCAGGACAAGACGCTAGCCAGCCCATTACAGGTACAGGAGAGTTTGTATATGCCTGTGGTTGGATCAGTGTGTGTGCGTGTGTGTGTCTGTACAGCCCACTGAACTCTTATGGCTGGCTCTCCTCAGGTGAACAGCGCCTATATGAACGTGACTGTGAGCAGCGTCTGCTCAGATGGGACCATCTACTGCCAGCTGCCCTCCAGAGGCCTCGCCAAGCTGAATGAAATCCTGGAGAATATAGAGACATACTTTCATTCACAGGTTAACACCACGCTACATGTGCCATAGAGCTCCATCATTGATCAAAATGAACCACACTGTCTGGGTTACTGATGAATTTGTTACAATGAACACAGGCATGTTAGTTTATTTTGACTCAGTGCTACATTTGTCATCTTGGTGCCATAAATACTCACTTCAGCACCAACTGTGTAGTAATCCATGGCAGAAAGTAGTCCCAGACAAATGCACTATTTACTCCTGTTTAAGGAATGTATGCTCTACAGAGAAAGTGAAACTATATACTTTAGAGGAATTCCCACAGACTTGGGATATGGGATAAAGTGACAATATAAAAAATATGTCATCATTCTTATCCTTTAACAAAATCATGATGGTGCAATTAGTATAATTACATTAACAAATAGAACCATAGCTATGAGGACAACACTGACAGTGATGTTTTTCAGTAAAGAACGACAACTGGCAGGGAATTACTGTAACTGTAGGAGGAGGAGTGTTGTGAAAGGTGACAACTCCCCTACAAAATCTATATGAAACAAACACTGTAGTCCAATTTAGGTTGTTTATTTCATTACAGATCTGTAGGCCCACTCTTGGTCTGGAGCTACACCTCTATACTTATTCCAGTCTTCAAACACTTGACAGCCCATTTCATTTCCTTGTCTGTGGTCTGTTCTGTCTTATCTTTACATGCTTCCCTCTATTAAGTTCAATCAGTGCAGCCATTGAGCAGCATATGCGTGTTTATTAATACAGGCTCACTATTTCTAAATAGGGTGCACACACATGTGATGCATACTCCTGAGTGGAAATGAGAAGAGGAAAATATATACCTTCCTTGTGATGTGCTCATGTGTCTCCTGAAATGATCATCTGACCAAAAGCACAGCAAACAGAGTAGACGCACACATCCGTCTTCAAAGCCTTTTGTGAATGTGTTTGTGCTGCGTTGCTTCTTTCAAGCGGAGTTGTGGACAGATTGAGATTAGGCTGATAATCTGGAGTTAAGACATTGGCAAGCTACTTAATCTGTTGGCAGCACAGAGGAGCTGGTGCTTTTTCTAGGTGTGCCACTGCTGTCCTCCAAAGCTCATAGATGCAGCTCAGTAACACTTTACGTCAGTGTTTGTGTAAGCACAGTGTGGAGTCTGGTAATGTATTTTACTGAGGCGAGAGACTTCATGCAATCTTGCATCAGTCTAGAGACAGTGTGTCTGAAAACATCAAGCATGCAGACTTCACTGTTTATACATGCAAATTTCATTACACTCTTCATACGAATGATCACCATAAAGTGGAACAAACCGGATGGTCTGGTTTTGTTTTTCTAGTCAGAAGGAGGGTTCGGAGGGTTATGGTAGCCCATAATAAAGAGCAGCAACATGTATATTGTCTGTTAGAGCACCTCCCTCTGCTGGTGTTGGTATCTTTGTCCTCAATCAGCTGTTGTAATAAATGTAGAAGTGGAAAGGTAACATAACTCTTTTAGGATTAAATTAATGGCTCATAATTCTAAAGTATACTTTAATACTTCATTCTATTAAACATCATGCCCTTTCCGTTTCAAGTAAGTACAGATCTAAAGTCCTAATCTCATTGCAGTGTACATCTGCAGCAGACTGGGTGGACCTGTGAAATGTTTCTGTGAGCTTTTATAGTATCATTTTATTGCAGTCATAAAGCAGCAGTTACACTTTGTAACCTCACCAAACCAGAGGAAGTGGAGTCAGATTGAACAACAACAGGACAGTAATGGTTTCTTGATGATTCTTCTTTCTGTCCCAGGTAACTTCAGAGTTCCTGGTATCCAGACCTTTCTGTGGGAAAGGATGTCTAGCTCGCTACAAAGGCAAATGGTCCCGTGTAGAGGTAAGATGGCACTGTGCTCACACTGTGAATTATTTAAAAAATCCATGTGTGATTGATGTTGGCCTGACAAATAGGATAAAGTCACAACTGCACAATAGAGGGTACAGTAGGTGAACTTCCCCTGACAGCCACGATTTGAAACTGACAGAAAGACAGCCATTACATAGTCCATACCTCTGTATATCAATTGAAAGCTATTTTGTAGATTTTGTTCGCAGTGGCAGTCCACTACATGATGGTATTAGGGCCATTGTCATTAAAGCTGGGGGAGTTGGTTATATTAAAAGAAAAAACTTGAATAATCAGACTGCAAAGTGTTATTTAATCGGCCATCAAGTTTTTTTCTCATAAATCTATAACTCCTCCCCGGGCACCATAATACATAATAGGTCCTACTTATAATGATAATAATGATTTGTTGACATCTTTTCAGCTGAAAACATAAGAGCTTTCACTGTCTGTGTTCCTGTCCTTAGATCACCAACCTTCACGGCAGCAGAGTGCTGGACATCCTGTTCATTGATGTGGGTGTCCAGGCTTCTGTAGAGGTTTTTGAGCTCAGAGAGATCCCACCATCTTTCCTCCGTGACCTCATGGCCATCCCGCCGCAGGTCAGCATCTATGCCTTTTGAAGTAGAATCTTTCAAAGTGGATTTATGTTTCTGTTACTGTTAGGATAATCTGTGAAAATGACATCCACCAACCTGTGTTTAGGCTGTGAAGTGCTGTCTAGCAGACCTGGCTGTCAGTGTTGGATCATGGACTCCAGATGCTGTCCAATGGCTTCGAGAGAAAGTGCTCAACACCACAGACTGTAGCATGAAGGTAAACTGCTGCCTGTCCTTCTCTACATCTAAATATACAACCTTGCTACATCATCCCTCCTTCTGTTTTTCTTCTTCACGAACCTCCACATTCACTTCCACACTCCCCCCAAGGTCGCCAAGGTAGACGAAACCAAGCGCTGCATCTATGTCCACCTTTTCACTGACAAGAACTTCCACGACCCGGCTCGCAGCCTCAACCATGAGATGGCCCAGTCTGACCTCTTCAAACAGCAACCAGATGTTTTCCTGACGAGCCACAGGTTTCTGCTGTTATACTCACCTGTATTACTCTTTCAATACCTAGCTAAAGTTAGGATTTAAAAGTGTTACCTTTTAGACTAAATTTGCATGTTTGTTAATATCATTTTACAGCCCTGCCAAAATCTCCACACTCACTTCATCCACCAAGACTTCCAGCACCAGTGACTCAACAAACGGGAGTCCAACATCAACTTCTGTCCCAGCCAAGCCTCATCTCAGGAGGGCTCTATCAGGACCCAGAGGGGTTGGAGGGGGCAACGCCACCACCACGAGCCCACCAGAGACACCATCATCCCCCTCACCCTCTCTTCAGCTGCCACCACAACTAGAGCTGCCCCCAGCAGGTAATGAAGGTAGTGGAAACCTCAGTTATTAAAGACAAAAATATTACAAGGCACGGAATCAACCATGTATGTATTAGTGCCGTTCAGTAGCCTCGAAATTCACATGCTCACGTGTTTTTCTCAGGAAACAATGTGGACGTCTATGTATCCGTGGCGTGCCATCCAGGCCACTTTGTGCTGCAGCCCTGGAGAGATATGTACAAACTGGTGGTGTTGATGGGAGAGATGATTCTTTACTACAATAAAACTGAGGAGAAACCGCTCAACATAGAGAAGAATCAGATATACGCTGCTAAAGTGGAGAACAAGTGAGTTAAGCAATAATAATATGTTGTTTCATTCTATGAAAACAGTGAGCACAACTCTCCAGTTGTGCTCACTGTTTTCATCAAATTATGTTGTCAACAATTTCCTCCAGGATAAATAAAGTCAGTCTTATTCTTAAGACCCTGACCAGTCTGGATACTCTTTTAAACACTGACAGTTGTGGCTCAAAGGAAGAAAATTGTTGTGAAAATTCAATAACAGGCCAAATGGAAGCAACTGTGCCCTGCCTAAATATATCCACTCTTCCTCCTCCTTTTCTCTCAGCTGGCATCGTGTGTTAGTGAAGGGAGTTCTGACCAATGGTTTGGTGTCGGTCTATGAGTTGGACTACGGTAAACATGAGCTAGTCAGCTGCACTCAGCTCAGACCTCTGATCAAAGAGTTCAGACAGCTGCCGTTCCAGGGAATCACTGCTCAGCTGGCCGGTGAGTAGAGTGGACATTATACAGTCTGGTGGCTGCTCCTGTCCAAACTCCTCAGGTGAAGTGTAACTATACTTAGTTACACTTCACCTGAGGTACTATTATTCAACTCTCTGGAATTCTCTACCATATGAATGAGGTCTGCTAAAACAGTGTCTTCTTTTATTAGCAGAAGATAATAATAATAATAATAATAATAATAATAATAATAATAATACAAACATTTCCTCACATATTAATATTTTATATAGAAGACATATGATGAGCTTTTAAAATATTAGGCATGTCTTATTCTGAGTGGTTCATAAAAAATAGAATTAGCTCTGCTTCAACCAACTATAATGGACCAGTCACAGGCTATTTTTCTGCATAATTAGAACATTTACATTTGATATTTGAAGTTCATTTTGCTGATAAAATGTCTCTACTTATCACTTCTACTTATACTTCTGTAATGGAGTATTTTACATTGTTGTATTGCTCTGTTTTACTTATGTAAAGGAAGTGCTTCTTTCACAAATCCCAACCTCTTTCTTTAATGCGGCATTAAATGCTAACATTGCATTATTAACACTAAAGTGAGCTTAACCCTCATACCTGTCTCCCTGTAGGACTGAAGCAGAGGCAGTGGTCGGAGGAAGCTTCCATCGTTTTCAGGAACCACGTGGAGAAGAAACCACTTGTGGCTCAGCTGGAGGCCATACAGGAAGCCACTAACCCCTGGGA
The DNA here is from genome assembly GCF_042242105.1 of Pempheris klunzingeri. Lineage (NCBI taxonomy): Eukaryota > Metazoa > Chordata > Actinopteri > Acropomatiformes > Pempheridae > Pempheris > Pempheris klunzingeri. The sequence goes on from NC_092034.1 coordinate 12,782,582, forward strand.
TAGGAAGCTGACGGTCTTCCTGGTCGACACTTCGCAGGAAGAGAAGGACATCTGGGTGCATGACATCATGGCTGAATTTGCTGACGAGCTGACCAATGAGCTGTAGACAACAGAAGATCATCGACGAGTCTTACTAGCCAAGCAGTCATCCTGTTGATCAATGAAGACACTGTGAGTTGTGGATAGACAAAATAGGAGAAGCTTATCCATCTTTATCTATCTACCATTTAGGGGGACAGAAAGAAGAAAGGAGTGAAAAGGTGAAGGAGAAGTTGCAAGAAGAAGGGAAACTGAAAGGTTTGATAGCATGTAGAGACTGGCATTGACAGAAAGGCAGGAGGCAGTAGGTGATGTAGCCACTTGCTTGTTGTGTTTTGGGCTGTACATCGAAGGATGTTGTGATGTGATTTTGAGTGACTGCAGTGGACATTACACCCATGCATGATGTCTGTCCAACCTTGCCACAAATACTCAAAACCTACCTTCAGCATACAGTAACAAATCTGTAAAAGTCTCACAAAGCTGTGGAAATGATACAACGTGCATTCTGATACCTTTTGGTATGGGCTTTAATCCAAAGCATCTTCCCTTACAGCACCGTGAGTGCATCCAGTTTTAGTGTGTGTCATCCTGGGGACGCCTCATTACCCTCAACCCTGCCAATGTGAGCACCATGCAAAGCGCACAAAATGTTAAAATTAGGAAGTTCTCTCACGCTGGGAAGACTTATATGCATTTGTTTACAAAAAAACCCTGCTTTTTGGATGGTATTTCTGATCGTCTTAAAGTTTACAAAAGTTAGAGCAAAACATTCCCCCCAAGAGGAGAAGAAACAGACGAGACAGTGAGTCATGGGAGGCGGACGTCATGAAGCTAAGAGCCTTTGTTTTGCCCATTCATGATTTTCAGGTTTGAGACAAAATTTACTTTAACTCAAAGACAGAGTGCAATATCTACGTTCTTGGTGAGTGTCATTTTATGACAGCTTTTAGCACATACATGCTGACACAGTCTGCCACAGAAGTTAATGGGGTCTGTGAGGAATGATATATTTAATGTGACATATGTTGTTTTTACAGCTTGAGGATGAACTGAAGGCTGACAAAAAACAGCAAAGTTATATTGTTGCAACTGTGAACAAATAATGTGACTTTATCAAGTTTGTTTTGAGAAGAAAAACAACAGATAAAATTCTGACTGTGCGTTAAAGCCCACTCCCCGACTCCTGTGACAGCAGTGCCTCGTCCATCTCTTCTCCTCCTGTGAAACACTGATTCCAGTGTGACTTTATGCTTTTCAGGAGTTTTTCTTGTCTTACAACGAGACTTTCATTTCAGCAAATTACATGTGCTGCATGTTGCAGATCTTTCTGAATTGTGTGCGCATATAGTTTGATGTTATAATAATAAGCAGATTAAGTTACCAGTGGTGTTAAGCTTTCAGATTTTCAAATAGAAGATAAGTTCTGCTTCTGGATGGTTCCAGTGCCACCATCAAACATGGGCCCGATGTGGGATTTTATTCTGAAATGTGACTTGCACCCCTACACCGTGGTTTTTGCAAATGCTTCTGTAATACTAAAGACAGTAGACCTGACAAAGCTCAAAGCTGCATTGTTGTTAACAATTGACAATAAACTTAATTTATATTTAACTTATATTATCTAGAAGACATTGACATTATCATTTTCATTTTGTTTGACCTGGAGGTAATAAAAGACTTGTTTTTGGAATAAAGTCTGTTTGAGAGGTTTGAATGTGATCAGTCCATTCAGTTACTTATTATACTGTATTATATTACAGTAGTGTCATGTTGTTTAAGTGAAAGTCAAGTTTAGAAAATGCACATCATTTTTATTAAAATAGCAAAACATTTCAATTTTATTTACATATTATTTTACTGCATTAAGTTCATGAATCTACCAAAATAACTCTTTCTTTACAGCATCCAGTTGATGCCATACATCATTTTTACAGTTAGCACAGGCACACATTATGTCTATACCTACATTACAAACAGTACCAACTTCTCAGTGTCTGGTCGTAGTTGTATTAACTATGTGTGGAATAATTTAGACGATTGAGTGTCCTTGTTGTCAGTCTTTTCAGCAGCTAGCGAATGGACAGCATCATCACAAACTCTGAAGAGGAGGAGAGAGAAGACAAAACAGAGTGGAGTCAGTGCTGAGTTCATCTGACTTAACAGCAAAGGGCCCGTGGTGTTTAGAGCCTAGTGCACATGCAGAAAATGTGAAAGATTCTTTGTATCGTCTTGTTCTCACCTTCAAAATCAATGTTTCCGTCTGCATTTATGTCCAGCTCCTTTAAGATCTCCTCCAGTTCTCCTTTCTTCAGCTTCTCCCCCAGCAGCGTCTTGATCGCCTCCTTCATCTCTTCCTGGTTGATCTTTCCATCTCCATCGAGGTCAAACTTTTAAAATCAAAGTGTAGACAACGCAGGAGGATGTTTGTTTATTTGTTATAATTTATCCAATTAATAATCAGCTCATGTTATATAACCTTTTCTCTCTTCTAATGTAGTAACTTCGTGGACTGTTTTACTAATGGCTGACTGACCTGTACAAAGGCTGATTGGAGCTCTTTGAGTCCCAGCATGTCAGCAGTCTCTCCCATCATCCTGGGTCCCATCAGTTCAATAAAGTCCTCAAAATCCATTAACCCGCCCACTGTGGAGAGCAGAGACATGAGTAGCCAGCAAAGGGAAAACGGGCTCAGTGGCATTCACATCCTTCATTTATTATCATTATTATTTATTTTGAAAAATAAACTATTCAAAATTGATGCATAATGAATATTTCATAGCCACTGTGTGTTTGTATTCTGTATATTTCTTAATATATTGTATATTTTTTGTCATCAGCTCACTTCTCATCTTGATTTGTTGTACTATCTCCAGCAGCTCCATTTCAGTGGGCATGTATCCCATGGTCCTCATGCACTCAGCCACATCTTTGTAGTTCAGGTATCCATCTTGATCGTAGTCAAACTCTTTGAAGGCTTCTTGCAGCTCTGTTAAGAAAGGTCCGGGATCACGAAGAGTTCCACAAGTGGTGTATCAGGGCAAAATACTCGAGGATTATACCACTGCTGCAGATTTACAAATTTAAAAACCCAAAAGGGACAAATTTACTGTAACAACCAAAATGTCAACTTTTACAATCCATGAAGACTTTGTTACTGAATGTAAGTGTGTGTTCTTCAATTACAATATTAGAAGAAAAATCTGTTTCTGACATGCATTGTAATGTCCATGTGTGATACAGTATTTTACTCAGGGTTTTAGGCTTAGAGATTGAGCTGTGGCAGCGACACTTACCGTCCAACTCAGCCTGAGCTAATTCTCTCTCCTGCAGAAACAGTAATGAAACACACGTGGAGATATGAATGTATTTTTGTAATTTAGAAGATCATTGTACACTTTCCAATACTAATACTAAAAACTACTGAGTATCTTGAAATGTTTTTTTAATTTGAAAACAACTGAACTGCTTTAAATGTCAAAGATTCATAACATTTAGAGCAATACTAATGTGTAATAAAAAAGGTCAGTATTTTTTAAGGTGATCCACCAGGTGTTTGCTCTTCATGTGGATAACCCTAACGAAGTGAGGCAGTAAGCCTCAACTCATGAGCCACTAATACTACAGACACACACCAGGCTTAGTGACAGCAGCTCGAGAAAGATCAGGAACTAAACTGTAAGAATGCTGTCAGACTTCCTCCTCACTTCTCACTCTGATGTCTGAGTTGAAGAAGCTGGTGGTGAGCAGCTGGGTTGTGTGTTGTAAATGGGGAAAGAATGAGGGAACTGGTGTTGAAGGTAAAAAAGAGAAATCACAGTTCAGCTTTAGCTTCAACTGATTCAACAGTGCGTTGCAGCACAGGTCAAAGGTCACAGGACAGCAGCAGAGGTGAGGTAGCCAAGGATGGCCACATCCAGTGCAACTACACAGTACATTTAAATCCCAAAGTGTGGGTGTCAGCTACTTACCGCCCCGAAAACACTGTTGAGCACAGAGTTGTAGACTTTGTTCATACTCTCAGTGGATTTTTTGGATTTCTTTGAAGATTTCTTGGGTGATTCAGAGACTGAAGTTGCAGGGGAATCCTTGGGGGTGCCATTTTTGCTACAACGTGGAAAAATCAAACAATAAATAGCAAAAAGAGCAAATGCATTCCTTCCATGTCAACACCTGGATTATACAGTGAAAACTTTTCCCAACCATTCAGTGCATATCAGCAGAACCTTAGCAGACCGTTTTTTCCCCTTTCGTTGTATTTGGTGGAAGGCCAACTGAAGATTAGACTGAGGCTTTGCTAAAACTGGATTGTCTGTCACACAGAAAACAGAAATTAAGCATGAATCTAACCGTACCCGTCTGTTGAGGCTGAGTCGATAGACGAAGTGGAGAGCGTCCTCTCTTCTGCCTTGGACATGCTGTGGATAGACAGGAACATAACATTCACTCTGCATGTGCTAGTTACAGTGTAGTCATGTCACCTTTGATTTCCCAGCTATCTCCATCATCTTAGATATCAAAACTCTGCATGTTTCTTACCTTGATTCCCTCTCCTAAATGATGAGAAAAGAAAACAAGTAGAGCAGCACAGCTCCTCTCGTCCTCCTCCAGCACTGTGATGGCTGCACTCTATCCTGCCTTTTCTGTTTTTCCTTCTCCTCTTGACCTCCTTCCATCAGAGAGGCTTAACAGGTAATTACCTGGCTAAACGTGCAGCCAACGATTAGAAAGCACAACGTGGAGCGGCAGTGTGACTGATGTGACCCCCCCCCCCCCAGTCAGTTTCCTCCTCCTTCAAACCCCAGCTTTAGGCATCTTTTGCAACTGCAGTGAGCCTTTAATTTTCACAAGGTTTTCCCACTGGCCCTTCAGCCTTGCAGGGCTGATTTTCAGGTTTTCACTGGCTCTGCAGTGGTGTTTCTGGTGGCTTTGATCATTGGGAGGACACAGAATTCACATGCTGGCTGATTTAAACACTTGAAAACATATTCAATCACATGCATAAACTCATGCCAGTGCATGCTCTTCATCCAGCAGTGCTGTCAATAAAACTGCAGGCATGTTACTCATAGATCCTAACCAATCAGAGACTTTATCAGCTCTAATTTTCTGTTCATCACTCTAAATACACTGTAGAGTTAGTCTTTGTCATCCTCTCTTGACCATGTTTTTATCAACAGACCCATAATATTTCCAAAGCAACACACAGACGTGTCATGGCTGCAGAAAATGTGTACTTGTCCTTTAACCTCCGAATCCTGCACGGCGCACGTGCGCTCCCTCAGCTAATTAGTTTTTCCCTGATGTCTGATGTGACCTGATGTTGATGATGCCTGTGCTCAACACAGGCAGTATTACTCTTTATATTAGGAAAGGTGCTGGAGCCTGGACTGTATTTATGTGGAACACATCGTTTCCTGCTGGAGGACAAACCTTTAGCGGACCGGCTGTCATGTCGTCAACGGCGGCCATCAACTTTCTTCATCCCAGGTGAGTTTGCCGACAGGATAAAAGATATGAAGTTTATGTAGCTTTTAAAAACGAACTTGTTTTAAACCGTTTTGTACCGACACAGTTGCACTTGAGGGTGATAAAATGTGACTTTTTTTTTTGAGGTAACTGTCATATTATCATTTAAACCGCCTGTTCCTCCCAAAGTACGACACCAATGTTATTTTCCACCAGATGGCGCCAAAACTCATTAGGTCATTTGTTAACAGTGGAGCAGCTGAAATAAAAGCGGGACAGAGTAGAAGAAATGTTTTGGTAACGTTATTGGAACTGTAGTTATTAATAGTCATAGTTAGACATTTCACTTTATGACACTAAAGATATGACAGGGTAAAAAGACATTTATATCCGATTGACAAGAGCTGTGACACTGTTTACAGAAAAAAAAGTTCACCTCAAGGTGTATTTGTCTTTACAGCTTGAGCACTTGGTGTGGAAGTTAGTATGCACACAGTATGGACTTAACTCTTTTCAGTGCATGTGTCAACCTGTCCCTTTTCTTAATGACAAAGTATACCAAAAAAATACAAGGAACAGGAAGGAATGACGTCATTACACAAATACTTTGAATAAAGGAGTTTTTGCCACTTCTTCTTCATACACATGTATGTACACACATTTACCTTCTCAAAACTTAAAAAACATATTCAGATCAATCAGTCCGAGAAGGAAAAATTAGTCTTTCACAACAGGTAGACATGTGCATCCTGTGAATGCCTGCAAATAGTTATTATTACGTTTGCATGTGGTCACAAGCCAAAACGGTTTCGACAAAATATCCCCATTTCATTTTATATGCAACATATATGCAGTATATTACTTATTACTAATTATGATACATGTATGATTTTACAAGCAGTGTTTTTTGTCTTGTGTTGTTCCACTCCTCCACCGCTGGGGGGAGACATTAGCTACACACTGTCAAGCAGACCACAGTCGAGGTTTTGTCCGCCTTGTCACAACCCCTTCCCCTACCTGCTCTCCTTTACCTACCTGCTCTCCTTTCCCTACCTGCTCTCCTTTACCTACCTGCTCTCCTTTACCTACCTGCTCTCCTTTACCTACCTGCATTTTACAAATTCCACTGTGATCATACTTCAGACCTGATTTCTCAAGAGACATGTTCTAACAATAGTGAGAGTTTCCACGGAAAAGTCCCGTTGCACACGGAAGTGTTTTTGAACTGTGTGTACATTCACATGTTCGCTCTCTAAATAGGAACAACCTTACATAATCCCTTACTTTCCCCAGTAGTAGACACTAGCCACCCACGTCATGCCAAAACAGGACAGACATGACTCACGCTGAATCCAAAAACTTTATTTATAAAAACGAAGCTACATGAGAAAGTCACAGTTTGCAACAATTTAACAGGAAACTACATTAGACAAACATGTTTCATAGTAAAAATAAATGTTTTCCTATTCCCCACGATTAATTCAGCAAAGTCTGATTAGAAGCTTTATTTTTTATGATGACAATTTAAGTATAACCAATTTGCTCTTTGTTCAACACCAGTCTTAATCAGTCATTCTGGATTTACTGACTCGATTACATGAGATAATATTCATTTGACCATTTTTTTTATTAATTATTTCGCCTGGAGAATACATGCTGTATTTGTAGTCCTGCTTAAAGGCGCCATTTTTTTTAACTGGAAAATTACAAAAGTGGTAAAAATTCCAGTAACAAGTGGAAGTTTGTCAAATGGAACAATACCAACTAGCAAAACTCCTTTGTACACCATGTTCCGCTTTCTCTGAACGAGCAGTAATGTTGCTCTGACGTTAAGGCACAGGGAGTAATTATTCATTAGTCATTAGTCAGTATTCATAACAATGTAACTTGTCCCCCAGGATGCCATTTTATGACTTCCTCCATTCTGTGGTATACACTTTGCTGTTCCTTGCATCCACTGCCTTTTCTTAGTCATCCCATACAGCCCTCCACCCTCTTGTTCAGTTCCCTTCATACTTTTCATCTAATGGTCCCCCCCCCCCCCCCCCCCCTTTTACTCACACCCAGACCTTTCCTTTCCCACTACCATCGGCTCCATCTCGGCCCCCACAGCAGCCGGTGCCCAGGCCACGGTGCTGGGTGGCGGGCAGGTTCTTGTACACGGCACGGCTGTACGGGATGAAGCACAGGCCCAGCTGGAGGTGTCGTGCCAGGCGGCAGTATGCAGCCAACGCCAGGACCAGCAGAGGGGTGACCAAAAGGAAGCCCACCACCAGCAGAGCCACACAGCCTCCGTCAGTTAGCAGGTCTGAGCAGTACGGGGTCGTCCCATGAGGGCGGACCTGGGGAGACGAGAGGAGGACAGCAGTTCAGTTTTGTTGAGGTGAGTTTGATGCTCACCCTGTCTACAGTTTTTAAACCCTTCTTTGGCCAGAGGAATGCATTTTCAGGAATCAACACATTCACACACATTCACACCTGGACGTTGTTTAATGTAACTATAACCCCAGTTGTCCACTAAGCAGCTCCTCTGGAGCAACTCCTTGGCCTTGCTCAAGCCCACCTCCAGAGTAGTAATTGTAATAACAAGTACTACTCTTTCCCCAATCATCTTCCTGCCGTCAGAGTATCAAACTGGATTCTATCCAGTCACAGTCCTGTTTTGGGATGTGAATGTAGTATGGTCTTGTGTTTATTCATTCTGAGAGCAAAGGCCACAGGTCAGGGGGCAGCTGGTCCGGCAACTGAAAAGGCCTGTGTTGTCTAAGACTCTTCAGCAGTGTCCAGTAGATGATGATGTAACAATGATACAGCTGTGCTGTATGAGATGTCTTTGTAAAATATGCAGCAGTAATGCAGATTAGACACGGTATTTGTCCTGTACATCTAATGCCTGAGATATCCAAATGTCAGGCAGATGTTTTAGAATGGGCCTGGAGTTGCACCACAGATTGGGCAGCATTTGGTTTATTCAGTGTTAAAAGTTGTGTTTGAACACGTAGAACACCAGTTATGTCAAGTGCAGAAAAGAACAGATAAGGACAGCAGATGATGTGCTCCATGTGGTATGTGTGTACGAGGTGAAGACGGACACTCGTTGGTATAACACTCTCTCACACTCATACACACACATTAACTGAATCAATGAATGAATTTTTAATTTTGACAAAAATAACAAATCTCAGTAGAAACTACTGTGAAACCTTTGAACCTCTGACTCGCAGATTAGTAGACACTGTGTGTAAAAGTGCAGGGAGAGTGGGAGAGAAGGTAGGAGGGTCCAGGCTTGAGTGTGGGAGAGACAGCAGGCCTGAATCATCCTTATCATCCCATGAAGGATGAAGTGAACATTTGAGTGCATAAGGAAAGTGCAGGGAGGACAGAAGGTCTGCAGGGCTGAGGAGCCCAGGGGGAGAACAGTAATTATTGTGGTAGAGGGCATGGTGACAAGGTAATAGCTCCACTGGAAAGGTACATCATACATAACAAAGTTAACATTTTATCTGTAAAAAAATCACTTATCACCAAAAAGACACTTCAAGAAGGACAGAGTTGTTGTTTGGTTCATTGACCTTTTAGGGGATAATTGTATTATTTTAGTAGTTACATAATGAAAAGCAGTTCAGTAAAATCTGAAATTGAATTAAATTGAAAATATAGTGATGTGATCCTGATAAATGTAGTTGGCCGGAGAGAAATGCCAGCTAGAGATGGAAGGCAAACATTAAGTTGGGAGGCAAAGCGTGAGCAAGTGATAGGGATGATTTAAACTACAGTACATGGTTAAAAAAAAAAAAAAGTAAAGGGTAAAGGAGGGTCCAGTCAAGCTTTGAGGGTTGGAGCAGTAACAGATAAGACTCACAAGTATGCCCATGTTTGTTTTTACTCAGAGGCCTCCTGTATGGTTCCAGATCTAAGCTAGGTTGAAAGTAGAAATGGAGGGCTTGTTTTTGCTCATGTGAAATATTATGTTGGGTGTGTTTCTGGAAGACTTTTGCAAACAGAATACCCTCAAATATTTAAAAAATATACATAATGTTTCCCACCTGTCTTTTTCTACTTCTCACCCCTTTCTTTTTTCATGTCTCCCCCTCTCTCTATCCTCCCAGGTCCTGGTTAATCCCTCTCTAAGCTGCTGTCACATGAGGTCTAATTGTGAGAGAGCAGGAGAACAGAGAGAATCCTGGTCTCTCTGGTCATTAAGGAGGTCGTTGGCCCACAGAAATGCCATTGGTATGCATTAAAACTCTGTGAACCATGATGGCTTTTTGGCGTAGCCTAGGATAGTTCTTACTGACTAACAGATCAGCTCGACTGTTTTAGTTTGAGTCTTATCTTATATTTTCAGTTGTTCTCATCATATTCTGGGCATTTTCATATTTGTCTGTTCCCACGTGTCCTTTAATCCACAACTAGCTATGAGGCAGTCGTCAACTTTTGTGCTTTGACGTCTGGCTCCCTAGACTCCCGGCCCCTCTCCCCCTTCCAGTTCACCCATCTCCTCAACATCTGAGGAAACCTCAAACTTATCTGATTATAAAACCTCTCATCACTGATGGAGCCAAACCCAACCCTGAGCCCCAGGCATAATCATTTCAAACCTCTGGATCAAAGTTATGAGATTAGGTCTTCTGGATGTTTCATAAAAACATGGATGTAGCCATCTCCCTCCACTCATCTTTTGATTAGATGCAGCAAATGCAGCATTAGATGTGTAAACATTTAGTACTAAAATGCAAGCACAAATGTCTGTTGGACGTTGAGATCAAATGAGGGCATGGCGATATTCTCTGAGTAAATATTAGAGGTGAATTATGTGTATGATGGCTTAATACTTTAATAATTAAACTTTAAATTGTATCTGATTTCTGCACAGTAGTTGGCTCCAAATGTCTGTATGCTCGTGTTGAGTAAAGTAAGTCTGGAACTGGAAACTAGCGAACTAGCAAAACAAGTGAACAATCATGCTATGCTCTGAGTAATTAGCCAGTTAGGCTCTTAGAGTGTGACTGGTCACTGGCTATGCTCAAATGTAAATCAAAATCCTTCATCATGCTCACACTTCCTCATCCACCCTTTGCCCATGTCCCCTGGTCTTACTGTAGAGTGGCAGAGGAAGCCAAACACCACCATGACTATGGCTGGCGTCAGGATGGTCCCAAACACCAGTCCAGCGAGGCAGGCGTTGATCGTTGCAATAACCAGGTTCTGAGCCGTCACCAGCACCGAGCAGGCCCAGCAGTCCAGGGACCCCCGCAGCTCCAAAGGAGCATCACTGCCCCCACCGCCGCTCTCAGCTGCAGAATACGGAGGAGGTACGACCACACGTGAAGGTGTTTCTCTGCCCCCACCCACAGCGGTGGTGGAGGCCAGGGAGTTGGAGTGGTGAAGATGATGGTGGTTGATGTGGTGATGGTGGTGGTGAGGCGGCAGTTCTTCGGACAGGTCCAAGGCCTGGTGGTGGGCCCCCTTCTCTAAAGTACCAGTCATACTCATAGTGAACTGTGGGCAGAAAAATAAACTTAACAGTTTGAGGTGGAAACAGTAATGTGAGCAGAATCAGTGACTTGGAGAGAATTGTATGTGCTACTGCAGGTGTTTAGAAAATGTTGGTCATTAGTGTGTGTGGAGACTACATTTGTGGGAAACCCATCATAAAGGACTGGATGAGTCCCGGAGTCTGATTCGGTTCAAAAGTATTATGTAACTATGGCACCAAAGTCCACTCTTCAAAGCGGAGGTTTTATCTGTCAGGAAGCTACCGTTGTGTGATGCCGTCTGTGCGGTGATGATTATCAGAGAGCTGATTGGCCAGAAGGAAAAGGGCCCATAATTGCTATATGTGGTTTGTGTAGCAGAGAGATGAAGGTTAACTGGCATCAAAGTCTGTTTGTGTAAAAGTGGGTGTTGTCTGCACGTGTGTTTGTGTTTATATGTGTTGTCAAGCATGTGAGTTAAATAGAGATAGTATTAAAGACAGAAGTTCAGATGCAGTAGCTGTTGCACTTAACATAATATGATGCTGACATTGTGCCACCTCAGTACATTTACTGTACAGTTTATACATTAAAATCTTTGTTTTAACTGCAAAATGTCCTGCACAGCACTGTACACTTTGGCCAGAAATAATAGTGCTGCTTATCAACAAATGTTCGTTTTAAAGTAAAATGTTTATCAGATGTTTTTGCTCTCAAATAAGTTATCAGCCTGACAATTAGTAATGTCAAAGCATAGCATGTTTAATAGTTTCATATAAGAGGTGTTGGCGTCAACAGTCTTTCAAAGTTCATATTTTGAAGTTGTGAAACAAAGTCCTCCATGTAAGGTCTGCTGTGATCCAAGCTCCTTTAGTTTGCGTGTATTTGGCATTGGGACACATTGTATGCAGTACGCAGCTGTGTCTGGTTCAGGATATCCTCACCGCTCACAGGTCATGAGACTGTGATGCCCTAGCCAGACAGGGGACATGTCTGAGTAATAGGACCAGGTCAGCTGCCATAAAGCTAATGACATAATGTCAACCTGTCAGTCTTTCCTTTTTAGTCCCCCCAATAAGTACTTTTACATATGCAATCCTTACTACTAATTTGAAGATATTTTGCTTTAAGGAATCCTGTATGAATGCTTGTTATATTCCAATGGTGGTAAATCTCAGTAATTTGCTTGCTTAAGATGTTTACATGTGACAACAAGAGGCGCTGAGATGCCAGAATAAATTACTGAAGTTTTAGGGGCCAACAGGGGACTACACCTGTCTTAGTGGTTGTGGTGGGTGATATTTTAAAGCATTACTTGTGTAGGCAAAAGCTACTGCTGCTGAAACAGCTGAACGCCTTTGCCAATGTGGAGCCTAGCTCTCTCTATGTTCTCTGTCCTGTGGACGTTGCTCAGCTGGCCCAAGCAGAACCAATCCCCTCCAAGGGTCTAGTGAAACGGCTGCTTCATCCAGCCCTATGAGGGTTACTGTCTGTTAGATCAGCTAGCAACCCCATATAGTGTCTCTGCACAGAAACACTCTTAGCCTCGTTTTGGTATCTATAGGGCAAATGTTTACCTGAAACTGAAATTTAGTGGATATCAGTAAGAACACCTCCGATCCTGCTTCTGTTTCACATTGACGGAATATCAGAATTGACAGCGGAAGACATTATTTACGATTCTGGCTGCTTCAGCGTTGTTTATTTTCCACGTCTGTCTCCTATTGTTGTCTCAAGTGCTGTTTTAGGGTTGAAGGTCACGCAGGAAGGACTGGCAGGAAAGTGTATATGCATACAGGCATGTGTGAGGTGACTCATTGTGCCCCTTACTGAAAATACATTCAGGCACTCCACCCATTTTACTCACTGTTCTTAATATTGTTTGAGTATCATTTCTGTGAATAACAAGTCATGGCATTGTTTGTCCCAAATGAAGGATTTCTAAATCAGGAAATATTGTGCAATGAAGTTAAAGCAGCTGCCACATGGTTTCATGTTGGCACCTAGAACATCATCTTGATTGATTCTAAATCATAGATGCTTCGCTAGTTTTTATAGTGTCATCAAGGTTGGATGCTGCAGAGAGATTTTCTATTGTTCTATTATTCTATTGTCTGGAACAAAGCTGCTGAAGTAATTAATGCTATGTTTCTCAGGGCTCCTGTCTCTTTACATTGAACAACAGTAGTAGATACGTTCCTGTAACTCTCACTGTCACTGTAAGCAGGAGTATAAGGACACATCAGTGATGGAATCATAATAGGATTTAAGTGTGTCTGAGTGGTCCAGCTGCTCTTGTACTTACATTGTGCTGGGGAGCAAGGTGGACCTCTTGCTGTTCGCCCTCCAGATTGTTGCTGCTTTTCTCACTTCTTCTCAAAACCACTTTGGTCCAGTCAGTCTCTCCTCACAGAGCCCTTCTAGTTTTTCTCTATCCCTCCAATCCTGACCCGTTCTAGAAACAGGTTTGCACTTTCCCTCCCTGCGTGAAGTTGAAATAGCTTTTGGTGTGTTTTTGGAGGTTCCCTCCTAAAGCCTTATCTGTCTAGTGGTGGTATGTTGGCTTCCTGCAGCTCTGCTCTCCTGCTGTTTCTTCTCTCCACTATCCAGAGTTGTCAGTGGAGCTGATTATGTCCCAGAGTTTCTTTTTCTTTTCCACATGCAACATCAAATTCCTGTGCTGTTGTGATGAGGCAGGAACGCAGAGACGCTCTCTTCTCAGCTGCTGAAAACAACTCTACTCACTTTCTGTGGTCTTTGTCTTAAGTATGTCAAACTTTTATCTGTCCGCCCTCCTATTTACCCCCCACCCCCGACTGAATCCACAGCGCTGTCTCTCCTTCCCTCCCTCCTTCTGCTCGCCCTGCATCCATCCCACTCTCTCTCTCCACCCACCAGGCTTATCAGCCCCCCTTCCTTTCTCCAACATCTCCTCTCAGCACATGCATTCCACCTCTCATATCCAGGACATGTTACACCCCCCTTCACCCTGTCCCTGTTGCAGTGGGGGCTGGGTGTTGGGGGTCAGAGTGAGGCGGCTTGCCTGATAAGTTGAGGTTCAGGAGAGCAGAAAATGAGGGGGAAGGGTGGCACAGACAGACTTGTATGTTAAGAGTAGTAGTGAAGAGGTACCACAGAGCTGAACATATAAATTTTTATGTTTGGTTGTATGAGAGTCCAAAAGTGCTGCTGAAGTGTTTAACGCACTGGAACAGCGTTCATTTATACAGCAAACTTACCGTTGTTCAGTTCAGCTATGTAAGGAGGAGAGTTCAAGATGCCCTGTCTGACCAAATGAAAAAGCCTCACTTGGATTGTCTTCCTACAAACTTATCTATGAATGTTTTTTTTCTCTAATAAGGATTTATTATTTCAATATTTTCAATATCAGCTAAGTTGAGATTGTTGTATTCATGATGTTCAGGTTTAATTAGCATGAACAAAATCAGGATTGAAGCTTGTCTTTAGCCTCTTTCTCATAAGAGATGTTCATGGTATCTGTGAGCGCTGTGGTGCTCTGCTGCTTCATCCATTTGTCAGCAGCTAGAATAACAGGAAAATGGTGATAAGTGACACACTTAAACTTCACCATCTGTGTGAAACCTTATATGTTTGCTTTGGAAGAACAGCTCCCTCTTCCTGTTATATGCTGTAAAGTAATATGAATCATGTGCATCAGTGGGAGTACAGATCTGTAGTGTACATTTAGGTTTTGCTTGCTTGTATATTTATGAAATACTGAGGTTCAGCTTCCATTAATCTACTGAAAAATATATATTTAAAAAAGTTAACCAATGCTAGAGAATTGAAAAAGCTGAAACTAAAGCATGCTCTCAGAGTGAAGGAGAATTGGCCTTTTTCACAGAGGACAATTTGTTTTGTCACAGAAGGAAAAGCCCAGGAGTAGATGATCAAATGAATGATGGCTGAATTCCATTTAGCTGCTTTAGTTTCAGGGTGCTGGCCTTGTCTGTGCTTGGCTCATCGTTAATGTTAACAACACCTGTATGAAAAATACTAGGACAAGTCAAAATGTCTGCTGTGAAAAAGGCTCATCAGCCAGCGGATTTTGCAGGATGCCTAAACTAATAACCCACTGTAGGGATCTTTTAGCTTCTCTTGGCGGACATGTTCTCTAAACGCTTCGTCACCTTGCTGCTCTAAAAACATCCCATTGTTAGAATTAAGTTTCGAAGCTTAAGGTTTAGCTTTGTCAAGTCCTGTGGTTTTGGGTTGAAATTAATTAGTTGATTAAGACTAAACAAGATGATCCTGCTGAAAATGTTTGTAGTCTACACATTAATGAAGTGAGCAAACCACTGCATAACAAATTTCTGTCTGTGGAGCCTAAGAAATGTACTATTGTGTAAATTTTGAGGTTCAAATTTACGTTAATTCTAGCAGAGGATAAACCCTGGGTGAAGAAAGGTGAGCAGCAGAGGGTTTTGCCACAGTACCAT
Organism: Pempheris klunzingeri; assembly: GCF_042242105.1. Classification (NCBI taxonomy): domain Eukaryota; kingdom Metazoa; phylum Chordata; class Actinopteri; order Acropomatiformes; family Pempheridae; genus Pempheris; species Pempheris klunzingeri. The sequence goes on from NC_092034.1 coordinate 12,798,027, forward strand.
GATATAAAGATATGAAATGCTGTGAAGCCAAGCAAGAGACGTCACTCTGCACTGTTTACAATGGATGATAAAATGTTTGCACTATCAGGAGATGTGATGTAGACAGAAGCTTGAATTCTCTGGAATGAAGGATTAGAAAAGGAGGATAAAGTAAGAAGAACAAAGATATCAAGGAAGGCAGTAATCAGTTAAATGATAAGAAAAGATCAGAGCAGAAGCTAGTTAATTAGTCTTGTCTGATCCTGATTTTCTGCCCTTTTCCCTCTGCTTTGAGCCTGCAGTGTTTGTTTACTTCCAGCCCGTCTTTGGTTCCCATGCAGATCCGGTGAATGTAGAAGATACAGGTCTAAAATGCCGGTATTCTGCAGCGCGATGGTGTATATGGACTTGTCTTTCATGAGATGATCGTTATCATTGTTGTTCAGTGCAGCCTCTGATTTGGTGTTGCTGTTATGTCACTACTGTCAGAGTTCACATAAGCTCTCCTTTGGGGAACCTGTCATCGCAGATGAAATAGTTACCACATAATCTTTCCCCTCATGCTCAACAAGAGCAGCATAAACAAACTTCAAAGTTTTGTCCATCATGATTACACCATGTAGTGGTGATTGGACTGCTGAAGTATTTTGTCTTTGTGGAGGGAAGAGCGTTCATCCTGTGATCCTCATCACCTGACTGGACAGATGGATGGACGGACGTGGTCTTCCTGTGCGGTTGAGGCAGGATTTCCTGCAGTGTGTCCAGTAAAGCTGTGTCCCTTTGCCGGCGCTGCGGCCTCTGACCTGACCTGAAGACTCTGTGACCTGCCAGCACTGTCTCACTTTGTCAGGCAACACTGAACTTCATACAGTCAGGCTCAGATGCAGCTTTCAAGGCAGCCTCTGATGAAGCCCACAGTATTTTAGACATTTCGGATTATGGCATTTGGCTTCAGACCAGTCAAGTACTTTGTTTTGACAGACATTGAATGTCACTAAATATAAATACTGACGAGCTACGTTTATATCTAAAGCCACAGAAATCATTTGTTTAATAAATGTGAAATAATTCGCTTTTCACTGGAACTTTTAAGACAATGGAGATGCTATCTTAGAGTTTTAAACAATAGTCTGTGTCATTATGACTGCATGGCTTTCTCTGATGTGCCGCTTCTTGACAAATGAGCAGCTTTCATTCAGCTGTTGTGTGGTCACGTGTCAAACTTTGCTGTAAGAGCAACAATCTACAGCGTTGAGGCTTCTTGTAACTTTCTACTAATGATTGTAACCATCTCTATTTTTTACATCCCTCCAGGCGCAGAATGTAGAGGAACTATGCACCTATGACCTAAGTTTCTTTCTCTCTTTTCTGGACGTGATAGATTTTGCAACATGGCAAAAGCAAAATAAGGAGGAGGTTGTGTTGGGCAACATAGTTTATACAGTGAGATGGAGCAGTGTGTTTTTCTTGTGTGTTTAAAGTTTAAAAGTGTTGTTTGACTCCCTATTGAATCATTGAGGAAACTGAGGTCTGGCCAGTGTGTTACTGTTCCCTGCCGTTTCCTGCTCTATCTGTGAAGGTTTGCTGCAAGCAGTCTCCTTCCTTACTGGATTCTGATGTCTAAATGGAAACTTTTTCTGTCGACTTCGGCCTTATTTTTTTTCACACGCATATCTAACAATAGCAAGCTCAAGCTGAGGACGTGAGTGACAAAGCTGTGCCAAACATTTGTCACAGCTGACGGATATGACTTGTTATTGTAGGAGTGGAGTGTAAATGGATTTAAGGCAAGCTGTGACACATTTGATGGTAGTGAGTTGGCTACCAAAGGTGGGATATGGAGTGAAAAGAATGAGTCCTTTAGGAACAAATGGAGCAAACGCAGGAGTTGAAAAGTTGAAGTTGTATGGAGCCTATTTCAGTCCCACTGACATACAGAGCCATTGATTGCTGATAGAAATTTAACTAGCAGATTTTGCTAAACTGTTTATAACGTGGTAAACGGTCCTCTTACATTGTTTCATTGGTGTCTCATTTGCAACACTTGACTCTAGAGGTGCATCTTAATTATTCATGTGCTATTGGCAGACTGTGGTGACATCAGTTGAAAAAGAAACAGGCAGATCCTACTCACTTATGGATTTATCAAAAAGCGTTTATTATTAATAGTCATAGTAATGTCACACAAATTCACAAGTGTTTAAGACATGTCTGGCTCAGTTTGGTGTGTGTGTCTGCAAGTATGTCTGTGTGAATTCTCTAAACAGTGCAGTTATAAATAAATGACCACAAAGAGAAGGAAAGGGGTAAGGTAATATTGCAACAGGAAAAATAGAATTCTCATTTTAAGAAGACAAACAGAAAAAAGGTTGTTCAAAGAGAACATTTAGCACCATCTATCCCGTTATCATATTCAACAGATAATATCATAAAATCATTAAAATCTTGTCTAAAAGCCCCCTACATAATTAAAAAAAATTCCATTTCTCAAAACACTTTGGAAAAAGTAGTTTTGTTTTTTCCTTAATGAGCATACAAACACAGCATTCCATTAGTCATCTTCTCTACGTGAGCAGTGTGCCTATCGTCTACAGGAAAGGTGGCGTTATATTCAAGATAAAGATATCATTTAATATATATCAGGGGAAAAAGGCAGGAGTTGTGAGAGGCAAGCACCAGAGAAACAGCAGCCTCCACTCCCATGGACACACAACCCCCACATTTCAGTTCTTACAGAGCAATCGGTCACTATAAAAAATAAAGAAAAAAAATCGCAAACTTGTACAACCCTACTAAAAAAGGGAGAACATTGATATCCAATAAATAGAAGAAACATTTTAAATTAAAAGTACAATGCCAAAAAAAAATCCAGGAAATACTAAGTCTGCATATTGGAACAAAACAATCAGAGGTACAACACACAAACACCAGATGACAATGATTTTTTTTCCTTTGTTTTTTTTAAAGAGTTCATACAGAGATGAAAGAAATGAACAAAAGGACCTGATGAGTGTCAACTGAATATTAATCTCCAAATGAAATAGTATAATTCATACAAACAAGATTTACAACACATACAAGAATCTGAAAGACAAAATGAAATCCCCCCCAAAACAACCAAAGTTATTAAAACCCGTATGTTTTGAAGCATTCCAAACATTTGTATTTTTTTAAAATTCTTAATGCTTTAGAAAAATGTTCATATCTCTATTATTAGTATTTTTCATTTTCTCTTTTCTAAATACAAGGCCAATGTGGTATATATCTAGGCTGATCTAGTTTAGAAAAAACAAAAACAATAAATTATTTTAAAAAAGACAGCACCCCACAAAAACTGCAGACAGCATGTACAAATTTCAGTACTTGAGACAACAGAAAAAAGTTCTCTTGACAGAAACACACCATTGAAGCCATCAACTCTCCTCTACAGTTTGTTCAGTGGCAGCACCAACTGCCCCCTGGTTCTCAACTTCACTGTTGCCAGGGTTTCTGGCTGAAAGCACCATCTGAGAGTAAACTGGTATGTCATTGGCGGCTTGGTATTTCTTTTTGTAAACAGTAATGATGAGTAAACGTATTCAACTGGCTGGTCGGCAAGTATTAGCAGTAGTAGTAGCAAAAATGATCTTAAATAATGAAAGGGCAAGTTGAAAACCAAAGTGAAACTGTGTCTTTTGTCCTGGCTTGCAGGAGTTTTGGTTATGGCTGAGGAGACGCAGCAAGGGAGCTCTGTCACCGGGAGGAGGTCGACTGGTGAGACAAAAACAGACAATCAGAGATGTAGTTGGCTTGGGGAAAAAAAAAAGTTTCATTGTCAGTTTTTTCTATTTCAGGACAGGAAGGATCCAAATTCTGGAAGATAAATACATGAAACAGAGGTACGTGTGTGTGCTCACCAGGCTGAAGGAGTCATATGCGCTCATGAGCTCCTCTATGCGGTACTGCTCCAGCACCACTACGTTGGTCAGGTTGGGGCTACGCTGACGTGCACAGTCCTCACAGTGAACCACATACGTCTTCCTGCTGTTGCTCTCACTTGTCACAAACAACAAATTGAACACCTCCACCTGTAACATTCAACATAAATCATTAAGACATGCTTTTGACTACAGATAATTACCACGTATGTGTGGTTTTACTATCAGTCAGTCATTGCCTGTTCTTAAGAAGGACCCAGCTTCATGATGAAAAAGAATGAGCTAAATATATGCCCATGTTTGGTACTAGACTGATTGGCCTTTTGCAACTACCGCAAGAAAATTAGTTTAATATGTACACTGAACTAGAGCAACCTTGAATCTTACCTGGGTGGTGGTGTTGGATTGCATTACACTATACAGAGGTGTTGCTATTATTTTGTCCACCCTTTTATATCAAAGAGTAAACACCACAAACCACAGCCTCCAAAATGACAGTTAAATTTAATTGACTCATTCAGCAAAGTCAGAACTTTGTGACCTTGATGAAGGTTGGATCTTTGCACCGTTGGTATATTAAACTGCATTATTTTAGCGAGGGAAACCTAAGGAACGGGCTTGTGAATGTTTGGAACACAGTGAGGAAGCTGATTGTGCTGCAGGAATGGTTAGACTTCATGGACATATGTGAGAACATATTTTAACTACTGATGTCCTCTGAGGCACAAGCTTTTTCACAGCCATCTTTCAAGCCTACACGCAGTGAACTTGTTGACCGTCAACACATGTTTATTTTAGGCGCACCCACTAAAGTGGCAACTGAGTTTATGTATGCGAGTTTCATGGTTAGAGTGACAGCTACTCACATCACACTCGTTGCAGTAGTACGCCGGCTCGTCCTTGACCCGACTCTGGTAGGAAATCTTCTTGCCTTCAGCCACCAGTTGGTCCCGCAGGACCTGGATGTGCTTCATGGACTGTAGCAAGCAGTGTCTAGCAGAAAGGTAAGGTGACCATCAATACAATGTTAACACCAAATGTTTAAACTATATACCATTTCTCTGTATGTAGCCTTACAAATGCAATCTAACAGAAGAGCCCTGCAATAAAATACTACTTATTATCCTATTATGTTCATATGTGGAGGCTGAAGTGCTGTTTTTTCGATATACAGTAAATATACTTTCAGTAGAATGCACTACAATTCGCACCAAACACACTACAGTAGAAAAAGAATGTAACTAAAAATTAACTGTTAGTTTCAGCCAGGTGTAACTGATGAAAATGGCAGTCAAGTGCAGTTTGTCTGTGCTCACTTAATCATTTTGTAGGTGTCTTGGTCGGTGACCTTAACAGTGCGGGCCACGTTCCAGGACACGTGAATCATGGGGACGATGGATTTGACCTTCTTTACTTCATTCCACTCAAACCGCTCCAGGGCCAGCTGGTACTGGTAAGCTGCAGACACACATGAAACAAATATGTAACTAACACTGGCTTACAAAATATTATTACTGTTGCATTTGTTACATTTTTAAAGCACTCTTTACCATTGAGAGGCCCCACGTTCCAGGCAATGTTGTTGCACCAGCCAACAGCCTGGACCCAGTGAACAGTTCCAGCATTGATCCACACCAAGTCTCCGGGCCTCTGGATGAAACGGTACACAGGGATGTTGGCGTTGTAGAGGTCCTCCAACACTGGCCACCAGGACCCTGTCAGGTAGTCCACTCCGTGCCTGAGGACAGAGGAGGAAAACTGCATTAGAAATGTGTGGGGCTTAGCAATTTAAATAAATCATTGCACTCCTACTAGCATTTAATATTGGTATAATGGCAATTATACATGTGTAAAAACATACAGTGATGTCAGCTTGCATTCTCGGATCAGTTTACTCACTTTTCACAGAAGTCACTGATGGCTTGCCAATAGTTCTCATGGACAGAGAACCACTCGCAGTCTCCAGGGCCAATGTTGATGTTCACTGAGCAAAAGTTATTGTTCTCCTGATGACCTGTTGAATAGAAGACATGCACAATTGTTGTTTTATTTAGAGTTCAACAGATCTTCATCCAAATAGTAACTTGTCTTTCATATTATTGTTCTACTAACAGTAAAGGAGTGTCTGTGTCCTTTACCTGGGGTTCGGCTCCCTGGAACCTTCATGTAGAGCTGGACAGTGTTCATGCCTAGAATGGTGTGTCCAACGTGGCTCAGCATGTTCCCACTGGATGCTACACGCATAAATGCAGGCAGCTTCTGCAACTCCTGAAGCTGGGGCTTCCACCTGGGCAGAGACAGCAGGGTAGTAATATATGAGGCTGGCTGCAGTGATAATGTGTAAAGAGATGGGAGTAAAGGGGAGCCTTTTCTATTATCATGCTGCAGATTTGACCACTAGATGGCAATATAAGTTGTGGAAAAACTTAAAGTGGCTTTCAAGTATTAGGTTTCATAATTGAGAAGGTATTTGGCTGCAGAGTTCTGAGTATGATACGTTGAAGTTGCTCACCTCTTAGGATCTGAAAGGTCAATGTTGGTACCAAATTTAATTATCTTCCCCACTGGTTTCTGCTCATTACTGAGGAATGTGAGAACAACAAAGCATTAATACAAATTGCAAAGCACTTCAGTGTTTTCAGAAATGTTTTGCTCTTTTAACACTATTCTTACCTGCTTTCTTTAGAGCTGTCTTTGCTTGGAGTATCAGAACTGTTGGAGGGCTTCCTCTCCTCGTCCTCGTCGTCCTCCTCATCACTGCCTTTCTCCTCCTGCAGACAAAAATCACAACTTGTTTATCTGCTGGATTGCAGCGACATGGACGTCCTGACACTGACGTATTAAACTGAGACATACAGTGTGTGAGAACATATTAACCTGCAGACTCTCTTGGAAGCTGGAGGCCTGGTACTGCGCATACTTGGCGATGGTGGTATGGGAGCGGCTGCTCTCACAGGGCCATGTCTGACCCGTCCCAGTGGCATCCCAGTTCTCATCAGCAGGCTGCTGCACCTGAGTCCTAACCTCCACTGCCTGCTCTGCATTGGCTTCTACCAGTGACTTGGTAGAAAACAGTCCCAGGTCTAAAGACAATGAGGGGGGGGCATTAATAAATGCATGATTATAGCTTCTGCAGAGCTAGAGTGTGGTGGAACAGGGAAATGTGAAACATTCAGGACAGTGGTTCCCCTGGACCAGGTTTGACAAGCATCTAACCCCTAAAATACTTGCATCATCACTGTGCTGTAGTCTAAACTAGGGTTTTAAGTTCACAATTTATTTTATCCAGAAGTATTGGAAGAGCATACCACTAAATCTTCATGTGAATACTTGTAATGTGAAACAGTAAGTGTAAACTTACTGAGTCGTAGAGATCCAGCCAGGCCTCTGATGACAGTAACAGGATTCTTGGGGTCTGTACAGAACTGCAGTAGCACAGGTGAGAAGGCATCCCTCTTACTCTCCAACTGCAGAGATGAAAAAGCCTGTTAGTTGTGTTTCAACTCGTCAACTCTTCATGGACAATGACTCTCCGCAGGAGGGGCATATTCTAGCTACACATTAGGCCAACTTTGTGCTTTTGTGTGCATTTTCAGATTAAACATTTAAGTTTGTTGATGTGTGATTATACTTGTGGCTGTTTGCTTTAATTCCTACCATGTATAATAACATAAAATGTTCCCATACATATCAAATGTAGTGTGACATAGTGACGTACATAGATGCTGGGTGTAGGGGGGTTCAGCTTCTCCCTTGGAATGGGTTCCTCTGTGGTCATGATGGGCTTGACAGAGAATGCGGGGAGCAAGAAAGATTCTCTGAACTTCCCTTTCACTCTGGCCGACCTACAACAGAAAAAAAGACATGATTTGATGCAACATGACAGTACAAAACAGAGGTTTCTCTTAGTGTATTGACAAACTCTGCCTGGAGTGATTTTTTTTTTTTTTGACTTTGCTCAACACATACACACTACTCATTCTAATGACCACAATTAGAACTACAATTCTGATTGCTTCCACGTTGATTATAGCAATATTTGACATGTATAAAAATGTGCCAATTTTATGATGAAAGAATGCAAAAAAAGGCCTTGTGAAATTTCATATGATATTCTTCCTCCACAGTGCACTTACTTGCACGACCTGATGATTTCACTGGCAGTGTTCTTGATGCTGATTTCTTCCAGTGGGATCCTCTTTTCCTCCACCTCAGAGGCAATGAATGTCTCCCTGTCCCCGCTCTCCACTTTGATGAGGCGAATCTTCAGCTCCTTGGGTGGCCCATCTGACAGCGCCTTCAGTTTTAAGAAGTCAGTTGAACCTAACGACGAGCCGGATTCAGAGCCTGTTTTGTGCTCAGAGGCTCTGTCTGCAGAGCTCCGTGACGTCCATTCTGCATGCTCTCCTTCACTGGTGGAGGTGGCACCTGATGCATCCTTCCGTTTTTTTTTATCTGCGTCATAATGCCCCCGATTCTTGTCAAACCCCTCCTTGCTCTGGAGGTTGAGGTCACCAAGAATTGTGCGATCCTTCTTCTCCTTATGGCTTTTGCCATCCTTGTGCCGCTTGTGGCTGGAGCTGGAATGAGTAGAAGATGAAGAGGAAGAAAAAGCCATTTCCTCATTCTTTTCTCTGTGCTTCTTCTTTTCTTTCCTGTCTTCATGCTTCCTGCTGCTACTGTGGCTGTGACCGTGCTTCCTCTTCTTCTCTTTCTCCCGCTCTCTGTCCTTGCTTCTATCTTTCTCTCTGTGTTCTTTGACTTTCTCATGTTTGTGTCTGTCCTCAACTTTGCTGTGGCCATCGGGTTTATCAGGTGAGTTCTTGTTAAGAAGAGACTGTCGCCTAAGCATGACTTCACAGCTCTTGCCCAACTCTGCCAGGGAAGACTCAGAGATGGTTGTCAGCAGTGGCTCCTCCTTGATCACCTTGGGATTCATGGGAGGAATACCCAACTTTTTGCTAGAGTTCATTCTTTCCTCTATTTTTTCCCCATCATCTCTCCAGACATCAGCATCCTCTATTTTCAGTTTCTTGTCCTCTAGCGGAGGAGGAGAGGACTTCAGAGGTGGGATAGCTGGACTGAATGGTGGATTGGTTGAATCTGATGTGGGAGAATAGCCTTGCTGCTGGCGGCAGATATCGGGACCCAGTGACAGTGAGGAAGAATATTTGACCCCAACCAGTGCTGATGGAGGAGGTCTCCCAAAAGGCCCACCACGGTAAGCATACTTCTGGCTCTCTAGGACTGTTGCTAAAGACTTGAACATGCTGTTTACACCTGTTTGGTGGAGGTGGGGTCTTTGAGGTGGTGGAGAACAAGATGGGGTCTCAGACTCTTCTTCATCCTCCTCCTCATCAGCCTCACTTTTAGTCTGCTCGGGGAGGCCATATAGTTTAGCCAGGTCACTGTGGCGGTAATTGGTGTTGCCTATTCCCAAAACCATGTCCATTGACTGTTTAGGGTTAAGGGGGACATTGGAAGAAGATTTAAGGTAGTCTTCATCCTCCTCATTGAGGGATGATGTTCGGCTGCAAGGGGATGCCAGAGAGCCTTGGCGGCTGAGCACAGGAGGGCTAGCATGAGGATTGGATCCAAAGTCCTCCTGGTTGGGCTGATGCTTTGTTGCTGGAATGAGGTCTGGGGCACACAGGTAGCTCTTGATGGGCTGGACACTTGGAGAAAAGTTGTCAAGAAGACCAGTGGACCCAGTCTTTTCACTGTTATACATCTCCTCTTCCTTTTTGATGGATTCATCAAGCATGGCCATTATGTTAGCCAGACCATCAGGGAGCAGTGTGGACAACTCAGAAGGCTCTTCCTCAAACTGAGCGTCAGAGTCACAGATGCTGGCCTTTTCCAAACCACTTCCTGTCACCTGCTTGTTGAGGATTCCCCTCATGGAGCTGGAGGATAAAGGTGGTGGTGGAAGATTTTCTCTGGGAAAAGCCTGATACAGTTTAGGGGGCTCTCTAAGTGCCAGGGTAGGAAGAGAATGTTGGCTGCCGTCTCTCTCCCTGGCTGAGTCTTTGGATTGGTTGGGTGCTGCTTGCATTGCTGGGGGCTTGTTGGGGTATACAGACTGGTTCATCCTTGAGGTATTGTGTGTTGATGAGGGACTGAAAGTCGTTCCGCCATTGTTGCTCCACATCTCCCTCTGCCTCTGCTTTTCTCTGGCATATTCAGTCTGCGGTGTAAGAGGGGGCGGCCGCAGCCTTTCTACAGGAGTAGTGGTGGAGGGTGTCTGTCCCGGAGGACAGGGGGGTATGCCACCACGGCTCAGCCAGGGATAGGAGGGTGAAGCTTGGGCATTGGGGGGCGATAGACCTGAAGGAGGTGCAGAAGCAGAAGAGAGGCGAGGTGGTGGGGGTGTTGGAGAAGTGTTGCCGGAGAGTAGTCTCTCCAGATTTTCGATAGCAGTCTGCTCTTTGCCTTTAGCACTGCATACTTCCTCCTCCCTTTTCCGCTCCACCCTCTTTCTTTGCTCCCCTTTCCTCTCCAACTCTCTTTGTTTTTTCTTTTCTTCTTCCAGACTCTCCAGTTCTCTCTTCTTCCTCTCCTGCTCCTGCCTGTCTGCCTCTCTTTTCTTCCTCTCCTGTTCCTGCCTCTCTGCTTCTCTCTTCTTCCTCTCCTCCTCTTGCCTGTCCCACTCTCTCCTCTTCCTTTCTCGCTCCTTCTTCTCCAATTCTCTCTTTTTCCTCTCCTCTTCCTGCCTCTCCCATTCTCTCCTTTTCCTCTCCTCCTCCAGCTTCTCCACTTCTCTCCGCTTCCTGTCCTCTTCTTGCCTCCTCTTTCTCTCCTGCTCCAGCCTCTCCCATTCTCTCTTTCTCCTTTCCTCCTCCTGTCTGTCGAGTTCTCTCTTTTTCCTCTCCTCTTCCTTTTCCAGCTCTCTCCTCTTCCTTTCCTCATCCCGCTTTTGTCTCATATCCCATTCTTTGTTCTGCCTCTCCTGTTCTCTCATTTTTCTTTCTTGCTCCTCTCTGTCCTTCTTCCTCCTTTCTTCAGCCTGCATGTGACCCTCTAGCTCTGCATCAAGCTTGTCTAGAGCCTCTTCGATGGACTGAGGAACAGCGGTGGGAGCTGGTGGACGAATCTGGGGCTGAGAGTACGCCTTTGTTGAAGCGGAGTCTGACTGATGACCCAGTCTGGAGGAGAGGGCTGGATTGGATGGCTGAGGGGCAGAGGTGACAGTGGAGAGAGGGGCTGAGCAGTATGTGGTAAGAGCGCTAGGTCGATGATTTGCAACTCTGCTTGTAATCACACTGTCTCCTGCTCTCTGGTGCCCTGAGGAGAACAAAGATGATGATGAGGAAAATGTAGGAGGTTGCTCCAGTTCAGCCTGAGCATAGTATGACGTCTTTCCCTTGACGGGCTGGGACTTGGTGGGTCCCCGTTGCTGTGTGGTTGGCCGCCCCTGCTGCTGAGGCTGGTTGGCAGTGGCAGTTTGGCCTCTCTGACATCCTGGCTTCAGCAGAGCATCCAGCTGAGAGGCGGGGCTAGTGACGCTGCTGGTGGAGGTTTGTAGTACTGGCTCCATTCCTCTCTGCCAACTGGTATTACTGCTGCTATTGTTCACAGGGCACCCAGCAGGGAGTGATGTGGACAATGTGGAGACACCTTCACCTCCAGAGCTGCTAACGTTTCTATAGCTGCTGATGGAGCAGGACGTCTGGGATATGGGATGATTGGGGGTGATGACAGGTGTTCGAGTGGAGTTGGTTGGGGGCAGAGGAGGACTGACATGATGGTGATGCTGGGAGGGACCTGGGACCCGACTCTCCACGACCTGATTGTGGCTCTGCCGGCGCTGAGGTAGCAGCCCTGGAGGCCTGTAGATGCCTGACTCCTGAGGAGACACATACATAACTTTTATTTTAATCATCATCACAATCTATGCAACTGCAGCTGGGTTAACAGTTGAACTGAAAGTCTTATTTCAGACTGCTGCATTACATGAAATGACCTCAACACTCTTAAGTGCAGGAGATCAAACAGGTATGAAGCTACTGCAAGAATGACTTGTACTCACTAGAGAGTGACTGCTGGGCCTGCTCTGGTATCTCCAGGTGTCATGGGGCCCACTTTGCTGTTGCTGAGGTACTGAGGTGCTGCTGGCAGGAGGAGGTGGTGGAGGAGGAGGAGGGAGGCCCCGATGCCCCAGCCCTGGGTGAGGCTGGAAGTGGCTGTAAGGCACACTGCTGCTGCTGTTGCTGGTTGCAGGGTTTGCTGGTGATGACTGGGCATGTAGGTGTTGATCTCTGTCTCCCCTGGTTTGCGTAGATGCCGTGTGAGAGGTAGCTTGGCTGCCACCTTGGCCCCCAATGAGAGGGCCTCTCTGGCTGTGAGAACCACGAGGCTCCATGGCCTGGCAGGGTGGGGGTAGCCCTAGTTTGGAGCTGGGGTAGGAGGAGTGAGGGGACTGCTGGCTAACAGCCTGAGGTTGGAATGCATCTTTCTGGAGCCGAGGAGCACATCCCTGGTTGTAGCTTCCCGGTGAGGAGTTTGGTAGAGGGGAGACGTTTGAAGGGGTAGAAGAGGCAGGAGAGGACTTTTGCGTGTAGCTGCCCATTCCTTGTTTGTTGGTTTCCTGTTCAACAATGTAGGACAAGCAAGAGAGGAGATTAAATTATTTACAGCACAGTCAATAATACTTGGACAGGTTCAGACAGCTAATACAATCAAGTCATCTTTATGGCACCATTCAATCCAATAAAAGTTTTCCCATTGACTGCAGTCAATGGCAAAATATTAACCACTGGTACCACATATATTCTTACTGTTCGGACCTGGAACACCTGTGATGGTGCGTTCTTGCGGTCAGAAGTCTGGAGCTGCCAGGGTGTGTTGTTCTTGTGAAGAGGGTTCCAGAAAGCGGGTTTTGGAGGGGGGTGGTGGACCGAAGACTGTTGCTGAGATAACAAAGACTGGCCAGGGCCTGGGAAACGCTGCAGCCCAGGATGGGATACCTGCACAGGAAGTGGAACATTACAATATTTACCACTCAAAGATCTGACCAACAAGAAAGACGAAATATCTAGGACTGAGGTCAGCCGACTATTTGTTTGTTCCTATCTGATACCTGATCTGAACTCTTTTTCCTCTTGCTGGGGCTAGGACAGTCCTCGGCAGCCGGGCGGGAGGACGGGTGCAATGATGGCGGAGGAGTGTGCTGGATAACAGAGTGCTCTCCCAATGGAGGACCGGGCCTCTTCAGCTGACCCCCAAGCATCTTCCCTGGGTAGCCCCTCTGCTGTGAACAGAAAAATTACAGGATCGGTGCTGTAGCAGATGAATACAACCAGTTCAAATATTTGCTGAAAAACTCGGCCAGTGGCTTTGAAAGGAATGTGGCTTTCATCTGTATGGTTGCAGCAGAAATGGCAGCCACAACAGGGACTTGTTCTGTGTCTATATGGATGATGAAACATGATCACAGCCAATTAAAAGGCATCCTACCTGGTGCACCTGAGCCCACATCTCGTCTCCCAGCAGTGGTGGAGCCCGGGGAACATGCTGCTCCTGAGGACCCCCAAACTAAAGCAGACAGCAAAGACAACACAGAAACTGTGAGTGAAAAGAGTCATATATTTCATATATGACAAACTGTTAAACTATGGTGAACCTGCCACAACCTCAGTTGCATTTTACTCACCTTCAGCAGTTGATTTGGTCTGCAGGGGGGATGATGCGGGTTGGGGGGAGGCCCACCGCTGCCTGCATAGCCTCCATTATGGAGACGAAGTGAGTGCTCATTGGGCAGGGGCACGATAGGATGTCCTTGAGGAGGGAGGTGGGATTCATAAAGCTGACCAAGTTGCTCCCACGCTCTGTGAGGAGGTGGAGGATGAAGGTGATGAGGAGGCGGCCTTGGCTGTTCCCTCTGCAGACCTGGTAACATTGGCTGTGGCAGCTCAAGCTTCTCAACTCCTCGCATGGGCCTGGACAGCCAAAAAGACACAGAGGTTAAACAATACAAGAAACAAACTAAAGATATAGATAACAATACAAGCTTGCTTCATCATGTCTATTTCTGTCAATTAATTACCCTCTGCTTTCTAAATGTAGTTTTATGATGATTTTGTGCATGACTTACCCATTACTAAAGAATTTACTGGGATGGTTCAGTCCGCCCATAGGACCAGGAGGTAGATGGGGAAGAAGCTGGTGCTGGTTCATTCCAGGTGCACACCTGTGAGAAATAGAGACAGAACACACACCTCAGTCAGATCATTTTCCTTAGCAGTTTTAACACCAAGGTTGGAAAATACATTGGAGCTTTTACTTCAGCTCTGCTATAAAAACCCAAAACTTCAAAGCTCTAATTACAGGCTAACCTTAGTTTAAGTTAACAATAGAGGTAAATGTTTGTGTGCATGTGTTGCCATGGCTACAGACCTGGCAGGTGGCTGCCAGGCGCGGCTGCCCACGGGAGCCCATGGTCCCCGGTTGAGTCCATCCAGAGGGAAGGAATCCCGTGTGCCACGCCCGCCAAACTGCTCTACTGCGTGATGCATCCAGCCTGTGGACGTTAGGAATACCGCCATGCAGTTTACTTACATTCAAAAAAACCCAAGTGGACAAAGGGCATAGTGAAAAGTTACATACTAATGTATTTGATTTAAAAATGTGATATTTAATGAAGAGCTTCAGGTGATTATCTTTGCATATAGAAAATGCTATTGATATAACGTACTGTGATCTTTTTAATATGATGGTATCCATGGTGGATTTGTGTTCAAATGGCAGACTTATGATTATGCACCAAACACCAGGGTTTGACAGATTGCCTTAAAAATCTGTTGCACTATAATTACTAGTTAGCCCATCAAAATTCTAGACTATAGCTTAGGGATTCTGATTAAAAAATGCAATGACTTGTAAAATGTCTTATTTCCCCTCTTAGATAAATATAGATTCATTTGAAATGCATTGATTTAATTTCATGTACTGCCACATTTCTATAAACTTAATGGTACTGACTTACGCCAAGGTAATATCACAGCAATATGCACTGTACAGTTACATACAGTTAGAGCACAATGTCACTCATTAAATGTCATTGAAGTGAATAAGAGCTTGTACTCACCAGACTAGCTGTGTCCGTCAAGCCCTCCACTGCAGCACAGAGAGGGCCTCACTCCAACACTGAGAATATCTGTACCGTCAGACTCCTCTGGCTTTAGCACCAAAAACCCAAAAGCCTATTGGCTGCAGAGCGAGAGAGGGACAGAAAGAGACAGACAGAAGAACAGGAGAGCCACTATATGAACAAGTGTGACAGAGACACACTGAAAAGTCAATCAATGCCAGTGGGCTGTCTATTATATAGGCTAGATGGTGTATGTGTGCGAGTTGGAGAGCTTGCCAGCAGAGAGCGGAGGGTGTAAACAGAATATAGGGCAGGGGAGAGCTCACTGTGACTGCAGAGGCGATCTGAATTAAACCCTTGATTTCCATCTAATTCTCACCCTTGAAATATCCTCTGTTCATGCTCTATTTAGGACAACCCCTCAAAGCAACATTAGCATAACTTGAATTAACTTCATGTCTCAAATCATGGTGGATGTCTTTGTCTGTGGCTGCCAGCCATGAGTCAGTCAGCCTGTAGGAGGCGCCAGTCAACCAGGCGGTACAGAATTGGATGATTACTGAGGCCCATATGGCTCAGTGGGGAGCTCACCTATGAGGACAGACCTGGGGTTGCTGTAATCCTTACCATGGGCCTCCTGATAACAAGAGACAGAGGGAAAGACTGAGAGTGAGAGGCCTTGGTAACATGCCAAGTGTGTGTGAGTGTGAGAGAGTGTGTGGTGTTGGAGGCAATGCCAAGTGTGGAAGCTGCATGGCCGTGTCAGGCTTGCGCTGATTTAGTGCATGTGAGAGAATAGTGTGCTCCCCTAAGTGAATGATTGTGTGTGTGTGCTGGAGTGCTCTGAGGGGTGTGTGTATAAAGTGTGTGTGCATGTGGTGGATACACTATGGTTTAATCTCATTACGGCAGGCGTGATGGAGAGGGAGAGGGGGGCAGCAGCGACAGACGGTCTGAACAGGATGGAAGGATAGATTAAGGAGGAAAGATGGAGATGGAGAAGAGGGATGGAGGGAGGTGGAGTGGAGTGGAGAGTAGGAACGGTGCCATGAAAACGCCCACACACCTTCCCACACACACACACGACACAAAGGAAAGCAGTTGAGGGGAAAACGCATGAAAGAAGCTAGGAGATAACTCCCTCCCCTGGCTGTTTTCTAAATAACCGGACACACACACACACAAAACAGAAGGTGTCAAGATACAAAGACAGTCTGTGTTTCAAAGTACCTCGATTCAAAAAATACAACAAAAGAGATCCCTGACAAAACCTGAGAGGGATGTATTCGCACCTACACATTCAGTACTGGTGTTAAAAACCCATGTTCACTAACACAGTCTCACACTGAAGATATAACAAATAAAATCACTGGAAATCCACATTTTTGTGTCATCTCTGTTAAATATCAGATTGAAGCTTAGTTATCTGAAAAAAAGCAATATCCTGCCCCAGTCCCCCGATTACTTCTCACCAATCTAAAAACTACAAGACCACCAGACAAGTATATTTCCACCAGTGTGGTAATGCAACATGGAAGAAATAAGATGTTCAATGCAGCTCAAAATGTTCAAGACACGCAATGATAACATTTTGAAGCAAGTAATGCACAGTATGATGCATTGGTTGAAGAGTAACAGACATGTATGTGCAGGTTCTGATTCATCTCTCTGGCTCAGCACCGCACTCGCACGTTTTCCTAGATTAGCTCTGGTCATAACCAGTCCTTCCTCCCACCTCTTCCTCTTCTCTTCCTTTCTTCCTCCCACCAACTATGGATCTCTGTATCTATTTTAAGCCCAGTAGGGGATATTTCAATCTCTGCACACTTTTAGCTTGTTGGTGGGTGCTATACAGTGACACACACACCACGCTCTCTATGCCCCCTGCTGCCCCTCCCACCTCAAAGAGATCATCAGCCACCAGACTCTGCTGCTATGTGAAGATAGGCTAGTGTTAACTGTCGAGACTGCGCACAACATGACTGGAGACAAACTGATACAAACACACTCATGCTGAGTGTACCTTTTAGAGTAGCACCAAGTTATTGATTCACGGTTGTGTTAAGTCTCAGCTTCGGCTGTCAATCATCTCTCTGGGGTCTCTGGAACCCTGAAAGATAGAGAAGACAAAAACATTCATGTCAAGCTGTCAGAAAAACAACATGAAGCCACACTTAACATGATACTGAGAGTTATGATCAAAACTGTCATAAACCTAAAGCCTCAAAGCATATGATATGATTCAGGGCCCAGGGTGGTCTTTGCTTTCAAAGTGAGCTGACAGCCTCTTTGTCCCACTGCTTCTCTTTTCTGACTTTCTAGACAGCGAATCGTCACTACTCTCACCCCTCTGGGTTTCCACATTTCTGAGGTGGCGCCTGGTTTCAGAGCAGTGTGGAGGGTGACTCGAAGGCGAAGGGGTAAGTCAGCAGGGAGGCCAACACAATGGAAGCAAAGGGGGCTCTTGTTCACCCACTCTCGCTCTCTCTTGTCACACAAACACAATGGTGTGACCGACGGTGCAGCTTAACAGGCGTGCAGACACACAAACGGGGCTGATCACGCTCTAACAGGAAGAGCCGGGCAGGCCCTGTCAACTATCACACGTGAGAGAGTAGTGCTGGGAAAACATAGTAAAATAAAACACATGACATGGAGAAAGGGAGGGGGAAACAGAGTGTGACAGGGTGCACGTTTTTCAAATTAGAAAAATGAAGAAGTGATATAAAGAAAACATCTAGCAAGAGACACAGTGGTGACTGGTGAGTGCACACGGGGACACAGTGGCGAGGTTGTAATTACCACTTTTATGGAGGGTGTGTGTTTATGTCTGTTGTGACCAAACGCCCGTCTATTCCAGTTGCTATCCTGGCTATCACATTGCTCACAGCCACTCTACCAGCACAGTGTGAGAAACTCAGTACTCTGAAACCAGATCGTGTACACAGACGGCAGACAGTGTTACATACCAGCTCAGGTTCTATCAGATGATACCGAAGTGATGAAATGTGGTTATACCAGCTATGAGTCAATGATCAGTGCTGTATTTGTACTGCGAAAAGCGTGAGCGAGTAACTGTGTTGCGTATTTAATTTTTCGGGGGAACCCCAATGACTCAGCACCTTGGAAGAGGGCTTACCCCAAACCGCTGGGCCTAGACTCCGCCCTCCTGGGACACCTCTTACAGTCAGGTGACTGGGGGCTGTTTCTGCTTCCGTCACAGATGTGACAACAGTGGGAATTTCTCGGACTTCGTGATGTCATTTCTGCTTCCTACGCAGTGTGCTGCATGGCTGACTATGCATGTGTGTGTATGTGTGTTTAGATAGACAAACAGGATGTGATGACGAGCTGAAGGGGTGGGGGGCGGGGCCGAGAGAAGAATCAAACTACCAAACCACAATTTGAAATGAAGAGATGAGGAAAAATTTACGAATATGTTGATCGCTTTCACTCAGACTTCAGACAGCTGTGCTGAGGAATCAGAAAAGTTACAAACTGACCAATAAAACAATTATTCTGCTTCAGTGGCACTCTGAACATGCAGGTGTTAAAGAGTGATTGCTATTTGCTTTCACTTTTACCTCAATTTGACCACAAGAAGCTGTGGTCTCTCCCTATACAGCTGAGTAAGTGACTCTACTGTCCTCTGTAGTCTCCTCAGTGAAAATCTACACAGCTGATATATTTATCAGTTATTGGCAAACAGGTGACAAGGCACATCAGAAATTCCCCCACGGCACATCTTGTTCAAGTAAAATCCCCCCATCCACACCAGACATCAAAGAGCTGTTCCTGTCATCGCCGTCAATGTCGTAGTTACATGCGTTAGTTTTAGTCCTGCCAAACCCGGCCATCAGCTGGGAGGAGGGGCTAAGCAGGAAGCTTAGTCAAAGACACAGAGCTGTGCCAAATGTCGCCAACCTCACCAACCAAAAGGCTAGAGGGAAAATACAGGAGCTCTGTTGAATTCTCTGTGGCATCAAACAAAATAAATAAATCCACTGTAATCCCACGTGACACACAAACCAAAGTTACGAGCTTGTGACCGTGCGAAGGGAAGCCTGCTTAGTCACTGACATGAGCTGTGGAGAACAAATGGCTGAAATTAAGATGTTCAGATGACGTCTGTTTCTGTGCTGTAGCCTTAATGTTTTCACCCTTCCCTGCCTACCACTGGCCTGCTCTGGTCCCCAGCCAGACAACTGTGGCCATGAGAGGAAAATGGACAGGAGAGATACAAGGTGAGGCAGTAAGAAATACATTTTTCTTTCCTGCATTGTGACACCTGAAAAGCCTTTACAAAAGTAGACTTCCTTCATCCTGGTGGCAGAGTTTCCTACTTGCTGTAATACAATTTTACGATTAAGCATTCAGTACAAGATGAATGATTTATTGAGCTGGAGATGTGACTTTTTTGCAGCATGTTATTCAATATTTCATGGGGGAAAAGCAAGAGATGGACGGGTAAAAAGATGGTTTACACAGAGTGGTGGAGTGACCCTATGAACAAGCACAGAGGATGAAAACTAAAAGCTTGAGGCTGTGATGGCAGGAAGCTGGAGAGTGTTACTGTCACAGTAAAGTCACTGTGGAGCCTGTCTGTTAAGGAGAGACCAGATAAGGCTGGGAGAAGTGGCTGATAACAGAAAATAGAGCAAGGGAAAAGTTCTGGCAGCAATGAGTTTCTGGCCGAGGATGACGGAAAGGCCATGCATGGTTCTGCCCCCCCCTTCTCTGTCTTGTTCTGTCCTCCCTCGCCCTCTCTACTCCATTTGGCCATTACATAATCAGTCCCAGATAGAGATCGTGTTTTGAAGGAAACACCATACATCTCTCTCTCTCTCTCTCTCTCTCTCTCTCTCTCTCTAACACACCCCCACAGAGAAACAGCCAGCCCCGGCATCCGTCCTCCCCCACCTCGTTGCCAGGCTCCCTGTGCGTGTGTGCATGTATGTGTGTTTATTTATTTGTTTGTGCGTGCAAACGTCAGTGCATGCCGTTCCAAGACCGTGATGCGGGATAACTGCATCACGTCTACATCCTCACACGCACAGAAAATCACTGCCTGCACACACAGGCAGTGTGGGTCAGCCGGGGACACAGCAGGCAAACGGTGCTCCTGCACACAAACACAGAAGCATCTGACCCCCGTGATGGGCCATTATCTCCTGCTAGCATCCAGAGTGCTGACCTAACCTATCACCCAGTTACACCCAGGCCGTCTACGCTCAGCAGCGGCAGCACACCAGCCAGCCATAACAGGCCAGATAAAAGCCCGTATTTGTCTTAGTTTGTCTCCTCCTGGCTTATATGTGCACTCCCTCACATCTGCTCTACATTCAGGCCATGACAGACAGGCTACGAGGCACAGTGAGAGGAAGAACCGAAATATTCACTCTTAACCTCTGAAAAGTTCTCAATGCTTCTTATTTCAACATTCAGTAGATTTTGAAACATCAGTGAGAAGCGTCAAGTTGACAGTAACCACCGACCAAACTGTTTCATTTTGGCTGTTGGTGGTCAGCCTGTCAGTGAGCTTGTTGGCTTGTCACCACCTCTTTTTCCATCTTTTTCCATTATTCTAAAGAACTGCTTTGGCTGCAAAGCATTTAAAAGATAAAAACTTTGATTTCCGGGCCCTCTGTGTCCCGCTGACAAAAAGAAACAGTTAGCCTACATTTTCATCCGTTTGTGGAAAAAGAAACAGAACATGTGGGAGGAAGAGGAAGGGGGGAGGGTAGGAAAACATGAAAACATGAGGCCCCTTTTGTCTCCTGCACTCACCACCCGGACATCTGGGCCTGTGACTGACAACACACAACTGTGTTAGTTTGGTGCATCTCTTCTTCTTTCTCGCATACACACACACACACACACACAGATCAGAGGCACATGTGTATGACGTTAAAGAGAAGGGTAATGGAGCTCAGAGGGGAGAGGAAGCTGTCGTCACAACCCCAGGAAGTAGGCCTCCCTGAGGGGTGGTAGTGTGTGTGTGTGTGTGTGTGTGTGTGTGTGTGTGTGTATGTGTGTGAAAGACAGAGAGAGACCTTGGGGAGAAGTTTGAAGGCTGAGGCTTCCTGTTGAAAAGATATGAACTGTACGTGTGCTTCAGTTTCAGTCGATGAAAGTGATCATATGTGACTAACTAATTTCTGTAGATGTGAAACAAATCTGGTTCTTTTCAGTCATGGTTCCTAAAATACACCTCAGACACATAGTCATCTTGTGTGAACGGCACGTGTGTCCAACTCATGACTCACACAGGCCTCGTCAACAAAAACAAGACAGTCAAATGACTTAAAAAGCCATTTACTTGGCTCTGGTCCTGGGGGTTCAGTGAAAAGCCTGGTTTCCTCTCTTTTTAGCTTCTGGTAAAAGTGAATGACAAATGTATGAGATGATATGGTTGTGTGTATGCCGAGTAAGTCCTCTCAGTCACCTGTGATCCCAACTTCATTTTCACAGAAACTGTGTTAGAGGAAACCTTAGTCTGGGTTTCTCAACAGTCATTACACTTTGATGCATGTTGCCATCTGACTAGAGGTGTGTGTGTGTGTGTGTGTGAGACAGAAAAAAAGAATGACTCAACACCTGGCTTGTGACTCTAAAGAAAGGAAACCGGTGCACAAATCCAGACAAACCGGAAATCTGAGAGGACATGGGCGTCTCATTGACAACCGACAATGATTTGATCATTTCACTCTCAATTTCCACACTTGAGCAACCTCAAAAGCCCCCACACTTTTCTTTCTGCTTCACCGGAGGATTATTTTCAATAACCAATGTATGAGAGGTTCAGGACAAAACAGAATATCACACAGTTTCCTTTCCTAGGAAAAACAGCCTCAGAATTTGAACTGCAAAATCCCCCTCCTTCATACTGCTCTGTGTCTCTGCTGGTGCTTCTATTCCACATCCAGGACTAATGCAGACACACACACACACACACACACACACACACACACACACTCAGACTAGCTCAGAAATGCACCGAACAAGACAAGAGACTCTGCTCCCTTGGTAACAGTTGCCAGGGGAACCTACCGCGTCTTTACTACAGTTATTAAACTAAGCTAGAGAGGCAGAGACAGACGCAGAGAGGAAGAGGGTTTATGAGGTCTTTACTGATCAACATGTTGACTGAGACACAGGGCAGACTGACCTCACACACCATCCTCTACCTCTTCCTCCCTTGACTCACAACATGATGTCTCATTAACAGTCTGTGTGTGCAAATAACACAAAAACATGGACATGTGTGTGAGTCCTGTATGCATCAGAGCTAATGACAGCATGCGTACAGATGACCGGTGCAGCGCTGTTCTTACAGTGGGTGGAACCAGGCACCCATCAATTGGACTTTATCAGAACAGCTGTGACGCATACTGACCGTCTTTGTTATGACGGTGCAGCTTGTTCATTTAGTCCAGAGAATCCAAGGCCTGTTTACAGATTCCTAAAATACCGATGATCTTTTAGGCTTTTTCTATAAATCTCCCATGATGCACATGGGCCTACTCGCTGGTTAAGGCATAATTTATTTTGCTAGCGTGGTTGAGGTGGGTAAAAGTAGTCACAGGAGGTGAGGGGAGGTAAAAGGAAGAAAGAAAATTCTTTCCAAGGTGTGATAGTGTGTGTAGCTTTGTGTATGAGTCACTCTCACACACACACACACACACACACACACACACACAGTGTGTAGGTTTACACACCCGCCTTCCACAGTGGCATCATCATCAATGGCAGAGAGCCAGAGATAACAGAGAGGAACAGAACTCAGAAGGGAAACTTTCCCTTTTTCTCTCACTCAGCTGAACAGGCAAGCAGGACGTAAACACCCCGTTACTCCCAAACACAGCCCTATTCACACAGGATGGATTCAATCTTCAGCCAATACTCTTCTTTCCTCTAATATCATTGTTCATTCTTTGTTCTAAATGCTGCCATGTTTGACATTAGTCTATTTGCTTGGCTTGTGGCCTGCCTGCTCCTGTAAAAGATTTCATTAAGTTCACTCCTCAACTTCTGGACTAGATTATACTGATCCGTTTTTCCTTACTGTTCTCAGGTCCAACACACACCATAACAGAACCTGGAGCGAAACCACAGCTGCATGTATGACCAATATTTATAACTATGGATGTCTAAGCCTCATGGTTGGTTGGCAGTGTAGCAGAGTCCTGCTGGTCCAGAGACACTAGTGAGAAATAAGGACCATGACTTCATCCATACATGTTAGTGATTAGTGTAACCCAAACTGCTTCTCCATATTTCAAAGCTTAAAGCTTTTAAATGTGCATACACATGTAGATGCCCTCTTTTGTTTACACTCTATTTTTGTGCTTTTTTATTGCTCGCTTTAAATTTTACTTACAATAATCTGAATTATATTACTTCTGCTGCAATTACTCAATTTTCTCCCAATTAAAGCTTAATCACATCATATTCTACAGCGTGAATATTTTCTCTGTCTTGCTCTTTTCACCATCTGTCTTGTCTTTGACCTTTGTATAATTCCTAATAGAGTTAAAATGCCTAAAAAGTAACTCTTTACACATGATGAACCCTACAGAAGTTGACAGATTCCTGTTTTTTTTTTTTTGTGGAATCATTTACAGAGACCAGGATCCACAGCAGGCAGTCTCATGCAGCATGGTGAATTCCACACTTGGTTGACTGAGGTTTTGGCCCCGACCAAACTCTAAAACCTTTATCCTGCTGTCTGGACAAGCTTGGTGAGCTAAAGTGTTTGCATGCTCTGCAGGAGACTACATAAACTGACAGGCATTGCACTGCAGCACCGAGGGCAGCCAATCAGCACTAGGCCCAGCTGGAACGCAATGAGTTCTGTACTATATAAACTAGTGCACTTCATGCCTGTCTTATACATGGGAGGGGATTAGATTAGCTATGATATTGGCCCTTTAAATGTTCAGTGTTTCTGCTGACATGAAGTGACGGGACATTCCTTAGCTGGTTTACAAAGATGGTGCCAGCTAACGTGTAGAAGAACTTGTGTTTTAACGCCTGACCTGTTGGGGTGTGTGGGGAGTGTTTGAGAAACTGTCAGCAGGGCAGATGTTGTCCTGCACTTCTCCAATCCCCTTGCTTTCGTTTTGTGTTGCTCTCTAGAGGAGAAGCGACACCCTTTACCAGAAAGGCTGCAACAAAATAGTGTCACACAGACAGACGATTCATCATGACACCCAGTCACTTCCCCCTCCTGCTTCCCTTTCACACACACACACTTGGTTGCATCGGTTTTCTTTAACAGGCAAGAGACAGGAGAATCCCCCAAAACCTGATGGACTGTCACACAGCCAAAACACACACACACACACACACACACACACACACACACACACACAGCTTGTTTCATCACCTGCAACCATAGAAGTATCAGATGAGTAAGCACTTTAAGCCAGCCTACTGACCCACTTCCCATGCAGGCCACACACAAAAAGGAAAATTCTTAATTAGATCAAAGTAATCCTTCATTTGTTTAGGACACCCTGTTACACCCCCATCAAGTTACATGTAGAGGAGGGCTGGGTGTGGGAAGTTGTCCTGACACACACACTCCTCTTGTGCTTAGTTGTGAGAGTGACTCACTCACTTTTGTTGAGTTAGCAGCGTTATTTCCACCGTCATCTCTCCCTCCCTCCCTCCTGGACGCGCGTGTGTGTATCACTTCAATATTCCTCCACGCTCGTCACACTCGTAGTAAAAATGGGCGGCGAGTCTTCATTCACACACTCATACACACGCGCTCCTGCTGAGATCATGGGACAAAGGGGGCGGGGGAGAGCCGAGGTAATACACAGCCGCCCGGCCGAGTGTGTGTGGAGCGATTTGCAGCTTCAGCTTTTTATAACCCCCTACATCAAACGCAGGGACAAAACGCGTCGCTGGTTTCCAGGCCAATCGATCTGATTGATCGGAAGTGAACCTTCAAAGGCTTTCTTTTTTGTTTTCTTCGCGACCCCATGCCAGCACACTCCGCTCTTCCTGATCTCGGCTCGTTTATTGCGGTCCATAAAGTGACAAATAAGCCCCCCAGCCACAGACTCTGCCTGTCCGACGACCACTGAAAAGGAGCAGATATCGTTTAACGGCTTTGAGTGACGAGGCAATAATCATCAATACCAACAGTCATTGATTATGTTCCAATAAGACATCACCACATCGTCAAACCTCTGGACTGACTGGAATTTAACTTCATTCACTTTGGACTCTTCGCGGTGTCATACACATGCGCCACAGCCTGGTGTGTGAAGGTGTGGGCACTGCCACGAGTGAACCCAGCTGACTCCTGTGGCTTTTATCCACGTCACGGAGCGCATGGACCCAGATAAGAGTACAAGAAATGCGTTTCAAAGTCAAAAAGTCAGTCGGGACTAGTGTTCCCTGTACATGTGATAATTAGATAACAGATCACGTTGACCAAACAGCACTGAGTGGTCAGTCTTCAGTGCAGCAAACACCCCTGACACCCAGACCTAAAGGACCGCTCCGAAACACCGCCCCTCCCCCCAATACGGGAGGTGATGCAAATCACTTCCTTTCAATCCGACTCTTTGTGTGCGTAAGGATTGACTGGGGGTGATGGGGGTGGCAGCTATCCATTCACTTTATACGGCTGCCGACCTCAGTGATCCTGCTCACCCCCCACCCCTACTCCTGCAGAGCCACCCACTCCTACACACACACACACACACACACACAATGGCGTGAGATCTCCTTACACAGGCAATTTTCTCTCCCTGTCCTCTAGGTCTCCTTCCCTTTTCTAGCCATGATGATCGAGAGTTTTCAGGACAACAATGACAAAACTAGGACCTGGGGTGTCCCAAAGCTGTACGAGGATTAGGTCATTTTCACCATTTCATGAATACATGTATTAGGGCGACTACTTTGTACTCTGGCCAAGTCATTACCGCCTATTTATATTCTCCACTGAAACAAGCAGGGGATGGTTTTCCCAGGGACAGACCTCCAAAAGTTGGGGGGGTTGACACAAAAAGCCCATGAACCCCAAATTCACACCAAAGCCAGTTTACAGTAACTCCTCCGATGCACCGGGTGATTAAACATGTCCGGTAAAGATGATCAGTCGTGGATTTGAGGAAAACAATTCGCCGAATTGAAACGCGCGCGTGGGACTGGAGAGTCACCTGTGGTTGACAAAAACACAGCGAAATTCCCCCACCTCATCGATTACACACGACCAAGGCTTCCGCTTCAATCTATTACAATAAATCCCTCAGTGCTGTCCCGAATCGTCTATTTTAATCCGCCAAACACACAAGAACAGGCTGCAGTGGATCTACTGGTGAGATCCGCCGGCTCTCTGAGGAGTTTGGTGTTAAAACGGACTTTTTCGTGGCCGCTAAGTTGCCTGCTTACAACCAAAACACAGCCCACTGGACTTCTACATGCTCACAGTCCACACAGCAGCTCCTGCACTCACCGTTCGTTCAAGTGTTTCAAACGGACCCTCCAGGGGTGAAATTATGTCCAAATAGAAACGTGTCTCCGGGTCCTTGAGGTCCACAGTAGTCTTTAGTCTTTATGGTCTTTATATCCGCAAGTTTGAGTCTGCAGAGAAATTCCCGACCAGCCGGCTGAGCGGAGCAGCTACAGCCTGTAATCCCTGTTAGTCTCCGTCGCTTCCCCTCGAAACAACCGTGAAACCTGAGCCGCTGACGGCCGGAGAGCCGGTCTGTTGGCCCCGGTGGGCTCCTTCCTCTTTCTCCTCTGATTATTACTCCGTCTGATGGCCGCCTTCGCCGTGCAGCGACAGTGTCTCTCCGTGTCGGGCTCCTCTGGTCCTGCGCTCCTCTCTCAGACGCCGGGCAGGGATCGTGTTGCGCTCAGCTCCGTTTTAAAGGGACAGAACCACGCGCAACCAACACGCGCATACAGGGGCGCGCGCCCACGTGACGTCACCGCACGGCTCCGGAATTCCCTGACAGCGCGCGGTACCGGAGCCGCTCCTCCTGTCCCTCCGCAGCGGCTCCTTCCGCCACCCGCACCTTCTCATCCCTTCGCACACCGGAGTGCGTCTGAGACGGACTCGTGACCGAGAGCTGGACTCGGCGAACAGCGCCACGGCACATTTCCGCGAGACCGTCTATTTTTAAACGAGGGAGAGTATTACCCCCTGACGCCATATTACCACAGGAAGGATTAGATTCAGAGGATTATAAATAGGAGCTGGTACCTGCTACACAGGATACATATTCTACAGCAAACTGAATTTATAACCCACACTGTAGATTTGATCTTTGTATGGGCTAATAATATAGCACACACACACACACACACACACACACACACACACACACACACCTTAGTATTCATTAATGAAGAACAATAAACCATGCTCCTATATTTAGACTTCAATGTGAAACAGTGTCCTAAACCAAGCTGGGAGTTACAGTTTCAGGTCTGCTACATATTTAGGTAACACGTTATAAACTGGCACCTTTGATAAGATATCTAAGGAATGTAACAAATAGCTTTATCAAAAATATAGTGGCATTTATCAATGATATATATAGATCTGTTATAAGCCATTTTTCAGAACAACCCCTTTGCTGGTCTTTAATAATAAATGCTTATTAAACTGTTTATGTGAACACGGAGTGAATTTGGTCCAGATCCTCTGGAACCTTTTTCAGAGAGTCAAATGGGATTTACACAAGCTGCCAGGTCACCCAAAAACTGCTCTCATAAATAGCTTATAATCATCTATGTAGCATTAATACATTATTCATTAGCCACTAATAAAGGCATTGGTTACAGCTTCTCAGCCATTTGGCGTCTTATTATAGAGAGGTACACATGTTTACTGTGTGTGCAGTCTTATCCCAGGGCTCACGTACTGCCCTGTGTTCTATGTTATAATATGTCTACTATATCAACTGTGTGAAGTGCACAGTCTTACACAGTGCAGAGTATGTATACAGTGTAAGACAGACAGATGGATAGATAGATGCATTCTGTCAGGTCTTTAAGGGCTGAATGAGATCTAACCAATGTATCATTTATCATCACAACACAGTGGACATGGCTAGGACTATAACTAAAGCCTGAGTTATAAAGCTAATGAATTTCTTGTTCCTGTCCAGTAGGTGACTTAAATATCTTACGTCTTCTTTCTCATGACTGTGCACACAGAAATATGAGAATTATATGCTATGTGCTCTGAGGCAGCCAGCTAACATCCTGTGTGAGGTAAACACAACACAAATGGGGCTCTCCAAGGCCGGAAACATTTGTTCCAGCTATTCCTCGCCAAAGTAACCATCCTGTACTCTGTAATAACGCCAAAGAGCCACATTTGTACAACTAACACTATGTGTTACACACACACACACACACACACACACACACACACACACACACACACACGTGTAGACATTATATTTAGAAAGCACCGCCTCAGCAAGACAAGAGAGGCAAAATTAGCCACTGCAGGGAGGATGGGAGTGTGTCACGGATGATGCTGAGACGATGACATAAGGATACACACATGCAGTTTTTGTATGGCCATAACAATTCTAAAATAAGCTAACATAAACAACAAAACCCGAACATTATGAAAGCTCTCTCTGTACAATCAGTGATGCTATCAGTCTCTCACTGTCTGTTCTCTCTCATATCACAGCAGGCTACTCACAGTATATTTTCAGATGACTGAAGGCATTTCTACCTCTATTAGTATGCAGTGAAGAGTGACAAGAGATGTGTGTGTGTGTGCTAGATTCAAACCCCAGATGAAGTAAGTGCATGGCATGTGCGGTATGTACCACCAGGGTGGATCTAGAGGCTTTTGTCAAGTGACAATGAATGTTCAATAATGTGTTTTGTGTTGAGAAAGAGGGGCGACGCAGCACAGTGGGGATCTTTATGATACTGTGAGGCAGTGTGCTTGTATATGGATGTTTTGTTTTCGTTTGTTAAAGGCTGTGTGAAGAAATCAGCTGCCACTTTGGACAGATACAGTTCATACAGGGCCATACAGAGAGTGTGTGATGGAAGTGTTCTGGCCAAAATGGAAGCATTTGCAGCTGCTAGTGTGCCTGCACAGGTGAAAAATCAAGAGGCCCCTTTCATTTCTAAGAGTGACCGTGGAACACAAGCTTGTAACAGCTTATAACGTCTGAGCACGTCAACATGTAGTAAAATTCTCTCTAAATAGATGGAAGTTGTCCAACACCCCCCCCCCAAAAAAAAAGTTAAGGCAATGAAATTCCAGATGATGTAATTATATACTCAAAAAAAACCCTGCACCCTTAATGTTATAATCAGAATGTATATCATAATACATCAAGTCAGCTGAAAAGACTTTTTACAGCGTCATCTGGAAGCCATTACACCCTGAACTGCTGCAGTCCTTAATTACCTATCATGGAGTTGTAGACTTGTGCATTCTGTATTTAAACCATATATCATCTGCTTCTCACTGGTGTGTATGTTGTCCAGTCTGTTTCTGCACTGAAACAGACCGACAGTACTGTTTATGCAAAACGTTATGCTACTCACGCTGCTTTTTTTTGCTGGCGCATGTAAAGTTATGTTCTCCATTTTAGTTTTGTGCTTGATCTGAGGTCGTATTGTATTCTCGTATTCCTTCCAGTGTGTGTGATTATTACCCCATATCTTCCTATGACTCCCACTAGGGTCTCAAGTGTGTGGCTGCTTGGATTTTTGTGTGTCAATGTATATGTGTGTGATTGCACTGTAAAGAGTGCAGTGGGAGGCCATTAGCCCTCAAAAGTGAACAGGAAGAGGACTGTTGATTGATGTGGGTATGGGTGGGACTACAGTGTACCACACACACTGTCCCCCTCCCCCCACCCCCAAACACACACACAAAAACACAGCTTCCTCTCATAGATCTACAGTACTGTGTATAATAAGAGTCTAAGAATATTAAATGCATGTCTGAACTCAATTCCCATCCTTCCTCTTCCACAACAAGGGAAGCCAAGGCATTACAGTCTGTCCCGGGGGTCCCAAATATATGTGTGTGTGTGTGTGTGTGTGTGTGTGTGTGTGTGTGTGTGTGTGTGTGTGTGTGTGTGTGTGTGTGTGTGTGTGTGTGTGTGTGGCAGGAAGGGACAATAAAGGGAAAAGATTTGTGAAGCACAGTGTGTTTAAGTTCTTACAGTTCTTATGCATGGCTAGCAATCCTGTATTCATGCGTGTTGAGAGGAGGCAGGCGTGTGTGTGCGTGTGTGTCTGTGTGTGTGTGTGTGTAACTTTCTGTACGTGTAATTAAAGAGATCGAGGACAAGGACGGCTCAGTTCTCACACTCCAAATATATATATATTTAGTAACTCTCCCATGGGTACGAGCCCCAAAATTCTTGTCATACCAGCCACACACACTAACACAATCTTGTACTCCTATACTTGTGAGGACCTTCACTGACATAATGCATTCCCCAGCCTCTAACCTAAACCTAATTTTAACCTGAACCTTAAAACCAAGTCTTAATGTGAAGTCGTGGGGGACTGGCCAAAATGTCCTCACTTTCCAAAAATGTCTTCACTTCCAATGTGTTAAATTAAATAGCATGTAATACTGATGAGGTCCAGACAGCAGCAGTAGAAGAAAGAAAGTATACATGTGAGTGAGTGTGCTCTGCAGTCGTAGGAGACTGTCCCTGGTACAGATGGTACTTCTCAGCCTCTGATATGTAGGATTTTGTGTGTGGGACTGTGTGTAAGAGTGTGTGTATATGTGGCATACCATGAGTCAGCCTTTTGGGTACACTGAGAGTTCGACAGACACGATAATAATCACCTCCACGCACATACTCACACACAGTCACACCGTGAGGAGACAGAGAGCCACACAGGCAGTCAGACAGACAGACTGGCTTAGCACACCCACATATAGCAGCCATGTAGCCGGCTGAACGGAGCGCTACAGCCCTGATAATTAGGGCCCATATTCAAGGAGAGAGGGGCCAACAGGGAGCCAGGCTTTCCCACTAGTTTCTCAAACAACTGGCTAATCCTGACTGTAGCTCTATGATAAGCTAAGCACTCCAGCCCTGCTTAATATACTCACTATCCCAAAGTTATACATGTGAAAAAGTAAACTCCATTAAGAGGAGCTTAAAAAGCTGGGATAACTCAAGGAATACATTTTCTTCTTTAAAAGGTGAAATCATGGACACAAAAATCATGCATCCCTGGTTGGTAGATAATTGGCTTTGGTGCAACATGCTAAGAATTTAGTATACACTGTTAGGGTTTTTCCATTTGCCTGGTTTTGTCAGCTTTAGCCATGCTGTGCCAAACCTAGTCATGAGGTCATGTGTTTCCACCAGTGTCTCACAGCAGGCGATAGCCACGCCACACCACTGTGGTCCTGCTTGGCATTAGGGGCAGACCCCAGCCAACCCGTGACGGCCTCCTCCCCATAGCTGTGTCCTCGGTGACTAAACTCATGTGTGTCTATACTTCACATTAAAGGCTTTCCACTGGAAAACCAGTGGGATGCTTTTATTGTGAAGAGATTATAGGTGATGCAATGTGTTTATCACTGAGTTAGTGAGCTTCATTGGCCATGCTATTCTGAAATGAAAGTACAATTGATCCGTTATGTGGACAGTGAACCAATTTCTATACTGCAGGGAGAAATACAAACAGTTACAGACGGCAGGCTCTTACTGTGGTGTGTGACTCGCACATGTCAGCCATGCCATCAAGGTAAACAACTTTACCTTACTATGTGGTGCAGCTGAGGAACACTCACACCGTGGCCGTTCACGGCATGACTACGCCCTCCACTAGGGAAAAACCCTGTATGTTTAGTTTAAACAGGCAACAAATGATATGGACTAGGTCTGGAAGTTTTGTGTGGGAAATTGGCAAAATTGACATGAAATATAGTGTAAAATAACTGCTTTGATCTACATGGAACTGCTGCGTATATATCACTAATGACTACTGCCTGCTGGTGATATCACAGTACATGGTTAAAATTGTAAACGGGTTAAATTGTGGCACTTCCATTGCACTGGCTCTTTAGAACACAGAGTATTATTTCAAGGACATGTGCACTTGCAAAAGTAAACCTGGATTAATGAATTACACTCAAATTCAAGAATATCCAGGATATATTGTAATTCCACTAAAACAGTAACAGTAATGTGACACATGGCTTGTTCTGGCATTCAGCATTTGGAAAAGTTAGCAGGAAAATTTAGCACACACGCTGTTTTGCTTCAACACTGGTTACTAAGAGAAAGAGCAAGCAACTAATTTACCTTTTTATACTCTAATGTGGCTTTGAAGTACCAAGAGTTAAAGTTTGATATCTGACTCAGAGAACATAAAGTACACAACTCTTTGGGGACTTAAAGACACACACACACACACACACACACACACACACACACACACACACATTAATCAAAAGAATAAGGACCACTCACACCCATGATTTCACAACCCAATGCCTTCTAAACCAATGAATGTGTGCATTACTCATACTCCTGTCTTTCTCACTCTCTTTTGACACATCTCATCCTGGTCTTCTGTCTGTCTAACCTACATAATGTACAATGGAGCTTGTGTGTGAGTGTGTACACATACTGTGTTACATTTATATGCTCAATGTGCTTGGGTATTACCTCTTATTAAATACTAAATACAGGAGGTGGAGAAAACAATTGAAAAAAACACTTGTAAAAGTACTTTGAAGTAAGAACTGATTACAAAAGCATATAATTAGCACATGTGTAGGCATGCTGTTGTGTGTTTGTGGTTGAAAGAAATGACAGTAAGATAGGAACAGAGTAAGCAAGATGAAATCAGAGGAGAAGAAATTGTTAACTGTAAGTGAAAAGAGAGCCTTACCTGGTGACCATGGGTAA
Organism: Pempheris klunzingeri; assembly: GCF_042242105.1. Classification (NCBI taxonomy): domain Eukaryota; kingdom Metazoa; phylum Chordata; class Actinopteri; order Acropomatiformes; family Pempheridae; genus Pempheris; species Pempheris klunzingeri. The sequence continues at coordinate 12,830,918 of NC_092034.1, forward strand.
TGTAGTCTGTCTCTTTCAGCAGGCCACCATGATACGTTCCACCTCCTGAAAGCACAGCATGGAGGGACAAAGGTGAGTCTGGAGGTTGAACATTGTCAAAAACAGCAGCAGGGAGGAGCAAGATATAACTTCAAAAGGACACTTGTTGCATTACTACATTACGCACGCACACACACACACACACACACACACACACACACACTCACACACACACACTAAAGTCCACATAAAGTTAAGTGTATCCATTAAGACTCAGTTGAGTAACAATATTCAACCATTCTGAGGTTTGCCAGAAATCTGTGGTTTAGAGTTGTTCTGCAGTGAGGTGTGTGAGGTGTTTCTATTTTCCTTTTTTTGTCAAAACTAGGTCAAACACACCTTTAACATTTTAGTGCAAGTTGAAACAGTGGTCAGCAATATATCTTACTTCAATCAGGGGTTCAAAGATCAACACCTTGCTCTGCCTGCACAAGACAGCCAGTGCTCATTTTTTATTCCATCTGCTTGTTTCATCATGCATGCTTGACGTTTTCTGACTGTTCTGTGGTCATGATGTTGTCGATATGTCACTCAGTGTGGCTTATGAAACTGTGTGTGTGTGTGTTAGCCAGAATGCACAGCAGGGCATGGACCAGTGCTGTGGCCATCTGTGTGTGTGTGTGTGTGTGTGTGTGTGTGTGTGTGTGTGTGTGTTCCTCATGTGCCGCCTGTTCAGTGATTCACAGTGTCAAAGCTGGGCCACATGACTGAGAACAGGTGGCACTCTGCTGCACCTCCCAACCCTCATCACACACACACATAAAAACACACACACCTCCGCTTGCACCCTGAGAACACACAGCACCTGCTATGGTGCTCAAACACTAAAATGAGATGGTTGCACACAAACACACCACACACACGCCGCAGAAACAGAGAAAGAGAGGAACAAATTGTCACACGCACACTTTCTCTCTTACACACTCACCTACACATAATGTGCCCTTTTAATAAATGGTTGTGGTTGACACCAGACACAACCTAAATGTCACCACCTTTCTCAGTCTCCTCCTCCTCACACTTCACACAACCTGTCCGCTCTTCCCTCCTCTAACATCTATGTGACCTTCGACCTCAACACAGAAAGACAATGAGTCCAATTTGCCTTCGTGAGAAACATAAACTTTATTGGTGACTTTGATGTTGGTGCAAGCCTAAAACTTCGCTCTCTTTCATTCCTCTCATCTTTCCTCTGTCATTCTTCTATTTTCTTCCTCTCCTGTCTTTCTTTGTCTCGTTCTGATATTCTACCTACTGGGCTGCAACATAACGCACGCCCACACATGGCAGCTTCCATATGTTCCTCTATTGAGCCTGTGCACACAGAACCAACACAATATGCCTAGCCTAAGGCAGCTTGTGTTCATGTGTGTGTGTGTGTGTGTGTGTGTGTGTGTGTGAGTGAGTGAGTGAGTGAGTGAGTGAGTGAGTGAGTGAGTGAGTGAGTGAGAGAGAGAGAGAGCGAGAGAGAGAGAGAGACAGTTGTGTCAATATGAGGCAGATAAAGCTGGCTCAGCCTTCACTGATCTTACAGCCTGGTGGTTAAGGCCCCAAACCTTTGAACTCAAGGCCAAAGGTCACACACCCTAAAGGGCCACAGCTGGCCACACTGTAAAGGTGGCCTGGCTGTGTGTGTTTACATAGGTGGGTGATGGAGAATGTGGGTGAGCAGGGCCACCTTAAAAAAAGGCATGCCAAAGACAGCAAGTGTGTGTGTTGGAGGCTGAATTGGTCCAAGGGTAGAATATATTCTTTCAGGACACATCGAATAAATGTCACAAGCTTTGACATAATCATTTGACCTTGATCGATATCAGGACTGTGGGCAGAGGGGGGAGGAAGAGGGAGAAGCTAAAGAGACAGTGAAAGAGAGAGAGACCTTGAGAGGGGGAAGGAGAAAGTGTGGTATGGCATAAGAGACATACAAGAACAGAAAAGGGTAATGAAATACACTGTTAAGTAATTTCATCACTTTCATCACAATTGTTGGAGACAAATTCAGACTATGTATGTACTATCAGAGACTATGTGAGAGAGAACATGAGAGAAATAATGAGAGGCTGACTGAGTGAGAGATTGACAGATATAGACAGTGGTGTTTATGTAAAGGTTAACCAGTGGGTGCCTCTCTCTCTCTATGCTGGTTAATGTCAAAGGGAGATGTTGAGAGGTGGAGCAACAAAGACCCTGCGCAGAGGTGGAGATCAGAGATTTAGAGCTAGAGAGTGATGAGAGGAGGTGGAGGAGGAAGACTAAAGGCCTTGAGCCAGACAAAAGACGAAAAAGGAGGAAAAACCAAGGTAGGTTGAGAGAGATAAGGAAAGAGTGAAAACAGAGCAGGTCTGGTTTGACAGAGAGAAACACAATTTAGTGTTTGTGTTGTGCAGAGTTTTCCAGCCTGGCATTCTGACCGAAAATGGCACTGGGCTTTTAGACATATGCTGCTGAAGGTACAGCAAAAGGACCAAATATGACCCAGGAAGTGCAGTTTGAATGGACGACGCCATGACAGTCACAAGGCCAACAGCAGAAATAAGCAGTTATGCTGCATAATAATCAGAAATGGGTGCTTAAATGTATCTGATTGGCTAATGTAGTGAGTTGCTAGATAATAATTGAATGAGGGGGCTACATTATTCCATATTGTGCAAACGTTTGTCAGAACATGGACTTACTGCTCACCTGCTCCTCATTTTTCAATGCTGTTGTCTAACAACTGAAACAAAAGCACACCTGAATGTGTTACAGTTGTGACGGAGAGCAGCACAACCCCCTCACTCTGTCGCACTTACTGCAGATTGATTTGTGAATACACAATTTGAATACAATTTGTAGTCATAATAATTCTTTTATGTATATTTTTAAGATGATCTTTTTTTGGTATTTTCACTGCCAAACATGCTGTAAAGCACAAGCGCACACACTTCTGACCGACTGCAAGTGCATATTTGTGCACAATCTGACATCTGCCCTGTCTTATTGCTGTGCTGTACATACTGACCTTGTGTGCAGTAAAACCAGCTTCAACAGATTCACCTGATTGCAAACACACATCTCGTCAGCATGTGTGAGCTTGCATGGCGTGAGTAGAGTAGCCATGCTTGGGCTGCTCCAGCCCTTAGTCACAGGTGATTCAGTAGGTCTCTTCAAGTTAGGGCAGCAAGCTTCATACCTGTGTGCGCACACACATGCACACACGCACACACACACACAGTTCTCCTTTGGTGTCTTTGAGTCTACATTCACTGTCTGCCTGTGTGTCTCGGTGTGCCACTGCTGCTTGTCTGCTCTGCTTGCTGTTGTGTGGGACACTCAGGACAGGGTAAATCCTTAAATGAAACTTTAGCAAAGTCAGCAGCCGGAGAGCGGATACTATGGCATGAGCGCTCATCAGCACGCCCACATCTAGGAGCTCCTCATGAGCGAGAACACATTGTTTTGTGAACAAATTCGGATCTTGTTGGAATGCTGTTGCACCAAATCCTGAACTTGCGTGTGAGATCAGGATGTGGGCAGATGTAAGAGTGTACTGTTGTTCAAGTTGTTTGACTGACAGGCGGCGGTGGTTTTACAAATTCCATGAACTACAGGAGATACAGAGATATTAAGCTCATGTGTTTTTGCTCTGATCTGATCTGTTGCTATTTTACAAACTACATGGGCAATATCAAATGTGACACCACTCAAGCTGGGTGGAAAATGTTATTTTTGTGTGCATGCATGAGGGAGGCAGAAAGTCTGTTTTCTGTCTCATTTGACTGTAAACATGCGTGTGTTTGCGAGGTCAGAGCTGGCACAGCTACAGACACTGAGGAGGAGTGTCAGGTTGACTGTGGTTGGAGCTGTTTCTATCGGTGAACTTCTGCCACATGGCTTCAGTAAAAGGTCATGGTCAAAACCACGCCTGGCTCACAAACCATCACTCCCACTCTGACTCCCACATACACAAAACAGACAGACAGACTTCCGCTTTGGGGACTGTCAGGAAAGTGACACCCACTTAAAGAGGTGGAGGGTGACAGACAGACACATCAACTAAAGCCACACACACACGCACGCCAAGACCATTTGCAAATTCAGCAGCCAACAAATAAGAAGACAGCGAGACAGAAGGAGAGAAGACAAGAATGAACAGTTGGTAATAAATCGTGTCTAGACAGACGCTAATGAAAGCAGCCCAGCTGTGGCTGCTGCCAAACCAAGACCTGTGAGCAGTATGGTTGTGTGTGTGTGTGTGTGTGTGATGTTTGTGCAAGCACGTGTAAATGAGTATTTGATGAATATAACCCTTTTTAACACTTGTCATGAGCTGTTTTTACCCTCACTGTCTTCTGTCCGTCTGTCTCTCCCTCTCCGTCTCTCTCTCACACACACACTAACTACAGCAGCCAAGCAGCCCACGTCTGTTACAGCTGTGGACAGCAGGCAGAGCCACAGAAGTGGATGCGGGCACAGTCTTGTGACGTCAGTCCTCCAAAATTAAACATGGCTTTGCCATCAAACTCCATCCCTAAAAACAGCATCTAACGCACCTGAGTGCAGAACACTGAGCTGAACACAAACACTGGGATGTTTGCTAAGCATGAATAGCACAGCAATGGGATACTTGAATACCTATTTCCATTTGTACAGAGGGACTGTCAGAACCTTGACCAGTTTTTACAGAATAAACCATTATGGTATACTTGCATGAAATTCACTGAGCATGTTCATGCACTTTAGACATTGGACCCTCTTTATTTAACTGCCAGCAAAGAACATCTGAAAAGCACATCTGGCAGTGTAGATTATAATATTTCTCATCTTTAAAACACAAAAATGGTGGAATCGTGACTTTGGCATTAAATGTAACCAGCTCTCACCATTTCTCTAATACAACACACTTGAAGAGACACTGGTTGTGGGGATCACTCAAGTTCACAACATGCATGTTACACAGTAAAGTAACACTGTCATCAGTAGCACAACAGCTGTCTAAGAACACTAAGGAGTGTGCATGCAGAAACGCTGCTGGTAGCTCAAAAACAACAACAACATTAGAATGAAGAGAAGCAGGCAGCCGGCATGCCTTAACCCGCTTCTCACACACACAGTCTGAGAAACATAGCCTGAGGCACCCCCTTCATACAAGCTAAACAAAGTAAACTTTTTTGGAAGAAGAAAAGAAGGTGATCTTTTTGTTGAGGGTGTTAAGTGGTAGGACTCTGATAATGAGACATGTCAACAGCACTTTCCTCACCCTTTAAGAAACGTGTGTGTGTGAGTACATGTGTGACAGTGTGCAATATGAACAGGGAATTGGAAATGTTTATGAGGAAGGTGTGTTTAATGCCGTAGGCATTAGCTCAGTTGCTCTCTACTGTCTCTTGGGCTTTGTGTGTGTGTGTGTGAGAGGCAGCTCTAAGAGTGGACAGACAAGCCCTACCAAGCCCACATACCAGTGCAGAGGTGCTAAACTGTACTATCCAGTTGCACAATGCCATTTAAGTTAACCGTCACATACCAAAAAGACTGACTCAGGCCTTTGTAATCTCACCACTGTGTGTGTTCACTTCAAACGACAAAGATTTCATACCTAATGTAGAAAGGCTGAAAATTGCAACCAGCCACACTTCGAGTTTGACAATGAAGGTGTGTTTGAAAGCACAAGTGAGAGAATGGTGGAGCAGTAGAGTGTATCCGTATGGGTTTATGTGTGTGTGTATATACATTGTGAGTGTGTTTGGGTGCGCAACGTGCGTGTGTGTATGTGCGTGTGTAGCTCGAGCTGCATCTTCTGGATGTGCACAAAGGCTCCTTTATCTGCTGTGGCACATGTGATCCCCACATGGTGGCTCATACCGTCTTCACAGGACCACACACACACACACGCACACACACATAAAGACTTGCACACACTCACTCACATATGTACACGCACAATATGACAAGCACTCAATCACTTTCACCAGCAAGTAAGCATACAAGTCCATAATGTATACATACCCCCCTCCTCCTCCTGTGTGTCAGTATGGTGACTCCCCATCTATAGGCAGCATTCTTAAAGGCAAAGTATCAGAGTCTGGACATTTAAAGGGGAGGGAGGCTGTCTGGATGCCCTCCAGACACTGTGACCCCACATTTCCTGCAGTCTGTAGGCGCCACAGCAGACGGGCACACACACACATACACAACACACACAGTTAGAATACACAGATACTACAGACAATGGAGGGTGTGTGTGTGTGTGTGTGTGTGTGTGGGGGGGGGGGTGGTGAGCCCCTCCCAACTTTAACTGGCACTGTAGTGTGTAATATCTATCAAGGTGGAAACACCATAACAAAGACACTAAGTGAAGCGAGGAGATAGAAAGCAGAGGAGAACAAAACAGAGAGAGGCTCTGCTGAAATCTATGTCAGTGTATATGAGAAACATTTCACATCCTCTATTTCACCATACCTAACCAGAAGAACATAAGAGAGGCGAAGACACTCTAACCTGACTTCAGGTAATCTGGAGATTCATTCTATCCACACTGGAAAGAAATGTGACCTAATGATCCTAATCTTTCGCCTTTGCCTTTTTTACCTCATTCTTTTGTATTGGACAAAGTCTCAGTGGAAACAAGGCCATTCGTTTTAATATTCTTTGCACTCTTTTGTTTTCACTCATTGTAATATTGGTGATGAAAGGAGCTGGATCTCACTCTCAATCTACTGTTGCACTTTAAATCAGCTAAATGCCTGAAATGAAAATTGCAAATTAAAGTAGGGAAAAATGCTTGGAACGGTAAAATTCTTTTGATGGCCAATGACCAGCTCTCCTGAGACTTATAGAACTGAGCCTTACATCAACACGAGAGCTGCTGATGTCAGCAGGGAGTGCAGTGTGTGTTCAGGAGTGTGTGCCATGACCATAATGTCCGTCCGGTTGTTGATACATTTGAAACCTGCATGAAAAATGGACGGCCAATATGTGCTCTGTCACGTCAAATATAACTAACAAAAGCTATAAATGTTGGTAATGGTGAGTGTAGCGTTACGAGTGTGTGTCAGGTACAGTATGAATATAACATGCAGTGGGTGGGCCTTAAGTGACTTTATGTTGGGGCAGGATTTCTACCATTTCCAAATCTGTCAGCGTCGCCATGGAAATATTCTGCCAATCGTGTTGTAATCGTTTCTGTAATCCTCTTCTATAGGAATTCAAGTGCAGACAGCCTTATGAATACTCAGCATACACACACATCCAGTTTATGCTAATGCAGCATTTGATCCTTCTACATCTTGTGTCTCTATTTGAGGTGTGTGCAGTACGCATGTCTCTGTCCTTGTATTTGAAGTGTGTGTGCGTGTGCATGTGTGCATAACCATGTGTCGAAGACATGCCTGAGTGTGTGTTTTTGTGCGTGTGTAAATGTGTGTCCTTGACCAGCTGCACAGGGCAGAGGAAATGAGGCGGAACTCAATCTGGTCCACACCTGTCCGTCTGCCTCTGAGGAGGGAGGAGCCTACAGCCTCAAACACACGCTGCTCAGTGCACTGTTCACAGTCTGTATGAGCAGATAGATTATGCATGCAGCAGCCAGCTAAGGAGCTTGGATCTATTAATGTATGCACCGAGACAGTTTTATGTTTGTGTACGCTTCATGACAGAGTGGGAAGGAGAGAGGGAGAGAGAGAGAGAGAGAGAAATGATGTGTATTTATGTCTGTGGTGCATGCTGGGTTGAGAGAGACAGAGGTATTAAAAGAGTGACATTAAGTATAGAAAGAGAGTGTGACAGAGACTGGCGAGAGGGGGAAGACTTCCTCAGGAGAGAGCAGACAGGAGTGAGGGATGAGGTGGATGGAGAGAAGATGAAGTGATCGGGAATGACAGTCTGAGCCACACAAGGACAGGAAGAGAGAGAGAGAGGAGGAGAGAGAGATTGCACTGGTATGGGAGGGTGGGGGGGGGTTACTCCGGGACGCCAGAACCCAGTGACATGACACAGATGCACTATGCTACTGTGCAGAGAGCAGAGGGGGGGATGGGAGGGTATAGCGCTATAGAGGAGGAGGAGAAGAAGAAGAGGGGGATGGGTGTGTGGGAGCTCACTGCCTCTCTACTCTGTTTCCACACTGTTCTGTGAAGAAGACGGTGGTTTGCTCAGTGCGGAGATGCATTAAGTGTCTTTTCATGCTAAAGGAGCTCCATGTAACATTAGTTCATCATTGTAGAAAATGTATCATAATGACTGCACACCTGGCACAAAACACAGCTGCTACACTTAAATTCAAGCAGATGAGATCACATGACCCTGTCCTGGCCTCTCCTCAATGGTCACTTTAGTACAGACTCTCATGACTGCTGCTAAATCTCAGTTTAAGGTTGAAAAATACTTTTCGGCATCTGCAAAGGTTCACAAGCCAACTGCTCATGTCTGCAGGTTGTCCACATCTACAAATTCGCTGGCTGTACGTGTCAAACACGTCTATGTATGTAGATTCTCAGGTTAGTATGAACAGAACCTTGTGTGCCTCGTTAAGTATGAAAGCACTTTGAAGTCAGAGTCCCTCCACTTTGAAACTTCAAAAAACCTGAAAAAAAAAACAGTTCTAATAATCTCTTTTCTTTATTCATTTCATTCTTTTAGCCATCTTATTCCATGTATGTGCATTTCATTTTTTCATGTCTGTACCTTTGATTGCCCAATCTTACTTACCAGTAAGATACTTACCTTAGTTACCAGTATTAGCTCTGAAATGCTTGAGTATCACTACTATTACTGAATGTTACCATCTGACATTCAAATGTGTGTCACTAGGTCATATTTTACTAATATCTGCTGCATTGCTTTACAGTACAAATAAGGAGGAGGGCACTGTGCAGGTGGAGATTAAGCTTGACGTTGTAATAGCTGACAGAGGAAGGAGTAAAAAAGCCCTTTTCAGACATGGAACATTTGATAATGCATCATCATCCATCCGTTGTCTGCTAAAGTGACGGTTTTTAGTCAGTCAGACATAAATGACTGCAAATAAGACAGGTGAGTTCAAAATGTTACGATAGCAGGGAAGAACTGTTCCTTCACAGGCTGCATCACTGATGAATTGTAAAACTGTTTTTGCTGTTGAAACCTCAATTAAAGACCACCATGAGCACTCACCCTCCTACTCTCACAGGGAACCCACAGATTTGTTCCATCATTTAACATTAACTTCATTAATGTGGGACTCGTTTGATTCTTACTTGCTCACATGCTACATATGGAGAACCTCCCCTGGTCACACTGTGAGGGGAATAGTTTTTATAGGCTGATCTGATATGAGAAAACATTTTCTGTAAAACTTCAGTAAACACCAAGAAGGGACAGAGTGGCAGGAGGAAACAACATTCATCCACATCTACACAGGGTGTATAGGAATAGTAGTCTTAAATGTAGTAATAGTAATGATGTGACATAAGGGCTGCTTTATAGTAATTATACAGACACATTACTATTTGGACAATGATGTTTGAAAACACTACAAACAACCATTTCACGTCGAAACTGCACTTAGTGCAGCATATAGAAAATTATATATGCCATCTCGTCTGCTCCATAACACATACACCCACACACACACACACACACACACACTATCTCATTTCCAAGTTGTATGCGCAGAAGACCTTACAGCAGAAGAATGTGCTTCCACCCACACACACAATCACTTGTATTTCTTTTCACTACAGAATGGCAAACATTACCATACATATATGCATGCAGGCAGGTTAACAGTCTGCCAATATAACAGCAGAGCCTTCCATCCATCCATCCATCCATCCATCCCCCTCTCTCCCCCCACATTCATCTCATCCCCTGCTTCCCTCCATCCCTCCCTTCACACCTGCCAGGCCTACAGCAAGGTCACACACCTCAATTACCCTGTGTGTGTGGGCGCCCGCACACACACACACACACACACACACACACACACACACACACAAAGAGTGAGAGAGGGAGTGAGATGGGGAGGGAAGATAAGAACGGAGGGGGCGAGAGCAGATTTCACGCTACCCTGAGCACTGGCTAGCATGCACCAGTGTTTCTGACATTATTTATGATGTGCAATGTTCAGTACCTGCCCTCTCCTCTCTGCTTTATCTCCCTCTTTGTGTTTCTGGTTCAGGCGACCATAAGCATTACTCCTTGATAAATACCTTTATCAGCCCACCATATGAATAGCACCAAACTATGGTATCTGCACATGTTCTGTGTGAAACCAAACATACAAGAAAGGTTTTAACCTCAAACAGCATGATCGAAATGTCTAAACTATGACAATGAATTCCTGTTTCATGGGATATACTTTGTTTTTTCATTAGAGGGAATACATTTTAAGTGTTATGTTCAGATTGGAATATTCACCGAAAATGTCATGATAATATTTCTAAAAAGTTACAACTGCCTGCAGCAATGTAACGCGAGTAGCCGCTAAAAGACTTAATAATCACCAACTTAACATCTCTGATAGTCAGGATATCAAGCTGCAATGTCAACACTAATGTGCCTTACAAATAACCCACCATGAGTCCCAATGTGCCCAATAGCCATATTGATGTACTAGTGGTGAATGTGATCCTCCTATTAGGGCTTTTTGTATCTGCGGGCAGACTGCTGTTCACCCATGCAGCCACGGGAGGCAGCCAGCTGTGTTTACTCGGTGGGCTGATACAGCTGCCATATGGCAACAGAGTACAGGACACACACACACACACAGCCCCTGGAAACTGCAAACACACTGGCCAAACAGCACACAGTGCACACTCAGCCCCGTGTTTAGAGCTCCAGTTTGATTGGAAACTTTGAATAAAAGACTCAGAAGAGTTGGTCTGAGCCTAAAACCTACAAGAGAGAACACAGAAAGATTTCTGAGAGAAGATTTTGTAGCTGTGGGCGGTGGTAGGGTGGAGGACTCCAGTTTGGGCAGCAACACTCATTAGAACCACAATACTGCTCCAATATATTAAATCCACCTACACATGTCGGCCTATGGCTGATGAGTGTCTTATTAAAGGCGTCTCAACTCCCAAAGCAGCCACTACAATACATAGACTTGGGTATATATATTTATGTTCATAGTTTTTCCTTTTTGTTGATTTTCTATGCCTCTATGTTGGAGGATGTGGAGTTCACACACTGTGAAGCTTGTAATTCTATACATTAGTGACAGAAATCTGTGGGAGAGAGTCAGCCTGTCTCATGACCTCCTCTGTCGCCCTGCCCCACCCAGCACACACACTTAATCTATACCGTATCGTATCAGTGCAGTACAGTATAGGCAGCTTGCAGAGCGATCCCAGACATCTAACACTAGTCAAACAAAGGAAACAGAGAAAATCAATTACAACACCAACAGTGACCCCCCACCAAACACACACACACCCATCTACTTCTCTCTTCTCTGATCTCTGCAATCAAAGCCATCTGATCACAGTATGTGTGTGTGACAGAGAGTGTGACAGAGAGAGAAGCAGATGCAGAGAGCCCAAAGGCTGAGGTCTGGGACAGATGTATTTCTAGATTTTGGTGGGTACGGATTGACAAGTTTTAGGTTAGTTGGAAGAAAGGATGACAGGATTAGGGAGAGGAGTGTGAAAGACAGGAAAAGGGGGAGACAGAAAGGAGAGAAGGCTGTGAATGGATAGGGGATATAGGAGGGAAGAACGGAGAGGCTGGGTGCAGACAGACAGAGGAGGGATGGAGGGCTCGAAGCCTCGAGACAGATCATGTTACCAGTCTGAGGGCAAACACACACAGACCCATAAAGGTCACAGTGCACCCGCTGCCCTCCAGACACACTCATGCAGAGACACAGATATCCTCGTAAACACTCCAAGACAGACACAGCTTTGATTTCTCATACTGTTTTATACACACACTGAATGCACACCTGCCATTTCTAAAAATGCATGACTGAAGAGAATCTGCCAAAACACACTCAAACAGAAAGCAGCAGAATTACATGAAACAGAAAATGTAGCTGGTAAAAAGGGCCAAATTTGAATTGGGATTTTACAAAATAAGTCCCCTCCTGTGTAGCTCAGCTGTGACGTGTGACTCAGGAATTCAGAGCAAGTGGAGTGAAAGATATTGTGGGACACACGCGCGTGCACAAAGCACTGTTATCATAGAAGTTACACAAGTGAGAGGGGTCAAGGTTCAGGGTGGAACTGGGCTAAAGACACGGGAGATGTAACACACAGGAGACAACACAAGAAAAGGGAGAAGAGCAAAGAGGAGGTGGCAGATTGGGAAAAAAGGAATGAAAAAGGTAAAGAGGAGGGAGAGAACAGGAAGGAAAAGCAAAAAGAGGTGGAGGACCAGGAGGAATAGAGGAAGATAGGTAAGAGGGGACAGAGAGGAAAGAGGAGTAGAGGAAACACAGGGTGGAAGAGGAAGAGTGAAAGTAGGCACACACACACACACACACACACACACACACACACACCTTCCTCTTCCTCTCCTTTTATTAACCCTCCATTTCCTTAGAAACATAATTGGTTAATGCATTACTAAGTCAATCAGCTGGATCGACTGGGGTCACTGTGGGGTCACTTATGTCAAGGTTGATGTGTGTGTGTGTGTGTGTGACTAACCTGATTATTACCGTCACATGTAGAGTTTAACTTATGTGTGTTGTTTTATCTCTCTGTATGCCCATCAGCTGTTTGCATGCATTTGTTATGTGCATTGATTTAGTCTTGGAAAGTACTTCTGCATAAAGAAGTACAGAAACTAGAGGGACTCTTAACATACTGAACACATGGCTATGCATGGCAAGAGTTGGTTTCCAATCATATTGGTGTAACAATATTGAGTCTCAATGATCTGATGACATCTGAAAAAAAATAAACATTAAACCTCCAATTAAGCCACTTTCATCAAATCAGATGAAAAAATTGTGAAAGGGAGAATCAACCCCCACGGTGCAGTCCCAGTTCATACAAGACAGGTGTGCTGGATATGCTGTGGTGTATGCAAAAAATGGCAGAAACCAAAGAAAATGATTGGATGGTGAAGAAAGTTGAACATCTAGGATGCTTCTGAGTCCAGTGGGATGCCCATGTTGCTGGACTTCTGCTGAATGTGCAAGTGACCTATTGCTGGCCAACAAGTCTTCATGTGTGCAGCTGTGGAGTAGGCAGACTCACATTAAGCGAGTCAAACAAGTGAGACCAGTGAGACAAAGCAGGACCGAAGGCTGTGCTTCAGTCTTGCATCCTTAACTGCAGATGCCAAGCACATACCTGCGATCCAACCCAGCTCCCTGACGGAGGCTGTGAAAGAGATTCACCTTTTCATTCACTTGAAGAAGCATAAGCACAAACACTCACATTCTCTAAACTCCCATGCAGACATGAACACAGAAACAGCTTCCCGTGCACACACAATCAGAGGCTGGGCACGGCCACATTACTTGATGAGAAACACCACAAATAAACAAATGCAGAGAAAACGAAAAGGAGGACAGCACAGAGACCAGAAACCTTCAAAGAGCCTGCACATTTGTTGCGTGCACAATTACAGAGAGAAGTAAAAACACAGACCATGGGCCAATTGTCATGTGTTTGCATGTGGTTATATTATACATTCTATTTTTTTGTGGTTTACATTTTGGGTATTTAGCAGCTGCTAAATGTAAAAAATACATTCCTTTATCTCAGGGATATCCATGCATCATTGATGGGGAAATAAAGACGTGCCTGGTGCAGAAATAGGAGGAAAGACACGATGTCCAGCTTAAATCACACACAAGCAAAGACCTGATAGGTTTCAACGCTCAAAACTCTTTCTAGTTTAACCCTCCTTCCAACACGTCTCTTTCTTCTTCTCTCCTTTTCATCGTGAGCTATAAAGAACTCTGCACCCTTCATTACACAGTGAGCACACTTGACACATTAAACAAGAGACGATATAAACTCACACACACAGTTCCACCACTGACCTTTGCCCAGAAGGGATACAATCAGCCATGCAGCATTGTGTGTTCAGACACACTCACACACACACCTACCTGTGTCAGTCAAGCTCTGCAGCACAGAGGCCAATGCAAGAACCCCATCACAAAATCTCTGTGTGTTCAGTTGTGTGAGTGTGTATTTCATCTTCACTCAGCCTGCCATTCCCCTGTCTATCTCCAGTAGTAGTGACATGGCCGTCTCCTCACTGAGACAACTGGAAGCCATTACCTTAAATCAACAAACCCCAGCCCGTCTCCATCACACAAAGAAGCCATGTGCATATTCAGCATACTACCTCAGCCAATAGTCCTGTGTGTGTGTGTGTGTCTGTGTGTGTGAGAGAGAGAGGGTGCATTCAAAATGTCTCAGCATGTCTGTTTTTCTTTCACTCTCCCAGATATCTTTCACCTCCACTCCTTTTTCATCTCTCTCATTTTATTCTTCTTTCTCTAGTGCATCTCTCTGACAGCAGCTCAGTTACGGACCAGCCTGAAGAAGTAAGGGGGCCAGGCTGTAGCACGTGGACCTGACCTTCCACCAGACTGCCTTGGCCTTACTGTGTCTTTCATCAGGTCTTTGTCGCTCGCTTTGTTTTACTCTCATCTAATCATATACAGCTACCTACACAGGCTAGTTTCTATGGTGGATATTAGCTCCAAGGCCATGGCTAATCTGCCTGAGCCCTTTGACCCCACATAATTGAATTAACCATGTAAGCCTTATTCCTCTGTGCCTTAACGAACTGTGCTTTTGAATATAAAACTAGTGTTGTCATAGATAAAGCTTCAGAACCTTTAACCACAGCACCACAACCACTGTAGTGCCTGTCTGTCTGTCTATGTGTATGTGTATATGTGTATATGTGTGTGTGTGTGTGTGTGTGTGTGTGTGTGTGTGTATGGATATATGTGCCACAGTAATGCATGCTTAGCAACAGATCCTGGATCCTGGAGGAATTGGCACACATCCTGGCAAATATGCTCTCTGAACAGCTGACTGTTGTGCAAGGAGAAAGCTGTCAGCAGTTGCACCAATGTATTGTGTACATGCAGCATTTAATACACCGCATAACACCTTGGAAATCTTTTGGAGACAATACAAGTCCAGCTGGTACCACCCACTAAATACACAGTTTGCCAATGCTTGTTTGCTTCCAATCTAAATACATTCTTGACGTTTGTTACATATCTTTAACACAAACCAACACTGCCCAGCACAAATCTAAAATGAATCACTCTATACTCAGCCACACATTGTACCCTGCATTTGATTTAAACACACCCTGTTTAAAGTAATAACTTCCAAATCTGAATGTAGATACATGTCCACTCTAATAACAAATGATACTGCATAACACTCACTGAACTTTTAACTGCTCTCCTAAAGCCTTTACATTTATCCCTCCACTGCAGAAGGAGTGATGTGAAGTGATAAGGAAAGAACTGTGTGGTAGGCTTTGAACTCTGATGGAAAACTAAATAAATAAATCAGTATTACCTGCCAATAACGGAAAACACATGGAGATGAAAAAACATGGCGAAACATGAAAAGTAATGACCACATATCAGCAAAGGCCTTTAAGAAAGTATCTTTGTTGTCTATCACTGTTTACCACTTTGATGTGGTATCATGGACACCACAAAGTTCAGACCTGCAGAAAAAGTGGCCACAGGTTGAAGTAATAGAACATTCTATCAGTCAGAAATACACAGTAACAGACAGACGTTTATCTACATCAAAGTGTCTCAAATTATGACTTGAACACGAGCTGTTTCTAGCCCAGCTCCAGCCCCCGTCTCCACAGACACAACCCAGCCACGGCGCCAGCCAGCCAGTCAGCCTCCCCTCACCTCCACCCCTGCACCTCCTCTCCTGCCTGTCTGCTCCTCTCCTTCTCCTCCCCCTTTTCCCCGTTTTTAAACACAAGGCAGCCCTCCCCTCCCCCTCTCCTCTTTCCTCTCTCTTCTTTCTGTCTCCCTTTTCTTCTCCAGGCAGCACACTCAATCACCCTCCCTACCCCCCCCCCCCCCCCCCGCCATCTCAGCCTCCATTCCAATGAATGCACAATCTCCCCCCTTCAGCCGTGGGGGGACTGCCCCAGGGCTGAGGAGGGGTAAAGAGGAGAGCAGCACACATGCACACACAAATTCAATCACAAAAACACCCCCCAACCTCCTCTCTACGTGTGTTTGTGTGTGTGTGCACATCTGCAGAGGAACATAGGAGCATGGTGGGTGACAGACGGGGGTGGGAGGTTTGGGTGGCGTCCTAATGGCTCTTAGTGCAGGAAATGGCTTGTTGCTACACAGACAGTTCCAGAATCAACTGTCATCACGGGCCACATCCCCATATTTTATCTGCATTGGCAAAACACACACATTCACTCACAGCTGGCCTGGGTCACCCCTCCCCCAACTAATGACTATGCAAAACTGTAGCCTACAGAGAAGAAAACAACAGCCATAATGGAAAGTAATGGAATCTGTCTTGCATTATAGAAGCTGTTATGCTATATCACTTTGTGTCTAACTAAACACACAGCCCTTTTGTTTTAAGCCTGTATTGTAACTACCGGTATATTTTGTGTTTTCTGTGTCTATATCATTTTGTTATCTACTGAGAAGAAAGGATTTTTTGTAAGAAACACAGAAATTGATTTTTTAAAACATGGACGATGCAAAGAGGCTCACCGTTACTACTATAAACCTTCAAAACAATGAAGTTGTTTTCAAACTTTACAAACATGTATTTTGAAAGTGTATAGATCTATTTATGCATTCATATACCCCACCTGAGACACCACTATGCATCAGACATCAATTATTAGGCGTAACACCAAAATACAAAGACTTACAAACTTCACAATAAAAGATCTAATTCCATTGTAATAGAATACCACATGTTGCTCATCTTACTATACTGTACAACTGCTTATTACAGGATATAATTTTCCATTCAGAACATAATAAAAGTGCATTTTAGTCATATGGATACCTGTATTTCCCCTAGGGGATGGATAAAGTATCTATCTATCCATCTATCCATCCATCTATAGCCATACCTATTGCATTGCCTATTTGATCAATCATACAGAACTCTACAAAAAGGTAATCCATTCTGGCATAATCAATTCCATCCTACGGTAATGTAATATATCATACTATATCATACTCTGCTGTAATACACCATTCCCTGTATTCATGGGAACCAGCAGCACAGTGTAAACAGATTAGCGCAGCATTAGCGCTGGCTGTGTCCTGTGTACAGTATTTCCTAATCGGGCAAGGCTATGTCAGGTAGTGAGCGAGCAGCTATGATGTATTCCAGCCCACAGCAGGCGACCCCGGCTGAACCGCGCCTGGCACGCCACTATTGGATAATTGCAGCTGGACAGGAAGTGGTGGAGGCATAAAAAAAGAAAGGCAAGAAAAACGAAAAGAGAAATGTCAGAGAGTAGAGGATGCTCTACTTCCGCTGGTAATGAACTAATGAAAAGAGAGACAGGAGGAAATTCCCTGGGGGAAACAGGAAGGGTGGGGGCGGCAAATGGAATAGTAACAGTGAGTTTGCCTTGTGTGTGGAAGTGTGTGTGTGCGCATGTGCAGGCCGGGTGCTCACGTGTGTGTGTGTGTGTGTGTGTGTGTGTGTGGAGGAGCACTGTAGGGATCAGTTTACAGTAGTACGCGTGAGAGGTCTTTCTAGTGAGGCTTTTATTCTAGGAATGTTTGTATTGGTTCAAACACGAGGGGGGCATGGATGTAATTAGGACAGGGACCGACACACACACACCCCCCCACACACACACGCATTCATAGCCCCATACTGACACCAATATTAGCTCCAGGCAGACGCCAGCACAAGTGTTGTGTTTCTCACACACTCGCGCAGGGAGGAGCATGTCCACACATACACACATGCACACAAAACGCCGGCTCCTATTTGCTCTTTATACATCGGTGACACACACAAACACGCATTTACAAAATGGGTGCTGACTGCAGACCAGATCACTGACAAGAACAAGCTGAAAGCCCCCACACCACAACACATTGGACAGGATGACACGTTTTGTAGTAGAGAGCTCTGTGTGTTTGTGTGTGTTTAACTGTGTGCAAGAAGCTAATAGAGCCGGCATCTGTGTGTGTGTGTGTGTGTGTGCAGATAAGACAGGCATTCACAAATTAATGCTTAGGCAGCAAAGTCACAAGACCCATGTTCAATACAGTCACCTGTCTACTTCAGGATGGAGAGATAAAGACAGAGGAGAGGTAGTGGTGGAAAAAAGAAAAGGAGAGAAAAGGGAGACGAGGAGAGAGAAAGAGAGAAATCTTTTGTGCAAACTGGCATTTAAATCAGCAAAGAGCAAGAGCCGATGATGAAAGAGAGAGAAAAGACATGAGAGAGGAGGATGAAGGAGCGAAAAGGGACAAGAAAGAGGAGACAAAGAGATGGGATGTAAAAATTAACTACTTTTGCATTTTGTTTTCCGCGCCGGTGAGCCAGCTGGCTGCGGAGCCGTCAGGGGCATTTAAATCGTCCTGCACTGACATGAACCACTGGTTTTTAAACTAACATGATGGGACCTTCAAGACTCTTCCTGCAGCGCTGTGCTTTTGTTTCCCAGCAAAATGACAATTACTTTAATTTCTGAATTTTTGCTTTCATGTACAGCACAAGCAGACACTATATACAATTACTAATCTTTCACTCTTTCCACCTTCAGTACATCATCAGCCAAGACAGGACAAATCTTTTACTAAAAAGGGGCTCTGCAGTCCAGTGCTCGTTTATTTCGGGGCATCCTTCACATGCAAAAGTTTGGGAAGCCCTGTGACATAAACATTCAAGCTCGTCCACAAAGGCACACACACATACACACAGAGCCCCAGCTGGAGCACACAAGCTCCCTTTGTGCTGCATTCCTCACGCCTTTTAGCCTTAGCTTCAGCCTTTAGCTTAGCTCCTCTCCATCTGCACACACACATACACACACAGCAACTTTCTCCTGCTTTTGTCTGCAGAGCAGTAGCGGTGAAACAGCTGAGAGCTGCCGATAGGAAGCTTGTCTTACCGTGGCTGGGCTCAGGTTGAGCTCAGAGGAGGACACAGGGTCGGCTCGGTGGAGTAAAATCCAAAGGTTTGTTAGTTAAAGCGTCAGCCAGCTCAGCAGATTCCCACTACCTTTCCTTTCCTTGCCTTTCCTGCTGCCTGCTGCCTGCCTGCGCTCCCAGCTTTGTGTGCCTTGTATTTTCCCTTTAAATTGCACAGGCTGCCTCCCCCCACCTCCTCAGCACACACATACACACACACACACACACACACACACACACACGCGTACCGAGCTAGCACACAAAACACACACTGCTCCTGAATATGACACTGTTGTCAAAAGAATTCAGCGCTGTTGTCGTTGTTGTTGGGATATATGTTCTCTTATTCTACAACCTGAAAAAACAGAAACTGAGAAACAGGCCAAAATAGAAATCCTTTGTCTGTCTTTCTTCTTCTCTCCCTCACTCTAAAAAAAAAAAGTGACTATCGTTTTAGATCCTCTTCTTCTCCTCCTCTGTCTGTGTTTCTCTTGCTCACCCTCTCTCTCTATATTCTGTCTCGCTTTTTTTCCCACTTGGTAGTCAAACAAAGAAAGGAAAGGAACAGAGCAAGCGCACACACGCGCACAAACACACTCAGACATACACAACACACATTCGCTTGCTGCTTTCTCTCTCTCACATACACATGCACAGGCTAGGAGCCCAACCCCCCAGCCTGCCTCCCTCTGATTTTTTTTTTCACTCCCTGCCTTTCTCTAAACAGCACCTCCCCCCTACCCACCCCCCACCCCCCCACCCCTCCCTCAGCCTGATCTGGCCTCGTTCTCATTCGTCTACCACCCCTTCCTCTCTCCTGCCTCCCTCCCTCTCTCTCTCTCCATCCTTCCCCTCCCTACCTCTGTGTGTCAAACAGATGGGACTGGAGAGCAGAAGGAGCCTGTGTTCACTCTCTACCTCGATTTCTCTTCTTCATTAGTGTGATGTAAGCCTGATGGAGACATGCTTTGACCTACACAGCACACACTGATGATTAAAAAAACAGATCAATGAAGATAACCTTCGATCAGGGTTCTAAAACTCTTTTGCGCGCAGATGTGAATTTCTTACACCAGCATTCTTGCACCAACAGATGTGTGAAGTCAGTGATATGGGTTTAGCATAAAAACCAGCTAACATGTGGCACAATGAGAACAATAGATGTCAGGTTCACTATGCAGATCTGGAACAACATGACCACTGGAACACCTGGTAACTCCTTCCTGTATTCGCTGACTCCTGTTAGCATGCGTTTAATGTTTTGATTGGATTTACTACATCTAATTTCTGTCTCTAATTAAATGAATTCGATTAGATGATTGCTTTACTGCCGTTTCCTCTTTGTAAACTCGGCTGTCTGTACTTTTGTCAATTTTTAGCATTTTTAGAAAAGGATCAACAACAACTTACAACTTGGGTCTTATTTTCATAGTTTTGTCAAGCATATACACCAGATTTGATTACTTTTACAACACATTACATTTTGGCTGACCATGTGGTTTGTTTGTTGTCATGTTTCTTGATTTATAAAAGATAAAATGGCCAAATCTGCATAAATAAGCCCCATGCTGTGAGGTTCTTTTTGCATTGCATCATGGATTCTTTCCCTTCTTTCACTGTTTTATCAGTGCATGTGGTTTCTTGTTTGTCTTCTCAAGGAAATAGCTTTGTTTGTGGGATTAAGGAACAGCTTTCCAGATCAATATTACTTATAGTACACCATGAAAAATATGACAACTAAATCACCAAACCTATTCAAGATAACATTTAGAAAATCTAACGTAATGTTTGCTAACAAGTCATCTTTTGATTGCTCTTAACTAAATGCATTTACAGTGAGCACAGAAACTAAGCTGGGACAGTGGAACAAGTAGTGTACACTTGTTAGCATGTCTCTCTCTCTCTCTCACACACACACACACACACACACACACACTTCAGAGTTCCTTTTCTTCACTGGGAGATATTTCATGTTAGCTAACATTCAGACATACACACTCACACAGACAGACAGACACACACAGACACAGCATGCCCTCTTGAGTGCCGGCCACGTGCAGGAAGATGGAATTCCAGAGGAGAGAGAAAAAGTACAGTTGGAAAGCCAAGAGAGAAGAGAGGGGAGGGGTTGGGAGTGGGGGGTGACAGTATGGAAAAAGCAGCATGGAGCTGCTGCACTCTCTGACCAGGGCATAGGCTGGAGGAAATATAGGCCCTATTACTGCACTCACTGACTCCTATAGACTGCCCCTCTCTCTCCGCCTCTCCATAAAGAAGCCAGGGCACCAGGAGCCACGGCTCCAGACTGCATGACCACAATGGAGAGGTAACGGAGGACACAGACAAAAATACTGAAGACAAAAACACTGAAGGCAAAACTGAGGAACTTCCATAAAATCAGCAGCTGATTATGTGCCAGTTGTCGAATGTATCTGCCCTCCGAAAGAGGTTAATTTTATGTCAGCTCCTGCTGTATAGCATGTTCTAAAGCTTGAAGTGAAAACATTTCATCAGAGAGCAGCTGCAGTGGAAATGTTTTACAGATGATTACCACTTCTAATTAGTTTGATCTCATGTAGTTGAGCCAGAAGATCCTTGAAGTCTGCACATAGTTTGCATTAGCACAAGTGTATCAGAGATTCCTCTTTTAGTTTTGATCTGAGGGTGACTGTGAGGAAATTAAACCATGAACCAACCAGATAAAGTTTACCCAATTTATTTCATGAAATCATTAAAATGCTGTGGAAACTGGGATGAATACCTGCACATAACAGTGGTGCATGACACAGTTTGGACTTAAATCTATGAAATTAGAAAATCAGCCAACTATGGCCTGGACAAAAGAGCAGAGAGAACCAAAGTTTTTAGACTAACAAAGCATTCGCCCTGAGCGTTTCACCCAACCCAAGTCTTGCCTAGCATCCTCCTGGAGCAGTGAGCTCTCCACCCACTGGGATCAACTCCTGTCTGAAGCCGGTGCTTCAGTGAAACAGAACGTCCCAAACACAGCAGACCAAAGACAGACGCACCAAAGCCAAAATTCAAACCTAGAAAAACTGGGAAACAACTTCTTAGTTCCAGGCCAGACTTAAACTCTCAACCTCATCTTGCAGATTATGAAGTACTTCACAAAGACCAGCTGCACCACCAGAGTATAATACTGTACACCAGTTTGTCTTTCCATGTTCCATTTGCTGTGTACTGCCTGGGGCTCTGGGTGTGCTGTAATTAAGCACTCCACAAGAACAAATGAAGCAGCGTGCACACTGAGCGCCTAAATGTACGAAGATCAAAAGTCTGTTTCCTTAAAGTTTAATAAAACTGTGACATTTTTTCACAAGATGTTTTCTCATTATCTGGTAATTATTCCTTTATCACTTCCAACAGGCACTGATTGTTTGATGCCAGCTGTTGTGCTCCGTATGAACCTGCATGTCAGTGTACAGAACATGCGTTCGATCCAAAATGAACCCAAAGGCCAAAGCTGTAAATAATACTTTTCATACAATACAATTCATCTGGTTAAATTAGGTCAAAAAGCACACAAAGGGAAATAAAACAAGGTTGGTTGATGACAGAGAGCAAGGAGCAGAGGAGGAAAGCACCTTGGGAGGGTGGAGGAGGAGGAGAGAAGGCCAGTCAATATGGTGGCACATTACATAATTCTCTCACTGTATTGATTTATCGCCTTGCTGATTTGGCCCCTAGCCAGTATGCGATAGCATTTGTAATATTTGAGCCGGAGCCCAGACGGAGAGAGAGGGAGAGAAAGAGAGACATAGATGGCGAGGGCAGATAGATGGCGACTGATAGAGAGAACAGTGAAAAAGAGATAGAAGCGGAGAGAGGGTGAGTAATAGCTGGGAATTTTGGGACGCAGCCAAAGTGACACAGATAAAAAGAGCGAAAAGAGAGGCAGTAGCAACGGATAATGAAAGGAGACAGAAGGAAACAAAGCGTTTAAGAGAGCGTTTAATTGAGGAGATGGAAATAGCTGAGATTTGGGGGAGAGGAAACAAGTGCGAGTGGGGATGAAGAGATAGTGGCAGATCGAGGGAAGGCGGGAGAGAGAGAGAGAGAATGTGTGTCAGTGCGTTCACTGCAGGTTATCCTTGTTGCTGTAATCAGTACTGTTATATAAGAGCCAGCAGCAATGGGCAGAGCAGCCTGACACACTGGATCTGCAGGACAGACTGGACTTACTGCAGTATATATTCAAACACT
Source organism: Pempheris klunzingeri (assembly GCF_042242105.1). Classification (NCBI taxonomy): domain Eukaryota; kingdom Metazoa; phylum Chordata; class Actinopteri; order Acropomatiformes; family Pempheridae; genus Pempheris; species Pempheris klunzingeri. The sequence goes on from NC_092034.1 coordinate 12,854,241, forward strand.
GGGAGCACAAGTTGCCTGTGGCCACACGCTGGATATAAACTTCAGCAGCATTCACAGGTTGCACTCAATGTACATCCACACTAGCTGACTAAATCTAAAAAGAAAACCTCAATGCTCACTTTTTCTGTCAGTTTTGGCTCTCTATCTGCACACTCTAAAACAGAGCTTTTTGAAGTGGCCCAACGCCATTTGAAACCTTCTCTGCCCATACCTTTTTGACACTGGAATTGGGGGGGGGGGGGTCTAAAAGGGTCTAAAAGCAACAATCTGACAAGCATGCACATTTCAAGTGTTTGCTCATGTTTCAGTCTTTACACAATTGTATGTGTTACAGTCCTGAAGTGAGAGCCGCTGTCTGTATTTCAACAATTCTCTCACCCATCTGTATGATGGCACACCCCAACTTTGAGTCAGAAAAGTTATTGAGGCTTTCACCTTTAGACGTAGTCGGACAGCATGTTGTACGAACTAGTTCAAGCAACACTGGCACGTTATGGGGAATGATGACGTAAGCAAGGTAAGACACGATTGGGACAATGTGGGAGAAAAGTTAAGTACACAACTTTCTGTGATCCCTTATTCTGAATAAACAGCCAATCAAATGATACAGGTGATGACCTCACACTGTCTATGTTTTTGTCACGTGTCAATAATAACTTGTTTGACAGCAGCCTGGTTAGCAGGCAGCATTCCGCTCCTGAGACTAAATCCCCAATTTCTGCTCATTGAGGTGTTGGACAACAGAAAAATATGTGAATGAGAACAACTATATTGTGGGTTCAGCTGCTGGAGAGCAGAGGGACACATAGCTGAGGCTAAAAACTTAACAGAGCAACTGAGCGGTGTCGTCTGGTCACTACTTGTCGGCTGTGATGTACGCTCTTGCGGTTTTACAACCAAAGTAAAACTGACAAAGGACACTAGATTAAGCTGTTTTCCTACTGGAAAGCAGGAAATGGATTCACGTCATTTTCACATTAACAGCATTAAGCGTGGACATAGTCACACACACTCCTCACTGATATTCCTGTTCTTCTGGTGGAGGAGCATCCAAGCCTCTCCTTTCTCCTCCTCCATCCCGTACAGATGGGTGAGGGGAAGGAAGCGCAGATAAAGGCAGAAAAGTAGATTAATGGGCTGAATGGAGCACAGAGAGGGAGAGAAAGAGTGAGAAGATGGAGGAGAGAAAAAGTAGAGTGAGAGAGGGAGGCTGAGTTAGAACAGAGTTTCCTTGTGCTACTGTGAATAATTTGCTCTATTCCCTTCCCTCTCTCTCTCTTTTAAAAGATATACTCAAGTTATACTCAACTAGGGAGGGGGGTGTGATGGGTGTAAACTGATTAATTGCCAATTAATGTTTAACGAGGTACAGCTGTGTTCAATTAACACTAGCTTAGGCACGGTCTCTCCTGCCCCCCCACCATCAAATATCTTATCCTCCCCCCTCCGCTTTTGATTCCTCACTACAGCATGTCGTATTCAAGAGAGATGGGGAGAAAGAGAAGTTGATCCACTGACATTAAGAAGCTGAAATCTACGTGCTGACTTGAAGCACTTTTAGGTCAGTGATACATTTATGCAATAAATATGTTAGAGTGCAAACATGCCTGTCTGAGTGTGTCGCTGTTGTTCTTTGTTTTGTATCTATTTCTTTTTTTTTGGCATTTTCGCCTTTATTGGACAGGCAGAGTGAGGAGGCGAATATTTGTGTGAGTTTTGAGCGAAATATTAATCTGTTTTTCCTTTCCCACATTGAACCTGCCTCCTGGAAGGAAGACAGGAAGTTGGCAGCGTGTTTGACGTTCAGGGGTGCACAACCCATTGCCAAGATTTGGGAGGTATGCTTATGGTTGTCCATAACATCTTGTCTCTGTGGCTAAACAACTATAATTTGAGCCTTTAAGGAGTAATTAGACATTTTGGAAAATACATTTATTTGGTTCCTTGGGAAAAGATAAATAAGAAGAACTGTAAAAATGAAGGTGAAATCTCTGCTGGTTGCCCTCCAAAGTCACAGTGATGACGAGCCATCAGGATGTCTGTTTCCCTGTTTCCACTCTTTATGTTCGGTTAAGGTAACCAGCTGCTGGATGTAGCCGTATATTCACTGAACAGATGGTGTTGATCTTCAAATCTAACTCTTAGCAAGAAAGCGTATGCATGTAATTTCCAAAATGTCAAATTACTGCTCTAATAGGGATTGTTTTTGGCATGAATATTTCAATTGTATTGCAGAAAAGTTAAGGGATGGCTTGGATCATCGAAAGGATTGTAAGATGAAGAAACCCAATACTGACAAGTTGTTGAAAGACAGCCTTCTAGTGCATGTTAAGTTTTGACGTTCAGGAAGCCTATTTCAATTCACTTCAAAGCAACTGATGGACCACACCTCATTTGCAATTTACTTTTTGGCAATATCTTAAACGTTTGCATAAAATTCACTTGACAGCTGGATGTAAACAGAAAAAAAACTTGAGTCAAACTGAACTTGTTTGACTGGGTGCACAGAGGCCATGTTGGCAGTAGATTTGACCACCATGACTGGCAGAGAGCTGACAATGTATAGACTCAGCGGTGCACACGCACTCCTTCTTGCTACACTATGGGAGAAATAGCCACTTATTGACAAAAGCAGCAGTCTTCCAAATGATTCATTATTTCTAAAGTTAAATGGCAACAGACCGCCACATCATATGTGCCACTGACACAGAATACAGCCAACCTGCGGGCAGTCATGCTGCAGTTTCCTGCTATTTGTCTTCAAGAAATTCTGCTGTCATAGGAAGGAAATCACCATGGAAAAGAAAAGATCAATGGAATTAGATTAAAAACTTAGTTGAGCTTTTCCAAGCTGATTTTTTGGGCTCATCTCATAGCTTAGAGGATTTTTGGCATGATATTGCCCCGTGAAAAGTGTGCTACTGTAGCTCACCAAAATCTTCTTCCTGAATCCATTAGCTACATTTCAATCATGAAAACAATATCCACAATATCCATAGCTGTGCATTCTGACACAGAAGAATCAGGTTGTGTAGTTTGGTATAAATGCTGTCGGTTTACTGATGCCTTGTTACAATATGTCAAGGTGCTGAAGTTCTGTGAAACTGTCAACTTTTCTGTGTCATCTGAAGTTGCCGACACAGAGAACCCCCTGGTGTAGCTTTAAAAATGCAACACCACATGACACAAATTTCATCAGTTCCAAGCACAAGCTGTATGCTGTATGTTGTGATGTGCGATGGATTCAGCACAGATTGCTGGAGAACCCGCTGACACCAAGACATTTGAATTCTCCACCACGCCTCCATTTGCCCTCCACCCTCTGCGAACAAAGACCCACAGGGCTTGCAAGTTTGATGCCTTCTTTTCTCTGTATCTCTTATCCTCTTTTTTCTTCATCCTGCCTTATCTTTCTTCCCACAGTTCATCCGATTCATCATCTGCCTGCAGCCTCTCCCTCCCTTCCTGTGTCCGTCTCTCCATCCAGGAAAAAAAACATGAACATCACTGGGTCTCAATTGAGAGTTTTTGCAGTGTGTGTGTGTGTGTGTACAGTGCATTCACTGCTGGGGTGAGACTGCAGAACCTGTTCGTCCTGCCTGATCACTATATACAAAACACTCTAACACAGTGTCATCACATGTGCTAATATGATAAGAGGGCAGAGCAACAAGGGGTGCAAAATATTGCATCTATTTTCTAAAGAAAGCGTGTGTGTGTGTGTGACCGCCGGTGTTTACATCTGTTACAACAGTCTATGTGTGCGCCTGTCTCTCTCTTTTTTCTCGTTTTGGCTGTTATCACCATCTGATACCTGCACCCATCTGTTCGCAAAGAGACGTGGGAGAGAATAAGAGGAGTGGTGGGAGTGTGCAGAGTTGGCTATCACTCTTCATCCCCACTCCTCCTCTTCCTCTTTATCTGCTCTCTTTGTCCTCTACCTCTCTGCCCGTCTCTCCATCTCCACCTCCTCTTCCTCCTTCCCTCTAATCCCTCCTCCTCCTGCTCCTCCTCTCCCTCCTGCCCGTCTCTCCACTCCTCATCTCCTCCTTTCATCTTCAGATACAGGCAGAATGGAGCACAGCTTCCTCTAAAGACCCAGCAGGTGTGTGGTGTGTCTAATTGTACCTAAGTGTGTGTGTGTGTGAGTGAGTGAGTGAGTGTGTGTGTGTGTGAGTGAGAGAGAGAGAGAGAGAGAGAGAGAGAGAGAGAGAGAGAGAGAGAGAGAGAGAGAGAGAGAGAGAGAGAGAGAGAGAGAGAGAGAGAGAGAGAGAGAGAGAGAGAGAGAGAGAGAGAGAGAGAGAGAGAGAGTGTGCAAAATGTGCTTTAAAGTCCTGCACATGAGAGCTTTTTTCTATGAAGTCACAATGTGCCTGTGTTGGTGGCTACTGTATGTGTGTGTTAGCTGTGTGTGTATTGGAGATATCTTGGATATCTTGTTTCCTCAGGGGAGTCCAGACCCATTTCCACTGTCTGCTGTAGCCAACCAAGCCAGCAGTGCATCGATAATCTATTAGGCTAGTAACACACACACACACACACACACACACACACACACACACACACACACACACACACACACACACACACACACACACACACACACACACACACACACACACACACACACACACACACACACACACACACACACACACACACACACACACACACAGACTTGATTGTTCCTCTTACCTGCCACTGCTGAGTGTATTCTGGGTGTGTACTGACTGTCACTGGGTGGGCCAGATATTTCTTCTACCTGAAAAGCAAGCATGCCACAGATATATGAAATCATACACACAACATTCATCAGTGGCATTAGCAAATATTTTAGGGAGTTGTGCTTTAAAACAGCCAGCCAGCTCTATTATTGCATGCCCCTGTACAGGCTTGAACGTTCACAGCTTGGTCAAAAGTTCAGATCATTTACTTTCATAAAAGTATCAATACATTGTAAAATACACCACATTACCAGTAAAAGACCCATATTTATAATCCAGCTTCAGTGGAAGTATGCGAGTATTATCAGCAAAATGTACTTCAGAGTAAAGGTCGTCGTGTCATCCTGTAACTGATATATTATTAGCACATTACATTTTTAATTATGGCATTACTTCTACTTTATATACAGGTCAGGTAGTCATGTGGGTCCCTACAAAGGGTTGCAAGATAAATGTAAGAAGTCATGAGATGATTAAAGCAGCAGAAAAGAAAAGCAAACCAAGTTCTGCCACACAAAGGTGTATCATCGTCTAGGATTTTGGACAGAATTTTTCTGTTTTGTGAAACATCAGATCATTTTATCTTTCTGCCTCAAACAGTTATTTAAATGAGACATACCTGAAAAGTTCAAAAGTGGTTTAAACCACTGATTTAAACTTTAACAATGTGTTGTATTTTAAATGTTTATCATAAACCTCTTGTATGATATTCTATATTTGAAATTTGATTCTGAAACTAGTTAACTAGTAATTATAGCTGTCAAATGATGGAGCAAAACATAGAGCATTTCCCTGTAAATTATAGTAGGTAAGTATGGAGTGGTAGAAATTGGAAAAGTACAAATAAAGTCTCACAACTAAAATCACCCCAAAGCCGATGTAGTGGGAGTACTTGAAAAGAGCAGTCGATGCTCCATTTTTAAATGAGTGACAACACACACAGAAAGTCAAAATACTAATCAATAAAGACAGGGAGACAATATGGCAGAAAATATGCAAAGGCATTTAAAAATACACAATATCTGATGTAATTCTCCTTGTACATATGAAAATAGACTCTCTCACACACACACAGATACTAAGGCAAATGATGCACTGACCAACCACACAGAGTGGTAGTGATTATAGCTACCAGACAAGACATACACCCACCATCATTTTATCATCAGACATCTAAAACACACACACACACACATTTGACAGGCACACAAAAATAACACATGGCCAGACAAAACACATAAACAAGATACCAGCATGATGTAAGAAGTCGCAATATCAGACATCACCATAATTAAAGCTAAAGCCTGTTTATCGAGCAGTTAAGTAGGACAGGAGGAGCTAAGCCTCAAAGATGCAGCTTGTTTACAATAACACAACCACACACAGATAGTGTGACAGCATTTAAACACCACACTGCTGCCAGCCTATATTTATGCCATATACATGGGGGTCAGGTTAAGTCCAGAGGGATTGTGGGAATGTTGCAGCAATATGGACACACAGCATACTAGAAAAATAATGTAACTATACGAAACATTAAAACATTTTAATGTGAGTGTAGAGTTAGTGTTTTTTGGGAGGAATACATTTAGTTTGAGTTTCACTAGGGCTTTGAGGCTTATTTTCTATTATCGATTCATGTAAAAAATTGTCTGAAAATGTTAAAACAAAATCCTCATCACAATTTCTTAGAGCCCAAAACTCTAAAATAAATAAAACTCTAAATAAAACTATTCTGTTTGAATTGAGAACATGTATTTTGTAGTAGCAGTTCACTGCAGCAGGACAGTACAGGCCAGCAGTATGTACTGTAACTGTATATACTGATGGCTGTATAAAAGGTGACAGCACGTCCTGTTTAGGATGATGTCATATTGTTTAGTTTATTTTTATCACCTTGTTTGCGAACTGAAATTTGTCATGCTGTCACAAATTCAAACCCCAAATGTAAGACCCAAGCAATCATTTCAGGTAAATCCTTAAATATTCCATCATCTACCATTTTCCTCTTTGGATAATCTCTGGATTCCTGCCTTTTGGAATTCCTCCACAGATTATCCCTCCGTTTAAAACCACTCCAGGACCAAGGAGAGGGGGAGGAGGGGAAGGAGGAGGACAAGAGTGGGGAGGGGAGAGGAGGTCTTGTTTTAAGAAGTTGGAAGTCTGTGAATCTTGCTGGGCTTGCAGTTCCCCCTACGGACATGTTTTGTGCACGTCGAGGAATGCGTTCGCTCCATCCCTGTGTTGTAACCCCCCCCCCCCCATCCCGTCTCCCTCCTTTCTTTCTCCTCCTTTAGGGAACAGGGGCATGTAGGTAGAAACAGACAGCCGGGCTAGCTTGCAACAGCTCCCGTGATCTGCCTGACAACAGCCTGAGGGCCCACACATGGGCACACACATAGATGCACATGCATACAGTCACAACTGAGAGAGGGAAAAAAAAATAAGACCAAAGTGGGGCCCCAGGACGGAGCCTTGAGGCACTCTAACCTGGTGACGCAGCAGCAGCAGGCTCTGTCCACGGCCTTAGCCGGTAAGCACAAATAACCACCAGTTGGAGGTTGCTCCATTCCTATTTGTTAACTGCCTTTGTTTGGCAGAAAACAATGACTAGACCCCCACTCTCTAATTTACAGGGGAGTTGGCTCATTCCTCTGAGTGGAATGTACAGTGGGAGCAACTTGCATTTCATGACGGGGTGGAGAGATCCGTAACAAGGGGGGGAAGGTTATCCAGCTAAAGTGGGACTGTGTTGAGGGAAGGGTGAGTGAGTCTAGCTGCTATTTTTAGATGACATGTCATTTTAAACCCTTGGACTGTTCCTGTACTGTGGTCAAGGAATGAAACACTAGTATACGTGGACTTGCACTGCACTCACACATCTGTATGACAAAGTAAAACCTGCAAAGTGGTACGCCAATAAAACCTTTAATGACCAAATCTCTACTTTAATAAAGCTGCAGTCCTACCAAATGCACACAGAGAAATCCATCCAAAGTCATGTAAATAAAGGGCAAGTTTAGCAATGACAAACTGCAATGTGCAATACTGAAATCCATATCTACATAGGGGACAGCAAATAGAAATCCCCAATAAACACACCTTAGATTGTGAGGACATCATGGAAGCTATTGAGCCTCTCTGAAATGCATACAAAAGCATATGCAAACAGTCTCACAATCACTCAGTCTCCACATTGCCGCCCACTCGATCCCACTGTCACCTTACTTAACCTGCAGTACACAGCGATAGCTGACAGAATGGTTAGGGAGAAGTGTAGGAGAATGGCAACCCAGGATCAGCTTTTCTCAGTCAGCCAGTGCAACGCCTGAAATGAAAGGGAATGAAAGAGAGCGAGGAGAAAGGGGGAAGATGGAGAACATATGGTGTATGGGGGCCTAGTTTCCTTCCCCTTCCCTCATCTCCTCCGTTTCCCCTCATCTCACACACCTGGGACCATTATTCCTTGTGGAATCAACACCCAACTAAAACTCTACTTTCTTTAATTAGTTCTCTTTCTCTCTCCCCCATCCATATGCTCTCATCTCTGCGTCAGCTCCTCTCTCTGTCTCTTCTTCAATCTACTCCGTCACTTTAGTCCCCCATTGTCATGATGTCTTACTAACTTGGATTTGTTTTCCTCTTAGATTTCACTCTGCACATTTTCCCACTCAATTCCTCATTTAGAACTACTGTATTAGAGAATTTTAACACAGTCTAAAAAGTGAATGTGTAGCAACACTTTCTGTTGCCTCTGTGTGTGGATACTATACAGGTGTGTTGGTCTGGGTGCGGTATGGAGGAAACAGGACTGAAAAAGGACTGACTATTCCCACATTCTACCGCTTAACAAACCAGTAAAGAAAAGACTGGAGTGAAACTATACTCATGACAAAGAAGATCAGTGAGTAGGCATGAGACAGAGAGTGTTAGACATAACAGACCACATGTCGAGCTGCAAGTAGAGTGAAGGTACCATTTCAAATCTCAAATCCCAACAGCACGACAAAAATACTAAAAATACTCCTTGTGATTTTAACAATTTAGACTCTAGTCTGGACAGAAAGGGAGATATCAAAACTTGATAGTGCTTGTGCAGTGCACCATAAATATCACTTGAAGCCATTGCCAAAGCCTCTCCTCCTTCACAGCAAGAAAACAATATCTCCTCTACAATCTAAAACTGGCTTATCTGTGATATTTGATTGTTTAATATTTAATAGTTTTTCCCTGTGCATAAGAAATTATAATTAAATCATCAAAATGTTGTCTTGTTGGAACAAGATGATCAAGCAAATGTGTGTATATAACCTTATTTGTGCTGGAACCCTTTCGTAATTGCATTTTATTCCGACTTGAGCCCAATAGCAGTGTTATGGAAATTATATCACGTCCCACAGTGAGATTGAGAAAGGACTCAAACAGGACGTGAGCATGTAAAATTGCTGGCATATCTCCGGAGTAAAGTGCATGTCTGAAATTAGTTACCAACTACACTGTCTGATTGGCTTTGATGTCTGCAACCCTGACCTCAAAAGGGACAAGCCATTGTGTGTGTGTGTGTGTGTGTGAGAGAGAGAGAGAGAGAGGGACACAGACAGGGCATGAAAACATTTATTGCTTGTTTAAATGATAGTGACCTTAAACCTGTAAACTCACATCAAAGTTGTCTGCTTGCTATGTACTACATGTGGTAACTTTCTCTTTAAATTGGAAAAAGAACATCTTTTTATGAATACCATGTGAAAGTTCCCCGGAGGAAATTAAAGTGTCAAAGAAAATACACACTTAAAGCAGAGATGTATAAAAATTCAGCTGAAAAACATAAACAACTTTAACAATTGTAGGTGTCAAGTGTAATTACGAGACACCTTAGGAGGAATGTCATTGTAAAACTTTTCAATCCCACGTAATCCATGTGATAGTAAAGGTGTAGATAAATTGGATGAAACAACTAAAGTAGTGAATGTCTTTGTTAGGATGTATGTGATTTAATTATGGATATGAATAGGTGTTAGAAATACTTGAGACAAGAATGACCTACCACCTGCAGCTAATACAGCTGCAGCTCACTTAGGTTCATGGCAGCCATTATTATGAGTTATAGTGCTCTTAATGAGAACTGTGGCAGTGTCTTACTCCTAGTCCAGACAAAGGGGAAAAAACAAAACATGACCAGTCAATGACCGGACTGTCTATCACACATATTACGGGTACATAGATCATGCCATAACTTAAGTCATTGCAGAGGCAAAGAAATGCTTTAGTACAGAGTATCTGGAAAGAAGTGTAACGCTCCATGGTTTAAAAAGGGAATGTAATGTAAAAATCGGGTTTTAAACAGAAACTAATTAGTTAGTTAAATAGAAAGCACAGAGGGTTGCATCCAAATGTGCCATTTAGCCAGTTTTGTCACTTAGTGCATCACGGTATGTCATGTGACCAGGTGTGGAAATGGGTGGGAACGCACAGGAAAGCAGTTGATTTAAAAAAATCTATTCAGTATTATTTACGGGGTAGATCGCATATGTTTTATACTGTTTCTAACGTTTGTTCATGAAGCATGTGTAATTGATAGATCTTGAATACACCACAAATCCAGTATAGTCCCCAGAGTAGCATTTCCTTGTCAGCGTTGTCATTGCTAGTGTTTACAGGTGTGCTGGAAGCTGTGAACAAAGTCTGAAGTCTACGTACTGTAGCTCGCAAGTTTACAAAAGACAGGTTTGTGCGCAGTTGTGTAGAAGTCTTGACAGTTTGAGGCAGCACACTGCTTTGTGCTTTATGCCCCTGCAACTGGTTCCCAAACATGGCCATTTCTACCACTGCATGTGACTATATGAATACATAGTGGATGATGTTGTTCAGCAAATGATGCTTTTTGTTGTATTAATTAAAAGATGGAATGCGATGAAATTCAGTAGGTGGAGATGAACAAGTGATGCAAAAGTACTAAATTAGACTGGGAAGGAAAGTCCCACAGCTGTGTTCACAATGGTGGAGCATGGATTGCTTAATGATTCTAAGTTTGTGTGTGAGAGAGAATGTGTGCTGGACTATTTCTACTTTGTTTCTTCCCGTGTGGAACTTCACCTCCCCCTGCTTGGCCTGGTTGTTAGGACACCTGCTTTGGGCGCATGCAGAGGCCTGACTATCTGGCCTGACTTTTGACCCCACAGAGCTCTAACCATCATGACCTCATCAGTGGTCTGGTGTTTCATCTTAGTGACCACTCCCACCACACTGCTCTGTATGTGTGCCTGTATATGACAAAGAGCGTAAGGGAGCACTTCTTACACACTTTGGTACAGTTCTGGAAAAATAGGTCAAACTTCAAAAAGTAATTTATATGCTAAAAGTAATTTTTTGATAAAGATATGCTCAAACCCACATTGTGGTTTCTTTACATAGATGTTTACTGTAGATAGAGTAACAGTAGATAACAGTACAAGAATTGATACAGATAAAAGTGAGTGGATGCAAAGAGACTCAAGGAGAGAAAAAAGTACACACGCCCTGTACAGTGTTCAGATCTTGTGATCTGTACAGTATCAAACTCTGAACTAAAACCTGCACCAGGAGCTTTGGATACGGTTTGGAAACTAAACCAACGAAGCTATGAAACTCAAAACAAGCTCAAAGCATAGGGGCCACCAGGATAGGTCAGGGAACCAGGAAGATGCATTGTTTGCTGTCCTGCACCCACCCTCCCACCCCCCCACACAAACATACCTATTTCTAGAAATGTACATGAATGCAGAAGCAGAAAAAGGTAGAATTCTGGGTCAGAGTATCGCAGGGAACCAACATTATTTCACTGTGCAAATATAGCATGGCAAACAGAGTGGGAGATAGCTGTGTGTGTGTGTGTGTGTGTGTGTGTGTGTGTGTGTGTGCGCGCGTGGGATGTCATTCTGTCTTGCTAGCAGCAGAGAAAGGCTTGCTGGGGAGGCGTCACGCCTTTATTTATTCATCAACCTTCTGGGAACTGGCAATGAGAGACAAGGTCAATACATTATTGCACACACACACACACACACACACACACACGGTCCACCTATAGAAGGACCACATATACAGTAAATACTTTTGTAGGACACCTCTGCCAACACATATACTGTAATGACTTGCGTTAAAAGGTATCACAGTACACACGCACGCACACAGACACTGTGTTCAGAGACTTGTTGGCTGACTGGGCCATGAATCTGAGCCCAGAGAGCCCACAGACCCTATTAAACGCTGCCGGATCTGCAACACACACCCTATTAAATGCACCAGATCAGCTGAGTCAGCATGCCAAAAGAGAAAAGACTGGAGGTTTAGACAAAACAGTGAGCGCTGTAACCAGGAGACACACACACACACACACACACACACACACACACACACACACACACACACAAAACTTTACTTACAGTCCCGTACAGTACACAGACATGCTGCACACCCACCAGTACAGAAACATGTGTACAGTTACGAAACACCTTGGAACAAAACCTACAACCACAAAGGAGCACGCACACAAACACACATACAATGCTAAAAGACACAACAGCAAATACACACACAAACACACATAAACATGTGCAACTTCGTATCTGGCTCCTCTAAGACCAAGACACAAAAGAAGTAGTATGTGCATGTGAATGTGGAATTATGTGCGTGTGTTTGTCATTTGGTCAGTGCTTTGATAGCTGGTGAATGAGGAGGAAGACTCACCATGAGTCCAGCCAGACAGGAGGGGAGGAAGAGAAAAAAAGAGAGACCAGCCGTTGTCACATACACAAACCACATGCAGCTGTTCAGCCTCTGCCTGAGAGGCACATGACTGACACACACACACACACACACACACACACTTTTACTTTTTCACCACCATACGCATCTTAGTGGAAATCTTCAGGTTATGTGTGTGTGGTTTGGCTCATAGTGACATGTGAGTCATCTAGTGGGTTGCAGGGTCTGACTGTGGGGTAAAAATAGCCCTGTGTGTCAGACATGGTTACAGAGTGATGATGAAACAACTGGCTGTACCAGCTGCTTACACACACATTGTTTTGAACGCATACAGCTCCATAATGTCATTGCCTCAACTCATTGCACAAGCACTTATTTGGCTGTGTCTTTTCTTGTTGTGTGTGTGTGTGTGTGTGTGTGTGAGAGTGTGTGTGTGAGTGTGTGTGAGTGTGTGTGTGTGTGTGTGTGTGTGTAGGGGCGTCAGTATGTCTAATCTCACTTGCCCCCACTTTATCTGCAGGACACTCCTGTGCTAGTCTCACCAGATCACAGAGGGAGAGGGAGGAGGGGTGATGGGAGGAGGAAGACGCAGAGATGAAGGGAGGGTGGGTGACCTGAGCGTTTGATGTTAAAGTTTGGAGCCGACCAAAGGAGAACTTCAAACACTGCATAGAATTAAAAAGATTATCTCCCCTGTACACACACACACACACACACACACACACACACACTTCTCACTCCAGTAGCGCACATGCACGCACACAAACACTGCAACAGTCAGTGCACGACAGGTCAGCATGGCCTTCTCTGAGAGACAGAAACAAAAAAAACTAAAAAAAAGAGATAGAAAGACCCATTATCTGCCCCGGAGTAACTCTCTCCTTTGTCTTTAGAGGAACTTAAAAACTGATCCCAAGCGCTGTCTCTGTCAGCTTTGTAAAGAAAGACTGACCTGAAGGGACAGAAAGTGATCCCAAGTATGTCACAAGTCAGAATCGTGTAATGTGACACCCCACATTTGCATCAACAGAATCCAACTGAAGCCTGTAATACTGAACCATATAATTCAATTCATTTAACTATAACCTAATTTTACACCAGCACACCATGAAGCTGTAGGGCAGTGCGTTAATGTGCTAAATACTGATCAGCAGGCATTCTATGGCATGCATCTTGCACAGTAGCAAAGTTAGACTGACTTATGTGTGGCTGGTGTTTAGTGTGCTTTATTATGCAGCCAATATTATCAAAATGGTTAAAACAAACGAAACAAAAAAGAAAGGCTGTTGAAGAAGCTGGTTTCAGGGTTAACTGGGAGTGGTGGTGTGAGGGTTAGAGGGGGCGAGCGAGGGTGAGAGGTGAGGGTGAGGAGCGGGAGGCCACATCAGTTCACAGTGCGGAATGCAGGCTTAGCGACAGTTGTGATGCCCCCATTTATGCAGGAGTGAGTATGTGACCATACCTTTGTGTGTCTTAGTGAACATGAGACGTGACAAAGTATAACTCACACTCACTGAGGCACACTCATTAACTTTAAGTGACTTAATTTTCTGCCATTTTCCATGTTTCCACTTTCACTATAGTTTTTATCACCACCTACCAACATGTGGGCAGTAGTGTTTCAGCTGTCCAGAGCCGCCACATTTGATGGCAAACCTGTCATCATTGAGAGGGTTGTGCCAATTGTTGAAATGGTGATAATGGCACACACATATGGGCAGTTTCTCCTAAAAGGCATTTGTGGCGATGCATTTGGTTCTACACAGAAAAAGTGATGGAAGCATTAGTGTAAAGTGTAGTTCAAACCCTGCTTATTTTCCTCTCTCTCACACCGCCGATCAGAATGTTACGCTATTGTCAGAGGAAACCCCCCCACTCACTCCTCCCCGATTACCACTGAACATAATTTTCAAAAGTAACTCCTGTCTAAAAAATAATTGGGTAGAACGCAGAGTCTAAAACTAAAACCTTAAAAATATAGTGCTGCCAAATGGGAGGATGTTAAAGGTTTAAAGTGAAAAACACCAAGCCAATAATAATTTTAAACCAGTTGTAACTGTCAGTGGCCTGAGCAGAGGGGCTCAATAGAATAGAGGAGAGTCTTAGACTGAAGGAGCATGTGAAATAAAAAAAAATCGAATTCTTCAGAATCTTGAAAAGTAAGGATTGACTGTGGGTATGTCTACACTCGTATATAGAATACGTTTTGCACCCCGTCTCGTGTGTATATTGTTCTTTCATGTGAGGTGTGAAGTTTGTGGTTCGGAGTCACTACGAAACTGGCAGGGTGACAGACAGAGTGGTAATTAGAAAGTTATGGGAAGAGGAAAATAAGAGTAAACAAATGGAGGATGAAAAAAAAAGGTCAGCGTCGAAGAAAGAGGCAGGGAGAGAAAGTCAAAGGGCCCAAAGAAGTGAGAGCAAATAAATGAAAGTTGAAAATGAGTGTGATATGAGGGGAGAGCGACAAAGAGACAGAGAGGCAGAGTGAGAAAGAACCACTCATCTCCCCAGAAAGTACTGCAGTGAGCCAGAGTTGTTAGCAGCAGCACCGTGGGTGGTTGTGGAGGACGGAGCACACACACACACACACACACACACAGACTCACACACCCTCAGTGAATGATGCATGCTAGCTGGTCTGAGCCTGGTGGCTAGCGCTAGCCTTTATTGGTTAGGCAGCTGGTTTGATGTGGAGCCCACACACAGCGACAGGATGACAGACGCACTGTAGCACACACACCACAGAGAGAGGGAGGGGGTGTATGTGTGGGTGTGGGAAGGGGATGTGTTGAGTTGGGCTATATGTGTGTTTATATGGGAAAACTGCAATAGTACATCTGTGTTCGTGTGTGTTTTTTGGGGGTGGTGGTGAATCGGATGTGTGTGCATATAAAGAGAGATGGAAGTTGTGTGGGGGAGAGTTTGTGTGTGTGCGCCTTTGCATAGCTGGATGGCCTATACCTGTAAACCTGTGTGTGTTAAGTTATGTGTGTGTAGAAGGGTGAAAGTTTGCCTGTGTGTGGGTGTGGGTGTGTGTGTGTGTGTGTGTGTGTGTGTGTGCGTGTGCGTGTGTATATGCATGTAGGGAACCCTGACTTTGTGTGTGTGAGATGACACAAGAGAGTATGAGCGGTCAGAACAGGACCTAGAGATGAAGGACACGTATAACATGAATTTGTAGAGAAACAAACAAGAACAAAAGGGAAAGAAAAAGAACATGTGTACACAGAGAAAAGCGATAGGATGGTGTGATACAGAAACAAATGTGAAAGAAAAAAGGGACACAATGACCCCTAATGATTGAGCAGAAAAATAAAGAGTGTAGAGAGTGGAGGGGAATGATGGAGAGATAAACAGAGAGCTTGGAGTGTCTGGCCGTGTCCCAGCTTTGTCTTGGGTCTCAGGGGAGGGAGGGAGGCTGGCAGAGGCAGGCAGGCTGGCTGCTCTGGCCCAGGGCCAGGCCACACACTGTGCCACGCTGCCCAGGAAAAGCCCGTCCTCAGAGGGACAGGGGGTTGAGGGGGGACCCGAAGTCCAGGCCCCCCCAAGGCACTTCAACAAGCCTCGGGGGGCCCATTGTGTCCCCAGCTCAACCACTTGACACATCTGGTCCCCTCGGCCTGGTGAGGACTCGTTCACCTTGGCAGCGTGCGGTGGCTGCGGGGCTCCAAACCTGTCTGCAGACTAACATGAGCTTATTATACAGACACAGGCTCTACAGCGCAATATCACAACTGAAATATTTAAATTACAGGTGATTATTCCCTACTAAGTTCTGTCGTGTTCAGGAAAGTCAAATTCAAATTCAAACACAGTTGTATTTACATTTATTGTTTCAGGGCTTTTGCTGTTATTCCCACATTTTTGTTGGAGTGCTACCATCACTCGCTGTCAGTGGAATAGTGTAAACCGTGTACTGCATCACCCATGTACTCAAACAAACAGAAACAAAACATTCATCAAAACTTTGCTTCATGGTGCAACTAGTGATCAAAACCTCCAGTGTATAAGGGCTGCAACAAGCCCTTATTTTAATCCTCACTTCATCTATAGATTATTTTTCCCAATAATGGTTAGCAAAATTTCACAAAGTAGTAAAAAAAAAACTTCCAATTTTTCCAGGTGATATATTTCTAACTGACAACAGTCCAAAATCAAAGGATATTCTCCCTCTCTCTCTCTCTCTCTCTCTCTCTCTCTCTCTCTCTCTCTCTCTCTCTCTCTCTCTCCTGTTTCTAATTAATTAAGTCACTTTATTGGTATGGCTGCTCGTAAGGGACATTACCAAAGCTGTGTACAAACCCTCCAAAAACATAGTTTCATCCACTCAAACCAAACTGAAAAGATGTATCGTTTTGAAAACATGTGATAGTACATAATCCATCGCAGTCATAAAAGCATTTAACAGAACTATTTGCTTTGTTTCTTTCTACAGCTTGTTATGAATCTTTCCATTTCCCTTTCTCTCATCCTTCCTCCAGCTAATCTATCTGTGTTGAGTATGTGTACTGTATGTGTGTGTGTGTGTGTGTCAGAGCATGGAGCAGCCCGAGGGCACAAAGCTGACTAAACTCCATTTTCCAGCTGCCTGGACAAGCCAATCAGCCACGAACCTCAGAGCCTCCATTTCCGGAGGATGGAAGAGGACAATCGCCACGGCGACATTGCATTGGAATTACATCACTGAGTGGGGGAAGAAAATATGCTTTTTATATGTGCTCTTGTGTGATGTACACATATATTTTGGCACAGGGTGGAGGCTGTGAGTGTGTGTCGGTGTGTGTTTACTCATATCCAGTGTCTACAAAAATGACCTCTGTGTTGAATGTACAATCACTAAAGCTCAAGTTACTAGCAACCCTTCCTCTCTCTGTCTCTCTCTGTTCAGATATAAGGTTACCACTGGCTCCAGACAGCGAGGCTAATACTCCTCCTCCTCCTCCTCACCTCCCTCTCACCTGACCAGAGGAAGGGAGGAAGACAGGGAGAGTGGGACAGAATAAAAGGATGAGAGAGCAGAGGCAGGAAGGGGGACGTACACAGGCACAGATTTGTATAAAAGGGAGCAAGAGAGATGAGAATGAGTGATTGTTTTGTCCACCTGCGAGACTCATGAGGAGAAAGGACAGGAGATACAGACACTGCACACACACACACACACACACACACACACACACACACACACACACTACAGGAGACTTGGGATCTGAAGCAGCCACAGCAGTCAATAGAGAGAAACCTAAGATGGCGGAAGGTGGGGGGCCCATACGACCCCTCCCTGCTTGTCTAACCCTCTCTCAATCGAACTATGGCTCGGGGCCCCCATTGGGGTCACACACACACAAACATAGAGGCGTAGGCGTGCGCGTGCACACACACACACACACACACACACACACACACACACACACACACACACACACACACACACACACACACACACACCCCTGACACTGCCCCTCCCCCAAATGAGCCCCTTATTGATGAGGCCGGTGGCCAAGAGGTCAAATCCCAGTGACAGAGACATGGAGGGATTGAAAAAGTGGAGGGTTGGAAGAGACAGAAGCTGGTTCTGTTGAACTGTTACACAAAACACATGATTATTGCACAAAAAATAAAATGTGGTTTCAGCCACAAGTGCTCACAACCTTGAGATGAATGGAAAGTATTTCAAAGACAGGTTAGCACTGAGCTGAAGCTGAGAAACACCTGCTGCTTCCTACTGTATTTCTCAGACGCCTTAACCCCACTTTAACGACAACGCCCACTTCCTTTAACAAGAATTTAATGTTGTTTATGTGTGTGCCATCATTACAAAGAAATACACCTTTGATCCAGCCTACATGTCCGTTCTCTACTGTAACATGTCTCTGTATTTCCGTGTGACAGTGTGTGATTACAAGAAACTGCAAAGGAAACTTTGATGAGTCCATTTGATGAAAAGTTTGTTTTGTCTTGTCTCTCACATTGTTACGAGAAAGTCTCTCTCCCTCTCTAAGAGTCAGATGAATGTAGCTGGAGGAAACAACCATTTAGGTGGATATAATAGCAAAACAGATCGAGACAAATAATTTTTGGTGACTGTTTGAATTTAAATCATTAAGCTATGTAGTGATGCTTGTTAATGCAGAAACAATATATAGAAGTGAGGACAGAACATTAATTTAATGTCGAGGCATGTTTGAATTGATTTATGACCCAACAGTTGCTGTTTATTGTTACAGCAGGAGAAATTTCTGAGAATGGTGACATTTTTGGGGTAAAGCATAGACCTTTATAGAGCAGCGGTCGGATACTGGCATGCTTTTGTGACGAGGTGTCTACATTAAGGATGGAAACTTAATTTCATGATGCTAACATGTTACTAAGCTCTTGAAAAGAGAGAGAGAAAGAAAGAACGTGCTTGTGTGGGTGAGCATGAGAGGGTGAACTAAGAGGCAGAAATGAAACTGAAACTCAACTTGATGTGCAGACTAGTCTTCATGCTAATGGTGCAAACCTGAAGCTAACCTGTGACAGCTGCCTCCTGTGAACGTGTCTGACATTGGATGAACACATACTCAGCAGGCCTTCATTGATGCACGTCTCCTATATGAACATTGAATGACTGTTTTTCTGGTTCCTCAACCAGCTGAGTTGAGAATCAAGACCCATTTGATGGCTGTTCTTGAGCTTTCAATCATATCACTTGCTTTTCATCAGCAGATGGAGTTTGCCCAGGGAATGGGAAGCTTGTCTTACAAGTGATGTGATCAATAGCTTGTGGTGAGACTGCTGTCTCTACAGGCTAAGTCAAGAATGAACTTTGAACCTCAGGATTTATCGCTTAATGCAAGCATGTGCTCTAATCTGACCAACAATGAGTTGG
This sequence comes from Pempheris klunzingeri, assembly GCF_042242105.1. Classification (NCBI taxonomy): domain Eukaryota; kingdom Metazoa; phylum Chordata; class Actinopteri; order Acropomatiformes; family Pempheridae; genus Pempheris; species Pempheris klunzingeri. The sequence continues at coordinate 12,873,576 of NC_092034.1, forward strand.
ACATGACAGCCTCTCCAGCTTTGCTTGCTCCTAGATCCGTTTTTGTTTTTCTCAAAAGACTGACTTCACTTCTGTCATCAGTAAAACCGTTTAAATCAGATGTCGGTGGCTGTGTGAATAAGATGGAGGTTGATATTCATTGACCCGTAACATCACATCTCAACAACTTAGATGTCACAGAAACACTTTTCACTTAAGAGTAGCTTTTACTTCTTAAGTTGTCTCACTCATGCGCAGTTCAACTTGTAACAAATATTTTCAGCGGTACATCAAAGAGTATTTCATCCCGTTTTATCTGCCTGCATTTGAACTTAGAGTTTCTCCCTTTACTGACACTCATTTGGGAAAAAGAGCAGAGTTACCACCTCCACCATCATTATAAAATATAGCTACACATTTTCACAGACAGCCAGGCAGAAAGTCTGAGATAAAAATAACTCCATAAAAGATGGAGAGCAAGGGAAGAAGAAATGGAAAGAATGCAGGTGAAGGAATAAAGAAAGAAAATTAATCTGTGTTGCTGTCTTCGGTCTTTTTCTCCCTCTAGGTCCCCATCTTCTCCTCAAGGCAAGTATTATCTTAAATTGCATAATCATCTCCTCTCTCTCTGACAAATTTCTACTTCTTCATCACTCCTCCACCTCTCTCTTTGTCTCTTTCTCTGTGGAGAGGCAGTCAGCAGTGATCAGAGGGATAATAAACGGTCACTGTGCTGCACGGACAACACACACAGATAAACACATACACATACAGAGGAGATGGACAGACATGCAGAGCGGTGAAGGGAACTTTTCTGTGTAAACAGATAAATATTGGCAGTAGCAGTGTTTTCTGTTATTCGCCATGACACCTGCTCGACCCTCACACTCAACATTTAACTCTTTCAGTTTTTCCTTCCTAGTGAGCCTTTTGCTTTTCCTGCCTCCATCTGAGTCTTAGCCTGTGAAGCAGAGACGGAGATTACTGAAATTCCATCATCCAAAATCTCACTGTCGCTGTCTACCACAGACATTTCAATATGTGCAGACTTTGCTGCTTGAGCGCACCCACCAACACACTGAACAACATCAAACACACACACATCTGCATGTGCCTATGAGCCAAACACATGCACGTGGCGCTGCAGTGATGAAAACTTGGCATGGCCGATGCCCATGGATACTCACTTTCATTTTAACACTTCTCTCTCTTTCTTGATCAGTCCTCACTCTTACTTCTTCTTTGCTCTTCCGTCTCTGCTGTCTGTCTGACACAGCGTGTACAGCAGGCAGAGGGACAGATAAGGACAAATGAGGCCGAGGAGGAAAAAGAAACAGAAAAAAAGGGGAAAATGACTGGACTACTCAGATGCTTTTCCCTTCTCCTATCTCTGAGCTGCAAGCAGAGCGTGTGTGTGTGTGTGTGTGTGTGTGTGTGTGATATTTCTATTTTTAAACCACTGCACAGAGGCTGACTGCTTAATTCTCTTCCAATAAGTCCCACAGACTGCACAAGTGCACACTAGGAAACTTTCTGAGTGTGAGTGCCCATGCACATGTGTATAATGTTTTCCATTGTTACAGAGGTGGAAAACATGTGCATGTGTGCAAGTGTGCTCTTGAACAGACCTGTGTTAATGCCTAAATGGTCCCATTCCTGATTACTTTTGATGAGTACTTCTTGCATAGAGGAAGCATATACACACACACACTCACATTGTATCAATAAAATGACCATGGGGATAACCCAAATGAAACCAGTGGGAGAGCTAAGAGCTCAGCTCCAGCCCCAGCTGGGGCTCCTGCTTTTGATCTTGTCTTAGCACGTGTGCGTGCGCGCTGACACATATACACACAGCTAACACGACTAATAATGCCTGTAATTACTTTGTTTTCACATGACGTGAGTGAGTGCCACCCTCTCCCTCCCAATGTTTCACTCATGCCTCCTCTCCCTCCATCTCTCATTCTGAATAACTGATTGGGAGGATTATTGTGAATGAATGATTTGGGGCTATGGGACGGTCACGGTGTGTGTGTGTGTGTGTGTTATGTCATCTCAAAGCCAGCCATGCTCTATTAGTGTAGTTTGATTCATAAGTAGGAAGCCTCACTTCAGTGATTCCCCTGGCAGCCGTCGGCACAATAGATCATTACACTCTCGCGCACACGCACACACACACGCGCGCGTACACACACGCACACACACACACACACGTACACATACACGTACAAAAAAATAAATGACAGCGGAAGGAGAAAAAAAAATTACCCGTGAGAGAGAAAGCCGAACAAAGAGAGGATGAGAGCCAGGAAACAGGAAGTGTGGAAGGAGGAAGGAAACTGGAGGGGGAGAGACAGAAAAATGTGTAGAGAGCGGATGCTTTGTTTCTCCTTCTGCCCACTTGCAGGGTGACGTACAATATTCCTGCCTTTCCAAAAATGAACAAAAAGGTCATTCTTTGTGTTGCTGCTGCCTCTTGGCAAAGTTTGATCATTGACTACCACGAGCATGACATGACTCAGTACTACACCTCACAGCTCCTCATTCATTTGGCTTGATCAAGATATTAAACTCCACTTGTGATGTCCCTGCACAAATAAAGTCAGACAGTTGACAACTCATCCAGCAACTCAGTCATAAATGAATAATTGATGATGACTCTGTGACTGATGCTAACCCACATTCTTATGAGTGGATGCACACGCAAAACCTCAGCCTACTGCTGTGCACAATGTGTGTCATTAACGCACACAAAGGCATGGGAGCCAAACGAAGTGACGTCCAATTCAGACTTCTTTAATTCATTTTATGTTCAGTAGGTGGGAGATTAAACAGCAAAACATTCATTACAGTGGTGTCAAGGCAAGACATTTTCATTTATGAAGCCAAATTGCCTCAGAGCTCCAGGACAGTTGCAGCTTCCCGAGAACAATGTAATGCTACTGTCTTAGCCCTGAAGTAAGAAGCTGTGCAGAAAAGTTAACAGTGGAAACATAAGCAATATGCTGTAACATCAGTGCTACTGCCTCCCTACCGAGCAGCATGTCTGTTACCGAGGGGAAATATCTTGCAGAGAGGTTTCGAAGATGATAACAGACACTATGTTTTAAAAAACACACCGAAAATTGATCAGGAATCAATAAGGGAACCATTTGACTGTCATGCACATGCAGGCTAGTATGCACACAAATGGCATACAAGAAAGCCTATAGTCTACATTGTTATATGATTTAGCTACATACTTGGCCCTCCCTTCATTACATATGCATTTAGATATTACTTTGTGATAACAGTAAAATTACAGGGTTTCCTAACAGTACAGTAACAAAGGCTCCATATCGGTGGTGTAATGGCCATCTGGCCCACCAGAAGAAATCTTGGTGGGCCACCACATTGGTAGACCGTCAAAAAAGAACCAGTCGTTCGGCCCTTTTACCCTTTTACCGGCCCCATCTCTGTCCTTGTCATTCAATCGTCAGCATGCTGCATGTGTTTGCTTGACTTATTGACTTGTTTACTTCACTAACTTTGGCAGTCACATTAGCCACAACAGAAATAAAGATGTAAGCCTGTAAATTAGCAGCTTATTTACATTCGTTTTGCAAAGCTCCCCCTGAAGCCACTGCTGAAGATATTGAGCTTGACTGAGTGAGAGCATGAGTGGGGGAGGGAAGCTGTCTGCTCCTGGCTCTGATTGGTTGTTTTTGTTCAGGTGCGGTAGAGTCTTGTAAATGTCATTAGGAGCACTAGGAGGAGCTAAATGAACCAGATTTCTTCTCTCTCTCTCTTACCAGGATATAGGGAGAGTTTCAGCAAATATGAGAAGAAAAGCTATTTTCATAAAAGTTACCTCCCAAACCTTTAACTTGTTGTAGGGATTTAGTAATTATGTCAGCAGGGTACAGATATAGGGTGTCAGGTGAATAGTGGTAATAGCCAATAAGCAGTTGGATATGGTGCACTGAGAGAGAGGAGGGGAGGCGGTGGTGGTGAAGGGGGCTCAGCCCTACGTGACGCCAGGCGCGTACCCAACACTACCTGGCTCGTGTTCAAACACACCCCTCTTCAGCTGGAGAGCCCCAACTCCCTGGAGAGCTCCCCGACATTAAACACACATAAAAACCTACCCCTTCACGCACACTTAAAAGAAACAAGAAAGATACAAACACTGAGAGGTAACAGACTGTATAAGTGTACAAGAGCCCAGCACATGAACACAAAATAAGCATGAACAAAAACACACACGGATGTAAACAAAAGCCCACACTGATGCACATACTAAGAAAATACACACAATAAAAACACACAAACATGCAAACTTCCATGCATGCAGGCAAATACACATACACACCACTGGTGTGCAGGGCTTCTTTGGATACGGCCCCAGCCCCACACAACAAGCTGCATGAAATATTCAGTGAATTTTTCAACATGTGCTCTTTCCCCTTTTGCACGTGTGGAAGTGCAAAAAAAATGTAGAAGGGAGAGCTATGGGGAGACAGGAAGGAGGGGGAGAAGGAGTCAATGAGGGCAAAGGCAGAGCGAGCAGCAGGAGAGAACGGACAAGCGAGCCAGAAACTAACTGGGAGATGCAGAGAGAGAGGAGAGAGAGAGAGAGAGAGAGAAAACCCAGCTGACTCTGTTCCAAGCTACTCCCCTTAGCAACAGCCCTGGCTCAGCCTGCATCCCATTGGCCAGCTGACAGCATGCATCACAATCCCTTGCATGGCTCCTCAGCCAATCAGGGGTTTCCTTGCAACTCTGCATTTTGGATTTCATTTTCACCATGGCAACACAACCCTGCTCTTGGCCCTGGATATGGCCTGTATAGTGTATAAATGTGTGCACATGTACACACACACACACACACACACACACACACACACACACACACACACACACACACACACTATAATACTATACTATAATACTACACTATAATACACAATACTGTACCCATACTGTACATACAATACAATGTTGATCAGCCCTTAATAAACTCAGGCTGAAGCAATTAGTCTGAAAGCAGCAGAGATATAAACAAAACTCACATGGCAACTCCAACAGCTAACTGTGCTGCGTCTCCACACCTGTGAATGTGTAACTGCATGTGCTGAAGTGTTACACACAATGAAGAAGACTGGGGAGCTGGAATAAGAGTTCGTCCAACACAGGAAGTGCTTGGATCAGTACAGTACAGACACTCATAATGAGGAGAAGAAACACACTGTCTCACTCTGTGTTTGTCCATCTGTCAGGCTGCATCCTCTCAACAAAGTAAACAATCACCACAGTCTTCCATCACATTCACTCTCAGGGATGGAAGGGAAACACACATGTACATTTACTCTGTAAACTATAGCAAGTTTATATGTTGGTGTCATGTTTGAAAAGGGCCTCAGGTAGTTTTTCTTTAAAAGCTGCTCTGGCAAAAGTTGCCCTACACACACACAAACACACGCACGCACACACACACACACACACACACACACACACACACACACACACACACACACACACACACACACACACACACACACACACACACACACACACACACACACACACACACACACACACACACACACACACACACACACACACACACGTGTGACAAGTGGCCACTGCTTACATAATAAAAGTCCAAACAAACAACAAAAAGTAGAACAATTAATAGTATGTGAACATAAGCCCTGTGAGGGTTCAGAACACACAGTGGGTGCCTTTGGTTAGTGCATGTAAAATACAGTATAAAGAAAAAAGGAATACGTGACTTTAGAAGATGGATAGATGAAAATAAACAGCTTCAATCGGAGGTCTTTTCTGTTTAAACGTTCAGTGCAACTGGTACTCTGAGAACAATTTTGTGCAAAGTAACTCCTAATCTTACTTGCATATCCACTGCACAGCTCTTTTCTAATGAGATGTTATTACAGGAGCTGATATCAACTGAGGGCCTACGACAGGCTACATTAGCAAGTGTGTGTTCTGGCTTCTTAGCGCTCTATAATCCATAAAACACTGATAACTCAAGTGATCAAGTGATTTCTGTGTCACTGGAGAAACTAGCTCACTGGGATGAGTCCTTAACCTCACACTTCAGACATTTCAAAAGAACATGCAGGCAGACAGACACAGACAAGGTAACTAGCTATGTCCTCTTTGTTCTCTCAGTGAGGCGAGACATGTAAAGGGTGCGAGTGAGAGAGGGAGAGTATCAAAGATATAAAGACAAGAGCTGAGAGATGGAGGGGGCGGAAAGACAAAGAGAGAAGTAGTGGGAGAGGTACAGAAATGCACAAGACAGGTCAGCTACTGAAGAATAAGCAGGAGGAGAAACAATGAATAGCAGCCCCTCTACGGACAGACACATGATGAATGTGTCTGCTGCCTAAAAGCCAGCATGGGTCTGTTGACCCCATGGTGTGTATGTGTCTGTGTCTGGGAGTTTGTGTGTGTGAGTACAGGAGCGATCCCTCTGGGCCACTGTGGCAGTGCCCACACTGGAGGTTGGTATCCAGTATCCCCTTCCCCTCCTACAAGGCAGAACACAACCATCAGCTCTAAAAACTGCACTTGGGGTTAGCTGTCAAACTTAACAGCAGGTAATTAAAAGTAATAGCAGAGCTTCCCCTCAGGTTTGACGATAGGCAATGTATGTATCCCACCAACAGCAATTAGTCAGCCAATTACCCCAGGGCCTAATTATAACTGCAGTCCATAGGAAGGCTTTGGGAGGGACAATAATGGGCTCTTATGGTAGCCTGTGTTTATCTAAGTGATCAATGATTAGCATGATCACTGGGAAAGGTCAGCACCTCACATGAAAGGCTGGCTGCCTGACTGACATTTCTGCTTTGCTGCGGTTAATTGGTACAACAGTAGCAAAGTGTTGTTTTCTATTAGCGGTTTTGGTAAAGTACATATTAGGATGCCATCTTGGAGGCTACATTGGGTGCAATGATTTTAAAGTCAGATACGGCAAACATTCCTAAAGACTGAGGTCTTTTTCATGCGAAGCAAACAATGAACATATATTTTTATGGTCATGTTGGCTAGCTAGTCGGCTTAACTTTATTCTCTCTGCATTAAGCTTTGTGGGCTGATTTTGTATATGTCTGTGGCAGCTTTTATATCATCTGTAGGGCATATACACAATACATGCGACTCATGGAGTTTTATTGGTACAAGCTTTAAGTGCATTGGTTACGACATTGCATTAGATGGAGATTCAATGTACTTTATTTTGGCTGATTCAATTAAATCTAGAGTAGAGGTTCTTCAGTGTGTGTGCGTGTGGGGGTGCGAGCACGTAGCAGCTCTCAGAGCAGAGAGGGCAGAAGCTCGGCGGCAGAGGCTCCTCTAATCGAGTTAGCTGTGATAACAGGAGTGGCAGCTGGCTTTCCAGGAATATACTCTCCTACTGATCATGCACTCCCTTGCAAGTGGATTTCACACATACATACACACAGTTTCACACACACGCTCACAGATAAGCATGCACATACACATGCAAGTGCACCCAGCGTGACCTACCTCTGTGTTTCCTGGGTTTTAAAAATGCATGTGTGGCGCTGTGGCTCTTTGGACAGTAAATGCATAATGCATGTATACATACTGAGACAAGCTTATTAACACATTCATCTGTACATTCACACACCAGCTTCTATCCCTCTCTCTGTAAGACAGACAGACAGACAGACAGACAGACAGACACACACACACACACACACACACACACACACACACACACACACAGGTAGGTCAGTGGGTGAATGATGCCCTCAGTGCCTGGCTTAAAACCCTCTTAGCCACGTAATGGCCCATTTGCCCCGCCTGAACTCAGTAACCTGGGCCAATGCGTTGTGTGAAGGTGTGTTCATCAGTTCTAAACGTTTTCATATAGATGACACATGATTTTAGATGATTACGAATAATTGATGTCATCATTACATGACAAATTCATTTTTCAAATGAACTTTTTTGTTTCAAACTACAATGGAAACACAAAATAACAGAACATCCACAGCTCTCAGGTATGTAAGGTATTAGGTGGAAATACATAAGGACACATACACAATTGCGTCCTATAATAGGTCACGCATTAAATTAACTGCCTATACTGCTGCAAATGTATTTCCATTTACATCTTCTTGAATAATGACTATGATCTTAGCCTGTGTTTTTCCACTTAGGACAGACAGTAGAGTGTGAATCAGGGCACTGTACCACTATACTGTCTGTGCTCCTAGTATGCTGTATCAGTATACTTCAGCTTTGTTTTTACTGCTCTATATCGCCCCCTATTGAGTCCTCTTTGGACATGTTATACACACATAAATATACTGTAAATACAGTACATTCCTTTAACTACAGCTCATCCATAGGTTCATTAAGGCAAATCAACTGTGTGTGTGTGTGCATACACTGTGTTTGCTCTACACAGGGCCGTAAGAACAATTTTTTGCATGTGCTGAACGTAAAATACCACATGAATGCATGCATTTAAAGTTAAATATGACATGTCAGCGCTATGTACACACCATCTGCAAATGTGGAAAATGTGTGTGCCATGCATACCCGTGTTCTTGCTTGAAGAGAGTATGTGGTATTCTGTGGCATGTGAACTGTACCTGTCTAATGCTACTTTTAGATAGCACCTATGAAAAGCTATTCTGGAGTAAAACTTTGGTCTTTCACACCAGATACCTATAATCAGCTGATCAGCTGCCATCAAACACACTGATCAAATATGAACATCAATATCTTTCACACTGTCACATACATTTGGACTGTATCAGGCTTATCCAGCTCTCTCTAGTTTTGTCAACATCAGCCTTAGCTGGACAAAACAAAACAACTGAAAATGCCCTACATGGAAAAGTTTACAAACCACTTTTTTCCTAAAGTTTTCAACGACATGAGTTGATTTATAGTAAATTATACAACATTGTAAGGCCAATGAAACTCATATCAATGCAAAATATTGGAGCTAGTCAGAACAAGAATTGTGTCTACAGCACATCAATGTTCATAGTTTATTGCCGACCAATATGAATCAGGGACAAAAGAACATTTACAACACTTCAGCCAGGTGAATGCACAGCCTTCACTCAAAGTGCAAATCCACAAGTTAAAATGAGTCAAATTTAAAAGAATTCCAGCTCCACAAAATCTGATCTATAGGATCCCTCTCTTCTAGCTCCTGTGTGTCTCTCTCCTCCTCTGCAGCCTGCCTCTCCTCTCTCCCTTTGCTGGCCTCTCACACACAAAGGCAGGGGGAGGCAGAGGTGCAGGAGAAGGGAGGGGGAGGAAGGCACAAAGGGCTGGGAGCTGTGGGCTTGCCCTTGGGTGAGGGAGGGTGAGGGAGGGTAACAGAGGGTCAAAGGGGGGGGCATGGGGGAGGGGGGGTTAGATGGCTGGGATGGGGGGAGAAACCTGAGAGCCAGAAAGCCAGAACAGGAGCTGGGGTAGAAAGATGGGGAGTGATGGTGGGGAGGAAGGGTCCGAGGGTGAGAGAGCACAACACGAGACAGCTTCTATCTGCAGTGTTTTGTCTCTTCTTTGAAGGGGGGGTGGGCAGTGGATTTGTTCAAGAAAGGGATTTGGTTTGAGAAATGCAGATCCACTGTCTAGCAAAGCCTGTGTAAGCGTTTCAGCCACGCCTCGTTTTTAGGCAGATAGTGTTCACGTCTTGTGCCCTCTTTGCTGCAGCTGACTTTCTGACTCAGAGCAGCAACAACAACAGCGCCTACATTTTCCTCCCATAACACAACACATAGGCGGAAGGTGGCGACACACTTAGAGCGTAGGAAAACCAGCCTGACAGAAGTCCACACAGACAAATGCGTGTGTGCTTCCTTCAGCTTTGCATGTTTCTTTACTAAGACAAATCTCTGGTGGGAAACCTGGTTTGTCTACTAGGCAATACGACTGATCACCTGATATTTAAGACCAATCAAATATCATCACTTTGTGGGTGCTAATATGCAAATTGCAGTGCAGTTCAACCCAAAGTTTCAATCAATCAATATTTATTTATATAGCACCAATTCATAACAGCTTTACATAAAGAGCAGGTCTAGACCAAACTCTTTAATAAAGAGAGAGACCCAACGATTCAGGAATTCAAATTTAAGGATTCAAGAATCCCGACATGAGCAGCATCAGATATTATATTGAGTAACAGTGGCAGGAAAAACTCCCCTTTAACAAGAAGAAACCTCGAACAGACCCAGGCTCAATGTGGGCGGCTTTCTGTCGGGGTCCGTGTTGGGTGGAGGTTGGACAGAGAGAGAGAGAGAGAGAGAGAGAGAGAGAGAGAGAGAGAGAGAGAGAGAGAGAGAGAGAGAGAGAGAAAGAGGCAGAGACAGACAACACACGATGTATCTTTATGAACTTGGCATCAACACGACCTCCATGTTTCTACATCACGTGGAAGTCACCATGATCAGTGAACACGCACATATTCAGCATCAGCACAGGAGGATTCAGACTGTCACAGGCCAAAGACAGAATAGGTAAAATCCCATCCTGTTATTTTTGAACTACTTAGTGACTCTTGATTGTCACCGTACTCTGTATGACTAGTCTTCATGATTTTAATGTTAATACCAAATCCAGCTTTAAAAAGGGCTCAGGAAATGTAGGCCTCTCTCCCACACCAAGCCACCTTCAATAAACTAGTGCAACAGGCTGTGTGTCCTCAAGTCACCTCACCTCATATGTTAGAAGATGTATTTGAACACAGTGCAAAGACCACAACCAGCTTCCACCTGGCCACAGACATGCATACACACTCTGTGCGTGCCTGAGAAGAAATACAAACTTAGTGTTGCTTTTCTCTCTGCAATGTTCTGTGGGATACAAACTACACAACCATTTCTGTGCAACTCTGAATGTGATTTCAAAGTTTCCCCACATGGTCAGAATATTAAATGAGAATGTGTCTGAAGAACTTTACTGGGGAGGTAAAAAGCGGTCTACTAGAGCCAAACAGGGACACACCAACAAAAACACCATCAGGTGACGCTCAGTGCCCAAAGGCGTCAGATAGTGGACTACTGGCTTTGTACATCATATGATTTCAGGCTTTGTTCAACGCTACTTCCCCAGTGTAGAGACATGGTACAATCAATACTAACTGTCGCTGGCAGTGTTACTGCGTTACTTTTGATTACCTTCCAATATCGCAGCTCTCCCCAGTTATAGGTCTGTCTATGACTGTTTGGAGGAGACGGTTGTTGAATCATATTAAACAGCAACGCCACTGTCTCCTCTTTATGATTTTTAATACCAGTACACACATTCAACAAGTCCACACACACCTCATTCCTTCCACATGCCTAAATTATCACACTCTCACACTAGTCTTGCACCATCTAACCTCCTCTAACTGCCTCCAAAATCATGGTGGGGCCTTCAGACACAGGTGCACACATCAACACTGAGACACCTCATAGTAGACGTCAGAGCATATACTTAGCTGTGCTATTAAAACAGTTACACACACACCACACACATACACACAAATACAAAGCATACCAATAGAGGCCTGTTACAGTTGGATAATGCAGGCCAAACTAGCACAGCAGAGGACAGGAGGCATGAGGGCATCTTTGCAAACTCCGTCACCCCTACACACACACACACACACACAGAGCCTACAAAGAGAGCTTACATGAGAACAAGCACGCACACACACACACAAACCCATTGCCCTCTTTTGCAGAAAAGTTATATAACCGCAAAGGAGCTCTCTCCCTGCACACCTCTTTCTTTCATCTCTTCTTCCCATTCCTCTTATCTTTAGGTCTGTCTGTTCTTCCATCTCTGCCTTTCTCTTCTCTTATTCAGTACCCGTTTTCTTTACATGGACTCAGCATTTCTTGAATGAGATTTTCTACCCTGCTGCCAGCTGTTGTTTAAACTCATTTAACTCCCTCTGATGGCATAAATGTGACTGTTAAAGGCTTTAACAGGGAGAATGTGGTAAAGCGCCCTCACAGACCTCCAGGAGGTGGATGATGTCAGCGCCACCTCTCCTCCTTCCCTCCCTACGCCACTCCTCCCTTGATGACAGCACTGATGATGACAGAGGAGGAGGAGGAGGAGGGCGACGACGACAACGACGAAGAGGAGTCTCTCCGCCTCTCTCTCTTTCCTGTCCTCCTCCTCACCCACTGCTTCCTGCCGTCCTCCCCCCGGGCATCCTGAGTCAGCTCAACCACCTCTCTTTCTGAATCTCTCTCTACATTCTCCTTTCAAATCTGTTCTCCTTTGAAGCAAAAGCATTTTTCTCTCTCTTTATCCCATATCCTTCGTTCTCAGGGTCTAAGACGATCTCACACTTCTGCAGAAATGTGTTCTGTTCATCAGGTAACGGCAGCAGATAAAGGGAGACTGTGACAATGAAGACAAGGAGGGAATCACTCTTATGACAACTGAAACATCCGCACTTCTTTATTACCCCTGTGACAGATGGAATATGGGACTGAGGAAATAAATAAGAATTTTCTTATGACTGTTAAAACACTACTGAATGTTCTCAAAGCTCAAGTCCTTTGTTACCTCCACAGGGTGTGTGGCACATGTGGATGGCACATGGATTTGAGCATATCGAGGAAAGAAAAGGAGGAGGAGGAGGAGAATGTAGACAAAGCAGATGGGAAAAACAGATCCTAATGTGCTATCCTATGGCCAGCAATGAACAGAGACAAACTGTCACCTGCTTGTTTGAAAGGGGGTGTAATGCAAAGTGGTTGACGTTAAATGTTACCTGTGGTGTTTGCATTTCTGGGGCCAGTCAAGTGCGACTCATACCTCAAAGGTGAATTAACTGGAATGTTCACTATTGACTTCAACTTTATTCATTATTTTCACATTTGTGTTGGTTTTTGAAAGTCAAGTTATTTTGTCATTACCATGGCTTTCAACACTATCCCTATTTTTAAAATCAAATGTTCTGTTACTCCCTCTGTCAACATCTGTAGGACAGTATACTCATTGTAGTCTATGGACTCCTACTGCTCTGAAATGCAAAATTGCGCAGCTGAACATATGCCACTCATCTACCATGTCTTAAACTAGACCCCTGTCCAAATAAAGCATCTGGCAAAACTGGTCCCAGGTGGAGCATATGGAATTATTTCACTTACAACCAGCCAGCATCAAAACCCTGGTGTAAAGGGTGCTGCCAAGCTCTGCAAGCCAAGTATGGTGACATCATCATAGCTTTAGATTTATTATTACAATAAAAGTCGACTTTCTGGCACTGTAACAACGCTAGAGGGAATGCCACACAACAAGGTTGTGAATTGGACTCTTCAGGGTACATAATAGGCAGCATATCTTACGTAGCCACCAGGATACAGTACTGGCCTTGTGGCACATAATGACCATGTATCTCTGTAGTCAAAAAGACCTACAAGCTGCAGTGGTAGTAGATGAGATACACCATGACACTCATAGCCAAAGGGAAGGTGGCATGAGGTGCCATGTCAAGGGTGAGAGTGTGCAAGTGTGTGTGTGTCAGAGACAGATGCAAGCTGAATGATAGGGCTGTCATGCTGAGTGATGCCAGCGCTGACAAATGTACAGTAGCACTCTATCACAAATATATTAACACATTCAATCATACAGCGCAACAGTCAGTATAACAGACATGGTATCACTGTCACTAAGCAAATGACCACAAGCTGTTTGTTTCATGCACAAGTCGCTCACTTTTTATGTCCCCATAGAAGGGTTTATATGCAATATAAATGGTGTATAACAAGTAGGCTACTTGATTTATTATAGCTATACTGTACCAGCATTTTAAAACTATAAATAGCATTGGACAAAACGATGTGGAGATTGGTTACAGAACAGACCATAATGTAACAGTAAGTATAACGTACAGCCCATCTTAGTCTTTTTCTAACAATCCTTCTTACTGCCGACTAAAACCCTCTCCTCCAGAAAAGCCAGACGGTGCTTTACATGTATGTGTGTGTGTGTGTGTGTGTGTGTGTGTGTGTGTGTATTTGTCTACATGCATAATGGAGTGTGTCTACTGTGTGTATATGTGCATGTGCATTTATGCGTATAATGGATCTGATTCATGGCCAGCTGTAAATGTGTGTAATAAAGCTGAGCAGACTTAGTGATGGAAAACCCCAGGTGTGTGAGACTCAGCAAGGTCCTGGGAGACGCCAGCATTAGAGAGACAGAGAGTGTGTGTGTGTGTGTGTGTGTGTGTGTGTGTGTGTGTGTGTGTGTGTGTGTGTGTGTGTGTGTGTGTGTGTGTGTGTGTGTGTGTGTGTGTGTGTCTCTGTCCCTACGAGGGAGATCAAAACAGTGAGTGAGAAGGGAGTTGGGGGTGTTTGAGGACTGTGTGTGTAAAAATGAAACAGAGCTGGTGTTTAATTAGGTGTGCATTCACATAAGTAAAGGTGTCGAATGTGTACAGCTAAATTGAAGTGTGTGTGTGTATGAGTGTGTGCTTGTCTCTGGCCCTGAGCCCAATCAATTAGTAGCTATGGCAAAACCTCTACAGAAAGAGAAAAGCACTCATATCTGCAAAAGCTGAGGTACATTTTAAACATTTCAGACATCTATAGCTAATAAATCATCAATTTAATCCAACACCACAGAGCCTTTACAGAGGGGGATGATACTGAAACAACTAGTTGCACAAACGTAGAGCATCACAAATAGAAAAAATATAACACATCGAACTGGTTCATGAAACGTAATGTTTGATCAAGCAAACAGCAGGCCAGCACAGACAGAAAATGTGGGTCAGTGAATGTAGCAAACTGATTCTTTCGGGCTTCGAAAGACGACATCAGTCACAATGACTCTGGTTCAATTTATGTAAGGTCTATGGCGAGTCACAGGTGGAGCTTCTATGACCTTCTACCACCTTTGGCTCCAAAACTAGCTGACAGAATGGGCAAAACCAAAAGTGTTAACGCAAAATCATTGCAACTTCCTTTTCACTGGCGGCAACTGAAGTAGACAAATCCCTTAAGTATGTTTCCTTGCTTAAACAACAAAGAAAAACGGAAAGAGATGGAAATAGAGAAGAAGAGCTTCTACAGTGACTTCATTTTCATATGGCTCTTGGGGAAAAGCTGTGCGTTGATCCACACAGTATCAGAGATTGCATATGAATATACTGAACCCAGCTGCTGGATATTTCAGTGCATTTGAGCTGAAGCAAACATTCGATTGTTCTGAAAGAAAGCAGACAAATATATCTACTTGACAGACATCCTGACATGACCAAACAGTGAAGCCATACACATCCCGTATGTCACCGCGGGTCAGTCAGTCTGGGTAAAAGGGCAAAAGTCTTACCTGGGCAGGAGGGCACTTGCAGCAAAACACAGATGGCTCCCCTGCAGGAAAAACAGTATGTAAACAACAGGTCTGATAAAGATCAGTCCGATTAGTCTGCTGTTATTAATAGTCAGTTGTGGGAAAATACCTGGAAATGTTAGTGAACTGTGATGTTGGCTCTGTGACAAAATATACTGGGATTCTATTAAAAGCATCCATTATGTCTGAGTAAAATGCTATGAGATGGCCACGAGGTCGTGGAACCCAAAGGTGAAAAGTTAGTGGTACAGCAACCCAAACCGTTTCCATCCTATCTGACAAAATGACTTCCTATAAATAAATAAATAAATAACATAGAAAGGTCAAGGGCTGTGTCAGGGAATGACAGCCGTGCTTTAGTCAGTTATGTCCAGCTCACCATCACTAAGGAAAGGCATCAGCGTTTTCCACTCCCAGGCGGTGTTCCATCTGGACAGGATGTGCTCGTGTTTGCCCATTCTTGCTTACAGCAGGTCAGACGCCCGGGACGACATTTCACTTATGGCTTCAGTCAGGCGCTGGTGGTTCTTCAAACCTAGCACAACAGTGGTTGGGCATGTTCCTCACTCCGTCCCTGTGCATGGGATGGACAATGAGGACATTAACCTTTTTAACAGAGGATTTAAACATTTAAATAGTAATCAAGTGGAGGACTAACACCTGATAATGAGTTGAATTCAGGCAATCAAATTTGACCACATATTCTGAGACCACAGTCTGCCTTTCCACCACTGCACCTTAAGAAATTAGCAGCTGTTCTACACAAGGGACACACACAGAGCAGGGTTGACTGCGAATGTCGCCATCTAGAGGAGAACATGCACTCTAGCACTTCAGCCATTAGTACAGTTAATGCAGCTTTGTACACTAGTGTGCACATGCATTGATAGAAAATCTGAATCAGAAAGTTTTATTGTCATTGCACCAGTAGTGCAACGAAATTTGTTGTGCTAAAAAAACCTACAATACACTATGTGACATACACACAAACATACATTCGATTCAGAGTAGTACTGGACACACTGCCTCACTGGGATACATAGATGATGTTAAACAAGGCAAAAGTCTGTTGACTTCCCTCCTAAAATAGACTTCTATCATACAAGAGTAACAGATGGTATTTCAAGCCACTAAACGGAGACGTGAATAGGAAAAAGGGGGCCTGTCTTTGGGAATATACCAACTGTACATGCAGTGGTGCAGTGCATGTTTTGGAATGACTCCATATGGAAATAGAAAGAAATGGCTCACATTGTCACAACAGGCTGTATGTTCATAAGGTCAGACAGTGAGGGGAGAAGCACGGGGGGGGGCTTTACTGTCAGTCTACTGTCACATGTAACATGTAACATAATACTGTGCATGTGTGGGCTGTAATTCATGGTGGTGTGATACTGGGAAGCCACAATTAGCCTGCTGTGGGCATTAAAAGGTGTGTTTCTTTTTTGGCCTTAGTTACGTGTTGCAAAAAATCTAAATACAATAGTTGAGCATCACAGGTGGGAATATGTCCGGAGCACTGAGCCGCTCAGCTCACACTGAGGCTGCTGCCCCCCGTCTGTCCCACAAGGCTGTCCAATGAGTGCGGGATACAAATGTAGCCACGTTACCGTTTGTCCCACCAGGTGACACAACGTGAGCCGTAGACTTCTACCTGCGGCCTTGGAAAAGTGGAACTTACAAAAAAAAATAACTACAATAATTATCAACAACAAAATAAAAAAGTATTTCTGCTAAAAGTGTTTCCAGTCTTTGGGCCTGGGTTGTCCTCCCGGAGCTGCTACCTACACCTGCCCTCAATCAGTGGGAATTATTGTCTGCAGCTGTGTTGGAGAGTAGCAGTGGATTGTGGGATAGAAGTCCATCACAGCACAGGCAAACATGGAGGGGACTAACTCTTCACACTGACATTTAGGTTTACTTAATTTGGTCGGTTTTTAAATGTGGACAGATGCGCGACATGCTCAAGCCCTGTTTAATGACAGTGACGTGTAAAACGGGGTTTTACTGCGCAGCAGTATTTACGTTCAGACTTTAGTGAGTTTAGATTCACTAAGAGCCCCAAAAGTCTACCTGCTCCAGGCCTGCTGGTCTGCAGCGGAACCAGGACGCAGCTATGAGCCTTGTTTGACCAATTCTCTGTCCTGGGACGCCTCCCAGCGGCAACATGGCCGCAGTGCCGCAGGAGCAGCAGAGAGAGGGGTGGAGACAGAATAAAATCCAAGGGAAGAAAATTCAAACGCTCTTCCTGGAAATAGTAGAGAACCCGCCACAACTTCACCACATGACATTTCAGAAAGAAAATGCGACACTCTTTCCTCCGACACTAGCGAGGTCGCATTTCATTCAATAGGCCGCTGTTCAAGCCCACAACCTGCAAAATACCACAGCCACGCGTAGTGTATCTCCCCCACGGACGCCTTCCGCCGCCTTTTCGTGCATTTAGAAACGTGTAACCGAGATGAACACAAGGCGATTGCGACATCACAGACTCCAGACCTACCTTCCCGTAAACTACAGCTTCCTTACCGTAAAAACATGACATCACCGAAACCACTTTCAGTCTCAATTCGGGGGAAAATAGAGAAAACAGCTGTCAGCGACACAGACGTATGAAGCTGCATTATGGAAACTTATCGGTCTTATTAATGTAAAGTTGGAGTTGTGCAGCCCATTGCGCTGTTTTAGTGCTCGTATAATGCGATCAAACCTTCCCCTTGAAGAGATCCCACTGATACAGCCTTCTGTTTCCACGCAGATGCCGTGTTTGTGCTCTGATAAATCCTGACTTTACCACACTTAGGATCGCCTGCCACAGTCATGCTAATCTCTGCAAGTGTCTGATTATTATTCTGCTGTAATGCTGATCGCGTCCTTTAAGGTTTACCACAGGATGAGGATACTGTAGTTCAGCTTGTTTTCAATGGAGCCTCATTGGTTGCCCTGTCACAATTAGGTAACACGGGCTCTACAGCCTCACATGTCAGCATGTATGCCTGCTAGAGTCGTACTGTGCGCTGTGCCTACCTTGTATGTGTAATCCAAAATGTGCTGGGGAGGTGCCGTGCTGACTCTCGCCGTGAAAACAGTGCAATAGTGAAAAAATCTGCACAGCACTCCATCTCCTTTCCCAGCCACGGATGACGCAGCCCCATAAAAAGCCCTCTCCCAAAAAACATGAAACCCCATTCAACATCCATAACGCCTTTAGGTGCAAACGTCGACACGGGGAGCGCTGTACACGCAGATAGATCACAGCCCCGGCTCACAAAATGTGGATGTGTTCGCCCATGGGCAAGGCATGACGGACAGACTCATCACTGATCTTGCATCTCTGCACAGTCATATCGCCTTTCTAAATGATTGCACAGCTCGTTTCCTCCTCTGAAGACCATCTGGTAAAAAAAAAAAAAAAAAAAAAAATCGCCAGCTCCTGTAGCCTCCAAGGCAGCGGGGGTTGCAATGGGTACGGATTCCCTAATCATCCAAAAACCACAACTGATATCCATTTCCTAGAGAGGAAGGGTCCGCGGCGACCGGAGCAGGCAGTCCTTAAAGAAATTGCGCAGTTTTTATTCCATTGAAACGGACACTCTTTCCCTTCTGTCCCCGTTGAAAGGCTCTTTCCCTTCCTCCTCCTCCTCCCTCCCTCCTCTCCCTTTCTCTCTCCTTCTCTCTCTTCCCTCATGCAGGTTTATTTTCGGTGGAAGAGTCTTGGACATTAACTGCCCCGCCTCCATAGTCACTGGCAAACACACTGTACAACTTGCCCAAATTCCATTATTAACTGCGAGTCAATGGAGAACAACTGGACCCCAGGTTTTTCCCGCATAACTATTTGGCTCTAGAGTCAAACTCTCCGTTGGAGGTTGGTATTAAAGGAGCCAGGAGCCACTTGAGGAATCAAAAGTTGTGCTTTGGGGACGTCTGGTAATCCTGTCAGGTCACTGTCACTTCCCAAGAAATTGGAAACTGGGGCAAAGGCATGCTGGGAAATCAAATAGCACAAGGAGGACGCACAAGGAGGACCCACACGGAGGCTCAGTTGTCTCTCCAGAGTGCTTGAGGTGTTGTCAGGGGGTCCCCCAGCAAACTGCAGATTGATTTAATTTCAGTGGCAACACATTCGATAGGGGACACTAGAATCTGATGAGAAGTTTCCCTCTAATGTGACAGACAGGGCTCTGCAGGTCTGCAGTGTTCAGAAGTCCCCATTACATAAAACAGCATGGACTCTCTCTTCACAGATATAGTGCATGTCCACATTGCTTCAAAAAGTAGGAATTAACACAGTGACTGTTCAACAGTTTCTGAGTGAATAAGCTGATGGGAGTGGTTGGCTTTCAGTGCCCTCAAGAAATAAATATTTCTGTGGACTGGGAGCATTTGAAAGCCTTGGCTCTCAAACAAGACATCCACTGTGTGATCACAGAGACACCACCTCTTACAAGATGATAAGCAACTAAAATCTTCCAAAGCTGTTTAAAAGCATCCCAGACAATGTGGAAAGGTGTTGTGGAGTACAGAAATCCAACAGATGTGTCATACAGTAAGAGTAATGACTACTGCAGAACAAATACACCTCAAATGTGTTCACACCACATTTACTCCAACTTCTCAGCTGAAGCTTTTATCCATAAAAACACCTCCCAAGTCTGATATTTTTGTTACAACCAGCCTGATAATAAGCCAATTTGAATTTGAATTCAGCATGTTGCTATGAGTGCCCCCCTCCATCTCCCACCCAACTAGAGACCACCAGTGTACACTCACACACACACACACACACACACACAGACCTGGGTCTGATAAAGAGGCTCTTAAACCCTGAGGAAGTCTGTGTTTGGTCTTTCAGGGGGACAATCCTTACGTCTGAATACAACCTTGAACTCAGGCCCCCCTCTCTCTGGTTCCCCTCTCTCATTACTGGACCATTCTTCCTCCCGGCTCACTTTCTCCAGGGTCCTTCTCTTGTTTTTCTCTCCCTCCCTTTCAGGAGTTTGGGCTGAGTCCTTTCCAGTGGGGAAGTCCGGGCCTTCTCTCTCGCTCTCCCTCTCTCTCTCTCTCTCTCACAACGCTGAGCGACTCCAAACGTCTTGTCTGCGGAGCTTCATTAGAATTCATTTGTTTGAATAGGTTCATTTCTCCTTCAGCCGCTCCCTCCCTCTGTCCTCTTTTACAGCTTGGGGGAAATGTGTATTAGCATAAAAATATCCTTTACATCACCTTGATTAACTGCATTGTTTGCATGTATTCCTGCATGTGTAGGTTGTTACTGTTTGAAAGTTTCTGTGTATGTAGGCGTGTCAAACCCACAAAATTTAAATATTATTCTTTGGTTTAAAGATGTAAAACTACCAGTAACAGACCTTTTTCGAATAAAAATGTTGAAATGCCAGGACAGTCTATAAGTGCACAAAGCCATTAATAGATATATTACGAGCATCATAAAAATACTGGAAAATAAGTGTTCTCTAAAACTAAGACACTAATTTCCAATTATGTTATTCAGTGCATATTATGCACATATCTTTTTGTAGCCCAGGACTGTTGTCACACAAGTGCTTTGTTAACACAAAATAGACAAAAATGCATTACAGCCCATCAGATCACCAAAGAATTCAGACACAGACACTTACATGACCAGTCACTTGATCCACATGTTGCAAAAAACCAAGTTTCCAGTAAAACACAACACTTCACAGTAGGAGACTATTCCCTCTGTGTGTGTGTATGCATGTCTGTGCAAGTGTCTGTGTTTGAGTAGGGTAAAAAGGGTTCAGCATGGAAAGAGTGATGCAGGTCTGTGAAGAGGAGTGAATAATCGGTCAGCAGACAGCAGTGAATGGAGACAAAAGAGAGAAGAGGAGACCTGTGTATCAGACCAACTTCAAAGTCTCAAAGAATGAATCAGTCCATTTACTGTTAAACACCAGGTGTAAAAACGTGCTTTATAAGAATACAATACATTTGAGAAGTAACAACAAGGTTAACATTTCATTTGCCTTTTAAGTGTCTGGAGCATATAAACTAATAAAAAGCTGCAACAATAAATAATAACCATCAGTGGAGACAAAGCGTGTGTGTGTGTGTGTGTTAAGGCCTTCAGTTGTCCAGACTCATGAGAAGAGCAGTTCCTCTCTTGATCCAGTGGTCTGGGCTCACATCTCCAGATTTCAGTTCTACACTGACCACAAAAGACGCTCGGCCTGCCCCGCCCGAACGCACCGGGAAGTAGTAACATGGACACAGGTACATACCTACACACACAGACACACACACATAGAGTTGAAACTACATGGAATGATATCACGAATAAAAATAAACCAAGAAGAAAGTAAACAACAAGAATATTACAAATCATTCAAAATGTAAAAAACAAGGAGAGGAAGCTGGACGGACACTCAGGGATAGAGTAATGAAATCCCAGGAAAAACAACTCACCCTTGACCGCCGTCTTGCGGTTCACCACAGGTTTGAAGTGGATGGTGGGGATGGGACAGACCATCTGCATGGGTTCTGCTTCTACCAAACAGGAGTTCTTCTTGTCCCAGCCAGCCCCCTCCAGGTACAAACCTCGGACAAAGACTCCATCCTGAAGGGGGGAGAGAAATGAAGAAGAAAAGGGAGGAAGTGACCGGGAAACGGGAAGGTGAGAGATATTAACACTTGTTTGGAGGTGACATTTTGCATACAGCTTTGAAAAAACTGTTTATGACAAACAGCCATACCAATTAGGTAATGAAACTGAGTAATGGAAGGGGGGGGGGCAAGGGAAAGGGCAGGGTTGTGAAGGAAGAGAAGGAGGGAGGAGAGAGGGAAGAGGCAAAGAGGAAGATACATGAGAGGGAAGCAAAGAGGAGAGGAATTGGGAAGCAGTAGATCATGAGAGAGATTGAGGGAAGAGAAGGAGAAAAAATTAGCAAGAGGAAGGAAAGTGGGGAGAGGACAGGTTAGGAAAATAAGGAAGGACAGTGAGAGAGCTAAAAAGAAATAGAGATGCAGGAAGACAGGAAGAGCTGGAAGTGTGCATTGCCTTTGGAGTTGAATTGGGAGGTAAAATGCAGAAAAAGGGGAGAGGAGTGAGGGCAGGCACAGAGGAGCTGATAGAGAGCGAGAAACTAAGAGTTACAAATGAGAGATGTTCTAAAGTAGCAGAAATCTGACAAACAATGTGACAAAATTTGAATTGTAAATGTGCTTTGTAGAAAAGTTCAAATGTGAGAGCAGATTTTAGGAATGGGGAAAGGGAGGTGTTTTGCATGAAACCACACAGAGACTATGTTTGAGCAGAAATGATAAATGTGATGGAAAGTGGCAATGACAGCTGAAAGCTAATGACTCAGGAAAAGGGGTCTGATGGCAAGTGCATGGAAATGTTTATGGAAATAGAAATGAGTGCGTAGGGAGTCACCTTGGGTGGGTAAAGGAGGTTGTTGTCATCTACAGTGGACACAATGAACTCCCAAGACAGCATGTCCACTGATGTCTGCAAGAACAGTTTCCCACAATGTTAACTGTTGTTATTAGCATCGGTCCAAAAGTCCAATCACTGCAGTAGAGCCATATTAAAATAGTTCTTTTCAAATAAACAGTATGACTGACAGGTATGACGGCATAGCTGTTAGATTAATTGCTCAAGTTTCTTAATGTACAACATTAAGTGTGGCGGTTGTCAGCTGAGTTGCTGAGATTAATGTACGGAGTCAAAAGAGGGAGAGCAGAGCACAAGGGGGTGACTGCAGTGTCTACCTGAAAACCAGCAGGTTTCTTAGGGTGTTTGTACGGGTGCTGTGAAAATTCAACTGAACATATTTGACAATGAGAGGAGTGAAAACTGAACTGTAGCTGATGTTCTGCAAAGCAATGCAATTTTTCACAGTTTAATCTTCACCATTAAGTACGTTTGTCTTATGAAGCCCTTTTAAACATCTACTCATGAACTCAAAAATAAATGGCCATCAATCACATGCAAGACAATACAAGCAGTGTGTGCATGTGGTTGCTTTAACTCTCACGTCGTGCTCTCGGGCATATGACTGCAGCACAGCGGTGAGGAAACCGTTGGGAAAGGTGAAGCCGGAGAGCCAGAACAAGTTGGGGGGCTGGGCCGTCTCTGTCCAGTGTGCAAACTGATTGACTCGCTGGCAAAGATCCCTGGTCCACGCTGCCAGGGGCTTCAGTGAGGGGTACGCCTAGTGGACAGAGAGAATGACGCAGAGAGAGTGAGAGAGACACAGCGAGAGAGACATGACAAATCTACAGTCATTTCATGCTTCCAGCTGTTCATAATGGGAACAAGTTCTGAGGTCTTATCCACACACATAGAGGGGTGCAGAGGTGTGGGAGAAGTGTGTGAAAATTCACAACTGAGGTGTGACTATAGTTATGTTTTAATTGTTATATGACAACTTTCACTTCCTTTGATTGATTTGATAATGCCATGATTTGTAGAGAACCACAGAAGATGAACAAGAATCTAAAATGAATCTACCATAATCATTCATTATGTAATACATAAAAATAGAATAACAATTAACAAATATTTTCGTTATCATTTCATCCACTGATTACATTTCACCCATTTAGTCTATAAGACATCAAAAATAAGGAGAGATGTCAGCCACAACTTGACGTTGCCCAAGTTACATTTGCATATATTGTCTGACAGTTAAATAATACAAAGTTATGTGTAGAAAGATATACAACAGAACAGCAATTACACTGACAGTCCCAAGTAGCACTGGTGGCACAGAGTTCCCTATAGCTCTCTATAGTTTGAGAATAAATGTAATCAGCATGGGAACAATGTAGATTACAGCATATAATCTGCATCTAACCCTAACCCTGTGCTGTTAAAATAGCTTTGGCCAGGTAAAATAACATAACTTTGATTTACCAAATATATATAAAAAAAAAAACATGCTAATGTTAACATGACTCAGCTACTAGTGTGTATAATAGAGAATCTTCGTTACGTGTCGCATGCTCTATCTGATTTAGGTATTGCAAGGTAGTGTAAGGCCCCCATGAAACAATTCATCATTCCTCACACTCCTCAAGATGACATAAAGCTGCCAGTGGGTCTATATTGAGCCTCTGTCACACAGCACAAAGACCACATTTTTGTGGGGGAAGATTCCTAGAGAGGAGTTGGTAGCTGTCATTTCAGTGTTGGGTTAAGTCGATCTCTTCATGTCATCTTAATATTTAAAAAAAAATGGAATCCGTACTGAATTTATCATTATTTTTTTATTATTTGTGCCTCCTTCTCTCCTTATATTAATTTCTGCTTTCCTGGCTGAGGAATTCAGAGTCTTCTTGTATATTTTCCTTCAGGAGGGAATGATCATGTCATCAGTGACATGCCATTACTCTTTATACATTCACACAGACGATATGCACATCTCTTCCAAATGTTTTATATGCACATATGCTACACAGCCCCTAAACACTCACACAGAAACCCACACATACACAACACAGCCTTGTGTGGAAACCAGATACAAAATGGCGAGAGACTGAGAGGCATGTAGGCCAAAATTAAAGCCATGAGCCTGTGAGCTCAGAACTAATGACAGGTTGCTATGCCAAGGAGGGGCGGAGAGGAGAGGGATGAAGGGATGGAGGGATAAATTAGCAGGACAGACAATCTAAGAGGGGCTGTTGTTGCTGCATACACCAGATGAGACAAGAAGAGATGGAGAGAGTGAAGAGAGCAGAAAGGAGGGAACACTAGATGGACGATAAAAAAAGGAATTAGACGTCAGATGAAGTTGAAGTAGGCAGTAAACCAAAGTACGCAAAAAGAGAAACAGAGCAAATGTTCAGTTTACAAGTGGTCAGTAGAATAGAGAAGCTCAGCTGGAGGCAGCAGCTCTAATAGCTGTCCAATACTCCTATAAAAGGAATTAGATACACACACACACACACACACACACACACACACACACACACACACACACACACACACAGATGCACACACAGTACATCCAGCAGTAATAAGCCGCTGGCTACAGCACAATGAGCTCAGGGTCTTTTTAGGAAAGTGGAGCAGGCCTTGGAAGGTTTACTTTGCTTATTACACTACAATTAGTCCACAGACGCTGTCTTTGTTCAGCCACCGAGGGCCAAGGTATGCTCCACCTGATGAACAGCTACTCACTAATACAAGCATGCGCACAAACTCACACACACACACACACAGACAGACTCACACAAACATGCGCATACATCTGCATACATGCTTTCATGCACAGCCCATAACAGGGACAGAATCACACACTTGAATATAAACACAAACTGCCCTGAATGACCCCTACTCTCACACATACACACACACATTCCACAGACTCATACACTACACACACATGCACACACACTTGTAGCTAGAATCTTTTCTAGCCCCTTGACCCAGGCTGACAGCACCCTGTGTTCTCTCCCCGCTGTAAAGAGAGGTCCACTGATAATGAAGCCAGAGTGGAGAGTTCGGACAGAATTACAGCTGGAATGCTGCCAGAGCCCCATCACTGTGTGTGCATGTGTGTGTGTGTCTGCGGTTGGACAGAGGAGAACAATAAGTGTGTGTCTGTGCAGCCAGGCAGAGTGATGGATAAATACACCTTTAATAACAGACCAGTGAGTCAGTTCAGAGGCAGGCCTGCAGCTGTTTGACTGGCTCGAGGGAGTAGAGAAGAGATTAGTGGTGATCAGAATCCAATCGTAAAGATCAATACACAAAGTGTCCTAAGTGAAAATCGGAATGGTCTCTTTTAAATAGCAGCACACCATAGAAGTGTGTCATATTTATTGCAGAGAGTAAGGCTTATTGGCAGATGAAGTCGGAATGAGGAACTGAATAATAAACATATCTATCTGTCTGCACTGAAATATTATCTGTGATTATAAAGTACAGCCAAAACAATACAGGCTACATTTGTTTCACTGTTTAGCTTGGATGGTTGCATATTCGCTACCTTCAAAGCATTCTTTACATAATTTTTAATTTATCTAAATCTTGACTCAGAATAGTTTTTCTGTCTTTTTATTCTTGTATTGTTCAAGTCCACTCAATTCTCCCAATATTATTAGTGGTCTGTCTGCCCTCTTTGTGAGGGAGGATAAAAGAAAGGTAGCAGGTGCAGTGTCATTTCTCACATCAGGAGGTCTCACCTGTCATACTGTATGTCCAGCACACATGTGTGTATATGCACCATCTATACATTATAAAAAGACTTGAAGTGACGCTTCAAACAGCTGAGAATAGATAACCAGAGAATGCAAAGAATAAATTAAGGCAGTGGAGGACATTTGTGTTGATTTTTTCTGTAATCTGAAAAGAACATATTTTGGAGGAGGACTTAAGAGGATTGTGTGAGGTATTGTGGGTGCACTGTGTGTATAAGTGTGTGTCTGGCACCTTCTCCCACAGCGGTGGTACACGAGCGTCATACATGCAGTGGAAGGTCTCCTCCAAGCTGGATGACATCACCACTAAGCCTTTGATTCCCTTCTCCAGCTCTACCAGGGAAGAACTAACACACAAACATACACAGTTACAGCAACAAATCAGTCCGTTTTTATTGTAGATGTTCAGTAATCACTGCTTCCTGGTCTGGATCTCTTGGAATTACCATGCTCTCAGACATAGTAAAAATTGTAAAAACAAGCAAGTTTAGTGACAGGGCAATTGCTTTCTGCAGTGTATTCATTTTATATGGAAACCAACAACATGCCGCTCCCACGACATTTGTATAACATCAAACTTTTCTCCACTCCCTGCTGTTGCATTGCATGTTGTTGATTTGCATATTTGATGGTATTGCCTCTTTGTGTAGCAGGTTTCCCTTGAAAATGACTGGTTTGTTTAGATTTTTGCATCGCAATCTGACACACTTGTGTGATTAGTTTAACCACCCTATTAGAGCAACAAACAATGGTAGTAAATTGACCAGCCTCCATGAGTTGCTCAACCCAATTCTCTATAAATTGACACTTGCAATTAATTTTATCTGGAAAACCTGCTTATGTCTTCTCAATTCATTTAGTGTACAGCCCTCTTTTCCTTGAGGGTGAAACTATGTCTTGATAGCAGAGGACATGCAAATCTCTAACCTATTGGAAACAGTTACTTTCAAGTGACACTTACACACACAGTACGGATGTGGCACAGACGGCCAGCTGAGACAAACCAAAAGACACACAGACATAAACATAGAGTTCATACATGATGGTGTCCAGCAGAGAGTTGTATCTCTGGATCTCTTGCAACAGGACCACATTAAGAGGTGAAGGGTTGTCCTGGAGGAGGGACCTGGTGCCCTCATAGTCAATCAATGCTGGGATCTTCCCACGTACATCTGCTAACAGCTCTAATACCTGGAAGCACAGATGAAACGTTGCACAAAAGCAGATGAGACAGGTTATCTAACAAAGACACTGCACGCAAGTGAAGAAACTGCAGAGTCAGATGGTGCGGCTGCATAAAGTTGGAGGACTGATAATAGTTCAGGCTAAAACTCCTGACAAAAACACATATCTACTCCAACATACTTCAACATCATAAGAACCACTAAAAAGCAGCTGGGTGATCATATTATTATTGCTGAAAGTCATTATCAGTTGAAACACCGTATGTATTTGTCTGTATTAGTATACTTCTGTAACATTTAAAGCACATAGAAAAATATTTCAATGGAAAGCATAGAATTAGAAACACGTGTCATTTCAGAAAGATAAGGGTCCCTTAACTTTCGAAACAAAACAGTAATTTCCAGCTTGACACCAGTGGCTATAAGCTATTGATTCTATGGAATACAATTTGAGGTACGTGTTCTGACACTTTGTCAATGACCACCAGAAAATGTGTTATTTTGATTTTAGACAATGAGTCAGGAATTAATCCTAAAGGCAAAAAGATGATTAAATTCTTCAGTATCCAAAGTCACCCTCTGAGGCCTGTCCTAAAACTTTACAGCGCAATGTTCTCCATATAGAAGCACAGATTTTTAGATCGGTATCATATTACACTGATGACCGTCTGCCAGTGTTGCATAACCATATGGATGTGTCAGCATTGCAGGGAAAAATCTGTTAAGTATGAACACTGACTTCACAAAGAGAGCCTTTTTAAGCTCCAACTATACTCTGAGAACTGACTAGTCAAAAAACAGACTTGACCACAGCTATGTTAAATACATCTCAATGACAGTCTCTTTGTGGCATGTTACATGAAATGAATGACAAGAAAGATCAGCATGTGATCAGACTGCTGTGCAAGCAAATGTTTGACCCCCACAAGCCCAAAACCTCTACGATGAGGAAACCAAACTATTGGGTCCTGGGGATGCAAAAAATACACCTGCGGTTAAGATCAAAATGCTGAGTGTTAATGCCTCTGGGCTTTTCCCCTGACCATCAGGATTTTGTCATAATGTTTATACCAATGCTGATATTGAATTAATACGTCAGGGTGTATTAAATTAATGTGTCAGTGTTTGGAAGAAGTCTGCTGTTTTATTGGTAAGCAATTTTTAATTGAGTCTCCAGAAGATTTACTATGTCACACTGTTGATGTTGTGATATAGAATTACATTCACGGTGAAAGAGGATTTTATCCTAATCTGGAACTTTTGCCAGAAAAAAAAACACTTCATCCATGTGCCAGGCCTAAGATTCCTCTGCTATACAGCAGCTGATCTTGACCAGAGATATCAGCACTTATAATACCCAGTACTAAAACTAAAGGGAAAACAGTGTTGGGCACACTGGTGATAGAACAAGCCACCTTGTAGTTGTAGAGGAATTGGAGTATTGTTACATATGAAACCTGGCTGGAATGTACATTTGGCTGAACTCCACACTACTGTGAGAGGGTTGGATTTACTGTTGCTTCTTTCACTGAAGGCATGATAGTGAAGTCTGGTGAACCTTTTGATGAGATGGCTCTCTAGTTCATGGCATTCAACCTGACCATGATCTGTTGAGCAACCAAACTTTCAAAGGTGATGGAAAGGTCCACCTAAATGTATACTTGGGATACTGGTATACTTATGAGACCATGCAGGCAGATAGGGTTGAGCTGCAGGACGGGACATTACTAGTTTATCCATTCTTGTTTGAATTGTATAAAATGTATGTCTTGGGCAGTTAAAGGCTTAAAATACAGGTGATATTCTTAATAATCCCATAATCATTTGTATCAACATGCTCCCAAAATCCCAACTACATGGAGATGCTTAAATTAATGTCTATACCCTACACACTCTCTGACAGAGAGTAGATATTCACTGATGTAGATATAAAATTGTTGGTCTCATCTAATGCCAGTCTGTGAAGTTATGTGATTTCCAAATTAGTGCTGCCCACCTTTTCTCCTGCCTTACCTCCCCCTTACCTTTTCTTCTCTACTGGGTGCAGCCCCTGCAGCAGTAGGACTGGTGACGTGGGGCTGCAGGGAGAGCAAGGTGTCAAACAGCGTCCTGGTGTCAGCGATTTGGCTAGCAATGTCGGCATTGGAGTGCTGGCCAAACACCTCAGGGTGCTCTGTGGCTGGCAGCATGCTGATATATTCCTTGTATGAGGACTGGGGACCATCACGGGGAATGTAATAGGAGGTTAAGGAGGATAACCTGAAAGATAAAGGTCAAGTCAACAGAATAAAAAGCGAGTGATATACCATTTAGTGTTATTTATCGACGTGTACAATAACACAACAGAAAATGAACATCTGCACATTGTGGACTTACTTTGTGCACATATGTAATGGTGAATGGTTAAATAGCAGACATGAGCAACTTATTTCTGGACACACTGTATATTCTCCTATTTGTGCACTTAATAATATAAATAGTCAGAGCTGTACATATGACCAGTGATGCTGTCACCAATGACATTGCATCTTCATCACATTTGCTTCATTGTCATTAATAGTTTGTAATGTCAAACAGCTTTCTAAGGCATTTTAGAGCTATTCCATTTTTTAAAAAATATACATGTACTGTACACTGAAGGTACGAAGTCTTCTTTGTATGGTCTGTGTTGGTTTGAGCTGCACTGAATGCTTTTTCTTAAGAGATTCCCCTTAACTATTTGAGTAGTCTGTTTGAAATGAAGGATGTGGATGCAGTAGTTGTGCAAGTAACAATGCAAGTAACAAAAACACACACATGGACTAAAGATTTTTGACAGTGTTCAAGTGCAACAGTTTGTCTGCATTTCTTAAGATGTAATTATCTGATTGTCCACTTGGTGGTGGTGGCACCCTACTCCCTGTGAGAAGGTTTAGTGGGTAGCTGAAGTGTCCTCTGCCACCCTAAATGTCTTTTCAGGGAGACTATAAGCAATTGAGAACTGAAATATCTAAAGGTCTAGCTTTGTAAACATCTGCAATGCATACTTTTATTTAACGAAACTTAATGAATTATTAGCAATGTCCACTTTTGAATTCATGGTGCTTACATTGGTACTAGTGTACTAAGATGTAGCAGATAAATGTGTGTGTGTGTATTACAGTGCCTCACTTGAAGAAGGGCTGGCTTATGGCAGCATCACAGAAATAATCATTGATGTATGTGGTTAGAAGACGTCTATCCCAGTCATCTGTGACATGCCCTCCATAGTTGACCCCAGCAATGAGGTACTTCAGCGCATCCCAAGGAATCTCCTCATACTCATCCAGGTACAAACTCAGCAGACTCTCACTCACCTGGGAAGGGCATCAAGATGATGATCTTAACAGACTGACTTTGAAATCCAAGGAAGTTGACAGAAACAGTGAAAGACTAGAGAGGAAGAAATATTAACAAGTGCAATAAGTGTATATTATTAGTATATTGTATATTTATAATTTACAGCAGATTTCCTGAACACATCGGCTATACATGAAGTCCAATTAATCTGTCAGTCACCAATCATTTCCATCATCTTCAATACATCATTAAGTAGTGGAGTGCTGAATCTTTTTCTTTTTTCTTTTTCTCTGTTCTTTCCCTCACAATCAGATAAGAGCCTGACCTCAAAGTCAGAATCGTTGAAGCCATAGACAATGTTCCAGCCCAGCTGTAGAAACTTCTTCCTTTCCTGCAGGATACTGTGAAAAAAGCAGAGGGAGAAGAGCAGCTTCCTGTAGATGACGGGTCTTGAGCAGCGGTTGAACTGAGCCTCTGTCACCAGCTGGTACAGACGCTTCATGTTGGCTTTCACACCCTGGGAACAAAAGAGAGAAGTGTTAAATCTAACACTGAAGGCATATCTTTCTGTGAAATATGTATAAACAAGTAAAATTGCACCTTTGGAGGTTCAGTGGTCATCTTTATGCCGGCCTGCAGGATGGTAATGGGAAATTCGGGGTGTGGTGAAGAGCTGAGCCAGAGTCTGAAATTTGAGTGGGGCTTCTGCACCTGCAGCTGCTCCACCAGCTTGTCCAGCTCAGGCATCCACGAGAGAGAGAGGTGACAGTTGGCAAGGAACACCCAGTGACCTGGGCAGAGAAAAGAGGAATTGGTATGAGCTCATATAAAAAGTTTAGATTTTCCAATGTCATGTCTAGTTTTTTTGTGTTCAGGTAATCTTGATGTAATCATAAGAGGAAGAGGACACATTCAAGTACTCAAGTGACTTTTGAAACTAAAAAAAAACAGGTGTTAAGCAACATAATGAATCTGAGACAGAAGAGCAGGAAGAAAGACAGATCAACTGGTGTTGCACCGTTCTTGACGCCCTCCTCTATCATGCTCTTGGCAATGGGGGCCTGTCCCTGGCCCAGTGAGAGAGCATGGAAGTGCTTGTTCATGCCAGAGGCCTCAGCCAGCTGCAACAGGGCCCCTGTGGGGTCCACCCCAGGAGACAGAACAAAGATCAGAGGAGTCTTGCAGGTGGATTCCTCTACAACCTGAGGAGAGGACAGAAAGTGAAAATGGATGAGCCAACATGGTGTAGCTCACTTGACACCTAATTGCAACCCTGTGATGGGATTTTGTGAGATTCTGACGTTTCAAGGGGGCTTCAGTTAAATAGAATTACACAAATGAAACAAAGACCATTTGTTCCATTGATATTCAAAGCTTCAAAACTAATACTCAAGACAAAAGAAGCAACAGGGATTAATTGGATAATAGCTGACACTCACAGTCTTCATGTCAAGAACAGGCGGCTCCACAAAGCGAGAGCCGAGACTGTTAACAATGAAGGAGGTAACGCATGAAGAGACACGGTCCTGACGCAGAGAGCGCACTATCAGCATCTTCTGGAGCTCATTACAGCTATTTTCCCAATCACCTGGAAGGAAAAAAAGCAGTGAGGAAGGGTAAAAACCAGGGAATCGTGACAAGGGTGACGTTTGGAAATAACATGGTGTGGATTATTAAGAGTTAGTATAGCATTAAATGACTATTTGGTAAGTTAAGATACAGTGGACTAATGGCAATCTTAGTAGAGAATGATGTCATTAAGTCCTTTGTTTTGGTTGCTAGGACGGTGTTCTGCCGACAGCAGACTCAGCTAAGTTATGAGGTAACACAGTAGCACAAAAGCTAAGACAGGCAGTCAGTCAGGTTGTGTACAGAATGAATGAGTCCTGGATGCAGAGCCGTGGCAGTGGTGGAGGGGGTATAAAAGGGATATAATGGGGTTATAATGAGAGGGCTCAGTGGCCCTGAGCAGGGCTGCGTAAAAATTTCTATCATTACAGTGGGGCAAAAAAGTATTTAGTCAGCCACCAATTGTGCAAGTTCTCCCACTTAAAAAGATGAGAGAGGCCTGTAATTTTCATCATATGTACACCTCAACTATGAGAGACAAAATGGGGGGAAAGAATCCAGGAAATCACATTGTAGGATTTTTAATGAATTAATTGGTAAATTCCTTAAATTTGGTCACCTACAAACAAGCAAGATTTCTGGCTCTCACAGACCTGTAACTTCTTCTTTAAGAGGCTCCTCTGTCTCCTCCACTCGTTACCTTTATTAATGGCACCTGTTTGAACTCGTTATCAGTATAAAAGACACCTGTCCACAACCTCAAACAGTCACACTCCAAACTCCACTATGGCCAAGACCAAAGAGCTGTCAAAGGACACCAGAAACAAAATTGTAGACCTGCACCAGGCTGGGAAGACTGAATCTGCAATAGGTAAGCAGCTTGGTGTGAAGAAATCAACTGTGGGAGCAATTATTAGAAAATGGAAGACATACAAAACCACTGATAATCTCCCTCCATCTGGGGCTCCACGCAAGATCTCACCCCGTGGGGTCAAAATGATCACAAGAACGGTGAGCAAAAGTCCCAGAACCACACGGGGGGACCTAGTGAATGACCTGCAGAGAGCTGGGACCAAAGTAACAAAGGCTACCATCAGTAACACACTACGCCGCCAGGGACTCAAATCCTGCAGTGCCAGACGTGTCCCCCTGCTTAAGCCAGTACATGTCCAGGCCCGTCTGAAGTTTGCTAGAGAGCATTTGGATGATCCAGAAGAGGATTGGGAGAATGTCATATGGTCAGATGAAACCAAAATAGAACTTTTTGGTAAAAACTCAACTTGTTGTGTTTGGAGGAGAAAGAATGCTGAGTTGCATCCAAAGAACACCATACCTACTGTGAAGCATGGGGGTGGAAACATCATGCTTTGGGGCTGTTTTTCTGCAAAGGGACCAGGACGACTGATCCGTGTAAAGGAAAGAATGAATGGGGCCATGTATCGTGAGATTTTGAGTGAAAACCTCCTTCCATCAGCAAGGGCATTGAAGATGAAACGTGGCTGGGTCTTTCAGCATGACAATGATCCCAAACACACCGCCCGGGCAACGAAGGAGTGGCTTCGTAAGAAGCATTTCAAGGTCCTGGAGTGGCCTAGCCAGTCTCCAGATCTCAACCCCATAGAAAATCTTTGGAGGGAGTTGAAAGTCTGTGTTGCCCAGCGACAGCCCCAAAACATCACTGCTCTAGAGGAGATCTGCATGGAGGAATGGGCCAAAATACCAGCAACAGTGTGTGAAAACCTCGTGAAGACTTAAAGAAAACGTTTGACCTCTGTCATTGCCAACAAAGGGTATATAACAAAGTATTGAGATGAACTTTTGTTATTGACCAAATACTTATTTTCCACCATAATTTGCAAATAAATTCTTTAAAAATCAGACAATGTGATTTTCTGGATTTTTTTTTTTCTCATTCTGTCTCTCATATTTGAGGTGTACCTATGATGAAAATTACAGGCCTCTCATCTTTTTAAATGGGAGAACTTGCACAATTGGTGGCTGACTAAATACTTTTTTGCCCCACTGTATATTCACACTGAGCCGAACGTTGTCAAATCTAATTCTTTCTTATGAAATACAGCAAAAGAAGACAAGAGTATGCTTATGCACATCAGCATAAAGAAGATGCCCGTCACACACACCAATACACACACCCTGTCAGGAGAGTACACTTCAACTTCATTGTTCCTAGGGGGAAGAATTTTCATCAGTAACACAGCGCAAAGGAAAAAGAAAAACTCCCACACCACGTACAGACCTGGTAGTGTGGCCTTCTCCGGCTCAGCACTGGTGAACCAAAGGTTCCAATCTCTGGGGTCCTGTTCAAAGGAGGCCATGATGCCATGGAAGTTGGGCAGCTTTTCCAGCTCTGTGATGTTGTCCCAGCAGGAGTCTGCCAACCAACTGGTACAGGGGTTGTCCATCTGATCTTCCTTATCAAGTACCTAGAAATACACCTATGAATTAATCAGTAGTCAAACTATCCTTACATCAGTAATCAATAAATAGACCAAAGGTAGCTATGAAAAGAACAAATCTCCTAATGCTTGGGAAAACACACTGTGAATGAAGGCTGTCTTTGAGGGGAATCATAATTTCTATGTGGCTCAGCATTTAAATACACAGTGGAATTTGGAGGCATTATGTGTGTTTCAAGCCTTATCAATGTGTCTGTCCTATTGCATTACTTACTAGTCCTCCTCGGAGGAAGAAGCTGTACTCATCCATGTTGAGTTTGCCAGCTACCTCCAGGATTTTGGCACACATCTGGAAGCTGAAGAGCAGCTTGTGGACCTCAAACAGACCACGACATGTGTACCTGCAGAGGATAACACACTAAGTTAGCTAAACTAACTCCACAGACACACAAACATCTGCATGCAGACATGATTTATGAAAAGGGCCTCTGCTGATGCATCCCTACTTACCTGTATACTGCATATGTGTGGTAGTCATTGAGGTTGGTAATCCTTTCCTCCAGCTTGCGGCTGCGCTTGCTCCTTTCTATGCTGAGGTTGAAAAGGTTAATGTAGGCATCCAGTGAGAACTGGTACATTGGGTCAATGCGGCCCATGTCGTTTAAGATGAAGAAGAGAATGGAGGCTCGCTGGGCACATGGACGGTAGGCCTTTAAAGAGAGAGCACTTTAAGCTATATGCACACAACGAATGTGCAAACTGACATGCAAATGAACAATTTCCATTATAACAATTACCAATCTCAATTTTCCAGAAACCCCACTGATGGTTTACAATTGCTTACTTTCTCTTTCCAGTGGTCCTAAAGCTTAAATGTATTCAATTTATCATAAGATCTCAATACCCTTCATCCATAAACCCAACCTCTCTAGCAGAGTCGATCTCGATCTCAGTCTGTTCACTGCTCTCAAGCTGCTCTGACACCTCAGTGGCTGTCACTTTGGATGTCTGCAGAGTGTTCACCAGCTGCACTTCCTCTAGCAGAGAGCCAGTTGCCTCATTCAGCAGTCTGATAGAGTAGACACACACAGAAACAACATTAAAAGAAACTAAATAAATCCAACAAAACACTGCCACACTGCCTACTAAGCATGGCAGGTGAAGAAAAACATTCTCAGACCCAAACAACATGAGCAATGTAATTCAGAAACTGCAGAAAGAGCTGCTGTGGTGCTACTGGGTGGCTGTTGTACTGTGATAATAACTTGATATGTACAGCTTGTGGTATTACTGTAAAGTTGCTAGATGAGATTTAATGATGGTGGTGTAGTGGTGAAGTACATATTGCTAAGGTGACTAATAGTAGTTAATAGTGTAAAACTAAGTGGTTGCAAATTTCATCACTATTAGCAAGATATGTTATAGTTGTAGACTACTAACTTCTAAGACTAGTAAAACATTTTTTTAAAATTCATCTTTACTTCACTACATACTACCAAGAAATACTCCTGTTATTGTTAAAGCTGGTAATAATACCACTGCAAGTACTACTAGTAGTAATAAATGACTGGATCTTTAGCCTAAAATGTATTTTATCTAGTCTGAAAAATATATATGAAAAAACATGATAGGTCAGAGGATCTGAAATAGCTAAACTACCTGAGGATCTCATCCTCCAGCTCTTGCAGGCTTCTTTTGCCAGAGGCAATGCTGATCACCAAAGAGTCCTTTTGTTCTTCTAGCTCTGGACGTTCCTTACGCACCACAATTCCCAGTAGTTGGGCTTCCAGGCCCTGCACATAAACCCAGACACACACACACAAACACACAATTCCATACACAAGCAAACAGTTTAAGGCAGCAGCTCATACCCTCAAGCTGTTTATGCACACAAAGAGGATACACATGCGTAGAGGATTTTACGGAATTAGGAATTAGAGCCAAAACATACAGAAGACTCATACTCATCCACAGACATACATGCACGCACACACTCAGACCTGCTCCTTGACAGCGAAGTTGACTATGGTGGTCTTTGCAGAAATCTCTGGTGTGTAGTGGGGGTTAGACTGCTTGGTGGTGATGTAGAAACGAAAGTCTGGACTGTACTCCACTTCCTTATCACCCAGCTTCAACAGCAGCCTGCCGCCTGGAAAAAGTGCATAAAAATACACACAGTGGATTCATACACCCATCATATTTAGCTGAGGATTTACTTCAGAAATTTCTGAATTTTTAAACGGGTGTGTGTCTGACCTATCCGTGTCAGGGATTTGTTAAGAATTGGGTCGAGAGTGGGTTCCAACTCCTCCTGGATATTCT
This sequence comes from Pempheris klunzingeri, assembly GCF_042242105.1. Lineage (NCBI taxonomy): Eukaryota > Metazoa > Chordata > Actinopteri > Acropomatiformes > Pempheridae > Pempheris > Pempheris klunzingeri. The sequence continues at coordinate 12,910,921 of NC_092034.1, forward strand.
GCAGCAAAACAGGATTCCCAAACTGGATGGCACTCTCTAGCACCCGCAGGTAGTCTGGCATTTGAAAGTCTATTACTTTCAGACCCTGAACATGTGGACACACATACACGCAGGAGGACAGAAAGAGAAATACATTATATATAATCTTTATTTTATCAGTCTCATTGAGATCTCTTTTGCAAGAAAGAACTGTGTACAGCTGGAGAGTACACATTTCACAATGGTTAACTACATCAACTTGTTTTAAGGTGGAACCAGCAGAGTGAGGGTAACAGGATATCTCCTCAGTTAAGCAAATTACCATAAAGTGTGATTTCAAAATAAACTTGGCAAAAGAAGGAAGATATAAATAGAGATAGACAAATAGAGAAAAGCTTCAAAAAGTCATGAGGAATTGACTTCAAAAACACTGCTGTTGCAATTTACTGTATTATTGCCACGAGTCAATTGCCCTGAAATGTCACACTATGACAACACAGCAAAGACATCTGTCTTCATCTCTCAAAGAAGTAGAGAAAAAGAAAGTGAAAGGTCAGAGAGAACAAAACAGGGAAAGGTATTCTGGATAGCATGCAGTTGTAAGGAGAGAGAAAAGAGAAGAAAGAAGAAAAACAGTCAGTAGTTTGGGAAAACAAGGAGGATATATACATTTATATTGTATATGTCTGGCTTTCTATTACTGATCTTTTATCTCATAAACTAAATGCTCAAATATCAGGGGCCTTCTTATATATGACCTCGATGCATTGCTCACTGCAATGTATCTGTTGATATCAACTTAAGACTATCTGGTGTTTCTCAGTTTTTGTCCTTCAGAAACAAAGGCCTGAACAAGGGCAACACACTGATTGACCTTCTTAATTTGGTAATGGTTAAAACTTCTTTAAATAGAAAAAGGTAAAAATTAAGATCATGGGAAGTAAAGGCATATCTTTCCTGCCGCCTGCATTATTGTGCATGTGGTCGCACAGCACCACATATGCAACTTGCAGCAGCTCTGTGCATATGTACACAGTCCACTGAAAGTTCACATTTGTTGACCCAGAGCTGCGCTGACCTAGCCAATCGCTGTTCTCCACTGCTTGAAATTCCAGGTGGATGAAAACTTGTGTCACTTGTGCTTCTGAATTTCTAGAACTGTACAATAACCAATTGGCCTCATATTCAGACAAATAAAAAATCTGCTTGATGCAACATGAGCATGCAGATGCTGCTATCAGGTCTGCTCCATAAAACCTGTTTGAATCTCTGAAATGTAGGTGCCTACTGCTAGCAATATGAGTGGCTATGGTGGTGCCATTTAGCAGAGCACTACCAGTAGTGCATACAGTTTTACAGCATCTGTATACCGTTTGCTAGGTTAAAAAAACCCCAAAAAAAACAAGCCTCTCCAGAGGGTTTCCAGGATTATTCATCAATGAATAAGAACCAGTGTTTTCTATATTTTAAGTTACCACTGGCACATAGTAAACTCTACCTGTGCTGTTGTTTCAAGGCACTGTATTTACTACTCACTGTACTGGAATTGACAAGATTGAAAAAACGTTTATTCATTGCCAGTGGCAAAATGTGGAACGCTAAATACTATAAGCTGTAAATAAAGTGATTCATTTGTAAAATCTTACTACATTCCCTGTCTTCTATGGAGAATGTTTCAAATGCTGACACTGAAATATTCACAACTCTTCCATTAATGTAACTCTCCAACATTAATGACACAATACTTGAATAGGAATCGCATAAGATTGGCTGAGTCAAGACTCACTCTCTTCCTCTCCATATTCTTGATCCACTTCAGAGCTTGGCCTTGAGGGTCAACCATTAGCGGCCATCTTGAAAGTAGGAGAAGAAATAAAACATGTTTATTTTTATTTTCACTATTAAACATCTCTTTTGTACAGTGAATAGGACCAAATCCAAGTAAAACAAACCCCAAAGCATTTTAATTTAGTATGTTTACTGGACCACAGCTAAAGTTAATAAACTCTAACAGTGAATTGAGTCTACATGTGCAGACCTGTTTCCACGGGTGACGATAACTCCATTCTCAGTAGAGAATGCATCAGAGGGCAGGCCCTGGATGTTCCAGTCCCTCACTGCTGTAGGCTTGGAGAGAAAAACTGCAAAACTGAACCCTGGTGTGCATGGGATCTTTAAGTCCCATACCTGAGGAGAGGGCAAACAGAGAGCCAGAGAGAAGGCTAGTAACAGTATAGGGAGTATATGGCAAGCTTTTCACTGAACTGCACATCAGGATTTATGTTTTATGATGTGTGTGTGTCTCACCTCCTTCATCCAGATAGAAAGCAGCTCATCTCTATAGTTGGAAAGGAAGGGTCCCATGTAGGACAAGAAAGAGGCTGCTAGCAAACAGTCTCCAACCAGGTATCCCATGTTTTCTTCAAGACCCTGAAAGACGCACACATCCAGAAAAAAAGTGACTTGAAAGGACCAATTTTCAGACCTGAGTAGGAGGAGGGCTATTATGTTTGTTGTTCATGTGTGTGCGCGTATGTGCGCATGTATACGGCGTACAGCAGCTCTCTCCTCCCACCGAATCCTCTCTCCAGCAAGTCCAGTCACCAGTTTGTCTGCTCGGTCCAGTTTCACCTCCATCTCATCTGATTTCTTCCTCAAACTCTCCTTCATGGCCAGCTTCTCACTGTGCTGCTTTTTCAGCTGGTCTAGCTTTTCTGCTACCTGCTCACACATACACATGCATGCACACACACAGCATTTTATATTCAATAATCACATTGATCTCATTCTATGCAAACTTAACTTGATATTGCACTCATATGGAAACTTGACCGGAGCAAGCGTCTGTTCTGTTTGCTAGATGCACTGGGCTCCATACCTCTCGTAGTTTGTTCTGGGCCTCAGCCAGTGCGGCCTGTTTCTCTGCCAGCTGGGCCATTGCAGTGTTCAGTTGGGCCCGCTTTGGCTCCACCACCCTGTAGATTCGTCCATAAACCTGGAGGAACAGTGCACACATCCATCCAATTTAGTTTTGCCTCCTATTTTACTGTTCACATATTCATTTAACAAATAATGATCAGTGAATGAATAAAGTCTCAGTTTATTGTTATTGTTCCCTTCCTTGACTTTCTGCTGCTGCTATGCAGTGATGCCCTGAATCCATATAGCTCAAGGTGGATTCATGCTTGTGTGCCAAAGCGAGTACTGTAGTCTGCATGCATAGAATAATTATTCAAACGTTAATTAATTACAAACTGTTATGTGCTTTTGTGGGTTTACGGTGACTAATAAAATCTGTAAGCATGTCTGAATGTGTGTGTGCGCTGGGAGGAAGCACATCCTTTTACCTCCATGGCTCTGACCCACATGCAGAGGGACTTGGCAGCCAGTGATACTTTGCCGATGATGTCTGGCTGGAAGTCTACCTGTCTGCAGTACTGGCCAATCTTCTTCAACACACGGTCTGATATGTTGTCCTTGTCAAAGTTCACTAATGTTTTGATGAAGTTGGACTCACCTGCCAGAAACATTTCAAGATCATAAGGACCAGGAAATCATGAAAATCAAAACATTGTTTGCCCAATTCCCTTTATATATGACTCTCAGTTTTATTCATTTCTTAAGAATCTTCATTCAAAGGGAAAGACATGTGTTCTTCCAAAATCACAGCCATTTTTTGGGGTTATCTATTTTTGTGACAACTCTACAGCTTTGTGATCAGCAAGAGGGAAATGCAATGCAGTTTGAAAAGATGGACATTTTTCACTTGCGCTCGAGCAAAAATTACAATGTATACTTCTTATAAAAAGAGGCTTAGGATAAATCGTTTTGAAAGCAGTATCTAATAAAAAAAATCTATAATTACAGTCAACTTTCACATGCTCAAATCCTCTTTGAAAAGTGGAAATAGAAATGCAAACTCCCACATAAAGTGCAGTTCCAATTGAGTAGAAAAGGAAAGGAGCATTTAAATAATCTCAATTCGTTTGATGTCAGTGATTATGCATGCATTTCTGACAACGAAACGCACAATAGATATGCTTCATGTATGGGAGTTGTGTGCAGAAAAAGATAGTAAAACTGCTTCAAGGTTAATTACGGTTCTATTGCTCTGTTGAAGCGGCTCATATCATATTACTCAATATTGATACTTTTGATATTGATACCCAATTTAGAATAGCCAGTTTCCCTTCTTGACCTCGACCACATCTTGTGCCTGAGAGGGTTAGAGCCAGGCTGTAGAAAACCGTGATGAGTGTTCAGCAGAAGAAATGATGAATTGCACTGTTTCAGCAATACCAAATGGCATGACCGTTTAGAAAAGAAATGTTGGTTTGATAAAATACTATTTAAAACATGTTACATTTTAAGTATGCTCAATTTGCCCTTAACTGTTTTATTTTATTTTCTACTTGGGTGTCTGTTAATGTTTTCCCACTGCACTGAGAAGGATTGCACCTCATAAAACTGGAAGCTCAATAGTAAACTTAAAGACAGTTTTAATCACAATCAGTTGTCACAATAGCATAAACTAGAAAAAATTGTCCATTATTAGGGAGACTTCAATCTTTGCTAAATCTGATGTATAATCCAAGAGACTGCAGAACAGCTTCTTTCCTCAGGCTGTAACGCTCCTTAACGTATCTGCACTCCACCATAAAGAATATTATTTCTGTAGTCTTGTGTTTTCCCAATTACTTAGTTTCTTTGCGAAATTCTCCCTTCATCCATCTCTAAATTCTACACTATTGCCTTCTCTCACCCAGCTGCCTCTTGGCCTCTGCCCAGGTAGGCTCTTTGCCCTGTAGGGTCATGACAGCCTGCATCACTGTCTCCACCAGCACTGGGGGATGGCCATATGACTTGATCTCTGTCATGTCCTTCTTATTCAGAGACTCCAGAGCCTATGTGCACAGAGAGAAAGGAATAGAGTATCTGTGGATGTAAGAAGGCGAGGTATACTGCTGGTTGAGTCATGTTTAATTCAGATTCAGACAGACAGAAAGCACAACACTCAAGAGGACAGAGATCTACCTTCATGGCCTCTTCCAGGGCAGGCAGGGCCTCGTCCAGGTCTCTCTGTGCATTTTCAGCCATGGCCTTACACTGTAACTCTTCTGCTCCAATTTTCTCACTGTTAGCACTCACCGCCTCCACACAAACACAAAGTGTAATTGACTATTATATGCCTTTTTCCTACTAGCCAACATCCACACACCCTTCCAAACATACACTAATAGCATATAGTAACATACTCCAACAGGATATTTGGGTAAGCCACGTGCATGTGAATTATCTGAATAGCTAAGTGCAATGTTTTCAGTAATTTGTGTTCACGTAGACATGTTTGTGGTGCTCACCTTCTGCTGCTTGTCAGCCTCTATCTTCTGCTGTACAATAACGGCCAGGTACTCGTCACACTGTATCTGGAACTCAGCCACCTGCTTCTTGGCCTCCTCCAGCTCTACAGACATGGCCTCCACCTTCTCCCGTGTGTCACTGATCTTGAAAAGGCCGTTACGCAGCTTGCTCACCTGCTCCCCCAATTCACTGCGTTTCTCTGCCAACAGCCTGAAAGGGCACACGCACACATAACTGCAGTCAGGTGATTTGCAACAGGTGTTTAGTGAATTGTGCACATAAAGTCCAAAGTACCCAAAGCTCACAAACTGAATGTATGCATACTTTAGGTATGTGGCCCATATTTTAAGGGACACATAATTGGAACAAGGAGAAAGAAAGTTTGAAGGTGCCTACTTCTTGTATCCAGACACCAGCTCCAGGTAGTTGGTAGGTGTCACATAATTATGTCTTCTCAGCTCCAACTTCATCCTCTGGGAAACCTGTGCTACCGACTGGTGTGTGGTCACAAAGATACTTGCAACCTTTGTCTGGATCTACAACAACATGCACATTTAAAAAATAGGAATGCATCTTCAGGAGTCACATTATCTACTATTTAGTCATTGATGTGGGGGAGAGTCAAAGCAGGGTTCAGTGCAGTTCACAATTAAAGTTACAGATCTTTGTTTTCCAAGCTTGAAGCTTTTTCACAAGTATTATACAGTACTGCCAAACATTTTGGAAAAACTTGCTCTATAATAATATAGTACCAGCAGTTTTAATTCACATTTGAAATGATAAGTAATCGAGTGAAAAAAGTTTTCTAGTAAAGGATTACAAAACACCACGTCGTATTGTAAATGCTATTTGAGGTGGACTACTAAATTGGGCACAAAAATGTATAATTTTTCATAATTTTTCTTCAATCAGTTATTTTTCAAAATTATTGTGAACGCCAGAAAATTAAGCTATTTATCCCTGTTCAGCCATGTTCATGTGCCTCCCCTCTAAATTGAATTTACAGTTGTCAAATAGGCACCAGTATAACAGTGTGAAATCAAGTGCCCACACAAATGTTTGTGTTTGCGTGTGTGTGTGCATGAACATCTCACCCCCTCCAAGGAACCCAGCTCGAGTCCATCCAAGTACCTCTCAGCTACCTCCAGCAGAGCATCTTTGGGCCATTCACAGAACCAGTCGATGGAGGTGCAGTTGACGAGGGCTGGGTACTGAAGGATGCGGTTCCTGTTGTCAAACATTGATTTAAGGATTTTAATTTAGATATAAATGCTGACGTAATGATCCCCATTATAGGTAGTAAACTAGTGCAGGTACATTTGGCAGTTGATTAGGAAAAAATAATAAATTATGCACCCTGGATATCATTCAAAGTAAGGCAGTTTTTTGTTTTCTTTTGAGATGGGTACATCTGAAAAATGTGTAAATAGCACTTACTAGCTTTAGGCAGTATTACATGAAAGACCTTAAACAGCTTTTTTGAGAGAACCTCCAACACAAAGGTACAGCAGATTATGCTTGCGACCTACAGTGTGTGTCAGTGTCAGTGAGCTTGGATGGTTAATTGGTGTGGCAGGGCTGCCTGTGCTCTGGCAGTGTGATATGGATCCTGCAAGCAGCTAATGGTCAGCGGGCCAGGACGCCTCATCACCCAGAGAATGCTGATTGGCTCTGGGTAATGGTGCCTGCCAGCTCAATTAGCAATATTATGTGTGACCACATCTCTGTGCCACTAATTACATACAAGCAATCCATTCTTGAGGGGAAGTGGTGTTTTTGCAAGAAGAAATGTGTGGCAAGGAAACGAGAGAATGAACAACAGAAAATGTGTGTCCATCTGCACACATACTACATTTGTGTGTGTGCCGACAGCTGACAATCTATGTCACAGTATCCACACTGTTTGTAAATACAGCCAGCCTCAGGTCCTCACTAAGAGTCACACAGGTTACTAGACCAGCAATTAAAACAATGTCTCACGGTGTGAGACTGTCCTCAGTGTAACTTTGAGGAGCTGCTGAGAAGTACTGTAGGGAATGGTTACCCTGTAGAAGACTTTCAGTGTATTCACATGTTCTGTATTTTCTTTGACTAACATTTGTAGCAAACAGATGCTGGGATCATTTCTTTGATTATACTAGGACGATGCAGGTGTCTCAAATAAAAAGTGCCCCCCTTCTTTCAATTAATGTAATAGCAATATAGGTACATAATGCAGAGGATTTGACAGTGGACTCTATATGGACACTACTTTGAAGAGCAGTATTTATTTGCTAAGGTAAAAGAAAATATTTTCACGTAATCCCTTGTTGTTAGGGCAATGATGCACATACAGCTGCTAGAGAGAAGCTGCTGAAGTGCTGGTACTCTTCAGCCAGCAAGAACTGCAATGTGATTCATACTGTGCTCATTTTCATAAACTTGTGTGTCAACAATAAGAGCAAACAGGATTCTCAAAGAGAGGAGAGGAGGAGAAAAGATGAGGGAGGAGCATATTGTGAATCAGGATATATTACAGGACACATTATGCTGCAGCAAACAGCATCAGAGTCTACCTGAAGGGCTCTCCCACTGGGCTCATACACAGAATTATGTGTAGGTTGTTCCTGACTCGCTCTATCAGGTAGCTGAACAAGGAGTCAGGAGTCTCCACCACATTGTCTTTCCTGGCAGACTCTGATAGAGCATTGCATACCTGGAGGCAAAACAGTTGCATGTTATGATGTTATGAGAATTAGAATTAGGTTTAAACTGACCTGAGACATGTTTTAATATCAACTTTAGTGATCTATAGATGTACATGATCCCACAGTAAAATACATATTGGAGACTGTATGTTACTTGTGGAAAATTCCAAGGTCAGAGGTAAACCTGGGGTCATATCAGCCTTGCGTGAAACAGAGATTATCTGAAAAGAACCTTTAACCTTCATAGCGAGGATTATTTGTAAAATACAGTAATATTTCATTAAGAATTAAGAATTTGTGTACACTGAGAACCCACAAAGATTACCTCAACAAACTCATCCTGCTTGTAGAGGTTAGGCACCTCTCCAGAGCTCAGGATGTTATTGATGTCCTCTAGGAAGGACTCCTCTACAATCTGGGTGTCATTGAACAGGAAGACTGTGGGCTTGTTGTCCACACCAGTCAAACGGTACAGCTTCTTGATGTCTGACAGTAAAGAGAAAACTGTTGTAAAGTAGCTGTCTGATGATGGGATAACAAGAAGTGACTGTACAACGGTAGAGGTAAGTCATCAAAAATTGAATTAATCTGAAATCTGAAACAGAGTCCATGACTGTTGTAATGCTGAGCTTTTCTTGTTTTAAGTCCCAGACCATAGGCTTACTTCCAGAGTAGAAGGCACTGAATACAGTCATGCGTTTCCTTTCTCTAACATGTGTGAATGCAATAGTAGTTTGTTTGATCTCACCTTCTCTAAACTCCTGTTTGCGGTACTGCTTGGTGACTTCCACCTGGAATACCTGGTACTTACAGATGGAGGCAGCCATCTTAGACAGGCTCTGTCTACCAGAACCCCCAACACCAACCAGCAGCATGTTGCCCCTGAGCTGACTGATTACACGCACTGCACGGGTTACTGTGGAGGGAACACAAGATCAGAAATTTAATCTGAAATCCTCATACAACTGACCAACTGACGTTACAAATATTCAGATACTCAGCACATATTGCAACACGTGCAAAAACATAGATATGATTTTGCATGTGACAAAATCTCCATTCATACAGTTTTTCTTAAATTTTTACTCACATTTATGTGCAGTCTGTTTATTTATTATTGACATAGAGCATGGAGCTTCAGTGTGCCTGGAAATCCCTGCACATACACTCCCCTCCAAAAGTATTGGAACACTGAGGCCAGTTCCTTTATTTTTGCTGTAGACTGAAAACATTTGGGTTTGCAAGCAAAGGATTTGCAACTAAATATTAACTCTTTTCACGTTAATCTATTTAAAGTCTATCTGTTCCAATACTTTTGCTTGCCTAAAAATTTGGTGTTCTGTTACAAATAATGCTATCTTCTAAGTTGTGTATCAGATCCAGATGTAAATACCTGGAAATAAAAGCTGAAATGTTGATCTCTTGTCTCATATTCATCTTTTGATGTCAACCCCAAATGTTTTCAGTCTACAGCAAAAATAAAGGAATTGGCCTCACTGTTCCAATACTTTTGGAGGGGAGTGTATGTACAAACCAACAGTATATGTAAACTAGTGTTGATCCATGCTGTTTTCTACAGTAATGTAGTGCTATTGATTTGCAGTGGTGTGTGGTAGAGTGGCACATTGACAGCAGTGTGTAGAGAGCAGAGCCTGGTGCTGAGAGGCCTTTTCTCTTTCAACTACAGGGGAGCTTTTAGCTGCGCCCCATGCTGTGTTTTTCAAAAGGAGTTTCAAACTGGGCCTGAATTATAAAACTGGCAAACAGTGAACACAGTAAAGGCACATCAGAGTGGAGCAGATGAGGCCCTCTTGCACTGAAAGTAGTAATGTACTGGATTGAGTAGTCAGTTTGACGGGTAAAATTGATCCTGTGGGCTGATGCATCTGGAGGTTTTTATGCAGTTTATTTCCCATTTAAATATGTGTATGAGAGTGTGTGTGGATGTGTGTGTTATGTTCTCAGGCGCACTGTGTTCGATGGCGTCTCGGAAGAGCACCAGACTCATGGGCACTATGCCAGGTGTCAGGTTGTAGTCCTCCAGCTGGGTTTCCATGAACTTCTTAAGACCCTTCATGTCCACCAGGTCCTCATACACACGAGACTCATTCAGGAAATCACCTGAAACACAGACACACATGCAGAAGAATAATTATAATAAATAAACAACACATGAACAACACACTAATTTCTTCTGGTGTGGTAATTAGTCAGTTCTTTAGCCCTTTACCATTCCAGTATCTGGTGTCATGCCATACTGGTATGACACAGACCTGTGCATGTATATGTGGGTATCGTAATAAATGTACCAAATATTGGTGGTTGTTTGTTTGGACAGATGCTGTGGAACGTTAGGTCAAAGAGTGAGCCCAGTGTCTCCCCCAGCAAAGCAACAAAAGCCTCCATGTCACTCTGATCTACAAGCCGGTCTGAGAAAACCCTGAAATAAATCACAAAACACAGACAACAACATGATCCAGTATAGACACAACTAAAGCAACTGCATGTTTTGACGAAGATCAAAGATTTGGTGAGAAAGGTCTTTGGCTACCTGAAACACTCATGGATCCAGAGTCTCGTGATGTTACTTTTGGTATCATGGAAGTCTGTATGAGCTCTTAAAAGACCCTGAAATATCTGGAAAGGGTGGAAAAAAACAGGAAAACAGCATAAATGTGTCATATAACATTTTAATTAGCAAACTACTAAAGTATTTTGAATTTTCATAGAAATCTAAATAACCATTTTGACTTTAATCATTTGACCCCTGCAAAAATCCACTGATGCAGGCTTAAGCTCATACTTTTCTGTGTTTAATTACAGTCGGTCAGGTGGAGGCAGCATTCATTGTACTACGGGTAGTGGTGTACCATGAAAAAAACAAAAGAAGATACTCTGTGCATGTGTGTATGCTTGCGCACATCTTCCAATAAAAAGGGACAATGGAGACAAAACAGAGAGAAAGCAGACTGATAAAAAGCGGGATTGAGGTGAGAACTAAGACAGCGTATTACTCAAACAACATTCATGTGACAATATTGTTAGCAGCATGTTGTGTTGTATTGTGTTCACAGGCAAAAAAGTTTGTAGAACTTGGCTGGCAGCCAAGCTCCATATCACTATCACACACACACACACACACACACACTTTATCTCTCACTCGGTACCTCCCAAAGGTAGGAGAGGATTTCGTCCTTGGTGCTGTGGGTGTAAGTGTATTGATTTAACACCTCTTTATGTATTATTGTGTACCTTAGAGATATCCCTGAGGTTGAAGAGGTAGTGTATCTTGGCTGGAGTGGGAAGAAAACGAGCTGAAACAGCACTATACAGTTCCAAGGTGGCCTGAGTCAGAATCTCTCCAATGGGCTTCACCTCCTCCTTAAACTCCTGCAGCTTTTGGTTGATCATGGTACTGTAGATCTGTCTGATCTGAGAATCCTGCAAGCAGAAAAGACAGGTCTGTTCAAGTTTGGTACAAGCCAGTGATTTAGCCATGTGAAAGTACATAGATTCCCAAGATGTACTGGTCAAGAGAAGAAAAAAAAGAATCAATTTTCAATCCTTAAATCCTGAGTGCTATTTGACTTTAGCAATTTTCTAAAGCAAAATTATTTTGTTCTTTTGTGGCAATACAAAAAGCAAGGTGAAGAGAGGAGTCAAGTGCTAAAAAATATGGACCAAAAGTTGAAATGAGCACTACAAGATGGAGAGGGAGAGGGAGTGAGCAATTACTGAAGAGAGTAAGGGAAGTACAACAGTGGCAAATAAAACTAAATAAAACAAACAAACAAAGAGTGCCATGTTGCAGTGGTTATCATGATCATTATGGATATAATCATAATCAGGATAATTCCTGTATGGAATGGTGAAAAGTTGATTGACAAACGGTGACGGAAGATGATGAACTGTTGGACAGGTGGCTGACTACCAAGATGAACCTTGAGGAAATGCACAGAAACAATTGGATGTGTATTTAATATATTTCAATGACTGTTTAAGTAAAAAACAAAGTAAATACTCACCTTTGGTAAAGGAAAAAAGTCATACAGGAAGGGCTAGACTGGGCAGGGGAGGACAGGGCAGGGGCAGGGGCAGGGGCAGCGGCAGGGGCAGGGGCAGGGGCAGGGGCAGGGGCAGGGGCAGGGGCAGGGGCAGGGGCAGGGCAGGGCAAGAGAGTCAGCAGGACTTACATTAGGAAAGGTCATATTGATGAGGTTGAACCGACTCTGTAAGCGGCCAGAAATATGAGTCCTTCCTCCACCAGGGGGCCCCATGGACGCCAACAAGAACATGTCCTAGAAAAGCAGACACACACACACACACACACACACACACACAAAGTTTAATGACCTCCAGGTAACACACACCTATGAAACAAAACATTACAGTATTCATTGTGGACCTTTTCATACATGACAACATATGAAAAAAAAAAAGGTCCCAGATTTTGCTCATTTTAAAGTTCATACTTGTATGGTGACATGGTAACTGGTATGCCTCCAGCTGGCTACGTGAGACTAGTGCAGTGGGCACACTAAAATCATGATTCAATAAAAAAATGCAGCCTCCTCAAAGCCTATGACAAACAGCCAAAAACGAGCCAATGAGATGCTACCTCAAGATAGATTATATCAATCATCCACTTATTATGATCAATTTGACTTGGACATATGTGATGGATATCAGCAGTTTTCACTGTTTGTAAGTATCACACACACCTAAAACAGACCACTTTTTTGCCTTTTCTCACCTTGACAAATTTTAAGGTCTGTTTCTGGCGGTCATACCAGAAGCCATAGTCAATCCAGAGGCGCAGCAGTTCCAGTGGTGGCTGGGAGCCAAAGAGATCATGGGCTGGCATGTTGAAGTCGTCCAGGAAGCACAGCAGGCGCTTCCCACCTGCTGGCACAAACACGCCTTTGGTTCTCTTCTCTATGTGGCTCTCCACAATGGCCTGGATGTTATTGGAGGTGGTCTGGAAAGTGATGGAGACACGATACAGAAAAGATGAGATGGTATTTTTCATAGTGTACCCGAGAAAGAATATCAAATAGTTAATTGTAAGGAATATGTTTATTTGTGAATGGAGCACAATTATGTATTTGTGTAGGTGATTTAAGCTTAGCCAAATGAATGGCAATTTCTGTATGTTTGTATTATTTATGTGAGAGACAATGTAGGGAGGAAAATCCTTACATTTACCCAGTGATATCAAAATCATGAAACCTGTTGCTGGTGATGTGTGTACTTTTGAATGATGAATTATGAAATTTGGCAAATGTGTTCAAAATGAGACTACTGATTTAGTGTTACTGTGATACGTCTATTCCTACTACGAGAATTTGGAAATCTTGCTAAATCTCGCTCTAAATGTGTCTCTAATGCCTCATGAGAAAAAACAGCATTCAATGACATCCAAATTAAAGTAAGCTTAAATTAATGCAATTGCTGAGATGTGAATGAATTCAAGGAACAAGCGAGGGAAAAGAAACACTGTAGTGCATAACACAGATTGACAAAATGAAAAAAATGAGGAACAGTTAACGAGTCAGAGGATAGAGTTGAACATTATAGATGTGCTAATAAACTAAAGGAAGCAAAGTGTGTGAAGCAAAGAGAGATGGAAAAGGTTTAAAAAGATTAATATGGAGTACTTATCCCAAAATATATATATGAATATATTAATATGGCAGGAAATGAGAGAGATAAGAGAGAGGAGGGAACAAATAATAGAGGGAAAGCTGCAAGGTTAGAGCTGGACAGTAGGGGTGATGGTGATTATGGGGATGGTGGTAATGATGGGGGGGGGGTTGGCGGCTGAAGAGTGGCTCCATCATCTGTAATAGCCCTTCATCACTGCTATCCAGCACTGAGGACCGCCTTGGAGCAACGCAACACTTTTACTTTAATTGTAGAGAAGCCGAGATGTCTATTCAAAGCTATGACGTCGTGGGAAGGAGACAGTTGCACTCACACAAAGAAATATTCTCAAGCACATGCACTCCCTGTATTCAATCACATCTAAGTGACTGCATCTCTCTTCCAAAGTTATATTTAGCTGACAGCTGTGATGTATGTGCTAGCCTGTGTATGTGTGGGTGCATTTTGTGCAAGTGAAGCATCTATAGATTATACTCTGTAAACCTGTGGGTGGCAGCCTAGTAGACATAAAGGACATTCAATATATAAATTCATATTGTTGTACTTGTATCCCATCCTTCTCTTCAATGAGACCAAGCCAAGGGCTAGGTATGTCTACCACAGGAGGACTTGTAGACATGCACAAGATTTTGTGGAAAGCCTGGTCATGAGCCATGGACAGGTGAGAGTTCATGCACAGCTCATGCCAAAAGGGGGTGCAGCAGAGGGAACAGCCTCTAACAAAAAGGCGCATTACTTCTAAAAAGATTAATGTAACATGGTTAGTGACGTTAGTACACACACACACACACTTATTTTGAGGTTTTTATTGGGATAGATGAACAAGAACACAGATCTGGTACACAGAAACACACAGACCATGCAAAGGCACCAACCTGTGAAGAAATGTTGACGGTGAGGGCAGTCCACTTTTTATCCAGGCCCTGCAGGACGCTCTGGGCCACTGAGGTTTTACCAGTACCCACTGGCCCGGCGAGCAGCACTGGGTACTGACCCAACACCAGAGCCTTAACCAGAAAGTTGTAGCGAACTGTATCCATTGTAGGAACCATAATCTTATAGAATGGAGCACTACAGGAAAGGACAGGGGGGGGATATGCAGATGTGTTGCGGTTGTTAATGGTAGGACGTACTCTGAACTGGCAGAGAGTGAAATGGATAAAACATCTACACACTCACACATACATAAGAGTTGATGTGGGGTACACCTGAAATGATTACTTACTTGGCATTGTAGCGCCAGCCCTTAGGGAGCTTATCTTCAAAAGAAGCCCAAGCTTTGTTCTTAGTGTCCACGTAGTACTCATAAACCGTGTCCTGAAAGAGTGTAAAGATTGTAGAAGAACAGGTTATTGTGATTGTTTTAAGATTTGGCACAAAATAGGACTTACTTTCTAAACTCTCATCAAGTATCAAGCTACCTTTGTAATATCAACAGCAGTAGTTGAGTTTCTTTAGTCGTGGACACTTAGAATAAAAGCATCTTTCATTTCTTTCGGTATCATAAATGTCCCCTAACCTGCCAAAGCTACACAAACATAAATAGCTCTAGCCTGGCTGACCTAAATTTTATTCTTTTGTATGTAAACAGATATTATGCTCTACAAGGGACCTTAATGGGGAAGGCGCCTTCTATCTCCCGTAGGAAGTTGTCTATCTTCCTGCGTCCATCCTCGTCAACAGAAGCACAGATTGACCAGATAAGGCTGAAGATGAACCAGAGCTCCACCATCCTATCCAAGTTTTCTGTGTCCGAAGTATTCACCTGGGAAAAGTGAGAGAATGAATATTACATTGCTTTTCACACTGGGGATGCATAAGACAGCTTTTGTTCTGGGATTTACTTAGTAATGAAATGAGATTATTGTGGTGCTCCCGGAGGTTTCTCTTTTCCCACTGGGTTTTTTGAGTTTTTCCTTCCTGAAGAAGGAGGGTCATAAAGGGCAGGTGATGCCTCGGACTGATCCATTGGCCTCATCGACTGCTGGACTCTTTATTAGATTGTTTGTTCGCTTACACTTGTTTATTTCAGTGAACTTTGTAAAGCACTGTGAGACACTCTGTTGTGATATTGGGCTATACAAATAAATTGAATTGAATTGAATTGAATTGAGATGTAATTCATTTCAGTCACAAGTCTTGAGTTAGTTACACCAAATGCCATTAAGGATCATTTAAGGTATACTGGAAGGTTTTCCATAAATTGGATTACAATATGCAGAGGAAGGTTACAAATTGCAGTCTACTTGTCCTACCCCATTGCTAGATGTGGCCAGTGAGTCATAGAGGCGGCAGAGAGAGGCTACTCCATTTAGCTCAGTGGTGGGAATGAGCTCCTTACAGTTGCTCTTCTTAAAATTCAGTGTGCTCTCGACGTATTTTTCAAACAAACGCTTTAAGTGGTCCACTTCAGCCTGTGGAGAAAAGAGCAGTGGAGAGATCAAGAGATGGAGGTGGAAGAAAGGTTTTTCACAAGGACCTCTGAGAACTGTGTTGTTAAAGAAAGACTATGATGATGAGTTATTATGTGTTAGTGCATTGCACCTTGGGTCGTTTGTCCAGCCAGGACTGAACAAAAGGCTTCCATCCCAGATCAGCATAGTCGTTGTAGACCATCCCACAGCGAGACACTGTAGCTGGAGAAGCCATTGCCAGATTCTCCACTTCAAACAGCAGAGACACCTATGAAAAAATATTGACAAATAGTTTGTCTGTTGTGATCTTAATACTGAACATAGTTGACTACGATACAGTAATATATGGTAAGGAATTTGGCTTTGTTTTGTCATTAGTTTACTGATCGGGGCCCAAAAGAATGTTTTAGTACAACTGATTACTGCAATTGCAAAAGGTAAATTTCAATGTTATTACATTCTCTTCTCAAGAAACAGAATGCTGACAGCAATTTGACAGAAACAGCTTAGTTTATTTATTGCTCCTTCCCTCTTTTAATCATGTAAAGCACACAAACATGGTGATTTGTTGGCTGTCACTTTGTTTCATTTCGTACGTGAGCCAGGCTGTCAGCTAAATGAATCAAGCCACTTCAGTGTCTTGGCTCCTTCTAAGCTGTTAATCTTACCATGTCTTTGTACTTCTGCTTTGTCGGATTTACTAAATAGAAACCAAACCAGCCTTGTTCGTTTCCTTTTAGCTGCTGCCCAGATTAAGAAAACGTCTTAGTCATTGCTTATTTACTGCTTTCCATTTGGAAACTGGTAAAAGTTGGCAGTGTGCAATTCCTCATTTCATTATGTTTGAAAACATATGAAATTTGTCTATGTGTTCACCATAAATCCACTGTGATACTTATAATAATGTGTACATGTTTCCACATTAAAACGGCTTTTTAATGGAGTACATTTTGAAATGGAACAGAATGGATAGCACAGCTATAAACAATAAAATTACTGATGGCTATTTAATTTTAGCTGCTTCAGTTTCAGGGTCCTGGTCACGGATTGTTGGGACACTTGCATAGAACAGAGCCATTGTTAATGTTACTTGTAACGCCTGTGCTTTTCCCACTATGACAAGTCAACACATCTGTTGTGAAAAATGCCCATGAGTCTCCTTTCCAGTTCTGTCCTCACCTGTTCAGGCATGGAGATTCTCTCTCCATTAATGAGCGTGAGCACCTTGTTGTCATCCATAACAGAGTTCATACTCTCTATCCACAGTGTGTCAACAGGCCCGTCAAACACAATCCACTTCTCATCTGGTTTCTCATCTAAACCATAGAAAGGAGATGCAGATGTGGTCTTCATTGTGTGCCAGTGTGTGCACTTCATGACAAAGTAACACTATGTAAAAACATTTTGGAACAGCAGTGTTTGTGCAAGAACAGATCAAACAATTTTCCCAGTAGCTTTACCATAACAGCCAAAAAGCCTGGAAAGGAAAAGAAAGCAACCTGCCATCCCACTTTTCAACCTAAACTTTTGGCTTGTTTAGTAGGCCTGAGGGTTTAGTGCCATCACAATGAGTGAAATCCTATATGTGTTTACATACAGCATACAGCTTCCCTGTTCTCCAGGATGTCAACTTCTGAAAGTGGCAGCACACATTGTGAAAGAAAAGAAATGTGTTTATAATGATAACTTTAGATGCAATTCCTTAGATACAAGTGAGAGGCTGTATACCGAGCATAGTATGTTTTACTACTTAAAAAGCAATTCGGATTTAAAAATGAATGAATGCATGACTGAATGAGATATGACATAAAATGTGATTAAGTTTCGCTGGAGTTTAGAAATGTAACTCAGGTATAGCCACTGGCCAAAGGAAGAATCATAAGTCCCTAGTGTGGTTTTGCTTGTCATACATGTGGTATGAGCAGCAATGTGTGTTATTAGTGTAAGCACCTGCGCAGGCTGATCTCATGAGGCTAGACAGCACTCCATCCGTCCATTCATTGGTGGAGAGGTCATTCTCTCCATACAGTTCTCCCAGACTCATTGCTTTGGGGTTCAGAGGGTACTCCTGTTTTGCCACAGACGACAAGGCATGGAGAGAAGATGATAAAAAAAAGGTGAAAAAACGTCTATTATAATGGCAGATCATAACTACTCAAGACTGCTTGTCAGCTATAAAGTTTAAAATGATGAGAACACATGCAGTTTTTCATGGAACATGTATCTTTTTGCAGATTTTATCAATTTCTAGCCCTTGATTTGATTTGTTACCTGAAGTGTCCACAAACATTTAAGCAATTGGATTTTTTCTTAGAGTTTGAAAACAAGCAGAAACACATTTATAAGTGAGATAATATGATTCGTACAACTGTTCATTCATTCATTTTTCAAATTATTGTGTAATTTTAAATAATTTATTAAAACTGTACCACATTTAATCACTCCTTTTGTTTACCCTTATTTGTATAATGTTGTCATAGTTTTCTCTGTCAAAATTAAGACTGGTTTAATAGTATCTCGGTAAGATACAGTATATATACCTTTTTTCTGGAATTGCTGGAGTACGTAATATTACAAGAAAATACATCACATAATACCTCAGTGGAGACAGGCAATAGAGAGGAATAGAGACACAGATAATGAGAATCAGGTGGTGAGGCTGGAATGAGGAGAAAACAGAAATAGACATGCACTGAGAGAGACAGAGCCAGAGGTATAAATAGAAATAAATAAGAAGTGAAGGGAGAGTAAGTAATCAGTAAGAACGCAGTAAGAAGAACACAACATGATTCTGACTGATTGTTTTACTCGAACAGCAACCTGGGGCTACTTAAAAAAAAAAACCTAACTAGTGCTGGATGAAAACAGTAAACATGTCCACCAAACCAGCCACTTAATCTAAGCAACTCAACCTAAAAGCAGTAAACAGAGTAAAATGGGGGGAAAGGTAGACAGTAGGGTGGCAAATATATCTAGATATTCAAGCTCTCTACAGCAAGCAAATCATGTTAAATTATTTTCTAACAATAAAATCATTGTGCATAATGTGTCCCTTGATTACATGATTTGCTCATTATTTTCATTCATAGAGTTGGAACATTTGACCGAAAAAAGATTGTGGAGGCAGATGTTATTTGTCAGTTTGCGCAAATCTGGAATAGACGCCTCAAAGTTCCTTTTGATGAAAGCAGCAGTGCTAGCCAATAGATGACACACGTAGTCTCTTCCATCCACACCCACCTGGACCTGCTGGAAGCCAGGCACTCCCTTGTGGTGCAGGGCAGTGAGGGCATTCTGCAGGGTCCTCCAGGTAACACTCTTAGCACTACCTGTCTTGCCCACCAGCATGGAGGAGTGTCGAGAGTTTTTGGTCTCATAAAGTTGGATGACTTTGGTCAAAGTAAAAGGAGTCACCTGCAGACCGCTCTGACGAAGCTCCACCTCTATAGCCTCCTTCAACTGCAACAAAATGACAGTTAAAGATTTACAGTGATTGGTGATAGGTCAGATTGGTTCTGATAAACTTGTACCAGAACAACTGAGCCGTACGTTACCAAGAAATAAGACCCAAACTTAGCAGAGAGTAAAGAGTTTTTGGTTTTTGCGTGCAACATAAATCCTCCTTTAAGATAAACCTGAATGGTGAAGCTTTATGAAAATCCACTTAAAGCACATGCTTTACAATTGTGGTTCATAACTGGTAATGTGCGGGTTTGTTTAAATTATCTTTTTGTTCAAAATGCCAATACAGCACTGCACAATAAGTAAAAGAAGTAACTGGCCACTACAGTGTGTGTAATTTTTCAGCTCATCGAAGATAATCCCCTACTCCCTTACTAATGTGTATTTTGCTTTTAGCTATAAACATTATGTAGTTGATGACCTTGACACCAGTCATTTCTGTAGCAGTTAGGTTTTAAAAATTGCAATCTGCTTTTCAGAGTTTGGACAGACAAGGAACCAGATGATATGAAAAATGCAACCACAAGCTGCATTAATTATTCAGCATGCATTTGTGTGCTGTACGTGTGGTTATGTAATAACACTAGGAATGCTGGTCTTCACTGCTGACTTACCTTTCCATAGTCTATAATGGGTACTTCCACACCACGGAATAAGTCCCGGATGATCGCATTGAACAGGGGCACATCAGTAGAGGCCAGCTTAGCAATGTTCATGTCCTTCATAGCCATTAGCAAGATCTGAGGGTCGATATACAAAGGTAGATTCACTCACAATAAAACTTTCTATTGAAGAGTTAAATTAATCTGAAAAGGTGGGATGGTAGTTAATTTGAAATTATAGCTGCTGGTTCTCCTATGACTGCAGTTAGACAGGACACCAAAAGAGAGATAACAGCAAAGCTTCAGTTCATACATTCCAGCCCATGCAGTCACAGGCGCATAATTTAAAACTATTTTTAACCATGAAAAAAATGTTGATTTGATTAAGTCGGACACTAAAGCCTCACACTAGCTTCATATAACCCTTTGAAAAAGAAGGGGATTAAGAAGGGATCACTTAATTACCAGTATGAACAGAAGTAATGATTACACCGTGCAAAACCTGTTGAAATGTTCATATGGACCTACTTGTTCATCTGCAACATTGCGACATGAGCGGCGCTTCTTTCCGGCATAGCGAAGCAAGGAGGTGAGGGCACGCAGGCCAAAATCATAGTGGTCTTGTTTAGACAGCTGCTGTACTGCCAGGGAGTACAGGGTGAACACTTTCTTGGCCAGGAGCTGTGAGGACAAAGACGGAGACAGAGGAAGAGTGACATAGAGTAACATAAAGACAAGGGTAGAAAAGGAAGTATCAAAGGAGCACAGAGGGAGAAGGGTGAAGCTTCAATAGGATTAAAATTTGCAGTATAAAACAAACATGAGGGTGACTTAGCAGGGCAATGTGCCAGTAAAGCATGTCACTGAACATAAATCCATCACTTCACTCAGTGGACATCAAAGACACTTCTCAAATCATAACTCAACCGTACAGCCAGCCTACACTACAGCAAAAACATGTGAGGAGTGAGTGTGTGTGTGTGTGTGTGTGTGTGTGTGTAGTTATCATGCTTGACAGGTTTAGTGTCTATGCATGTGTATATACAC
This sequence comes from Pempheris klunzingeri, assembly GCF_042242105.1. Taxonomy (NCBI): domain Eukaryota; kingdom Metazoa; phylum Chordata; class Actinopteri; order Acropomatiformes; family Pempheridae; genus Pempheris; species Pempheris klunzingeri. The sequence goes on from NC_092034.1 coordinate 12,932,137, forward strand.
TCAGTAAAAGAATATTCAGAGCTAGTGGCTATGGCTAATACTTTCATTGACTTTGTTTTGCAAATTACTTGATTAAATATTCTATATTAAATATTCATATTCTTTTTACAGTTTCAACAATTAATCTTCTACTCTCCATTCACAAAATCAAGTTATGAAGCATTTCAAATAATTTCTCTACATATTAAACCTGCAAACTCAGAAAGCATGATTTGTATAGTTCTTAATTTTATTGATGCTGTATTTGTAAAATTCTGTACTAATAAAATTTGGGAATAAATAATGTGTCAAAGAAAGGAAGGGCAGAATTAAGCACATGCAGTTTAGGAAGCACACATACCACCATCACCTCTTTTCATCACACTGTAAGCAAATACAGCCTGCACAGTAATGCACACCAACGCTGTCATCTACCTCACAATAACCAAACACATACATAATGGAGTGAAGCTCCAAGAGCTCCCTGGTGAGTCAGCAGTAATCCTGCTCCGGGTCTAGTCCAAGAGAACCGTGTGTCTGTGGCAATCACACACATACTGTACATACCTGTACACAGACACAATGATGCCTTAACAGCTTGGCCTTGTACCAAACCCTGTTCTGACTTTGATTCTAGACCACCACATCCTGCTTGAAGGAGCTGGAAATCACAAAGGAAACAAATGGACCAACGCCCACCACTGATCTATATTTAGCTGAGGTTCCAGCCGCTCACATTTTCCAAAAAGATCACTTTAAATAGAATGTACAGTACAATAACAAGAATTGTCTGTTTAGACCTTCATAAATCAAGAAAAAAACTAAAACCTCTAAGTCTGTAACTTTGACATGGAAAGGCAAGCACGATATTTTTAATTGAATCCATCAGATTGATTTGATGATATTGCATCTCTATCAGTGTAGAAGAACTCAATCTCATCTGCTGATTGCCTGAGCTCTTCACATAAAAGAAGCGGGAATGTTTCATTAAGGCTGTGAGAATTCAACAAGATAGACTTCAGAAATCAGTGCGTATTCAGAACTGTGTACAGGGTAAAAATAGCACCCAGATGGAATTCACTGGATACATCGACTGTACAGACAAGACCTTGCTACTGAGAAGTGAGGCAGATGTAGATGAGGTTTTCTGTAGTTAAATTGAGTAATGCTGTATATCCATGAATAAAATGTCTAATTTGCAACTTTGTCTTTAATCCAAACACTAAGACCAACTTTACTTGCATCTGTTTTAATTTTACTCTTTTTTACAGCACTCCACCAGTGTACATTTTCCTTGAATGGTACCTTGCAGTGGTTGAAGCCCTCTCCATAGAGTGTTATCTCAGCAATTAGAGTAGAGTCCGGCACCACCATGGAGATTGGTCTGAACATGGACTTGAGGTTGTCTGGAAGCTCAGTACGACCAGCGTAGCCTAGGAATAAAAATACAAATGGGGAGAGGAGATTACAATTATAAACACAGCAAGAGCCAATTATGAAAGGAAACATCTCAAAACATCCAATGAAAATGTCTTTCCACAACATAATCCACTTTTCTGTAAAGTGATTTACTCATGATTCAGATGTTAAAATATATTCTGATACTTATATTGTGATATAACATGCAATGTATCCAGTTGCATATTTGTGCTGACCTACCGGGATTCATGGTGATAAAGATGCCACATGACCATACCAGACGTATGTGCTGTCCCTCAAAATGGAACTTAGATTGTCCAGCAGAGAGGGCGGACAGGATGGAGAGAATCTGCTGGGCCACTACCGACAACACCTCAATGTTGATTCGGTTGAACTCATCGAAGCACCCCCATGCTCCTGTCTGTTCAGAGTGGACACAATGAAACACATACACATTTGAAAGTTAAATTACACAGAGAAATGCTTTGTATTGCTTGTACTATCCTGCCTAGCTGAATAACAAGTCATTTTGGCATGTCTTTTACACAAAAACTTGATGGCCATCTTTAAAATGCACATAGTCAACACACAAAAATAGAGAGAGAGAGAAAACAACTACTTACTAACCCCAAAAAGTTTTTTTGATCTTGGTTAGCATGGCAGCAGTGTACTAACTAATCAGTAAAAACTGTAGTCATCTTCCCTACCTGTGCCAGGCCGGAGTACATGCGTCCCATGGATTTGTAGTCTAGTCCTTCAGAGCAGTTGACTACAATGACGTACATGCCTAGAGCTTTGCCTAAATCCTTTACTGTCTCCGTCTTCCCAGTACCAGCTGGGCCTTTAGGAGAGCCCCCCCGATGAAGATGGAGCGCCGTGGTTAGGGTCATGTAACACCTGGACACAGTCACACATTGACCTTTACTCTACAGAGAACCAGTGGGAATATTTTTGGTATTGAACATAATACCATAATAACATAATAATTGGAACTAATCCTTTTATCTGTGAAAGCATGAAGAGACAAGGTGTAACACAGCAGCAATTCTAATGGTAGCTTCTGTCTGCTCTAATGTAATTCATTTGACATGTAATTATACAAGATACTAGTCAAAGTATAAATCTGTCCTCACTCTCCAGTATGGGAGAGTCATTCAGTTGTCTGATGCTCAATATCAATATCAAAAATAAAAATGAAACATTTGAAATACGACAACACTAATTCATTAATCAGTTAACCAACATGTGACAGATTGATGTGTTGATGCATTTGTTGGTTGGTGCACTAACTGACAATCACTAAATGATTGATTGTCACCTGTCAGTAAGTGGAGTGATGACAAGCCGTCCAGAGTTGCCCAGGTACTCGTAGCCATACTTGAAACGTGTATTGGTCTGTCGGATTATACAATCATCCACATCCTGTTGGAAGAAGAAACAAAACAAATAAATGAGAGGACTAGACAGACTAGACAGGTCAGCAAGCTGAGCAGTGGAGAGTGAGAAATGCTCATAATATGGAAAAAATTTAAAACAGGGAGGAAGTCTGCAGAAGTCTGTAAATTCTTCAGTTAACAACACTAGTGAATCACTACAGCAATGTATCTATTCCCACCTGCAATATCACTGGTTTGCTTTCAGCTTTTTAACTTGAGTAAATGTCAGTAAATATCAGGAGTGGGAAGTGTATTCTATCGGCAGGGATTCGAGCCCTCATCATGCAGACCACCAGCTTTCTCATGTGTGCTTCTTTTTTCCATACTGTCTGCCTTTGTCTCCATATTGTCTCTCACAGATCATACCTTCTCCCAGTATAGTCGCAGCTGGCACAGCCACTCAAAGGCATTGATGTCATTGCATCCTGTCTTGGCCAGCTTATCAACGACATCCCGAGCATGAACCTCCACTGTAACCAGTGCTACAATCTTCAGACGAAGGACTTTGGACAGGTTGCCACGGATGATCTCTGAATAACAATGAAGCATGGAGACCTGAGAAACAAAAGCAGTTCTTCACATCATTAAGTTAGCTAAACATGGCGCTGAAAAGACTGATAAATTGATTGTAACATTTCGAGACTATTTTAATCTGCGCAAAATATCAAAAATACAATTCCAACCAGAATCAGACACAGTTGACACAGGACACAATTGACATGCTTAGAATCATCATGCTGAATTCAGAGCTTCCAGCTTGCTGTATGAAGATATGCATACTAGTTCCAGAAAAGTTTAGTTAAATGACAAAAAGTTGACCTGTTTCGCCTTTATGGACTTAAGGGAGGGTTTATCAGCTCTGTCTTTGGTGGTAATAAGAGATTTTGTGACATCAGTGGTCCACTGGATCTGACTGGCCGTGATCAGCATCTAAAACAGGAAGAGAATACATGTTTAGTTTGAAGAGGCTAGTAACTTTTACTTTAGTAAAAGTAACCTAGTAACCTTTACTAAAGGTAAAGGTGAATTGAACTTCACTTTAATTATATTTTAACATTAAAATACTACTGTTTCCAAGTTTATTGTTATTATCTATTAACTTAAAAAGCTGAGAAGTTTTGATAAATTTGATCTCAGATAACATACAGCTTGTGTACCTTTAGAAGAGACAACCCAATGACATTAACTGAGTAAAAACCCATCGAAAAATAGAAGGGTAATTTCAGATTTATTACAGACTGGGATTTGTAAATTGATTTTGTAAATTTGCAAAAATAATTGCCATTACATACTGGTTTTCAAATTGGAAAATCAATTTGCACCACTTTCAAATACATCTTATTTTTCATAACCACTATTGCCAGAATGTTGAAAGCACACCACTACATTCAGCCAGAATGTCAGATGGGTGAAGATAAAAAAAATCAGGATTAAAGAGGGAAGAAATAAAGACAAATGTACCTGTCCTGGCCAATCATTGACCCATTTGTCTCTCTGATCTACTACCTTCCTCAGAGCTACAAGGCAGTCGCTCAGACATTCCCTTAGTGTAACACGCATGCTCCTCTCAATGTCGCACAGCCAAACCTACATAGACACAAAACAAAACATTCTCCACCACAACTCTCTTTTTGTACTCATTAGCATCACTGTTATCATGACTGTTATCATGACTACACTCAGATTTATCAACATAACATCCATATCACCATGTCATAGTCATCTCTGCTGTACCTCTACAGGTCTGCCCAGATGCACCTCGCTGTTGAACGCAATAAACTCCCCATCAGCAGAGAACATCCCGGTGGCCGCTGGCTTACTGGCCACCTGTAGAGGACATACAACGTTTTGAGATCTGGTCGATGATTAAGTACATTTCTGAAACAGGGCAGTAAATACAAACATAAAAAGCAAAATCTAAACCAGTTAAAGTAACCCTGAGGTGCTTTTGCAGATAAATCCTACCACCTAAGATTTTTAAAAATCAGATTTGGTGTATCAGTGTGTTATCCACTTATTGTATGTCTTGTTTGAGGACACTGACATCCATCCATCCATTTTCTATACTGCTTATCCGTCAGGGTCGCGGGGGGAGCTGGAGCCTATCCCAGCTGACTTCGGGCGAGAGGCGGGGTACACCCTGAACTGGTCGCCAGCCAATCGCAGCCAATCGCATATAGACAGACAACCACTCACTCTCACACTCACACCTACGGGCAATTTAGAGTTACCAATTAACCTAATGTGCATGTCTTTGGATTGTGGGAGGAAGCCGGAGTACCCGGAGAGAACCCACGCTAGCATGGGGAGAACATGCAAACTCCACACAGAAAGACCCCTAGTTCAAACCGGGATTTGAACCCGGGACCTTCTTGCTGTGAGGCAACAGTGCTAACCACCATGCTGCCCAGGACACTGACAAGTTTAAAAAATAGTTTGAAGACGTAAAACTCTCAAAAGCTGATCTCATCTTAGTAATCTTAGTATCTGCTTTGCCTGTCTGAATCATGTTTTGCCCAAAATCCTGACCATACCCTGTTCTGATATTGAAAGTGTGTTTAATTTAAACTTCCTACTAATGCACTCAGCCTGTAGTAAGACTAACTTTCCTATTAAATCCATAAAGCAGAGGGTTTCAGGTAAAGAGGGGTTCAGGTTCAGAGGTAAGTTCAGGTAAAGAAACAACAGTTGTTTACATAACTGTTGTTTCTCTACCTGAACTTCAAGCAAATGTATAATGCTCAGTAATTTAATCTTGAATAAGTGGTGTTAAATTACAATGCGCAGGCTCTTGATGTTGTCAAAACACTTCTTCAGGTGGGGTTGCATGGCCTCTGGGTTCTGTGACTGTCCGAGGATCTCCAGCACATCATCATTGGACAGGAAGTAGAATCTTGGGAAGATCTGCCTTTTGGTCTCCAGGTACATGTCCAGGGCCTTCTGGATCTCCTCCAGCTTGGCACTCATCTCTGACAGCTTCTCGGGCAAGCCTTGAAGACAAACAAGAGAGGCTGATTGTGGATCTAACCATATTTTCAATATTATTTTTACTCGTATATAAATAGTGAATTGAATAAGAGGTCTCTCTGGGTCAAAGTCATCATCACAACCTTCTACCAACTAATTTTCAACTATATGTTTTTTCTTATTTTCTTCACTCCAAATTTCAAGCAGACAGCATGTTCTTTAAAGAAACATGACACAGGTTGGTGAGTACCAGGGTGGTGAGTTCCTTGCAAGGTGTTGTTATTCTTGTGGAGTCGACCCATGATGGTCTTCCAACTAGAACTAATGTCTTCAAACTGTTTGCACTCATTAGGAAGCTGCTCCCTGATGTCCCCCCCTTGGAAAATGTTCTAGAGGGATGAAAAAAAAACAAGAGACAGGGTAAGAGTTGAATTTGCAGTAAGGTAGTGGAAAGAGCTTAATTGTATAAAAGAGTGAAAAAAGACAGTGATGGTATAATGAATTGAGAGACCATTAAATTCAATCATTCACTGCAACCAAACTTTAATCAGTGTATGGGCTCTTCAGCCAGATGCCCTTTCTTAGAATGTAGACTAACAACAATCTTGCAACCAATATAATGATGTGTCTACACAGGAGGCGTCTCGTGCAAGTCTGACTGAACAGATTCACTCCTAATTTAATCAATCCAGCTGTCTATGAAGACGGCGTAACAGCTTGAGTTTACTTGCAATATACACGCTTGAATGCTGCCCAAAGCGTATTTTTTTTCCACAATTTAACACCTCTAACTACAGATTGTGTGATAGGCTCTGAGCACTGCCAAAATGCTGGTGACCTATACAAAATACTGTTCCTGAATGCATCCTGTGCAGACGCAGACGGAGCACTGAAGCTGCTGATTCTCTGCCAATGTGCTCCTCACACTACGCCTCCTGTGTAGACACGGTGTAACAGTAAAAAACAACAGTGTAGCCAACAGGGGGTACTGAGTGCTAAATACGTCCCAGTAGAACTTACTGTATCCAACAATGAATCATCTTGGATAGTGAAATACACTCAACTTTTTTAATAACAAAAGACCACAGCAGGCAATAAATGTGTAGAACAATAAATCCTATGACATACAGTAGCACAGTATATGAGTGTATTTCCTGTACCTCCAGATAAATCCACTGCCGTTGCACAGTGAGGATCATCTCAGTGACTTCCAGCACCTGGGACAGCTTGCGTTCCCAGAAGTCCACCTCCTGCTCAAATGCTTTGACAAACCGAGAGGCCTTCATTGTGGACAGAATAACCTGGTTGTCCTCCAGAGCTTGAAAAACCTCCTCTGTGCCCCTGGGAGAGACAGTGCAGGGCAACTTAAACATGACTGCTGATGATTATTTATAATAGTATCCAATGGTGAAACATTTTCAGACAGGACAAAGTCAGTGAAGCTTTGTCTGTTTCCTCACACCCGCTTGGTGGAAATCCCAAAACATTAGTCTTGGAAGGCATTTTATTCATAGTGAGGTTACTATGTTTCAGTGCTGTTGTTGCTTGTCTATGGAAGCCTACTTTGTATTAGCCTTAGGCAGAGTTGGTCCAACTCATAGAAAGAAATCTGATGTGCTTTCCCACAAGTTGATACATTTCAGATTAAAAGGGCCCTCAGGCAGCATTCAATTTCTTTTTTGGACGTTTCAGTTTTTGTTTTTGTTTCGTTTCAGTTAAGAAGAACTTTGTAACTTTCATTCAGCCTTACTTTCCTCTACTCTTGCTTTACAATCTCACTGTATCGCTGCCTCTCTCCATTATGTTCACTATGGGCCAGTAGCTGACTGTATCCTTCCCCTCTGTCAAATCAGTAGCAATGGCTTGGTCTGCTAATTAGACAGGATTCAAGGTCTGATCACTTGTATATGCCGCAGATAATCTGGGCATTCTTGCTTTCACCGGCCAGGTTTTTCATCGCTTAACTCTGCACTGCTCACTCATGTCTGACGGCAAACGCACTCCCTCTCTCATTCCCGCATGGGCATCACATATGACCTCTATGATACAACCATGTTACAGTGGCAATATATGGTATGGTAACATACAAACAAAGTTAGATTGAGACATCACTAGATGGCAGTATTGAGCTGTAATGAACTGTAGGATCCAATGATGCAGGTAACTAAGACATAATAAACACACAAATCTATGACCATAAGTTGGAGTAAGTTTTAGCCTGGGTTACAAAAATAACTTTTTGAAACTTCCACCCAGTCCACCATCCTCCCTTTCTCACCTCAGCCGATAGTGGCCTCCATTTTTGTAAGGTGCTATGTCAAGAGACATTTGCTGCCATGTCTTTGTGATGCCCTCCAGACCCTTGAATATCAAACACAAAGAGCAACATTAACAGACAGAATTCACCAGTGACAGGTGGCAAAATGAGGGGGCAACATTTTCTATTCTTTTCCCTTTCCACAGGCACATTGTGATTAATGACAGGAAACCATGAATCTTAGATTTGAGTACTACTGAGTGCATTTATCAGATATGGAGAACTGTTTAGAAATGAGTGTAATGACAACATCTCTTTTTTTCTTTTTTCACTCTACACTCTTAGTGTTGCTTGTCTTGTAATTCTTTTAATCAGTGGTCTTTTGAATTTGCTAATGTAATGTTATGCAATTTTTCTGAAACTTTATGGTACATTTCGATTCAGGTATCTGACACATTGGTTCCTTTTCTGAGCTGGCTGATCTTAAATAAATCCAATCACATAACTGCACCTTTCAGGGCTTCACTCACAAAACATCCCTAGTATGCAACCTCACTGTTTTAGTGAACCAACTGCTAATTACACACAGACTGTGAGTGCAAATTGAATGAAAGCCACAAAACAAATTTGCGCTGTGTTTCCATGCACATAATTCTGGCCCTACAACTGCACTGATGTGACCTCTGTGAGTGCTGAGGTATAAGGTAGGGTGTATAGAGGGGCTAGGGGCAGGACTGATGTTGACAAATGTCGAGAGATATTTCACCTGGCTGTACTGCCTAAGAACAGCTGGCCTGAAGGCAGGGTGAAAGGGAACAGTCAGTTACACGTCCCAATTGGCTTACAAATTTCCTGGGCCAGACTTTGGTTAGAATCAATGGAGGCAGTGGAACCTCCAAAATTGCCCACAGTGCATCACTCAAGACTAGAAGAAGGGACTGAACCTGTTCTATTGAGAGTTCCTTGCTGGCGGCTCCAGAGATCTCACAGATCTTGTCAGCATACTTGTCAAGGCCCAGAAATATGATCTTCTCCAGGGTGAATTCAGTGCTGGTTTGGTTAAAGGAGTATTGTATCTCTTCGCAGATCTGCTGCCAGTGCCTGAAAGAGGGGTGGAGAGTATAGTTTGTTGTAGTCTCAAATTGCCAAGTATGTCAGCTGAAGAAAGAAAAGTAAGTACCTTCCAGGTGACAACCAAGTCACTTTTATTTATATAGCTCAAAATCACAAGTCACAAATTGTACCCCACCTCTAGCTGGGATTGACTACAGCTCCCCCACGACCCTTAAGTATAAGCAGCATAGATAATGGATGGATATTCATTAGACACTGCAACTAAGACTCTCTAGCTGTTCGCCTCCCTTTTAATCACAGTGACAGTACATTCATGCAAGACTTTGGTAGCCTTCTTATATCTGATATTGACCACAAACTAAGCATGCATGTGTCTGCTAAATATGGACTTTAAAGCCTAAAATACTAACTAACTATTTGACAGTTAGACATTCATTCATGTTTCTGCCATGTCTTGTAGATTGTAACTATTGCAAGACAATAGCTCAAATATATACCAAAAGTGTTATATGACAAGTAAATATACAGTGGGGCAAAAAGGTATTTAGTCAGCCACCAATTGTGCAGGTTCTCCCACTTAAAAAGATGAGAGAGGCCTGTAATTTTCATCATAGGTACACTTGAGAGACAGAAGGGGGGGAAAGAATCCAGGAAATCACATTGTCTGATTTTTAAAGAATTTATTTGCAAATTATGGTGGAAAATAAGTATTTGGTCAATAACAAAAGTTCATCTCTATACTTTGTTATATACCCTTTGTTGGCAATGACAGAGGTCAAACGTTTTCTGTAAGTCTTCACAAGGTTTTCACACACTGTTCCTGGTATTTTGGCCCATTCCTTCATGCAGATCTCCTCTAGAGCAGCGATGTTTTGGGGCTGTCGCTGGGCAACACGGACTTTCAACTCCCTCCAAAGATTTTCTATGGGGTTGAGATCTGGAGACTGGCTAGGCCACTCCAGGACCTTGAAATGCTTCTTACGAAGCCACTCCTTCGTTGCCCGGGCGGTGTGTTTGGGATCATTGTCATGCTGAAAGACCCGGCCACGTTTCATCTTCAATGCCCTTGCTGATGGAAGGAGGTTTTCACTCAAAATCTCACGATACATGGCCCCATTCATTCTTTCCTTTACACGGATCAGTCGTCCTGGTCCCTTTGCAGAAAAACAGCCCCAAAGCATGATGTTTCCACCCCCATGCTTCACAGCAGGTATGGTGTTCTTTGGATGCAACTCAGCATTCTTTCTCCTCCAAACACGACAAGTTGAGTTTTTACCAAAAAGTTCTATTTTGGTTTCATCTGACCATATGACATTCTCCCAATCCTCTTCTGGATCATCCAAATGCTCTCTAGTAAACTTCAGACGGGCCTGGACATGTACTGGCTTAAGCAGGGGGACACGTCTGGCACTGCAGGATTTGAGTACCTGGCGGCGTAGTGTGTTACTGATGGTAGCCTTTGTTACTTTGGTCCCAGCTCTCTGCAGGTCATTCACTAAGTCCCCCCGTGTGGTTCTGGGATTTTTGCTCACCGTTCTTGTGATCATTTTGACCCCACGGGGTGAGATCTTGCGTGGAGCCCCAGATCGAGGGAGATTATCAGTGGTCTTGTATGTCTTCCATTTTCTAATAATTGCTCCCACAGTTGATTTCTTCACACCAAGCTGCTTACCTATTGCAGATTCAGTCTTCCCAGCCTGGTGCAGGTCTACAATTTTGTTTCTGGTGTCCTTTGACAGCTCTTTGGTCTTGGCCATTGTGGAGTTTGGAGTGTGACTGTTTGAGGTTGTGGACAGGTGTCTTTTATACTGATAACGAGTTCAAACAGGTGCCATTAATAAAGGTAACGAGTGGAGGACAGAGGAGCCTCTTAAAGAAGACGTTACAGGTCTGTGAGAGCCAGAAATCTTGCTTGTTTGTAGGTGACCAAATACTTATTTTACCGAGGAATTTACCAATTAATTCATTAAAAATCCTACAATGTGATTTCCTGGATTCTTTCCCCCCATTCTGTCTCTCATAGTTGAAGTGTACCTATGATGAAAATTACAGGCCTCTCTCATCTTTTTAAGTGGGAGAACCTGCACAATTGGTGGCTGACTAAATACTATTTTGCCCCACTGTATGTAGATATTATGGTTTAAGTCGGTACCTGTCTCTCATGGCTGGGTTCCTCAGATCAGCAATGAGAGGGACGATGCACCTAAATTGGTCAAGTTTGTTCTTGGAGAAATCAAATATATCCCAGTCCTTATCCTGCAATCAGACAAAGATCAGGTCCTCATTGTGAAATGTAATTGAAAGAGCTGCTGAGGGGTGCAGTTTAGGGGCACTGTGCAATTTGTGATATTAACAACACATTTTGTGCACCCTGAGGGAAAGCCATAAATAAACCTGTCACTGTGAAAGGCTTCTAGTTTGTGCAGTTTGAAGATCTGAAGCTAAAAATGATGTCTGAGTCTGCTAACTTTGTAGCCATTATAAACGAGTTGTTGTGTGCTTTCTACAGAGAGCATCATCAAGGTACAGCTTCTAGATCATGCAGTACTGATTGGATGTATTCTTTTAGCATTATGTGCAATTTAATTGTATGAAACAAAAGCTAAGCTGACCCAGGAAATATATTATAGCTAAACAACCTGACTGTCGTACTGTAGCAGGAAGCAAAAATCTGAGGCTATTTAATAAACTCTGGGTGGCTTGACAGACCTTTAATTCTCTCTGGAGTTTGTGGAGTTTTTTGAACATGTCCTGTGCTGTGGTTTCCATGCTCTCCATCTGCAGCGTAACGAACTGTTCAACCTTCCAGATATTCCAGTTGGTATTCCATTCCTGTGTGATCTCCCATATCTGCTGCAGGTGATCTATGTCCTGTACAAAACATACAGACACAAACAAATGTGCACATACAAAAACTAAATCATTAAACATGCCTTGCATTACTATCACAAGACTAGCATTTTTAACAAAAATGATTCCCTTAACCCATCGCAACATCCTGGGTTCCTCTCTCTCTCATGTCCCGTCCTATTCCTACAACTATATACTGTCAAATACTTGTAAAACTCTCCCCAAGACTGCTTGAAAACGACTATGAGCCAAAGTGCCATATCAGACCTTCTCCAGCGTCTGGATGCCTTTGGAGGGGGGTTGCTCTATTTTGAAGAAGCCCAGCCCATGAAGGATGGTGCTCTCCTCCTGTTTTAATTCCTCCAGCTGGCTGCGATGCTCTGCTACTTGCTTTAAGGCCGACTCGGTGCTCAATGCACTGTCAAATGGACCTGGATATACACATGCAAAAAAGTAGGGAAATACACATATGAAAAAGCAAACAAACACACAAAAACAAAGGACAGACATTCTGTGCAATGCCTACTGTATCTTAGTATTGAACAAGTCTACACACTGATATGCTGTAAAATCATCATTCAAACCATGGATGGCTGACTGACAGCTCTGTCAGAAAGTAAAAAGAAAATACTATACAAATATAAAACACAGGTCATTTCTCAGGGTAGTATATGCCTTGAGAAAAAAGAGATTTGTTAATCATTAAAAATGTAATAATACAGTTTCCATCAACATTATATCGGTCATATCTTTCATGTAATATCTCTGCTTATATTAGGCAACTGGGAGCAATGTTGCCAGACTGCTTTATGAAAATTTCATCAAAACATCATATCATCCACCTCTATGATATACACACTAACACGATGGAGAGGAAGCAAGGTAAAAAGGAGTAAGGAAACATGAAGTAAATAAAAAAAAAAAAGGGAAAGGCAAATAGGAGGTGGAGAGGAGTGAGTGGTTATGATGGGGCAGAAAATCAGTCACTTTATCACTTTTTGTGTGGAAGGGAGCAGCCATGTAGTCAGAAATCATCAGCGGCAGGAACAGATTAGATACAGGCTATTGGCTCTAGAGAGGCTTCATGTAGATCAGTAATGGCTCAGCCAGGACAGGGAAAGAGAGAAAGAAAATGAATGTGTGACCTGTTTTCTTGAACTCCTGAATAGTGCTCTGGATCTTCTTCTTTAACTCCTCAAAGGAGAGTAAGAGGCTGTTCTTAAACATCTCCTTGTGCTTCTGCAGCATGATTTCACTGTCAATCAACACCTGCTGGAACCACACCCACTCCCCATTCAGCGATTCACACAAATCCTGCACCTGTGGGGAAACCAAGAGTAAGGATTTGAGTAATGGTGAGAGAGAACGTTAGAGTTAGAGTGTTAATGTTTACATATACAGTACCCATGACTACCAGCGAGATCAGAGTTTCAACTGGGTCAGTGTTCGGCTGACAACTCTGAAGGTATACAAAAATATTATTATTCAAATTTTTTTCTAATTGTCTATTATATTAAGTCAGCGATGCTGAAAAATGAACATGTGAGTCTTGATTACATGAGACGCATTTGGGTTTATACACTATGCCACACTATGTCCTAAGTCTCTATGTCAAGTGAGCAAATAGATAATTTCTCTCTCTGCATGCCTACACAAATATGTAACCTGTGACACAAGATATTGCAGGTATAGTGGTATAAACTTGGTGCTCCACGACTAAATTATAAAAGCAATAGTTCGATTAACTGAATGTTTGGGAGAAAAAACCTGAGAGAAATCACAAGGGCTAAAAGTTAGTCAGTGTTAGTTATATACTGTTCATACACAAATGCATACAGTCTCCGTACAGGAAATGTGTTTGTGTGTATACAGTTGTATATACTGCATTGTGTGCACTGTATACGTGAGTATATTTCTTTGTTAATAAATAAGCTCCTTACAGCTTGTTCCACTGAGACCTCATATTTGTCCAGGATGGAAAACTGATCATGGATGACAGGAATCTGAGCCTCTGTCTTGGCCAAATCGCCCTGGAGAGTCCCCAAGAGCTTCAGCCTCTCACCAAGCTCCGCCAGTGTCTGGGGGGGTTGTTTCAGCCTAAACAAACAGAGACAAAAAAAACAACAATGAGTCCCACTACTTTCAACCAATACACATCTCAAATGTTTACAGGATCAAAAGCTGCTCCCTTTCCTTTACTCTCTTCTTCCCTTCATTTTGATCTTCCCTCAATGACTGAAGAGATCAGGATAGGTTAAATCAATAATTTAGATGGTTCACCTGAAGTCACCTTATCTGTCTACTTCATTGAAAGAGCAAGTGCTCCAGCTTTTGTGTGTACTTTGTGGAGACAGTGCATGTGACACCTCCTAAACAGCAGAGGTCTGCTCCATGTGGGCCGGCCTACAGTCCCACAACACCTGCAGCAGATGTTGGTATGGGCTTAGGACAGACAAGCACTAACAATTGGTGGTAAATCATGGACAGCCCACTGTTCTTGAGCCATAGTCGTCACACACACCAAATTACTATTTGACAGAAGTTGCCTAACTGATCTCTTTTTGTCATTTAAATTGATTTATTAGTAATCTTTTACAAAGGTTGTAAACTAAATACCGTAACATTTATGTAACAAATACTGCATGTCCACCTTACACAAAACAACATAGATAGTCGATTGTTGTTTCACCTTCTGATTCTATATGAAATCAGTCAGCTGGCATAACCCGAGAATCAATTACTTCTGGGGTACTTCAGAGAATTAAGATACCTACCATGAACCTCTTTGTCATCTCTACCGTCATATATAAAAATTGCTCCTAAAATAAAGCTGTTTATCTTGACCCCCTACCTGTTAGCATTGTCTTGCAGGGATGCATGAAGTTCTTTCAGGCGGCTGCTGGCCATGTCGCTGAGCAGCTGAGTGAACTTGGTTTGCCACTCACTGCAGTGCTGCACCAAGGAGGACTTGAGTGGTGAACTGTCCAGCACAACAAACCGGATGTTCACTACGGTCTCTTCCTGTTGAACACTGTTGGCCTTTTCTGTGTACCTGTGGTTAAACCAGAGAATGGACATGGCACAGAGAAGCAGAGGACAAAGATGAATGTGTCTGTAGCCTTCATTGTGGTGAACAATTAACTTTAAAGAATGTCTTATGACAGAATAAAGCAAAAGTTTACTTGAGGAATCTAACCAAATAAACACAAACACAATTGGTTTTTGCAAATGGGCATTTTTTACAGAAGCATCTGTCGGGAATTATGATTGACACAAGGTGAGAATTTGCTTGCAGGCTGACTGTGGCAGTTGGTAGTGAGTTGGTAATTGGTAGTCAATGCTTTTGCTGCAAAACGGCATCAAAGTTTCATAGAAACGTCTTTTACAGAATGATGTTTATAAATTAGTTTTTTAATGCACAGCACCTGTGTATGTCTGCATCAAAGGAAGTGACTGATGGGTTTAGTCTCTGGTAGCGTTGTATAAAGGAGTCTTTGTTGATTTCCCAGATATTCCTATATTTGTCCCAAGTCTTCAGGTAGGCCTGCAGGTGGCTGGCATTGGCTGACATCCCTGTGGCAATTGCAACCTGAATCTTCCTTATCTCCTCATCTTGCTCTGAAGGAACAAAGAGGACAAAAGTAGAAGCTTAGGGTCACTTTTACAGTACTTACATATACAACTGCTCATGATGTCTCTGTAATTATGTAATTATGAAGGATTATATATATGTACATATATATATATACACACACATGAGATTGCTCATCACAATCAATAATAGATAAAGGTTGGCTGTGGGCACACATTGAAATTGTTCTAACCTATGTTGATGTGTATGGGATTCCCCTGCGATGGTTTGTCAGAGAGAAGTTCAGGCAGTCGTTTAAATTCTGAGATGGTGTTGATGAGCTGAGGCATGATGTTCACGATCTGAGCAAGCTTTCCAAGCATCGGAGACAACTCGACCTGTCAAAACAGAGACATATGCATGCGCACACACATACAGATACTCAGTTTGACTCAGACAGGGGAGCAGCACTTAACGTTACAGCACATGACCACTGGAGTAAGGGGGGTTTCTGGTACCTTTGGTGTGTTTTGGGGAGTTGCGTGGTGCAGTGTTACAATGACTTTGAACAAGGGATTGGGTGATGTCTTGCTGTCTCCATTGATAGCCCTGGATAGCTTCTTCATGGAGTTCTTGATGTTGCTCCTTAAAGCTTCCTCTACCATGTGATCCACCTTCTCTGTGTAGGTCACCCAGTGCTCCTGTACCTAAAATGTCATGGCAAAAATTGTACAAATGACACAGCAGTGCAACTTTGGGCCGTACCTGTTAGTATTCGTATTTACGATGCAAAATAAAAAAAAGAAAGAGCTCATATCTAATAGATACAGCTGTAGATTTAGCTGCAGTTTTATTCCAGGCCTTTTGAATTTAATTCAATCTATTTGAACATTTTGGTTTTCTAGTTTGACCACTAGTTAAACAACTTATGTGGGCCAATATTTGTGACTTTTTGACTATTTCATCCAGCATTTTTTCTCTACTGCAGTAAACTTAATCTCCATTAAAGGCAATGTATTGATGAACACGTAACTCTTCTCTATTCTCTAAACCTCTGCCTCAACCTTGGATTCTTAGAGTATAGCACAGAAAGTAAGTCGAAAATATAGTGAATGGTCTGAAAATAACAGAAATGTTAAAAATATGTCAGATTGAAAAGTTTAGGAACAACAGCACTGATGGAATGCTACCAATACTGAAGGAAGAATAGAAAAATACAGCACAGACCTCAGGTCCATCATTTGAGAAGGTGTTATGAATGCGGGTCATGATATCAACAATATGCTGGTGTGCTGAGCGCAGTATTTGGAGCTGGCTCTTCTGGTGGGCCATCTGGTCATTCTCAAACTCCAGGTTCCTGAGAATTGCAACAGAATGCAACCAACGAAGGAACCCAATGTCCATCACTTGAAAGCAAGCCACAATTGAGATATAGCCCACGTCTATTGCACTAGACAATGTCAAAAAGGGCAGATGCTTGCTGAGTACATAAATAAATGAATGAACAAATTATCAAGAAGAATCCAGTACAGTGGTGTGATGTTTAAAATCAATCTAAAAAAACGTGTGTTTGATGAATGTATGAACCATGTGGTAAGAAGTGACTTAAAATGCAATAAATAATACTTAGGTGCTTTACACTCATTTTTAAATGTAGGAATCCATGCAGTAAAGAAGATTCCCACCTGTACACAGTCTTTCCATCCAGTCTAACCAGCAAAGTTTCACTGATCTGGCGACAGAGGTTGGAGATGGACATATTGGATGCTTTGTACCCATCAACTATCACCTGGACCTGTATGTAAGAGGGCAAAAGAGGAAAGGAGAGGAGTTCAGTGCCTAAAATCCAATGTGATTGTCTTACTGGACCAGGAATAAGTTCCAGATGTGATGAGAGCGCTTTTTTTTTTACGTTGGTCCTGTTCTCTGTCACGACTATGTCCATGTTCTAAAGTAAACTGAAAATGGCTTTTGCCATACACACATTTTTGGTCCATGCAACTCTCCATTCACCTATTATTCTAACCTGGAGAACACCACTGCGCCAGTCTAAATCTCAGTTAGACAGTTAGAAAAAAATCAAAAAATAAAACACAGTAACAATAAAACTACACACATGCCCATATCAGCGAGTGGTAAACAGTGTGTTACAACCTTGTCAACATGAAGGAGACAGTCCCTGATGAAGACATTAGAAGTTCCTTTAGACAACCACTGGAGTTTGGTCAGCCCCGGCTGAATCTTCTTATCAATGAAACGAATTCGCTCCCGAAAAAGACCCAGCTCGTCAGGGGACAGTATGTCAATGATCCTGATACACACAGATGAGAAAGGCCCTAAATAAATATTAGTGTGCTTCATTTATAGGGTGAGTACTACTGGGGCTGTCAAAATTATATGGTTATATAGCTCCTCGTAAGTGTTTGTGTGTGTGTGTGTGTGTGTGTGTGTCGGACCTGTTATAGTCCCTGATGAGGAGCAGTGTTCTCTCCCTCAGGCCTTTGAGATCCCCCCTGTCTTGGTAAATGTCAGACACACACTGGGGGATCTCAAACTTTTGCCGATCCCAGTAGTGGATCTCAGAGAACAGGTTTAACAGGTTGCTGGAGAAGAAAACCCCGTAAAAACACAAAAATAATAATGAGCAATTATTAATTTTAATATTATTTTTCAATATCTGCCATGTATGTGTACACACACATTAGTGTTCTATTTTTCTATGAATGCATTGTGTATGAGCATATCACTGTATCCAACTGATGGTGAGAGTGTTACAATATACCTCCTCTGTGGGCATGGATGCAGAGTTAACTCACAAATTATGGGTGTGGGTTTGTGTGTGTTACAACTACAAAGACAACAGTATACATTGTAACACCATGTCAATGTATACATTGATGTTAATTCATTGTGTCATGTAAGTCCTGTTTGTGTAACTCACTTGTCAAAGTTGACGTCCAGCTTCGCAGTCTTGTCCTTGCAGCGCATCAAGAGTGGCTGCTCCAGTTTCTTGAGGTACTGTCCGTCCAGGTTCTGGCTCCACTCGTTGAAGATCCTCCTCACCATCTCATCCAAAACCTGGATAATCTGACCAAAGGTGAAAACTACCTGCTTGTGGCCATATGACTCAGGCATGAAATGGGCCCTCTGAAGCACCTGGACAGGGAGGAAAGAGGACAAAGGAGGAGGAAAGAGCTCCAGAAGGACGATTCACTTAAGACAAAGATAATATCTGTTTACAGTCAAGACATGGTTAAAACTGATCCAAAGCAGAACCAATATGCACAATATGCATAGTTCTTCGTACAGTTCTTTACATTGCATAGTGCTTATATGATGGTGTGAAGTAACCTGGTATGTACCAAGACTAAAAAATATAGATTACAGTGTAGTCTAATGGACTCACCTCCATGGGTCTCTCCAAACGATGTCTGAGGGCCCTTACCCAGTGGGCCTGGCCTGCCTTCAGGGGCATATGGTCAGGAAAATACTTTGTCCTCTGGCTCAGCTCCTTGTTGACCATTTTGAGTTCCTTGTTAAAGATGTTGTACATTTCCTCCGCCTTCTCGTCTGTGGTGCGCTTAATGGTCTGGAACAGAGAAGATTGGATGGAAGGGAGCAGGTGGATGAATGTATGGGGGTAAGAGAAGAAAAGAAAATACATGAAAGACGAAAGTTGAGCCACAAAGAAAACAGAAGATACAAGGATAAAAAGAGGACGAGGAAAAACTTGTTGAGTTCTCTATGAACTCATGGGAGGAAAATGTACTATGGTGTGGGTTAGCCATAGAAAAGAGACAATAAATGTATATAGCTATATGGAATGTAAATGTTCAATTAATACAATATGAGAGAATGTGTTTGATTGAGAAATGTTTAGTAAGTGGTGTAAAAGCAAATGGAGGAGATGAATGTATGTGTGTTTGTGAGAGAGGCACCTCTCGAGTAGACATAGGTCTAAAAATGTCCAGAAGTCGTGCTCCCTCTTCCACTGTGTTCACCGTCTTAAACAGTGAACTGATCAAGTTCTGCATCCTCATTTCCAGATCCTTTACCAATGCACGGAATCTGTGTACACACACATACCACAACATATCCATGCATGAAAACACATGATGATCAGTTAATAAATACACCAAGAGCACACTAAAACAGTGCATACTAATGCACACACACACAAAGGGCTCTATTTCACTCAAGCACAAGTCTATTTTTTTTTTTGTGTCTGCACCTGTTTGCTGATTTCTTGGCTCTAAATAAACGTGCTTGTACCGAGGTGGGAGGGGAGGAGTATGTTAGGCTGTGTTTTTCCTGATTCAGCGACAATTTGCAGTTTTGATGCCCAGTTTAGCACAAAATTGTGTTTGCATCAAAACTTGTTCAGACCACCTCTAATTGCAAATGCTTTTTTTGGTGGAGGTGCATGCACATGGACCGCTCCAAAATCACAAAACCTTCCCTGTACATTAGGTTTTTTCAAATTTCTGTTTGATATCCAAATCATATTAAAATACAATTTTTAATATGATTGAGGAGGATTCTTACTTATCATCCACATGAGTGTTATATGGTGTCCCGAAGTTCGACATAAATGTCAATACTGTTGTCATTATAGTGAGTTTTCCATTTTGTCACTTCCCGTCATATTTATAAATATTTGATATTATTTTATTATATTATGGCATATGTACATGGAGGCATATTCAAATAATCAGCAACAAAGCTTAACCCAACCGATTGGTTATATTCAATTGTCTGTAAATCAGTTCCAACTAAACCTGTTAGTGTAATGACCCATTACAAAAGATATGAGGTGTTGCTGAACAGTGAGGGCAAAAGCTCAGGGGTATAGGATACTGCCAGTCAGGGCACACAATTGCAAGAGATAATAAATAATAAAAACAAGTAGAAAAAAAACTGAAGCAGAGGTACACTCCATGTTTTCAGCTGATTACCATCATTATCGTTCTTATGTTTCCTTTTGCTCAGAACCAGCTCGTTAGCAGAGGATTACATTTATATCTCCACAAAAATTATGCATACTTGACACACAGCTGGCACAGCATGGACACCTCAGAAATTATCTAAATCCTCTAACACAGGTATTTAATGATCCCTCTTCTGTGTGTTTTTTCTAATACTAGCAAATCTACAACTCTTGCTTTGTGTTTGTTTGTTTAAAGATATGAGGGCTGAATGAGTATTTAATCTGTTGGATGAATAAAGACTGATTTAGATTTTATTGGGAATAGACTCGTTTATGTTTATTGGCCTTAAAAGACATAACTGAGTCCTTTTTAACTATGAAGAGAAGAAAATTAACCACAGAGTTTAAATGTAGTAATTAGTCTTTATTGTTTGCACAACTAGAACTAGCAGATGATGCAACAGTTACAGCAGTCTATCACTGATAGCATATTCAGGGTGACGTATTTATATATATTTGCTGCTTATAAATAGGATAAGAGGAGCCAGTGTGATTGGTCATTACTGAAGCTATTAATTGCAAAAATGCATTTTGCGCCTTTTTTGAGGAAAATAGAGCCCATGCACTGATGTCTAGAGAAGCAGAGAGATTACAGCTAAAAATCTTGATTTGCACATACTGGAATAGCAAGCATGCATGGGTAACATCTAACAGCTGATTCTCAGGTATGTGCTTTCACTTGGATATTATGGTTTTGTTTGTATTTATGTAACTTTGTGCAGTGAAGGACATGGGTGGCAGCTGTGTCATGACACTTAATCAACATTTCATTGTTGTACACCAAACTGAACACATTTTTGCCTTTTATAAACATGCTTAATACTTCTATACTACTATATTTAGTCTAGTTTGTATGTTTATATGTCAAAGAACAACAGACCTACCTGTTAAATTCGTTGCACCATGTGGTGTTCTCGACATCAATGATGGATTTGTCAACAGATCGCAGGTTCTGTAGGCCACGGTGGAAGCTGCCCTCTATCTCCAGAAGAGAGTGGGTGAACTCTGGTCCCTGGCAACCGCTGAAGCATGGCAGGGCCCTCTGCTGACCATCCTCCCAACGGGCAAACTGATGCTGGCAATTACATATCTGAGAAAAGGCAAGAAAAAATAACATCCCAAATAGCAAACAATACATATTGTATCAACACACAAGGCAAAAAGCTAGACAACAATATCCACAATAAGGCATGGTCAACAAAAGTGGGTAGACACAAAACATAGAAATACAAAGTAGAAACAAAATGGGAAAAGAAAGCCACAAAAAGCTAACCACTATAATGTATTTGATGTGAAATTCACACATATTTCCTACTGTGTTCCTAATGTAATCCTGTGGCAATGCAACCTCACTCTGATGATTCATTCAGTCAGTAAAAGCAAAACTCAAACTGACATAGTCAGTGAGTGAGACGCAAACACAAAGTAAGTAGCCTTAATAATTTTAAAGAAGGTGACAAATCCGATGATGGAAGCAGCTGTGACTGGATATGGTCCATTTTAGAAACCACTCTCAGAGCACCATGTGGCCTCCATTTCATTTGTAAACTTATGCATGACATTCCTGCGAGTAATCTCTTTAGTATCCCCAGCTTGCTCCTGAAGCATAGCTTCAGAGTGTGAAAGAATAGTCTCCTCCAACTTGTGAATGGGTGAATGAGGATTTAATGTAAAAGCACTTTGAGCAGTCAAAATTACTAGAAAGGTGCGATACAAATACAGACCATTTACCATTTATTGTTCTTTTGGACCACAAGATTGACATAATAATACTGAAACCATTGTTTACAGGCAGCAACTAGTGATACTTTGTCATAAGGAACACAACCTCAGCATTTGTGGGGTGTTTACTTGGTCTGATTTGGATTTCAGCAGCATGAATTTACAGGGTTGTAGTGAGCAAATGTGTGTCTGTACATGCGTTTATGTCTCTGTACATCTGAGTGAGGGAAATATTCACCTCAAGGAGGTCTCTGAACCTCTGAATGAAAGCATCAACCACCACAAAAAAGCTGGTATGGTCAAGGACCCAGCCTGTTGAAGAGTACCTGGTGAAAACACAGAGGAAGAAGAAGAGATAGGGAGTGGGTAGAGAGACAAAAGCAGAAATTAAGAGTTAGATGAGTAACCCAGCATTTTGGAACTGAGTACAGTGATCACTAAATTGTAAAGTGCTCAAAAACAAAAGGCAGACTGCTTCTGAGTTAAAAACCCTCCAAATCTCTCAGGTTGTCTGAGATTGTTTTGCTCTCAAGGTTGAAGCATGGTCAAACAGATTTTAGTTGTATTCCCCATATAGTTGGAACAAACTTTCAAATCAAGACTTTTCTGTTTGAAAATCCTCTTTGTGGCCTATTTACTTCTGCATTGAAACTGCAATGAAATTTTGCCCAACTTATCAACCTTGCCCCAGCTAATAATAAAAATTCAGTTTTACATTAAACCCATATCGCGCAATGAATTGCAATATTACCAGTCAAACGTATCCCCAGGGGTACCCAGATGAAATGGGTCGAGTCCCTACAAAAGGTTTTTCCTACTTGTGGTGAATCTGTGAGGCGTGCAGGTAAATTTCCTTCCAGGACAGGCAGCACTGGATACAGTCGTTGAGGCTTTGCTTGCTGGATGAAACATATCCCTCAAAGATCCTGTCCAAAGAGATACTTTGGAAGCACAGGCGGATGATTTCATTACTCATCTGCAACACAGCAGAAAACAAACACAAATAATCAATCAGACAGACAATCAAGATCACATTCATTATAAATTCAAATGATGAGGTATAATGAGTCACTTTAACACAAAATCTATAAAACAACAATATCATTGTGCATTATAATATTTGTTCCTAATGTCCTTTTAGCAGCTAACTGTCGTCACCAGGCTGACTAAACACACTCATAAGTTTAAACCCCCAGATTGAAAGAGACAAAAATCCAAACACATCTCTGCTCATATGCTTCTTCACAGTGCCGTGTCTCTTTATCACTATTTCTTGTTAAAACAACCAGACAGGGTTAACTTTATCTTTGACAGATTTGGAGGAGCCCAATGATATCAGATGCGAACAAAACAAAGACAACATCAGGCAGCTATACATATCACAGAGGCAACTGACTGCAGAATGGTCACTACCATCCACTAAAGGTATTCTTTTTTTCACCCTCTCTTTGGTATTAGCTGGGACAGCCCAGTCAAACGTCCTTGCCCTGCACCCTTCAGTCAATGGAAAATGATTTGAAACCAGACATTGTTTTCTCCAGTGATCTACATTGCACTTGTGTGGGTTAAAGGTACAGCCTTACGTCCAATGCCACATAGATTTCAAGAAACCCCAGAAGCTCTAAAGGTAGCACTTGTATTGTCAGATCACTAGAGCAATGTGCACACACTCACAAAATAAGTACACTCAATGTTTTGTCTGCGCAAGTAATATATTACTATACTTAATATAAGTAATATGCTATATATATCAACGGCGTGTGTGTGTGTGAGTGTGAGTGTGAGTGTGTGAGAGAGAGAGAGAGAGAGAGAGAGAGAGAGAGCAAAGATGAAGAAGATGACAAAAATATCAAATAATGCAATGGGGCACCAAACATTGATGGGTCAGACCACAATTATTTCAGGTATAACATTTTCCCTCTGTCTGTGAAGCTGTCAGTTGAAATGAAAAGAACTGAGGTAATGACAACAGTGATGAGGCTTTTAATTCGGTGCCTTTACTCTTATGCTATTGTAACTCTGCTGTCTGAACGCACAGGATGAGTGAGAGTGGGCTTCAGTGATAATGATGATGCCTTATCAGAACAAGACAACCTAATCCAACTGGAGCTGATCTACAGCTGTCACTGGACTGGACATTTGACAGTGAAATGTGATCTATCATTGTTGCTCCTAAAAGGGTGGATGACAGCATGTGTCTGTGTATGCTCAAATGTTGTATTTGATTTACAGTAATAGAAGTAACTGAGAGACAGAGCAGAGGAGGTATGAGTACATTACTCTCCATAACTATGATGTACTAAATGCAAGTACCTTGCGGAAAAGACCAGTGATCCTCTCACTGGTGTTGTAGTGTGTGGAGTTGACCCAGATTATGCGAATAAGCGTGACAATATGTTGCAGTTTAAGAGCAACTTGGCTAGGCTTGAGCTGGGTAAGCTTTTCACAGGGCTCCTTCAGTATGGACAGGTAGGACAAGTTGGACTGGGCCTGCAGAGAGCAATCCTGGACAACATACAAACAAGGAAAAGATGATAATATTCATAATTACCAATATTATTATCATTATCATTATTATTGTACTTCAGTCATGTTAAAGATTTCATGTCATTTTCCAGATTTCTAGCTATCTGGGTAGCACAGATGCAGTGGTGTTGCAATAATGAACATCACTCTAGACCAGGGGTGTCCAAACTACAGCCCGCAGGCCAACTGCGGCCCATGGTCCAATTTTCATTGGCCCGCAGGAAATTCTAAAAATGTATTGGACACGGCCCACACATGGAACCTGCGCTGGACTGTGTTGTACTTCTTAGTCTCGCCGCTAGGTGGAGTAACTGTTTTGAACGAAGCAGCTTCTCCATAAAACGAGTAATGAAGGAGAAATTTGCTACAGGTGACCCAAAATGGCAGAATTAAGGAAACGTAAGAGAGCAAGTGAGTGTAGAAAGTTTCAGACGCGGTGTGCGATGAGAGCACTTTTGCATTACGGAGGAGCTGCTTGATCTTAGCAGTCTAAAGAACACCACGACGGGTGAGGATGTTGTTGAAGCTGTGCCAGATGCAGTTGGCATGTGGGCTGCTCTACCATTCTCATGTGCGCTGGCTAAGTCGTGGCTCTGTGCTGCAGCGTTTTATTCCCTGAGATCAGAAATGGACCAGTTTTGAAGAGAGAAGGACTCTTCATGAGCTCAGTGACCCTCTCTGGTTGGCATTTTTAGTGGATCTCACTGATCACCTGAACACACTGAAGAGCCTACAAGGCAAAGACCAGCTTGTACCACAACTAATAAATGAAAGCCCGCTAATGGAAAGGCTGTTTTTTTTTCTTGAATCATATTCAGTTATCAAGCAGAATTTACCTACATTTGATTGATTTTTCCAACTTTAATCCACTAGAGGCGATATACATCGCCTCTAGTGGATTAAAGTTAGCAATATACCTCACTTCTAGTGACTGGCCCAGCTCTTTGTATGTTTTTCTGTATGTGGCCCTCAGTGAAAAAAGTTTGGACACCCCTGCTCTAGACCATGAGTAAGGAAGGAAGAAATGATCAACACTATTGGGTAAAATGGAATTCTACCATACTTCATCAGATTGATCCATCCATGCATATTTTTAGTGGCATGGAACTACAACAAACTGCAACAATACTCAGTATTGTTCTTTAATCTAAAAGGTTACATTAATAGTATTAGACCTTTGATGATTTTAGACTAGAGAATCTCAGGCTTTCTGTACACTGTACCTGTATTTCCTTGGCCAGTTTGCAGAAGCGCTGTACATAGAGAGACTTTGAAACCTGCAAGATGTTGTGGATGTGCTTGACCCCTGGCTTTTGAAGCTGCTGGCTGACGTCCAAAAGCTTGGTAGAGCGACTCTTCCAGAAGGCTATCTCCTGCAGAGGGCCACAGTTTTCCCTCATCGTCACGATTTCTTGGGCACTCAGTAGTTCCTTGATCTGATCTGTCCAGTGGATCATAACAGCTAAAAACAGGAAGAACAAGTGAATGGAATAAAATGTATACAGAGATAGAGAGAAATGGTGAGAGGAAAGACAGGACAAAAAAACAGAGGGACAGGGGGAGCAAAGAAGATCAAAGGTTGAAATGTAGACTAAGTAGAAGTATGACTATGACTAAGTAAATGTTGGAAAGCGTGGATTTGAGAGGAGATGTATGACGAATTTGAAAAAGAAAGACATAGAACACAAAATATGATGAAAAGTTGGACTCATTCGGATGAGAGGTTATGTGACTAATGCCTCATCAGATGAATCTCTCAAGAGCCTGAAACAGTATGTCAATGCTGCAGTTTGGATGATGTTTTAAACAGAAACTCACAAACCAAAACTCTGGAAGTGTGACCTTTTAGATACAGACTCCACAGAGACAGACAAAAAGAGAAAGGTACCCTCACCCCCCCCACACATAAAGAGCTCCTCAGGCTTACTCTCCATTCTCTGCACCAGCTTCTTGTCCTTGCTGGCCTCCTCAGGGCTGCACTGTAGGCCTTCCATCGGGATGTAAAGAACTGTGTTCCCCACCTTCTTATACACATCATCTGTTCAAAAATAAAAATATGTGAAACATTATACTATGTCACATGTGCATGTGACTCAGTGAAAATTTCAGCAAGTTTTAATGGCCATCCTGTCCTACACCAACTGAAGCCAAAAGCAACACTTACTATGTACTTTTCTGCACCATTCTGCTCCATCCTGCACAACAAGTGCAACCTCTACTGAGGCCAAGAATACCTTTGTCTCCATTTACATATGACATATGCAATATGTCAAAGAGGAGCTTCACTGTTACTGAATGAAGTCTTCTGGCTACACCAGAGAGATGTGGGACTCTCTCTCTTCTCTTAATGAGAAGCTGCTTTTATCTATTGACTCATTTATTTCGGCTGCCTACTGATGCTACAGACTTATGGTCAAACTGGAAAGCAAACTGTTAAATTAAGGGCCTTCACCAATCACAAAATGTAGAAAGTAGGACATTTATGTGATTTTCAATGGCTGCATTTAGGGAATGAGCTTCACTGGTGTGAAAAGTAAGTAAAATGAGTCATAAATGCTTCACAGACACTTAACAGCCACTCCTGGTGTAGATTGCTCAATAATGATGTATTGTGCAGGAGAGAACCCTAAAGTGTTGATATCAAATTATGGGTAGAGGGCTAAGACAACATCTTTACAGGAGTCTTCACGTTTCAGAACTACTACCTTGTGTAGTGTTGTTATACTAGTTAACTGTACTAAGGTACCTGTGAGGCTGGCAAGATAGCAGTGTATGTTGTTGGTATAGTTGTCCTTGATGCTCTTCTGCCTGTAGGTACTAAGTGCAACTGGAGGGGCATGCAAACAGGTCATGTCATGAAGCAGCCTCTGGGTGGGGTCGCCCCGCACTGTGCCAAACTGTACGGCCACATCAAACGTCTCTGCTGCGATTACTGTTCCTGGCATGCGGCTAAAATAGGACAGCTGCTCTACCACCTGTCATTTTTAGGTGCGGTGGTGAAGAGAGATAGAAAAACAATACAGTGAGGGAGATGAATTAAAAATTAAACATACTGTAAAGGAGGAGGAGAGGCACACCAGCTTTTCAGAACAGATGGATGCTTTTAAGGAGTGTGAACAAAGGCACTCAAACATCACTCTCTGACAGGATCATGCAAGTACATGTAATTTAAATTAGGATTTTAGGATTGAAAGAGGAGAGGAACATGTGCTGTACCTGTACAGGCATAGAGTACTCCACCCGCAGCTTGTTGTAGGTGTCCACGTAGACCACCAGAGTTGTGATAGAGGTGTCCACAATAAATTGATCCAAAGCCCTCTCATTCTCCTCTGTCCACAACTCTTCAGTTTCACCCGAAAGAGCCACACAACGGATAAACAACTGAAAGAGAGATGAAAGAACGGGTCCAAGGAGAACAGGAGGGAGGGAAAGACAGAAACATGGTCATGTATATGGATATTGAAATGGTAATGATAGAAGAAATAAAAATGACTAACTACAATCAATGATCCAGCTTTACCAGACGAATAGTCTTGGAGTATCCATCTTCAATTTCTTCCATTCTTCAGCCTCAAAGATTTCTCCTCTCTGTGGTTATTGAGGCATCTAAGCACACACTGAGATACACACAAACACACACACACACACACACGAGATACACTGATATACAGCGAAAGATTGAGACACCAAATTACACTTTTAACGTCCTGTTTGCAGTTTGAGACTTAACTAACCTTAGTTACTTAGATTAGTTAAATCACTTCATTTTTAATCGCAGTGATACGTTGCATCATTTGTCAATGTTTTCTTTTTTTGTGTATTTGTAGTTTTCCAGGCGTGTACCATTCATTAATAAATTATCTAAAGTAATAAAGCAGGCATTGTATCTAGATTGGGTAACGTTAGCATTAGCTACCTACGAGTATAAAGTCTCTCTCTGGTGTTCCCAACTAGTTAGCTTAAAACATCTTGGGTTAGCCAGATAGCAAACTTTTCGCCACTAACGCTAGGTTAGCTAGTTACCTCTCATTTAACAACCACAGACGTCAAGTCCTAACGACCTGAAACACTCAACAACGGCAAAAGTTCAAATGTATTCTAACTTTTTACGGTCCGCTGCAACAACTGTACACGGATAAACTATTAAATAAAAAGTCATATAGCATTCAGCATGTTACCATCCCTTCCGTGTGGCTGAGTGTGTATGTTTCCATGGAAACGTTCGGTTGCCTGGGAAACCCCGGAGCGGGGTAACTCGGAACATCACACGAGCTCGAGAGCGGTAGTGACGTGAGTGACTCGCCTGCCCGTCAAACACAGTGACAAAATAATCCTCAGCAGTCAGCGTGTTTTACTTTTACATCCCTTCACACACAAAAATATAGCATAACGTTTTTGTAGTTTGGAACGGATGACCTTTTAATGTTCATCGAAATAAAAACAAGCCATATGAACAAAGCGATTGTTGTCTGGTTTATTAAAACTGTATCTAAAATCCTCCTTCAGTAAAACGTGTCCTTTTTATAGCCTACTCCGTCCTTTAATTGAGCAGGACAAATCAAATCAAATCACTTTTACAAAATAACCTAAAAGTCAAAATCTATTCATTATGAAAAAAACATTTAGTTAAACTTTATAGGTTGTAAATGTCCCCGTCGTGGGACTAATAAAGGAATCTTAAAAACAAAAGAAAGAGAATGTGCTTACATGACTACATATTTCATCAGGAAGTTCACCACCTGACCATTTAAAATATTTTCAGAAGATGTAGTAGCCTAGTATTACTCAGAGCATGCATCATCTATTCATAAGCCTGAATGTCGGATTGAATGTGTTGAGTTTTGGGTTACCATCGCCCTACAGGACTCTGCTCAGACACCTTCCGCAGCCGTCCATCTAAAGTTTACTAGACACCAGCTCTCCTGGGTCGCCACCCAGTGGCAGAATGAACAAAGTGCTGCAGGAACACAAGGGGAGAGAAGTGGGAAGAAAAACTTTAACTACCTCAACTTTACCATCACTTTTTTATTTCAGAGGAGATTCAACTCTTATTGAACAACTGATTCAAAGATTCAAGATTCAAAGCGTTTATTGTCATGTGTACAGTGCAGAAACGGGTTTCCCTGTACAATGAAAATCTTACTTTGCCATCCGCACTGAATGCCAAAGAGTGAAAAAAGAAGAGGATAGAATAAAATATAAAAACATATAAATATAAACTACTATTGCTAAATAAACTGCTATTGCTTGAGATATAAATATATTTACAAAATGTGCAACTTAAAATAAAGTACAGTCAGTGTGCAGATGAATGTGCAGATTAGAGGTAGTTGTGACTCCTATCGGCTGTTAAGGAGCCTGATGGCGGAGAGAAAGAAGGAGTTCCTGAGTCTGGACGTCCTGCATTTCAGACTCCTGTACCTCCGGCCTGAGGGGAGGAGAGTGAACAGTTTGTGTTGGGGGTGGGTGGGGTCCTTGATGATGGAGGCAGCCCTCCGGTGGACTCTGTGTCTGTAGATGCTCTGCAGAGAGCATATAACTATAGCTATAACTAATTAATATTAATGTAACTAATTCAGTTACATCTTGGACGCCTATATTGAAGTTAAATATCCAATATTTATCACATTTTAAGCATATACTCATTGATCTTATGGAAACCTAAATAAATTAAGTAAGAACACACAGTACTTTTGTATGTATGGTTGCATCACATCTCTGCTCTGCTTCTGATAAACTATGACTTTATCTTACCTTTTATGTGTAATCCAAAAAGTGCTGTGAGGTGCGTACTGGCTCTGTGCAATAGTGGAAAAATCTGCCAAGCAGTCCATCTCCGTTCTCAGCCACAGATGACGCAGCCCCCTAAAAGCCTCCACAATGACCTCAAAATATTATTATAAATAAACATTTCTCATGGAGGATCCAATCAAGGCCAACAGTCCTTGAAAATTGTGCACTTGTTATTCTGTTGAACCACAGATTCTGGTACACCTGACCCTGAATGATTCATTCCCTTTTTTTTTTTTTATCTCTCTCTTCATGCAGGTTTATTTTTGGTCTTAAACATGAGCGGCCCCCTCTATAGTCACTAACAAATACACACCCAAATTCCATTATTAACTCCAATTCAGTGGAGAACAACTGGGCCTCATGTTTCCCATTAGGTTCAAGAAGGTCGTAAGTGAAGGCCAAGAGTCACTTAAGGAATTAAAAGTTGTTCTTTGAAGATGTCTGATAATCTTGTTGTTTCCCTAGAAACTGAAAACTGGAGCAAGAACGTCTTGAGTAAAACTAGGTTGGTTCAAAAATTAAAGCACAAGGCAAACCCATCAAATAGCTCCAAAACAGATTCACTTGGCTCCTGCAGGTCCCCAAGGGTGGTGTCAAGGGGGGCGACCAGTGAACTGCAGACTGGTTTAACTTCAGCGATAAAGCATTCAGTAGGAGACACTATAATAACTAGTTCAATCAGAAGATGACCCTATTTTTCCATTGAAATGTTTATACATTTCTCTAAAAGCTAAGAACTTTTTTTAAAGTGGATCAACAATTCAATATAACAATGGACCAAGTAAGGGGAAACTAAAATGAGACATTCACAGGCTGGACGGCATCTCTAATGAAGTGCTACAAAAAGCCAGAATTTATATCATTATGGCACTTTTCTGAAGCATATAAGCCACAAAATACACAGTACTCTTGTACTGCGATACACATTAGACATGAAAATGAATTACTTCCTAATTATACATAATACATCTCAAATGTGTTCACACCACAATTACTCTTATCCATAAAAACACCTCCCAAGTCTGATATTTTTGTTACAACCAGCCTGATAATAAGCCAATTTGAATTTGAATTCAGCATGTTGCTATGAGTGCCCCCCTCCATCTCCCACCCAACTAGAGACCACCAGTGTACACTCACACACACACACACACACACACACAGACCTGGGTCTGATAAAGAGGCTCTTAAACCCTGAGGAAGTCTGTGTTTGGTCTTTCAGGGGGACAATCCTTACGTCTGAATACAACCTTGAACTCAGGCCCCCCTCTCTCTGGTTCCCCTCTCTCATTACTGGACCATTCTTCCTCCCGGCTCACTTTCTCCAGGGTCCTTCTCTTGTTTTTCTCTCCCTCCCTTTCAGGAGTTTGGGCTGAGTCCTTTCCAGTGGGGAAGTCCGGGCCTTCTCTCTCGCTCTCCCTCTCTCTCTCTCTCACAACGCTGAGCGACTCCAAACGTCTTGTCTGCGGAGCTTCATTAGAATTCATTTGTTTGAATAGGTTCATTTCTCCTTCAGCCGCTCCCTCCCTCTGTCCTCTTTTACAGCTTGGGGGAAATGTGTATTAGCATAAAAATATCCTTTACCTCACCTTGATTAACTGCATTGTTTACGTGTGTTTGCTGTTACTTTGTGAAAGTTTTCTTGTGTATCTGGGTGTGTCAAACCAAGGATGAATCTAACTGTCATCAAATGAAGACTCTGTGACTCAGAAATGTAAAATTACCAGTAACAGAACGGTTCCTGCTGACAAGTCAATGATGCCTGCCATACAGTGAAAAAAAAGATGTTCTGACAGTGGACTACTGGTGTGCAGGTATATACCGAAACAACACTGGACAGATGCACAGCCTGGACAACCATAATCTCTTGTCTCTTGCCTAGCAAAGAAACCAGATACAAAATGGCCAGAGACTGAGAGGCAGGCAGACCAAAATTAAAGCAATGAGTCTGTGAGCTCAGAAGTAATGACAGGCTGCTATGCCAAGGAGGGGCAGAGAGGAGAGGGATGAAGGGATGGAGGGATAAATAAGGACAGAGAGTCTATGAGGGGCTGCTTAGACCAGATGAGGTCAAAGATATACAGCATCACTTAGTAAAATGAGAAAAGATGCGGGGACAAATGAAAGCCACAAATAGGAAGAAATTTTCAACAAGAGCCAGAGAATCAGAGTTGTATAGTTTACAAGTGGTCAGTGGAATAGAGAAGCTCAGCTGAAGGTAGCAGCCCTAATAGCTGTCCAATACTCCTATAAAAGGAATTAGATACACACACGCACGCACGCACGCACGCACGCACGCACGCACACGCACACGCACACACACACACACACACACACACACACACGCACACACACACACACACACACACACACACACACACACACAGATGCACACACAGTACATCCAGCAGTAATAAGCCGCTGGCTACAGCACAATGAGCTCAGGGTCTTTTTAGGAAAGTGGAGCAGGCCTTGGAAGGTTTACTTTGCTTATTACACTACAATTAGTCCACAGACGCTGTCTTTGTTCAGCCACCGAGGGCCAAGGTATGCTCCACCTGATGAACAGCTACTCACTAATACAAGCATGCGCACAAACTCACACACACACACACACACACACAGACAGACTCACACAAACATGCGCATACATCTGCATACATGCTTTCATGCACAGCCCATAACAGGGACAGAATCACACACTTGAATATAAACACAAACTGCCCTGAATGACCCCTACTCTCACACGTACACACACACATTCCACAGACTCATACACTACACACACATGCACACACACTTGTAGCTAGAATCTTTTCTAGCCCCTTGACCCAGGCTGACAGCACCCTGTGTTCTCTCCCCGCTGTAAAGAGAGGTCCACTGATAATGAAGCCAGAGTGGAGAGTTCGGACAGAATTACAGCTGGAATGCTGCCAGAGCCCCATCACTGTGTGTGCATGTGTGTGTGTGTCTGCGGTTGGACAGAGGAGAACAATAAGTGTGTGTCTGTGCAGCCAGGCAGAGTGATGGATAAATACACCTTTAATAACAGACCAGTGAGTCAGTTCAGAGGCAGGCCTGCAGCTGTTTGACTGGCTCGAGGGAGTAGAGAAGAGATTAGTGGTGATCAGAATCCAATCGTAAAGATCAATACACAAAGTGTCCTGCATATTCAAGAATACCATATTATATAACCGAATGTTAAATGGTTGCACACAACAGAAATATGCTGTCAGTGACCATGTGGGCAGTATGCTGAAAAAAATGTTTCTTTATACTTTAATGTCTGTGATGAATTAAACCGAGGACTTCTTTCAGAGTTTATTCTTACACTTCCAAGTGAACTCACCACCCCCAACAGCTTGGACAGCAGCCAGGTAATGAGAAAAGAAGTCACCTCAACAATCTCACCAATCAGGTTCTATACACTTCAATAGGTATGCCTGCTCACTCTCATTGGTTGTAATAAGTTATACCAATGACTCTTGCCTTACACAAAGCCATGAACAGGTGGTCTGATTTTCAACTATGCAAATTCAGGAAAAACAACTCTAAGTGCGGCCTCAGTTCAGAGAGAACTTATATAACTGGGCTTGTACAAAGTTTGTCTGGTTTCTTATCTGTTTACCCACAATTTCAGTGTAATCTAACAGTGTCGAGTCCTTAGAGGTCACTTCTGCTGTTATTGGCACAGCTGTTTTTTTTGTCTTGTTTTACTCAATACTACTCATTCTCCAAACAGCTACTCTTGATATTTAGTAATGGTCTTATATTTCTGTGTACCCTCTTTATGAGATGAGAACAAAAGGAGGCAGCAAGTAAAAGAGTGCATCAGTATCATATGTGGGAAGTTGAGAATTACACCTTGGTGGTTTGGAAATGAGTTAATTACAAAACAAAAGTAGTGGTAGCCTTGAAAGAACTTGGCTTGGAGATAGAGGAATGTGCCCATGCTTTATGTGTGTGTAGTGAGGGTTTGGCACAGTATTGATACACAGGCATCATACTATAGATGCGGTGGCAGATCTCCTCCAAACCGGATGGCATCCCCACTAGACATTTGATAATGGTCTCCAGCTCCACCAGTTTTGAGCTAACACACACAGAGACACACAGTTTAAGCAGGCAATCTGTCATCTTGACCCTCACCTAGGGTGGAATTTTAGCTTCCACCCTGATCTGGACCTACTGGAGTTGTTGTTATTGGCTTTAACGCACTAAGCGAAGAGATAGTAATTCCGAGCACAACACAGCACATGCAAATGTAGTCATACAGACACACAATATTTGTGCATGTGTAAGACTCTCCAGGTGAAAAAAGTCAGTGGCAACTCCTTGTGGAGGCAAATGGCCAATGGATAGAAGCTACCAAAAAAACAAACTGTGATACATGAGAAATTTGTGGATGACACTAATATATTTTTGGATTTAAATATCCTTTCACTGAGAATGTTCACATTTTATTATCTATGTTGTTGTGATAAAAATACATAACACAGCAGAATGAAAACATTTTAAAAAAAGAAAATAAAAATAGGCAAGTCAAATGAGTAACTAGTTGCCATGGTTCCATCTCAATTTTATGGTGTGCATTATGAGGTGCTTTCAGTGTTTTAGGAGCTGAGTTATTCATATGGCTTCACACCTTAATCGTGTCATGGCAGCTGGATCAAGTGACAGAAAAATCCAGAGGACCTGCATTCAGTTGGTTTTTCTGTAAATAAGAAATTGCACTTTATCTGCTCTACCACCAGCATGCCCCGGCCTTAAGTCTTTTGAGAGTGGTTGGTTAGTAATGAAGTGAGGGGACATGGGTGCCTGTGTGCTTTTGTGTATGTGATTAAATGAGAAAAAGCAAGGACTAAGTGTTCCTGTCAGTGTTCATCAGGGTGCCACTGTGTCTGTATTTCCCTGGCTACAATAATCTGGTTGTCCACTTGGTGGTGCTGGCACTCTGTGACCATGAGGAGTGTCAGCAGGGAGTTGAGGTGGCCTTTGTCAGATGAGTGCAGCCGCAGTGCACCTCCTCCTCCAGAAAAACATTTTTTTTTTACCTCAGTGGACTGCATGCATTTGGACAAAAATACTTTCATTTATTTAAACTAAGGCAGAGTACATTTTAAACATAGTACCTTTATGCTGTAACACAGTTTGAGTCTGAGGATGCAGTTCATAATTACTTCATGTGTGCCCTTATTTGATAACTTGATGAGTTACTGATTGTAGAATCACATAAATATATGCTGTGGAAGAAATGTGTCTGAGAGTATGGTCGTCTGTATGTGTGCGTGTGTGTGTTACAGTGTCTCACTTGACCAGAGGTGCTGGTTTATGGCAGCATCACAGCAGTAACCACTGATGTATGTGGTTAGAAGATGTCTGTCCCACTCATCTGTGACATGACCTCCATTGTTGACCCCAGCAATGAAGGTTCCTTGGGACTCTCCTCTTATTCATCCAGGCACAGACTCAGCAGACTCTCACTCAGAAAGGGGGGGGGGGTCTCAGATACAGACCAAGAGCAAGTACGATTCTCTGCTGCAGAAAGTAGACAGGAACAGTAAAAATAGTCTGAAGCGGAAGACATGCTAATAAAGGCCATGAGTAGGATTCAGTCTCATACATTTGAACTAGCCTATTATTATTCACTGGGCTAACTGCCCCTCACTCTGACAGAGTATAAAATGGCATTCCTGATTGAGTTAAGTCTGTAATTGTGTTTTAGAGCAGATTACTGTCAAAGAACGTATCAGCCATGAATAAATTCCACTCACTCATCACCACCATAACAACAACTACATCACAGTCATCACCACGCAATCATTCAGTAGTTGTCACCACCACCATCTTCACTGCACTGTTGGTAGTCCATCTGATGGCAGATATGCCAATAACTGTCACTGTTTAACTGCTTCCTTCAGTATCAGACTGGGCCCTGACCTCAATGTCAGAATTGTTGAAGCCAGACACAATGTTCCAGCTCAGCTGTAGAAACTTTTTCCGTTCCGGCAAGATGCTATGATACAAGGAAACAGTAGGAGGTCGTCTTCAATCTCTTTGGATTTCATACCCTGAGGGTGTTAACACTATCAAGCTTTGTTTGGGATTACTTTTCTGTCTTCTACAAATATACATGTTTCAATTTGTATTTTCACATGCTCATATAGGGTTTTAATTTGGCCCTTAGGACAATAAAAACACATCTAATTATAAGGGTTTGTGGACAATTGATGTCCACTGGTGAAGAGCTGAAGTTTGAGTGAGGTTTTGCACCTTTAGGCGAACCACTCACTTGTCCAACTCAGGCATCCAGGAGAGAAAGTGGCGACTGGTTGTAGTGGGGACAGCTCTCATGCTGAAATTATATCTAATATACACACACCAGATGAATAACAGATGAAAAATACAGACAGGAAACATGAGGAGCAAGAGAGAGGTACGATATGCGCGTTGCTTTGATAAGATATGTGGGCTACTACGCCTGTCTATTTACGTGCATGTTTTTGGGTAACGTCAGGTGCTTTATCTAAAGCAGGTGCTGGCTTTGACTGTATCCAAGCTTAATGAGATAACTAATGAATCAACCAAGTGCATAATGTACAGTATATTGCAGAGTGTAGCGATCTAAGCAGGGCTATTGCACATGCCATGACTTGTTGCATCTAACATCACACTAAACAGTGAGGAACCAGCTCTTGCCTTGCAGACATGAAAGAAAAAGTGAGAAAGAAAAAGGAATAAGTATGTGTAGTCAGTGGTTTTAGTGGGACGGCTAA
Source organism: Pempheris klunzingeri (assembly GCF_042242105.1). Taxonomy (NCBI): domain Eukaryota; kingdom Metazoa; phylum Chordata; class Actinopteri; order Acropomatiformes; family Pempheridae; genus Pempheris; species Pempheris klunzingeri. The sequence continues at coordinate 12,969,494 of NC_092034.1, forward strand.
ACCCAGCTTTGGTATGCTAACCTTTAGCAGAAGCATGTTTCATTAAGTATAATCAGCATAAAATCATTAATTTAGAATCATTTTTCTGTTAGAAACCACAATAAGGGATGATTTGATTCTCATATGGCAGTAGCCTTGAAGTTGGCAGTTGGTTGTGTGCCACTTGTACCGAGGCCGTTATGCATCTAAGGCATTGAAGAGAGAGGACATGGAGGAGTGAAAATGAATCAGGGGAAAGACAATAAAAATCGACTTTTCCAAACAAACAAATTGCTTGATGTATAACAGTGACATTTCCCTAGTTACAGAGAGGCGTGTCTGAAAAGCAACAAACCATAAAGACTGACAGCCAGGCCTCCACTAGTATAATAAATAGCTGCAAATCATGCTGATGAGCATGAGAGAGCAGGGAAACAGTGGGTCGATATGGGCAGTGAAAGATTCATCTGAATAAACCAAATAAATCAAATATTCATCAAGTATTTTGTGCACTTTGTCAAGCACAAATGACACTTGTGCCTGAAAGAAACACTTCTGGGAAAAAAACACTGCTAAGCAACAGAATGAATCTGTGACAGAAAGCAAGAGGAAAGACAGATCAACTGGTGTTGCATCGTTCTTGAAGCGCTCCTCTATCAAGCTCTTGGCTATAGGAGCCTGCCCCTGACCCAGAGAGGGTCCCCCCACGAGACAGAGCATAGATCAGAGGAGTCCTGCAGGTAGAGGAGGGCAGAAAAAGTGAGAATGGATGAACCAGCACGGTGTAATTCACATGACACCTAATTGCAACCAGCCCTGTGATGAGATTTTATTTCAAGTGAGCTACAATCTAACAGAATTAGACTACCGACGCATGACACATTTATAAAATATGAAGTTCTCACCTTAAACACAACAACTGAGAATTAAAGCACAATTGTGGCATTGTCTCAGTCTCTGGTGGCCATTTTAGCCGTCAGAGTCAATCAAAGAGGGGCTTATGGTGGAGTGTGAGTGGGCGGAAGGGAGGGCTCAGTCAGTCACTCAGCCAGAAACAGAGAGAGAAAGAGAGACATTTGCACGGATAGAGAACAGTAAAGAGAGAGAAGAAGCAACAGGGAAGCATGGATGGGATAACAGCTGACACTCACAGCTTGTAGAGCGGTAAAGAGCGGGCGGCTCCACAAAGCGAGAGCTGGTGTTGTTAACAAGAATGGAGGCGATCCAGAGGGAGGTGCAGTTGTGACGCAGGGAATTTGCAACATCAACATCTTCTGCAGGTCGTTGCAGCCATTCACTTCAGCTAGAATGAAGAGAAGCAGAGAAGAGGAGTAAAGGCAGGGAGTTCAGGGATTACAGGTGAGGGATAGGGACACAGGAGGGAAAAATGGATGGATAATGTGATGCAAAGCAAGAGAGGGCAGTTAAGAAATTACAGAGAAACACTAAGTGGAAAGGGCAGAAAATACTTGATACAGACAGAGAAATAGGTAACAAGGCAGGGCTTATTGTATGTTGTTTTCTTTAAGAATATATAACAGTGAAACTTTTGTCAAACTTGGTGAGTTGATATGAGTCATGAATCATGGCCCTACATCATTAACATAGCTAGATAAACACTAGACTCTTCACTAAGCTAAAGGAAGAAGAAATCTTGGCAGCAGCAAAATCCTCCTGTGATCACATTAATATTGAGCTCGTCTTTGTCAAATCTAATTCCCACTGAAGGAATAAAGCAATGGAAGTGAGTGACAGATATCAACAAACCTACACGCTCTCTTGCTCCCATCTCTCTTCAGTCAGGCAGTCATGAATAGATCCTCAGCTGTCACAAAAAGAAGAGGGGAAGACATGGATTCATCATCAACGGGGTGTAATAGTACATGCACATAGCAGGGGATTGCTTTCTTAATCAAATACAGGAAGCCTAGAGCTGCTCTCTATCGTCAGCGTCATGAGCAAAACCTTGAAACTTTTCAGTACACAGCAGGAAAAGAATTAATGAAGAAGACACCAGCACACACAAGCTGTCTGTTTTAAACACCCATACGCCTGCCCTCACACCTGACTTCACTTGAACTTTATTGCTAGTAGTGGAAAGGATATTCTTGCTGCAGCAGTAAAACAATAAAAATCCCCAAAGTAAAGTAAAGGTTCCCATCTCAGGGGCATTATTCAAAGGAAGTAGATCAACCATTTATAAAGCACAAAGTGATTCCAACATTCCATCCATCAGTTTACCAATGAAGAGACCAAACAAACACCAATAATACAGTTTAAGTCTTACAAGGGATATTGAGAAATTGGCAAAAAATGTAGTTATGGATAAGCGATCTTCCAGCTTCATAAATGAAGAGGCAGTCTTTGAGGAGAAGCATAACTTCTACACAGTTCTCCATTTGAACTCACAGTGGAATGCCTCTCGGGGCATCAAGAGTGTTCCAAGCCTTTGAAAATAAAAGGTTTGTCCTGTTGGATTATCTCAAATCAAATCAGATAAAAACAAGATGTTTGTGTGTTCTGTGTTTTCTCATGAGCCCTCCTCGGAGGGAGCAGCTGGACTCATCCATGTTGAGTTGGCACACATGTGGAAGCTGAAGAGCGGCTTGTGGAGCTTAAACAGACCACAGCACGTGTACCTGCACAAGAAAAATGCATACACGATGTTATCTACAGTAATGCCAAACCACTATGTTTCCTAGGACAGTGTTCCCATAGTGAGGGTCACAGCATGAATCTGAGCATTTAAGAAACATGACACACAAAAGGAAAGTAGAAAAAAAACCACTTACTTGAGTGTTCTCCTCCCATCTTACAAATAACTGCAGAATTTGACAAAAAATTGGGTAAAATTGCTCAAAAGTCACTAACGTGTAACCAGTAACAAGGGGTCCAAAGCAGACATTTCTTCTTTTTAAGGTTTCACAAGCCAAAAAGGTTTGAAACAAGTGTCCTAGAATGACATACATCCACAAAGGCATAATTTATTCAGCCTTACATAGCACCAAACATACACTGAATGATCTGTAACTGTAAAAGCACTGTGTATTGTATTTCCAGGATCAAAGAATACAAGTTATGCTTGACAGTTCGGAGACTGTGTCTGAAACTACCTTATTTCATATGACTCCTTTTCTCCCCACAGAATGAAGTCATAATACATGTAAAATATCTTCATCAAATGACACAACCCTTTGCTGCTATACCAATGGTACATCAGGCTGCTGCTTGCCTTCGTACATTCTGCGTTTCGAGCAGTTTTAAGCAATGAAGTTTCCAGTTTGGCTGCTTGTATTACAGTATATTTAATTAAATTTCTTATTTTTTAAATTCATCGAGACTAAACCTAGAGCTAAATCAGCCAAACCAAGTTACACAACCCCAAATACAAGGGAAAGATTAGGTTAAATCAAAGCAAAGGCAAATGCAATCCAGGGTCTATGTCACAAAACAATATTACAGAGTCTTAGGCCTGATTCTGTCATTACTCCCAGACATGATGCGTCCAATAGGGCATGCAGTTCTGGCGTACATGCAGTTTGGTTATTAGTTCTTTCCAAGGTTTGATCACAGTGCTCTTTGTGGGTGCGAGTCCATACTGACAGTGCCAATGCCCTTTTCTGTAATTTTAAGAACAAGCTGACTTAGAACAAAGTCAGAGCTATTCTGAAAAGTTGGATCCCAGCAGAGAGCTTAGGAGAGGTTGAGTGAGGGGAAAGAAAGAAAGGTAGAGAGGCAGAGTGAGGGAACAAAGGGGAAGCAGCTAATAGTTCGGAAGATCTAGGAATAAAAAATTTATAGGGTAAAATAAGGTTCCTTTAGTCCATCCGTCAGCATTGCTGCAGTGGAAATTAGTCTTGTTCCAGTCGACTCTCCACCTCCACAATGCACTTCTACAATAGCCAGCTGTGTGTAACAGTCATTCTCTTCTGAATCTTTGGTCTTATTTTATGGCCTTTAATACGTTTTTACATTTTTAAAACAATTGACAACTGTGACAATTTTATAGTGTGAGTTTGCGGGATATGACTGTGTTGAATAGCTTCGAAAAAATGTAATGTACCAGTCTGTAACAGAGCACCATGTGAGTACAGAGCCTTCATTTGTCTTGAGATTTACATTTATGGCTTCCAGATTTATAATCAAATGTTTACTGATCCTCCTTCAGCTCTCCCCTTCTTCTTTGCATGCCCTTAGCTTTTAAAACAATTTTTCTGCTGACCTCAGCACTCCTTTTCATCTTCAGTCAGTCCCCCTTTCCCCACCCTTTCTTTTCTCTCATCGCTCTTCTTTCCTCATACGTCCTCCTGCTATGGCTCCTTGCCATCCTTCGCCCTCTGTCCTCCTTACCTTATTTCTCTTCTTTTCTTTCTCCTGCTCCTTACACGCTCACCCCTCTTTTGTTAATTCTCCCCTCATCTTTCCCTGTCCTCCTTTTGTATCCATCTAAGATTCTCATCTCCCCATACTTAAACATTTCATGCCATCTTCCTGTTTACCTCCCAGCATCAGTCCAATACAACACAGACCCATCGACAAAAATGATAATATACAGATAAAAAATTACAAACAGTAAGAACAAACATAATCCTTTACACATGAAATCATCAGCATCACTATCAATAACCCTTTCTAAGTATCAACAAACTTCAGAGCTGCCAGATGTCCTGAGTATAACATGCAGCTTTTGGGAGGATTAAAAAAAATCAATCAATTATGCTGCTCTCTACAGTACCTAATCCAACCTGCACATATATTAGAAATAATGTGCCTTATCATTCCACATGACATGTGGGAAGATTTACGCTGATAAATATATGATTTTGAATATCAATTTGTGGTACAGTCAATAACACCTTCATGGTATCACTGTGTTTGTTGTAAGTGATATAATTTATGGCGACACATCTGTATAATTTATAAAATCATTTGTAAAATAAACAGCAAGATATCTGAAGTCACGTCTTACCTCCATGAATGGATTTCATATTATCAGTATGAGTCAGCATTACTCTGCCATCATAAAATAGCAAAATAAAAAAATAAACACAACCGTTTACATTTAATTACCCAGATTTGTCATCTGTACATGGTGTTTAAAGGTCTGGATAATATCCTACCTGTCTATTTAATTCCATCCCCCTTTTCCTTCAGGTCATCCACTAACTTGACATTTTTTTATTAACTCTTCCACCTAGCCTGCCTCTATTTTCACTCCTTTTCAACCAATTGAGCTGCTTCCCTCCATTGAATCTATCTTCATCTGCCCTCCTCTCTGCAACTTTTTCCAAACTCCTCCTTTCCCTTCTCCATCCCCTCCTTGTCAGCCTTCCTCAAAAGCTTCGTTCTTCCACCTCTCTGGTGGTGAGCTGACCTTGACAATGGTGAATTAGCTGTTTTTTTCCAGCTGCTCTAATACCTCAGTGAATTTAACAAACAGAAATGCAAGTTTCAAACTGCAAGCTGTGTTCAAAGGGATACAAATGTCAAATGTTTCAAATACAGTTACAAGGGTAGCAAAAAGAATAATTTACAAGATGCTGTTTACGTCTAAGCACTGAAAAAGTCAAGTTTATTGGGTTTGCCAGAACGTGTTGGGGGATAATCCACAATGAGACAGGCTGATGTGAAGCACAGCAGGGTTTGCCTCTGTGGAATCATAATCAGAGATTGGATTGGAATTTTCCCATTAATAGAAATGTAAGTATTAACTTAAATTTTGGGTAAACATGCTCTTTAAAACAACTTTGCTGTACTTTTGAGAGATGTTGTAATGCTCCCACTCTTACCACAATGGATGGGTATATGGATAGACAAAGAAAAAGAGAGGGTTATTGATTATCGGCAGGTCAGGAGGAACGATGACTTAGCTATTAGACAAATACATCACTCTGAAACGCTGCAGTCGCAATCTATAACTGCCACAACTCAATTGTCCCTAAATGTCACACTGTGGCTACATTGTGAACTGGCAGCTGAATGAAGTGGGAGCAATGAAGCACAGCAAAGACCTAGAGGGAGAGAGACAGAGAGAATAAAAGGTCAGAGAGGCGAAAGAGGAGGAAAGTGTCTGAATGGCACACACTGGGAAGAAATTGGCCAGAGAAAAGAAAGGAGAGTGAGGAGATGTTCTGTGAAGACATTTTCAAAAGAGGGAGGAGGATGGGAACAATGATGGCCTAAAGATCGTGATGGACAAATAGTGAGGTGACTTACTCAGTCGTTGTCCTTTGGCCAACCCTCTCACTCTCTCTCTTTGATAGTACATACGTCTTTGCAGCCACCTCTCTCTCTCAGGCGACACGTTCAGAATTTAAAGGAACATACAGTAGTTCACTTTGCTGACAAAATGTTACACAGACTACAGCTAGGCAGGCCATTCCCTCCTCCAAATTGAAATGGCTTCAAATAGCTTTTTCTTCAAAAGTGTGGAAATGATCATTAAACAAAATATTATTATTTATTATTATTATTATTATTATTATTAACTGTCCATTGACTAACCACAAAAAAAATGTTTTTTGCTTGTTAGCTGATCAACAACAGCATCAGAAAAAATAAGTTAAATTCTGGTGTCATTTCTTGTGTTAAGAGACCTTTGAATCAATTTGAGAGTCAAGTAAATTCAATTAATTTAATTTTAATTTTAATAGTCCCTTTCTTCACATTTGGACCACAGTTTGTGCCCTGTGTAATCAGTAACAGTCAGTAAGCAGCATCATGAAAACTAATGACAAAGATTGTGTTGAGTGCTTAACACATTGTGTTACTGCTTTGGTATCTACAGCGTTGTTAGTTGTGGAGACATAAAATGGGAATCATTATTTCATATATAATTTGGAAATATAGAGAAAAGTGATGATAGAAACTAATTAAAACAAGTAAATTTTCATTTGTCATACTAATTGAGAAATCTTTAAATGAGCCATTTCAAAAGTAGACTGATTTGATTCAATGAGGCATTCTTATTTTGAATGAGTTCTTGTTCAGATTACAGTATTACTGAAATGATAAAAATATCCATGTAAATGCAGCTACACGCTAGAGGATAGGACACAAAAATGCCACACAGACCATAAACACACACATGAAAAGAATTACTGTAAGTTTAGAAGGAGCTCAGACAGAAAGGGAAAACAGAAGTCATAGCAGTTTGGGAAAACAGGAAGAATATATTAGCTCCTGTAAACTTTCTTTGTAGCTTTCCCTCGCTTTCCACTACTGATGCCTTATCTGATACCCAGTCAAAGCAAATCCCTTCAAATATCAAGAGCCTTCATCAAGTATGACCACGAGGCACTTCACTGCAGTGCCTCACTTGATAACAGTTCAAGACGGTCTGTTTCCCATTTTAAATGTCTGTAAACAGGCTCATGTGCTCATGTTGGGCAACATTTTTGAATACACTGATTATTTTCCTCGACTTGTTAATGTTTGAGCTTTTAAAAAGAGAAAGTGGAAGATTATGTCAGTGGATTGTAGCTGCAGCAGTTTCTCCTCCCTGCACAAAGTATTGAGTAAAAACCCTCAACTGCTCCAAGTTGTCTTTTTGGTGCTGCCAAACAGACAACTTTGTGCTCTAGGTTGCTTAATAGCAATTAGTGCCCTTTAGTGGCATCATACAATGCAAAGCAAAACTTACAGATGGCAAGAAATGCATAGGAAGTTGATGGAAGTATGCGGCCAGGGGTAAAAAGACATTGACTTACCCTACAGGTGGAACAAATTGAGTTGTACATGTCATGAAAAACACGGTGGAGGTGCTGGAGTCTGGCTGCAATGCAAAACACAGAGCAGGCGCTCCTTGTGCACGGGCAGGCAAACACTGTCCACGAGGAAGGGAATGGAAACATTTGCCTGATCAAGTCGACGCGATAACAAAAGCTTTTTAACTTCTGTGTGTACATTCAAGACACACTTGGTCAGGCTCAGACTTTCAAAAAGCTGCTTCCACTCCACACCGCCCACGTGCACTTGTGTCCCTATCAAACCTGTGTAACCCACTCACAGCTATGTCTATTAGTCTCAGTCTGCCCCTCAGTCTGTCAGTCATCCTGTTTAGGGTTTACAGTTGTCACCCAATAGCCCCTGTGTACATCTTACCTATGCTGCTATAGAATATAAAATGATGATGAAATAGTGATAATGAAAATGATCCAGCATTTTTTATATGGACATTTAAATTTCCATGATTCTACTCCAACTTTATAACAGCGAAAACAGAATAATAGTATATAATAGTAATGTCAAGACTAATTAGACTGGCTGAGATAAGATGCGTTGTTTTTAGCTCTTAATTCATGATCCACTTGAAGGTCCACCGTCAGTTGACATCTTGAAAGGGGAGCAAGCTACAGAACTTGATTGAGGCAACTCATGCTTGTGTATAACACTAAATACACAGAGAACACAAGCAGCAATGAATAAAGTCTCTGCTGTAACTCAGCTGGACCGAATATTTTAAAGACTCTGATGTCTAGTGTTGTGAAGATGTGCCTCTGTTTGCTCCGCTGGTAACTGCTTGACATCTGTGAAGTCATATTGTGCAGGACAAATGCAGGAAGGCCAAAGTGACCCGGAGTACAACAGTTGACGCTCTGTTTGCTTCATTTCAAAGTGTCTTTGCTTTAGTGTGCTCACTGGACTACAGTTAATCTCAGTCAACAGAACTTTAATAACAACGAGTGTGTAAATGTACTGACCGGTGACTCTGAGAGGGAGAATTTGTCGGAGGGCTGGTCCTGAATGCTCCAGTTCCTCACTGCTGTGGCCATGGACAGGAAACTGACCCCTGGTGATCATGGCATCCGTAACTCTTGCTGCTGAGGGCAGACAGACAGAGAGCAGGGGGCAGTTATACAGGCGTGTGTGCAAGTGTTTGTTATCTACAGCCCTACTAAAACAGTGCTGGCTGATCATCTTTAACACAAGGGCCAACATATTGTCCATGATGAAGTGTACATCACTTGCAAAGAAATTTCAAGGGCACACAGACTTGAGAACAGTAGAAAAACATCTTTTTCACAGTTACTTTCTTTTATAGCTATCAGTTTGATTAATTTCCTAATCTGACTTTTTCTCATGAGGAAAGAAATACTCCCTTGTTTTGTGACCCTCCTTGTGATCTCCCCAAATCACCCAACTGCTTGGTGTTTTATGTAGTTTTATCTGTTTCTCCAACAGCTCTACTATTACAGGACTGTGATCATCAAGATGAAAATTTAGCTCAGTGAGTCAGAGGGGACTCATTATATCTGTACGCTGGCAAACTTCATTATACTTTATAGCACTTGAGAAAATTATTTTCTACAAATCACATCTCTTCCTTTGTAAGCAGAAACTAATTAAAAAATGAATTTAAGGTGCTATTATTTTTTTTTTTAACTCAAATTTTTTTATTCATTTTTAACATTTTACAAAAACAACAACAGTTACAACGTGGTGTCAGTTGACATTTTGTATGTTGTCCATTTTTCCCATCGCTCTTCGCATTTTGCTTGTTGCAGTCGTATGACATGTGAGTCTCTCCATGTTCTATTTTGAATGTGTAACTTTCTTTTTCACCTGCTGTAATCCTCTTGGAAAAGCCAAAAAAAGATGACATTTTTGCTTTCTACTCCTACAGTGATATTGGCCTCAATTCAACGATTTAGCCAAGATATGCAAATGAACGTGGCAAAAAATAAACTCCAGGTTGAAAATACTACAAAAAACCTTCACCCCTGTTTCTCTCTGTGCATGGTGTGACTGTACACAATCTGTACTTGTCAGGTTTTACTCGGCTCATTTTTAGGGCACTTTGGTTCTCCCATTTTCTCTGTGTTTCTTCGCCACACTCCCAATCTCCTCTCTGTCAGGCCCAAATGGCTCTGTCTCCCTGCATCTCTCTTTTCAATTTCCTTCCTTTATTCATCCCTTCATCCTGCCGCTGTCTCTCACCCAGCTGGTTCTTGGCCTCCACCCAGGTGGACTCTTTGCCCTGAGGGATCACCATGGCCTGCATCACCATCTCATCATCAGTGCTGAGCGACAGACGTGGGACTTGATTTTTGTCGTGTTCTTTTCATTCAGAGACCTCAAATTAGAAAGGATAGAGAAGAGGTAAATGGATGATGACAGGGTATACTTCTTGGTAATGCACATTTTAATTTGTGAACTTTTTTCTGGTAAAAGGATGGACAGACATTTAAAGATTAACAAAATCTGCTGTCCACTCTTCATGTTTTGGCCTCTTTGACCTCATCCAGTTGTTAAATTCAATTGCAGGGAAGTGCTTCTGTCTTTGTGGCTGGACCTGTGAGACCTATCTTTCTGAATGCTTGGAGAATTCTCCTTAAAATGTGACAAAGCCTCACAGATTTGTTACCCTTGGTGAAACATTTAATTATTTGGCTTTTCATCCATAGTTGGCCACATTGAATATGACCAATCTTTTTAGGACTTCAGATTCTGAGTAACTACCTTTAATTGATGAAGAATGTTGTTCAATGTTGTGCCTTTAAAGTAGTGACAATGGTTTACTTACTGACTACAACTACCAGCAAGGTTTACAACTTCAAATATAGAACAGTGCTTGCAATGGAGATAACTCCTAATGTTGATATGCTCATAATGACTATTCTAACATGATGTGTAGTCGGTTTAATGTTGCCCATATTTGTTTAGCGTGTTAGCATTCTAATTTGCTGATCACTTAAGCTGGTGCTGAGGGGAAAGTCATTAGCTTTGCAGGTTTAAGTTAAAAGTTTGACCTGGTGAAGATGAGAGATGAGAACTTATAAGAACAACAAAGTCATTATACTTTATCCAGTAGGGATCGTGAATGTCCATGTATCCCTCCAGTAGTTATTGAGGCACTTAACTAAAAACAGCAAATGTCAAATGTTATTAACATGTGGTACAATATGTACCACGTTAATAGGATACAATCATGATGATTGATGATGATGATGATGATGATGATGATGATGATGGGATTGTTTGCAAAATACATTCTAATGTGCATTAATCATATTAATCAAAAGTGCTAGGAATAGGAATGGTGGTTTCAGTTGTCTGATCAGTTTTTTAAATTTAAATTCAGTAGGTGTTAAGGTTACAGCAATGTTTCTCAGATTGAACAGCCTGACGGTAAGAAAACAGTGTGAGAAAGCTGCAGTTACTACTTTGATCTGGCACTGGCTTTCCTGTTGATGGTGGAAGGGTACAGAAGGCGTCAGGACCGCAGCGCGCACTGCTGAAGCTGCTGTTTCCAAACAGCACTTCCAAAGCGCTTCAGGATTTATGGCAGTTACAGCACAGTTGTTGACAAATGATGATGCCTTTCCTGCTTTTTATCACAGCCATTGGATAAAAGCCAGATTTTAGAAGTGTACGTACTACAGTGGTTTGACTTTTGAAAACTAGAGCCGATCTAAATGTGGGAAATGGTGTCAATGTGTGGGGCACAGGACAAGGAATAAAAATGCTGTGCAGTCGCACCTAGTCAAAGTCAATGCGATGACATATCTTTGTATGGCCTTATCATATTGTGTAAAAAGCATAGTCTTATTTCTGCAAGTCCTTTTTTGCTATAAATGTCATGGGATTAATTGACTCAAACAGTGATTAACAAAAAAAGTAAGACAACCAAAGATAGTGAGAAAATGTATTTTAGTTGCAACACCAAGAGCCAACGTGGCAAGGTACTGTCCACAGTTTACCTTCCGTTGCGTGTCAGCTTCTGTCTTCTGCTGCACAGTGACGGGCAGGTACTCGTCACACTGTATCTGGAACTTGGCCACCTGCTTCTTGGTCTCCTGTGGCTCCATGGGCGTGGCCTCCACCTTTTCCCGTTTGCAGCTACCCAGCTTGCTCACCTGTTTCCCTGCTCTCCCAACTTGCTGTATTTCTCTGCCAACACCCAGGGTGGAGACACCTATGCAACCACCCAAACACACAAACACACACACATCCGATGAGTGATGAGTGACGTAGCGCTTATAACAGAGACAGGTGTATAGTGAATTGAATAGTCAGACAGCCATTTATCCACAGAGGAAGATTAGTAGAAGTCAGACAGTTGGCAACTGTAAGTTCCTGAAGAGAGAAATAGAGAGGGCAAGAGAAAAGAGGCATTAAGAAGAGACTTTCAGTCGTTTGTTTCTCCCTCAGAGTTTGACAAATGGCCACCCTATTATCTGCAAACAATGAATAACATCCAAAGTAGAACTGACCAGGTATGTAAAGTTCAGTTCCAGTCATACATTGCTGGTTGAGGACAGAGGATTGATAAGAACCAGTGCCCTTTTTCTAGAACCTTGAAAAGCTAAGATGATCATCAACCACCTTCTGACGTGAGCAGGTCATGAGATGGACATAAGCACTCTGTCATCCAATCCACAGACTCCATCATCCATAAACAGCTGCCTGTGTTTGAACTTTCAGCAGCAGCCCTTGGGGAGCTGAGATATGATTTATTAATCCTAACAAGGCATTGTTCTCACTTTAGATCCAGCTGCAAAAAGCTTAAGCTTAGCTGTTGTTTTCATGATAAAGCAACAAAAATAGGTATGTTAGTCAGACTTAATGAAGGAGTGTGTAATGGCTATAGCGCTTACAAATGCCTTATAATCTAACAATAAACTGTTCATGATGCTATTAGTGAGACTTATGGAGTCTTATTGACACATAACACTGAGGGTAAACATTGTATAAGGGCTTCTAAGTACCTCATTACCTTTTAACTAAAGCTTATTACAAGTACCTTAATATAAAACGTTACTGTGTAACTGATTAAAACCAAACTTCCGATACTAAGTGCAGCGAATCAACATCAAAATATAGTTTTAGGATTTTATACCAGATTTTAGGAAATTATCTTATTTGCTGTTTTGCTGAGAGCTACAAGGTTGATACCAATCTCATGTCTGGATGTAAATGTTGGTAAAAGTAAAGCTAGAGCCAGCGGCCAGTTAGCTTGGGTTATTACAAAGATTGGAAGCAGGAAGCAACCTTTGTGTAAAGGTAACAAAATCTGCCTTGCAGCACCTCTAAAGCTCACTAATTAACATAACACATGGTTTATCTCATTTGTTTAATCTTTTATTTATTCTCTAAAAAGACTAAGTGTAAAAGCAACAATTTTCCATTTTAGGTGGGGTTATCTGTCCTGTGGGACTGTTACTTGCCCGGGCCTGTCTGGACTCTTCCTGAAGTGTTCTAGCACATAATCCCCCTTTTTACAGTCCCCTGGCACCTTGGTTGCAATGTAATACCCTGTCTCTCTTTTTCCAGTGTGTAGTTTCACAGTAAGTACTATCCAATAAAGGTAAAAATGCCACATTAACAAATGTCTGTTAAATTTCTGTGAAGTGACCATACAATATGATTATGATATGATTGGTCAACCATTGTCCTCCCCTCAGCTGAATTAAACAGATCTCAAATCATTTCATCTGGTGATCAATTTAATCACATGACTAAATAGTAGCCTCATTAAATACGCAGCCTTGGTTGTAGAATGAAGTTCCTCTGCCGTTTTCCCAGCAGATTAATGTTATAGTTCATAAAGGTGTAATAATCTATTCTGATGTTAGTGGACGCGGCTTTTAATTCAGGCGAGGAGCCCATTTCCACTATTAAGTGCTACAGGAAACCATGTGACTAGTTAACAGTGAAACTAGCCTAGTTACTTCAAAATCTTCTCATCATCCTTTCCAGCACCATGGACAGAGCTCTTTAATGCTGTTTTTAAAGACTGGTGTAAAACTGTGTGAGTGTTTGTAGAAGTGCTTTCAAAGATAAATTGATGTAGGGGAACAGGGAAAACAGGAAACTTACTTGCTAACTGAGGTTAAACAGATGGTCACTTGAGTAACTGTAACAAATGGAAAGCTCCAAAACTGATTGTAAAAACAACACAGCCCTTCCTTAGTAAATGAGCATGTTTGTACAAATGTACCCTGTGCAAGAAGCATATTAAATGATGATATACCATTATGAGAACAAAGAAAATAGAGGGCTACTGCAGTCTGACATTACATGACAACCCAAGCTATATCAAGCATTGTGGAAAAGGGATACACAACCCTACCTTTAAATGATGTCTGGGTGAGAGGCTTGCAAATGCAATTAAAGTGAGGTCATGTTTAATGGGCACAAAAATGAAAGCCTCCTGATGTGGAAAACTGAAAAAAACTTCTCTGTTCCTGTTCAGCCATGTTCAGGTTAGTTTCTTCATTCCAGACAGCAATCCTCTCTGTCTTTGTCCCTTTCAGAGGCTGCTGCACTCGCAGGTTGACTAGCCTTGAGGCTCTGATGTGCCAGATGCTTGCCATTGGGCTTTTGTCAGAGGAAGGCTGAGGAAACCTTCCTCATACTAAGGTAGGAAACACCAGAAACAACAGCCACTAAAACCTTAGGACACCAACAGGACAGCTTTGGGCCATTCGTAGAGCCAGTCTGGTGCGGCTGGCTGGCACTGGCTACTGAAAGAGGCGGTTCCTGCTAGCAAACACACATCTAACCCTTAACGATCTCCATTATGATCACCTGAATGAACACAGAGTCTGTTAGTCCTACAGGCAGGGATAAGGTTAGTGTCAAGGATACTTTCAGAAGTATGACAGTCCGCCCTGCAGTTGGTTAGATGTCACAGATGAGTAAGAACATTAACAAGCAGCATGACCCGATTCAAAAGCACTACCTAAAAATATGGTAAAGCGGAGTGTGCTCGAGACCTACGGAGTGAGTCAGTGAGCTTGGCTGGTTAATTGGTTTAGCAGGGTTCCCTGTGCTCTGGCAGTGTGATATGGATCCTGCTAGCAGCTAGTGGTCAGAGGGCCAGGACGCCTCGTCACCCAGAGAATGGTGATTAGCTCTGGGTAATGGTGCTTGCCAGCTCAATTAGTGGCATTATGTGTGACCACTACCCTATGCCACTAATTACAACCAGGCCGTGAGTGTGAGTGAGTGAATCAGAAAAAACGCAGCGGGAAAGGGTTCTGTGACAAAAAAATGAGTGCGTGTGTGCATGAATGTAAGAATGAAGAATGTGTGTGCATGTGTGTGTGTGTGTGCAGACTGCTGACCCTCTCTGCCACAGCATCCACCCTGTCATTTCCAATTACAGCGAGCCTCAGGTCTTTGCCACTGCATCACCCAGCTCACTAGACCTCATTTGCTCGACACCCAGCGTCAATCAGCCATTAACACATTGATTCGTGGTGAGACACGACCCACTGTCCTCAATGTAAAATTAAGAAGCTGCTGAAAGGAACTGTAGGGCATAATTACATGTATCGGAGGGATGTAAGACAACTAGTGTATTTCAATCGAATTCAAACGGCATTGTTATTACAGAGGGCCCAATGAACAAAATGCACACAAGAGCAAAATCACTAGCATTGAGGAACCATGTTTGAAATGCAGAAATGCTGCAAATACAAAAATAGAAGTTTAAATATAGCATGCGGCAATGAACCACTGATTTGACTTAAAAACTGTTGCTATGTTTTGCGCAGTGCTGAACATGTTAACGCTGCTTTTTCTGTTGAAGTTCAGGAAATTCCACAGGAAATACTGCTTCACCAGCTTATTCCCCACAAACATGGGAGAGACAAAAAACTGTCCATTACCAACATTCAAAATCAAAACCTGAAACACCTTTTTGAATTTCCTACACAGAAACTAGAAACATACAGAATTACTTTTGAATGTGCACTTCGCAGAATGTTGCTTTTCACAACGAAAGCCAACTTCACCATATAATGGTGATGTGACAGGTGACGGCAGGCGTCATTCAACCTCCAAACGGAGAAAAGGCTGCAGAGAGTATGTGCTTAAATGTGCTGCGTTATTTTACTTAGCAGATCCTTGTACTGTACCATGAAGAAGCCGAATTGTTTGCTTGTGAGTGGACTCTTTGCAGATTATAAGTATAAAAGTATGCTACAATGCATCAGAAATGTACAATACCTGCATGTAATCCCTTGTTGTTAAGGCAACAGGAAACTGAGGAGTGCCATTAAGTGCTGACGCTCTTCAGAAGAAGCACTGCAATGTGATTCATACTGTGCTCCTTTTCATAAACCTGTGGGTCGATGGCTTGGAAGTTGGTGTATGTGCACACTGAGTACCTAGCCAAACACATTAGCAGATGAAATTTTCTGCTCTAATTATGGTTGTACAAGCAGGGCTATTCATCTGTGTTAATGTACTCATTGAGGACTGCAGGTCAGAACAGTGTGAAACAAGAGAGAACAGGTTTCTCAAAGAGAGGACAAGATAAGAGGAGAAAAAAGGGGAGGATGGAAAATACTGTGTTCCAGCCTGTCCTGTTTCTTTTTTACTACTAAAAATGATAATGGGAATAATGGATATTTACATGTATTTTTATATATTTCATTACATATAAATATTGTTAAAATAATTCAGGAGGAATTAATCCTTATGCAAGATTCGCAACATATTTTCCATGCAATGTGATTTTCTTTATGTATTTATTCATTTGTTATTTAGCCAATAAAACCACAGCAATAGTTTACTTTCACAATGCCCTTACAACATTGTAAAACACATCTTTACAGCATGATATCACATTTGCTCAGCGAAACAATATTACAGTATGAAAAGAACATAGTTAAGAAATGCAGTTTCTGTGGTCAGCAGCACAACCACACTGAAAGCAGAGTCATCACTCAGGCCAAAACCACATTTTTTAAGTGGTGCTCTAAATGATCAGCCACAACAGATCAATAGGCACGCAGACAAATGACTGCAGGACACTATACAAAATATTACAGGAAGCTCACACTGCTTGCAATAAGTAAAACAATAGATATGGCAGGCGGCAGGGACCCAGAGAGGAGGAGTGTAATGTAACGGAAAAAGAAAATAATACACATAATATACCTCACCCACCTTGGGATGATAGGATGCTGCAGAATCCTCGGCGCTTGTCCTTGTTGCGGTTGTGACTGAGGGTGACATGTCTCTGTGGAATCTATCAGGAGCAGCTGTGTCTGATGTTGATGCATGTATGTGCATCAACGGCAGTCAGTGAAAACTTTGCTCAACACTTAAGATGAATTTTAACATTTTGTCATAAATGTAGACATTGTTAGTCTCGTTTTTTTTCTTTTTACTTGGAAATCATTTTTAGGAAGTTGAGGGGTGGGTAATGGGGAGTTATGAGATGCACCATGGATAGGCATTGCATCCCAACGTCTCCACTTCCAAATGGTCACAGTACCACGTCACGATATAGGACACAGTGTGCTGCAAGAAACAATGTCAGAGCCTACCTGAAGGGCTCTCCCACTGGGCTTGTCTGAGAACTATGTGCAAGTTGTTCCTGACTCGCTCTATCAGGTAGCTGAACACCACATTGTCTTTCCTGGCAGACTCTGACAGAGCACTGCACACCTAGAGGTAGAATGACAACAGAAACACATATCTCCTCAAAGACTCACTAATAGCATGTCACAATCTTTAGTCAGCCATTAAATGAAACTGATAACAGCTCTGGCTGTATGCTGCTGATGGACCTAACAGTAGAGAAATGCACCATCGGTTGTGTATAAAAAAAGGCTGTGAAACACTTTGGCCCATGATTTGAAGCTCACCGTGTCAAGATGAGTCACACCTGTTTCAATTAATTTTTAGCGATTAGCACTGCTCAGTGCTTTTAATTTAAGGCCCTCTGGAGAAACAGTTTTAGTCAGAGAACCATATAAAATGGATGAGTTTTTTTAAATTAGTGCACGACGCTGTAAGTGCGTTTTGCATGATTGGTTGAATGCAGTCTAAATCTGACCTGTTATCTGCCTCTATAGGCATTTTATCAAATCAAATCTTTCGTGCTCATAGTTCAGAATTGCTATCCAAAATCCTTGAGCCTGGCTTAGTTTATAGGACAGACCATTAATGCACTGTGAATTTGGCTGTGAAAAAATGGTTGTAGTCTGATTGACTATCAGACCTATAGAGGCTGACTTATGTCAAAACCTTCAGTCTTACATGAGACAGATTGTCTGGAAAAAAGGGTCTCAATTGATCATTTGATTCTTGTACAGTTAACTCTCACTCTTTCATAACTTACAATAATAATATCGCTGTTGCCAAGGCCAAGGTCTTATCACTGTCTTATCCAACTTATCACCTACAAGAATTCAGAATTATTCAAGTAGCAGGGAATTTTAGGGTCAACCTCTTGAAGAGTCAGTCTAAATCAATATATCATACAGCCACATACCCTCAGGTTAAGGGTTGAAAAAACCCAAACACAATAGAGACAAAAGCTGAGAATGTGAGAAAATCTAAATCCTTGGATAAAGGTCTGCCCAGGACACCTTTCATTTATCGCAGAATTACTACATTGATGTTCTGAAGGAGCCGTATTTGAAATAAAATATAGTGTCCCAGGTATTTCCATGCAGGTTAAACCAACTTTCTCCAGAAAGTGGATATAAATAAGAATAAAGACAAGAGTGCTTCTTGGTGTTTAAAGGCAAGGACAGAAAAATCCCCTTCTGCAATGTAGCTGACTGAAAAGTATGAAAAGAACTGACCGTACAAAGGCAGAGGTAATTCATCAAAATGGCAATTTAGGTCATTAAGTCAGTCCTGGTTTTCAATAAATAATTGAGGTCATTAACTACAAAGCATGTCCATTGGTCTTTCAAGTATATCCTTAAAATTGGAGAAAAAATAATCAAAAATCAAAATCTGTGGGCTATAGACTAGATGTATGCAACTTGAAGCAGCTGCAAAAATCTGAGTAAGATTTTCCAACTGCTCTAGTGGAGCTTGTCACCTCCAATAATAGAAGAGTCTGCTTGTACGTTCGACATGATCAAGACTTTAGAAGTGTAGTCATGTGCTGCTTGAAGCAGGAGTGTGTTCAATCAACCTTTGCTGAATAAATAAAAGTTGAAGGAAAACAGAAAGCTTGATTATCTTGAAGAGATTAATTAATAAGAATTACCTCTGCCTTCACATTCAAAATGTCACTTTATTGATTTTGGAGTCTTGAACAAAGATGCAGTTAGAAGGGAGCTACATTTAGCAGGGGACCAAATATGGGATGACAGCAAATAACTGTGACAAATGGCTTCTGTGTAAAGTGTTCCATTTAGTGGAGATCAGCAACATAAGGGCTGCAGTTTGAGACAATTAATATTTAATGTTCAGACAGTCACGTTGATATAATTCACTGCAATTATGTGCAAAAGAACTTCTATTACACAATTTGAGGCACAACAATCACTATCCTTCTGCTATATAGTGATTTTGATGATTCCACTTTGTTTTGAGAGAACTATTGCAGTTCATGTAGTGAAGGCACAGCAGCATGAAGAATGTGCACGCAGAGCCACGGTCTGCAACAGAAGACTGATGGGAGCTATATGAGGCCGTGGTTCGATCTAATCTTGTTTCATTTCCGTCTTTGGTTCCAGTTTTCCTTGTTTTAATTTCTTAGAGGTTAAGGTGACTTCCTCAATAGAAACCATCAGATATAGTCTTTTTTTTCCCTTAACATCAGTAAATGTGTAACACTGTTGTAGTACCAGTATTTGTATGAGATCTCACCTCGTCTCAACTCCTGCTTACCGTGCAGCTTGGTGACTTCTACTAGGAAGACCTGATATTCAGATAGAGGAGGCCATCTTCGACAGGCTCTGTTTGCCTGAGTGAGGGGAAAACGCATGGATAAATATACACTTAGACACAGATACAACACTCATGCCATTGAAAACATGGAAAGAAAATGAAACACTTGGACTCAGCCTGGGGATATTTTCCAAGAGAGGCAAATCAGCAAATGCCTTTCTGCCTTTCATGCTGCGATTGGAGACTGAATCCTTGAAGAGCACAAAATACTATCGGAACTTATTCACAGCCCTTATTCATATCAAATTCAAATTCCTTAATTTTTCCTTTATCAGTGGATCACCTTATCAACTATGTCACCAACCTTTCACTCCACTCTTTGTCCCCAAAAGTGCTTCAGATGTCTTATTTCTTAGAGGACTGTCGTCCATATCAATGGAAATTGACACCCACGCAAACCCACAAAACCCACAGCGATGTTCAGACTAAATGTGCGACAACACAAATGTACTGTACACAAAAGCCATCAGTGGAGTGTTAATCCATGTTGTTTTCTACAGTAATGTAGTGCTATTGATTTGCAGTGGTGTGTGGTAGAGTGGCACATTGACAGCAGTGTGTAGAGAGCAGAGCCTGGTGCTGAGAGGCCTTCTCTCTTACAACTACAGGGGAGCTTTTAGCTGCGCCCCATGCTGTGCTTTTCAAAAGGAGTTTCAAACTGGGCCTGAATCATAAAACTGGCAAACAGTGAACACAGTAAAGACACATCAGAGTGGAGCAGATGAGGCCCTCTTATATTGATGATGCATCAGGGGACTTTCCTGCCTTGTGTGCCCATTTAAATGTGTATGAGGGTGTGTGTGAATGTGTGTGTGTTGCGTTCTCCGATGCACTGTGTTCAATGGCGTCTAGCAAGAGCACCAGTCTGAGGCACTACAACCGGTGTCATGCTGTAGCTCTTGAGACCCTTCACGGAGAAAAGGTCAACATACACACAAGACTTATTCAGGAAATCATGTAACAAACACACACACACACACACACACACACACACACACACACACACACAGAAATATCTGTCAGCGAAGATGATACAATCGATCCATTATTGAACCAGTCCATCCTGTAATCCATCATTTTATCTGTGACTCCATTTTCACATGCTAAGATCACTGTGTTTTCAGTAATAAATGTACCAAATATTGGCAGCTCTTTGTTTGGGCAGATGCTTTGGAACGTAAGGTGGAAGAGTGAGCCCAGTTTCTCCCCAAGCAAAGCAACAAAAGCCTCCATGTCACTCTGATCTACAAGCTGATCTGAGAAAACCTTGAAATCAACAACAAAAACAGAGATCATCCTGTGCATACATAACAACAGTGCCTGCATGTTTTGGATTAAGTTCATCATGACTATGAAAATAAAACATACCCAAAGAAGTGCTAAGTCACAAGGACCCAACTTCACAATGGAAACCATAGGCTGCACATAAAAATGCCATGACAGCACCCTAAAAGTGTTCCCTAGTGGCTGTCTGCACTATAGGTCATACACCCTGTCCATGCTGCATGTTAGTGGACTGGACATATCATTAATGATGATAAGATATGGTCATTTACTTTTTTAACATTAGACACATGGAAGTGCCGGGAAAAAGATAGCGGCAACTAACAGTGGTAATAAAGGGAAAAACAGACACTTGCTCATAAGTCGCTTCCAATAGGTGGGGCAGTAAACTGTAGTGAGAGCTACGCTTCGGCATTAGCTCTATCCTGCTACCATGAGCTAGGACAGTTATTGACGAATGTCCTCTCTGGCATGTGGCGCTCTGTTCCCTGCCTGGAGCACGCTGTGAGCACAGAAAGTCAGGGCAGTATTTATGTATGTTTAAATCCACATACTTTGGATCTGAAATGAGGGTGCAGGTCGTATCCCCCCACTGCTTAGATTTTAAAAAATTGATTAAAGAATCGCTATTAAAAAAAACCAAATTAATAAATATCACGACAATTAAGTGAATCTAGTATATTATTTTTCCCATACCTTATGTTCAAGTGTTCATTTTTTCTGATCAGTTTGGTTTTAATTAGTTATTTGATACATAAAAAAGGGGGGGGGTAATGTCTTAATTGAAAGCTTATTCTACACTGATCACCACTGTGCAGACTTTGGCTCCAAACAGCCTCACCAGCACAATATGTCAGCGACAGTATCTGGGACACTTTGGCTTCATTTTTGTACAGTGGGAGGAAGTAGAGATGTATCACCCATCTTTACAGTATATGATGGAAAAGTATTGTAAAGTATTGCTTAAATGTTAAAAATTACAAGGAATATTTAATTGTTATTATTTTCAAATGTATCATATATCAGGGTATACCCCTTATAATGAACCACCTTCCTGTCAAGGAGGTACCTTTGCATCTCTGCATGGGGCTGGTGGCAATTGGCAGCAAGAAGTATGTAAATTATTCAACTTTGTAAAGGTCACTAAAGAAATAACAAGACTGCACACTGAACACAGCACACTACTGTTTACCACCTGTGACCATTCTTTGCTGAGTAGGAATCCCTTTTAGACTTCAATTCTGTGTTTTACATTGTACATCAATAAAAAATCCTTTCCACCTACACAGAGCAGGAACCTGACAGCAGAATTTCATTTGGGAAAACTCTGTAAATACAGAGCATTTTAATTAGAGGATGTGAAGGTCCTCTCTGTTACAACCCTATTACTGATTTAGGCTGATAACTTGGGTTGAGTTTTGCATTAACATCTAACCAAGTGCAGCTTAAATCTTATTTGCACAACGTTAAACATAACAGTAGAAAAAGAGAGGAAGATGAGAGATGCAATCAATAATATGCTGCTGAGATAAAAATGCTTAAGAGGCTTATATCAACTTCTCACCTTAAGACAAACAACAAATGAATTTTTTTTTTAAAAAACCTATTACAGACAGGCAAAACCAAAAAACAAGAGAGAGAATCAGCAGTATCCATAAAACAGCTAGAGGAATTCTAATAGTTTGTATATCATCAAAAAAGAAACATAAAAGTGATTTTGCAAGTTTTAGCCTTGCACACAAAAACACCTGTACGGCTCTTCCTGCTTGAAAAACAAGCTGACATTTACAAAGGATGATAATCATATTTCTAGCTGATATCAAGAAGTGATTCTCAAACACATGCTTGTGGCTGTGCAAAAAACATTCACTGCTGTTTTTTAATGCAGCAAAATATTATAATCAATAACACAATTCATGGCCTGTGTTTAGTCCTTAAACGTGACCACACATCTCTACAGTCACCAGATCCCCACGGGTCCAAGTGCGCTCTGGAGTAGGAGAAGCACGAGCTACAGACAGGTTAATATCCACTGAATCTGATGGGCGTGTTTGTGCTGTATGGACTTGTTTGTTTTCTTACACTGCATCACAAAAAGCATCCCAAAATCTAATAGGTAGGCCTTGAAATAAAAAAAAAAGTAGACAAACTTTAGTTGATGCCTTTTTCTGCCTTTTTATTACAATTGATTTGACCATGGCGACGTAAGCTATAATCATGTGCAAAATGTAATAACTTTGCAATGGATTTCAATTGAGTAATTAGATTTAGCCAACAGATTTTCCATAAAAATGTCAACCCAGTTGTGATGTATTATCCACGTGTTCGTCAATAATGCCATTATGTGTGGAAACCCTCCTATGAATATCATGCTCATATCAAGATCTATCTATGCTAATGTAGAAGGGGGAACATGTGTAATCTATGCTTAGAGAGTGAATAATAAGAATAGGATGTTACACACAACATAAATGGGATTCACAAAGTATTGACATTCAAATATCCAGCTGATAATAACACAAGTCTGGGGGGAAAAGCAAGTGGAGGGAAAAGAACTTGACTGAGTGAGTGAGTGAGAGGAAAGAAGAGAAAGACAGAGATACTGGCTACCTGAAACACTGACAGATGCCGTGAAGTGCTGATGTTTTTGGTATTAGGGAAGTCTGGGTGAGCTCTCAGCAGACCCCGAAACACCCCGAAGGAGACTGGGAGGTTGACAGAGACAATAAAAACAGACAATTGATAGCTGAGTGTCAGTTGATATCTGGCATACACTATTTATTTATCCTCATAGAAATAGAAATAATAACTTCTAACAATTGTGAATATCAAACTAAATATCATTGAAATATGCATATGCACATTCATTATATATAAAATAAACCAAGATAGAAATCCGTCTGCTACATAATGTATAGTAGTACTGGAGTACAGTACAATGGACATGGTTCACTTATTTGTCTTCAACTCAGAGTTGCACAATGAAACACAAGTTGTAGTCTCAGTTTCTACATACATGTGTGTAAATATGAACCTACATTTCATTGGGACCTAACTTGGCCAGAAGGGTTCAGTTGTTAGTCAAACTTACAGTAGCCAGTTAAGATACTGGTCCTGGCTTTGGTATTGTGGCTCATTGGCTTGCTGTGTGCGGAACTGGGGATGTTGTCTAAAGTATACTAAACTGTACAAGGGTAGTGTCCCTTTCCACTTGTCACATTTACTGAATTATTTTCAGCTCAGGTTTGTAGTCTCCAAGTATACATAGGCACCACACAACGAGGAGTGATTCAATCCTTTTGTTCATGATATAGTAGAAGAAATAGTTATTAACACAAGTAAAAGTCATTAAAAATGTGGCCTTTAGCTCATCAAAAGCCTTAATTTCTGTGATAATAGTGGAAAATTAGGACCTTATATATTATACAGGATAATTACATAAAACATGATGAATAAGAATACATAATTCATGGTTTTTGAAGGGCTAGAAGCAGTAGCAAAAGTTTTAGCACTGTTGCCTCACAGCAATAAGGTTCCAGGGTCTTTCTGTGCGTGTGTGAGTTTGCATCTTCTCCCTGTGCTTGTTTTCTCTGGGTACTCCGACTTCATCCCACAGTCCAAAGACTTGCAGGTTAATTGGTGACTCTAAATTGCCCATAAATGTGAGTGTGAGTGTGAATGGTTGTCTGTTTGTATGTGTTGGCCCTGTGATTGACTGGTGACCAGTCCAGGGTGAACCCTGCCTTTCACCCAAAGTCAGCTGGGACTGGCTCCAGCCACCCTGACGGATAAGCGGTATAGATAACGGATGGCTGGATGGATGACTGGTGAATCCGACACTGAAAGGGTAAGGAGAATAACTCCCCTAATACAGTTTTGTATGGCACTGACATGTCAGACACAGGTGCAACAAGCCAAGCAAGAAGTGGTACCTTTGCAGGGCAGACTTGAGTTCCAAAATCGTTTTGAAAAATACTGCGATTACTAAAATGGTATAATTTTCCAGCATTTTTGCACAACTGCTCTGGACGGCATTACTCTGGCCTCCAGCTCCACTGTGAGGAATCTGGGAGTCTTATTTGATCAGGATTTGTCCTTTAACTCCCACAAACAGATTTCTAGAACTGCCTTTTTCCATCTACGTAATATTGCCAAAATCAGGCCCATCATATCCACTGATGATGCAGAAAAATTGGTCCATGCATTTGTCACTTCTAGGTTGGACTATTGTAACTCCTTACTATCAGGCTGCCACAATAAGTCGTTAAAGACTCTCCAGCTGGTCCAGAAGGCTGCTGCTCGTGTTCTGACGAGAACTAAGAGAAGAGACCACATTTCTCCTGTACTGGCTTCTCTTCATTGGCTTCCAGTAAAATCTAGAAGAGTTTAAAATCCTTCTCCTCACCTACAAGGCTCTTAAGGGTCAGGCTCCATCATATCTTAAAGAGCTCATAGTACCATACTACCCCACTAGAGCACTGCGCTCCCAGACTGCAGGCCTACTGGTGGTTCCCAAAGTCTCCAAAAGTAGTTCAGGAGGCAGAGCTTTCAGCTATCAGGCTCCTCTCCTGTGGAATCTCCTTCCAGTTTGGGTTCGGGGGGCAGACACCCTCTCTACATTTAAGAGTAGACTAAAAACCTTCCTTTTTGACAAAGCATATATTTAAGGGCTGGATCAGGCCTTAGACCAGCCCCTAGTTATGCTGCTATAGGTTTAGACTGCCGGGGGACTCCTATGGTGCACTGAGCTCCTCTATTCTCTATCCTCCTCTTCCTCTCCATCGTTATGTCTCATGTCAGCCAAATGTCTGCCTCTAACTTGCTATCTTCCCCGGAGCCTTTCTGTGCTTTCTCATCTCTCAGGTTCCTGTTGATCCTGTGGATCCTGGTCCTGGTCCTGCTGATGTGGTTCTCCATCAGCCAATGGATGTGCGTCTGTCCAGGCTACAGCCTGTCCGTCCTTGGGAGCTGGATCTCTCCTTCACTGTGGTGCTCCCGGAGGTTTCTCCTTTCCCACTGGGTTTTTTGAGTTTTCCCTTCCCGAAGAAGGAGGGTCATAAAGGGCAGGCGATGCCTCGGACAGATCCACCGGACCGATCCATTGGTCCACTGCTGGACTCTTTATTAGATTGTTTGTTCGCTTACACTTGTTTATTTCAGTGAACTTTGTAAAGTACTGTGAGACACTCTGTTGTGATATTGGGCTATACAAATAAATTGAATTGAAATTGAATTGAATTGAATTTTTTGATGGAAAAAAACTTTGATATCAGTTTGTTTGGACAAAATGACTTTGGGATTGAATGAGTCTAATTTTCAGGATTACTGTAACCAGGTGTATTTCCATTTTCTTGGCCACATTTTTTGAGGTACTGTACATTGTGTATGTGTTTGCCATGAGTGTAATTGCATCCATCTAACCCATCATTATGTGTTATTGTGCGAGATACTGTATCACTGAGGTTGAAGAGGTGGTGTATCTTGGCTGGACTGGGAAGAAAACAAGTTGAAACAGCATAATACAGTTCCAAGATGGCCTGAGTGAGAATCTCTCCAATGGGCTTCACCTCCTCCTTAGACCCCTGCAGCTTCTGGTTGATTGTGTTACTGTAGATGTACCTGATTTTTTTGACTCCAGCATGTGGGGAGCAGACTGGTGTGTTGAGGCTTTGTTCATGTTGTAAATGTTACAGCCACGGCAAGAAGGCACATAGATTTGTTGTACTGGTAACAAAAAAGAACAGCAAATGCATCAGGAAGGGGTGACATCAATGAAAGATGAAGGACAGCAACCAAGCCATTTCATGTTGTCCACTTCACACACTCAAGAGGAGAGGCAACTCTATAATTATTTCCTGAATGCAATATGGCTAAAAACCAAATATATTTTGCTTCTTTGTGGCAGTAGAATAAGCAGCCAAGAGAGGAGAGGAGTGGAGGGAGGGACAAGAGAACAAATAAGGGACTGAAAACCAAGAGTGAGAAAGGAGAGGGCCAGGGACAAGTGGCAGAGGTAAGATGGACCAGGAAAGGTTGAAAGGAGCACAACAACAGAGATGAAAGACTGCCAGAAAATTGAAAAAGACTGAAAAGAGACAAGAGGTGATCTGGAGAGGGAGTGAGCAAAAAGTGGGGCGAGCAAGGAAAGTATGAAAAAGCCAATTAAATAAAAAAAAGAAGAAAGAAACAAAAAGAGATTGAGGAAAGCTGACAAAATGAGACGGGGGAAACATTTGCAGGCAGCCTTTCAGTCAATCATAATCTCCTGGGTGTTGGATATGGGAGAGAGAGTGCAATTTTGCAGTGGTTATCATTATCATCACGGCTATAATCATAATCAGGGTAATTCCAGTGTGGGGAGATGGAAAGGCGAATGGCAAGGGGTGATGGAGGAGGATAAAATGTCAGATAGGAGGAACAAGGACATTACCAGGTGTAACTATGGTAAAATGCACAGAGGCTGTGATATAGTAGGTGGATGGGAGTGTAAGAAGGACAGAGCGTGTACAAAACAGACAGATAAAATGAGTGTGAGGCTTTTTTAATTAAATCCGACCCTCACAACTACGAGGTTTACAAAGGCTGTATTGGTAATAATGATGTTAGTTTTCAGGGCACCACAAAGCAATGGCAATGTAATGAAAGAATAACATAATAAGGATTTTGGGTGGGCTCTAGCAGAGAGAGAGGTCTAAATCCCTTTCAGTTTAATGAATCTGATGAAAAAAGCCCTTTTATTACCCAGATTGTAAAACTGTGCTGTTTAGATACTTCTTCTAGTACTGCAACTAGAACTACAACTGATATATAAAGTCAAATACTCATCAAAAATGAGATCAACTGTTAATATATTTGTCTGTATGGGGGGACTGTTTCATGAAGGAAAAAGTACAATTAATAGAATCAAATTTGTTAACAAATACTGTGATGTAATGAATCACAAAGCTCTGAGATTCTGAAATGATAGCTGTAGTAAAAAGGGAGCATGGCCAAAAAGGAAAAGTATAAATTTAAATGAAGGAGAGCTTTGAATTAGAATAGCTCTGAGAGGAGAACAGAGGACTTAGGACAGGTCATATTAGCTTAAGATATGAGTCATCCCTCCACCAGGGGGCCCCATGGGCACCAGCAATCCCTAACTACTCAGATAAACACACACTCACACACACACTGGAAACAGCAGGATTTGGGAATCATACACAAATACAAGTTAATGTTAAGATACAGGAAATTTAAATCAGAAGTATGACTGTAAAACCAGTAACACACACTGATGGAAAGAAATCATCATTTAAGGCTGTTTTATTCAATTAGTCTCACACAGGGAAAAAGAAAGGTGATAAAGAGGTAATTATGGGGGACACTAAAGAGGCAGAAAAGTGATGATGCCTTGGATTAATTTCACACTCCCTTACACACAGATTTCAGCTGTCCCCTTAATAGGCCCTCCCTTACCTTGACAAGCTCAATGGTGTGTTTATGGTTCCACCAGAGGCCGTTGGTCAGGTGCCGGTCATCCAGCATGCACATCAGGGCTTTTCTGTGTGGCTCAACACAGTGACCCGGATGAGGTTAAAGGTGGTCTGGACATGGTGGAGACACAAAGGAGGAGATTGAGAGATTCAGAGACTATCTGTTTAAACTTGGCCTATGATAAGCAGTTATTAAAGTGAGATTCACACAGCACTGAACTAAGTGCAGAAAATAGTCCTTCCATAGAGCGTAGATGTTACTAGACACAAACACTGACCTCACTATGAAAATAACACACTAATTGACCAGCTTAGAGCCAACAGAAGAGGTTAATTGGACAGGTGCCATCAGGTAGTACTCCCTGCCATCTCGAACCTGCACAAACACTTGATCTGAGACATAATTTTGTTTCTATGTATGTGTATAAAATAATCCCTTTGGCAGTCCATTGGCAGCCACAGTAAGATTACTTTGCTGCTCGGCCAGCTGAGACCGCAGTGATTTTTGTGTTTATATGCTGTTTGATGTTTGATGATAAAGGTAAATTGTTTCATAGTAACTGATTTACACTTTCAGAGCACTTTTCCCACTTACAGTACTGTACATTGTAATGGGTCTTTGACATAAACTCAGGAAACCAGCAGCTAGTAACAAATAAAGAGTGACCCTATCCTCCTGACCGATCATGAGCGTTACACACTGCTACAGTGAGAGACTTGCACAGGTTATAAATGACAATGATATTCCTGTTGTATACACTGTGTCAGTCCAACCCAGTCCTCAAGGAGGTGTGAGATCATGTGATCTAATTAATGACACATTTTCAGTTAAAAAAAAAAGGGGGACTTGATTATGATTATGATAACTGCATTTCTGATAATTTCATTACACTCAACTCAATTTGTGTACCTCACAGCTGACTCTCCTAAATGTGTATGTTAGTTACTGGCATTATAATTTACATTGACCAAAACCTTCTACACATATTGCTATAACAGATTTGTGTGATTTTTTGTGTGAAATTATATTTGGAACACTACAAATGTCAAATAATAAAAACGATATTTGTAAAGATAATAAGAAATCACCATGACAACAATTAATTATTTACGCTAAAGCTAATTCAAACAAAATTAAAAAGAGTCAAAACAGCATCTCCATTCAGTCCATGAGGTGTCACATTGTTTAGTTACACTAAAATGTCACTAGATGAAAGTAATTTGTTAGATCAACTATAGTAAATAACCGAAAGATTGATTTTTTCCCCCTACAGAGCCAACACAATTCTACAAGAAAATCAATCTAGACTATTCCATGCAGTACCTCCAAACTCTCATACTTTTCAGTCAGAATATCAATTTTCAGAGACAAACACAGGCCTTGGTGTAAGGTATTAAAATAGGCGTTAGAGTAGTGAGGAGTGAGGGAGGAGGAGATGGATTAATATGAGTGAAATGATTCAAGCCAAGTGAAATGCATCAAATGGGAGAAGATAAGGGGAGAATAAGAGAAATTGAGCTATTAAAAGAGGTGCATGACACCGAGAGAAAAAACGGAAGGAAGAGGGAGAGTGAGGCACTCACAGAGGCTGGAGAGAAAGATGAATGGAAGTAGGGATGAACAGAAGGAAGGAGAGTGGATGAAGGATAGAAAGTTGGAAAAGGCAGAGAGAGAGGGGGAGAGGGAAAGCAGGTGTAAGATTCATGGAGAGCACTTATCCCGAAATATATATGAATCCGTGGCAGGAAATGAGACAGATGCAGAAGAGAGAGGAGGGAAAAATGGCAGGGAGAGAGCTGCCAGGTTAGAATGGCTCTTGCTCAGAGTAGTTGCCTGGGAAAGTTTGGTGGTAATGGTGATGGATGTAGTGGAGGAGGGTGGGGAGCCATGCGGCGGGGGCTGTGGTGACGAATGGTGATGATGGTGATGGTGGTAAAGGTGGGGAGGTGATGAGTGCCTCCATCATCCCTGGCTCTCTAATAGCCCTTCATCAGGGCTGCCCAGCACTGACGTGACTCAGCCTAATTGCCGCACCTTGGAGCAACACGTCACTTTTCCTCTAATTGTAGCAAAGCCGAGATGGAGGCTATTCAGAGTCACCACGTAGTCAGATGGAGGCAGATGCACTCTCACACACACGAAGAGAAGTAGCACATGCAGACACAACACTTGTACTCATTCACCTTTGCATGGCCGCATCTCATGCTGAGAGTGAGGGCGGCTTGTCAAAATTATATTTAGCTGACAGGTGAATTTGCTAGCCTGTGCATACACTATGTGGGTGAAATTATATGTGTGCATCTACAGAATTGCCTATTACTGTGTGTGTGTGTGTGTGTGTGTGTGTGTGTGTGCGTGTGGCCAGTTGGGACATATACATAGTACATGTAGCAGTACTACAGCAAAGACAAGGCAACAGAAGTCTAGAGTAGCACCTCCATAAAGTTGAAGGACTGACAAGATACAAATTAAAAATATTAAAATGTGAATGAAATTGAAGCAAAAGAGGCCAAGACACCCTGACCTTTTTAAAGCTCCAAAGACACTGATCCTAAATTTCCCATGATGCATCCAATACCAATATCAATACATTTTGTTTGAGCCTCCCTGTCTGGTAGATGCCAAAGTTTTTCTAACTCCATTCCCCAAGTTTATAAGGAAGCCTTTTATTTTATGTATTTCTATTTTTCAGTTATCTCAGTATCCAACTGAGATAAAGTTTTGTTTACCTTTAGTCTTTCTCACCAAAAGACATTATGTGTATCATCAAGAAACATGGTGAACAGTTTTCCTTCCATACAAAACAACTGCAAGACCATTTTTTAACATTAACGGTTCATGGTTTAACGGTTGCGCATTGATTACGTCCATGTTTGATTCCTATTGGTCTTCTTTTGCACTGCCTTTGCTGTTGCTTTGATTTGGTTGTTGGCATATTAACGCCATCAACTGTTAGTCAGTGGCATAGCATGAAACCAATGACAGGATGTGAATCGCATAGGTACAAACTAAATGTAAAACATTGTCTCATAGCAATGGAGTCAAAAACTCCGTAAAGGTGTTATTTGTCCGACTCTAACAAGTGCAACAAGAAATCTAACATGCTGACAGCTGTACATGCCCACACAGACATTAGAGGAGGTCTAATCATCCAGGGTCCGTGAAATCATGTGTGGGGAAAGTTGAAATAAATTCAGGTTCAAAATGTCCTGCCTCTGCAAAGATGCCCTCGTTCTAAAAAGGCTAACAGACGATAACAGAACACGAGCATTGGATCTGGCATACACACAAGCACACACAGTTGTATTTCCATCACTTTGGAGGACATTACATTGACTTACATTCATTTCTTGGAGACTTACCCAAACCCTAAGCATAACCATTACTTGCCTAGGCCTGTCCCTTACCCTAAGCCAAACCTTACTCTAACCTTAAACCAAGTCTTTACCATATAATATAATGATTTATGTTATAAATGCCTTCATTTTATCTCCAAATAAAGGTGAGTCCCCACAATTTGACTGTGTAAACAGATTAATGTCCCCACACCATGAACACTACACTGTACACAAATACACACACACTGTGTGCTGGCACTACTTTGACCAGTGAGCAGCATCAGTATAACACCAACACCACAGCCATAACCAGGAAGTTGCAATGAACTGTTCCCACTGTAATCTAATAGATTACACTTCATCTTTAATCTTACGGAATGGAGCTCTTTTGGAGAGAGCAGGGGATATAGATAAAGAGATATTAGTTATTAGATGTTATCACATCATATGTAAAACTTCCATTTCAACCGTCAGTGTGGACTGACTGCAGAAAACTGTTGCTTGTTGGCTTTTGAAAGTGACATTTTGTACACTGTTTAGGCAAAACAGTCTCTGATAAGCAGTCAGTAAAGTAACTTAACTGACAGATGGGGAAATGGATGAAAGGATGAGCGGAAAGTGGGATGAGATCAGACAGGAAGGATAAGAGGGGAGGGATGAAAGCATGACAGGGGAGAGAAAGACAGAAGAGATAGGGGATGAAGGGTAAGAATAGAGAGAGACAGATGAAAGCATGACAGAGTAACAGGGATGACACGATGAAGGTGGAATGAGAAAAAAGGAAAAGATAACGGGAGAAGAGACAGGAGGGTGTGGAGAAAAAAAGGAAGGGAGAGGAGCTTGACACATGGATGAGAGAGGAATGAACTGAGGTGAAAAGGGTAGGAAGACAAGAGCAGGGGATTATCAGCACGACAATGACAGACGGACAATAAATGTGAAAGTAAAGATAGTCAAATCAATTTGACATCATTGATACATTTCAACATAATTTCCAAAGGAAAACTGTCACTTTCAACAAGTAAAACGTGTTAAACACAAAATGTAACACTTTTTTGCCATTTTCCATGAGTCCTACGTCTGAACTATAGTATTAAAAAAGCCACCCCCCACCCCCCTGACTTTTTAAACTACACTACAGAGAAACAAAGCTGAAGAAATAGATAAGAGTAAAGGCTTTTGTAAAGACAGAATGAAAACAACATTAACTAAGTATATATATTGAAGTAATTGATTAACTTTTTTCCGTTGATAACTGATGATTAGTGATTGCATTTACATCATTGTTTGATTTTATGATTTATTATATGTTGCCCTTTGTTTTTACTGTGCTTTGAAAGGCACCTATAAATAAAATGCATTACTAATATTAATAACTGAAGTGCTCACAATTTGGGTTTTCAGAAGCTACATAACAATATTCTTTATACTGTCTAAGCTGCACAGCATATTAAAAAGTTGACTGGTAGAGTAGGTGTAACTGTAATCCTCATGCAACATACTACAGTAAACTGACAAAAAATTAATCAGTGTCGTATGATGAATTATACTAAACAAGTACTTGGAAGAGACTCTACATACAGTGCAAACACACACACGCACAGCGAAGTGATTGTATGGAGGTGGGGTTGGTAACAGTGGACTCACAAATATGCCCGTACACCACCTGAGGTCACAAACACAAGGCCAGACGGTTACTCCCTTGGCAGCATAGCACCAGCGCTTTGTCAGTTTATCTCCAAAAGAAGACCAGGTTTTGTTCTTGGTGTGCTGTTGGAAAAATAATCGAGTTCAGAATTAAACAGTTCAAAGCATGAAAAGTTCAGACAATGTCAGGGCCTGCCAAGACAGGGACTTCAGTTTGTCCAACAAATGGGAGCAGGATAGTTATGTATGTTATTCTCAGCTTGTGGTGTGTTTACTGGAAGGATCAGTATTTTTTCTTTAGTAACGTTTAGTGGTAGCTCTGAGAGTCTGCAAAATGTGGGAGAACAATTAAAGGAAGGAATGCAGGAACATTAATAGGAATGTGATCAAAAGCACCACTAAAACATCATGTGTGATGGAGATTATTTCTCCTGGTCTTCATCCTGTGAGTGTATTATTGTTAGCACTTGTGCAACATAGAGTGGGAGGATTCAATACTCTGCAGCCACTGAAAACAAGCCTATACAAAGCATGAAACATAAATGAGCAGATAGACCAGTACTACAGGTGGTGCTGGCACTGCTACCAGTTGTAATGAAGCCTGATTCCTTCTTTATCATTAATGTATATTTGTTGGCCATATCATGTTGTTAACTTTGCTTCATTTGCCATAGATTTAGTGTAATTATTAAAGCCTGTTGATCCAATGTTCCCACCTGGTGCTTGACTCATGCTGGAGGCTATTTGGATAATCTGGAGGTCTTGTACATCTCTGGTTTGTGTTGTAACACTCTCCTCCACACCTCAGCATCTGTAGTGTCAGTAGTGAGAGAAAAGAGAAAAAAGTCAAATTAAACTTGCATTAACTGATTTCCACCTTGTAAGCTGACATGGCAAGCACATCCAACTCCAAGCAGCACAAAACTAGCATCGATCTCATCTGATGAATGTAAGTATTCACTGTCCTTCTAATCCTGTTTAGGCCTCCACCAGCTCCTGAAGCATATATCTAGCAATTTAGCTGCGAAATATATTTAGCAGTGCAATTTAACAGTGAACAGTGGGTCAGAAACACCAAGACAATGAGCTGAGAGATGCTGAAAAGCTCCATAGAGCTGAGACAGTCATTTGAACAATTGTTCATATAAAAATATTGGTTATGGCAGCTTTACTATACTGTTTGCGATACTGCTGCAATGTGAATCGCATTACCAGAGCCATGCAAATAGAGCACCTCATGTCGAGAGAAAAGTGAAAAACTGAGAAGTTCAAGAGATTCAACATGCCTTTGTTAAACTGCCAAGGTATGCAGACATCTACTTGCTCACTGATGGGATCAAAACACACACACAACTCATGGAAACAAAGAAACACATGGCTATGAAGCAAATATGTATCTCCTTATATGCTATGTGTTACTCAACCAGAAAACTTCTTTAACTTTAACTTCTTTCCAAGTTTTCAACAAAGGAAAGCAGACAAGTGATATGAGAGAGACAATAATAGCACAAACCAGTTGATGCTCATGTTATTGCCACTTCACACACAGACAGATGATGCAAATGATAAAATGTAATGGGGTGGGGTGGGGGAGTCAGTCTCAACATTTTATGTTCCTTATTCAGTTATGTGAAATGCCATTTAGGTAGCAAACAGAGTTGACGGTGGTGGTGGGGACCAAATATTCTCTGAATATTTACAAAATCATATATACACACACACACACAATACAAACACACACATAAACTCTCTCTCTCTCTAACTTCATATATAAATGTTTTCAAAATCTTGAGAACTTTACTTTATTAGGCGTATCTCAGATGTTAATCTATAGAGCTCATCGGGGACCATGCTTAGTTACAGTAAATGCTCCAGATTATGGAGACAAGGTAATATGTTTGACTGCAGTCCCTGCACAGGAGACAATGAGGTGGCAATCAACGTTAATACAAATCAAGACTAAACATCATCAACTGGGAATAAGGTGTTTATCCTCACTGTTGAATATGTAGAACTAAATGATTACATAATGGCAAAACTAATGGCTGTGCTGTTGATATGAACAAGCATGTATTGTAATATAACTTTCAAACAAAAGATGGAAGCAGCTAGGAAACTGAAATTTTAAAAAATCAAGAGAACAAGAAAATGCCAACTTACAAATATCATATGTGGTCAACAAGGAATGGATTTGCGTTTTAAACAACAAATGCTCTCTCATGGAAAAATGGTTATTTTATTAAGAAAGGAGTATTCTTAAGCCAGTAAGTTTGTAAGGCAGGCTTAGGTTGATTTAATACTCCCTCCATCATTTAATCATAAAAAACACACAAACATGGTGGTGATTTGTTGGCTGTCACTTTGTTTCATTTCTAATGTGAGCCAGACTGTCAGCTAAATGGATCAAGCCGCTTGGATGTTCCGGCTCCTTTTCCGTTTTAAGCTATTAATCCTGGCCTGTCTTTGTGCTTCTGCCGTGTAGGATTTGCAAGACAGAAACCAAAACTGCTCCAGTTTGTTTTCTTTAGGACAGCATTTAGTTGCTGCCCAGAAGAAAACAACTTCTAGTCAGCGTAGACTTCCTGGCACTTAACACCATGGATACTGGTCAGGAAAGGAGATTTGTTGTCGTCCATGATGGAAATGTCATATCCGCAATGTGTCTACCACTGGCTCCTCATCTAAAGAATACAGAGGGGAAGCAAAGTGTATGTGTCAGAGGAAGTCAGGTAAACTAAATACACCAGTAATGATTACATTTGGAATCATCTTTGCAGCAGTGATGCAAACTTTGGACTTCTACAAATGCTGACTTTTTGTTCGAACATGGCATGCCATTTTCATATGTTAGTGTCAGCAAAGAGACCAAGATGTTACTGTCCAATGTCCTAAATAGTGGAACCGTTTTTGTCTCTTATTTTTATCTATGTTACTTCACTTCATGATCATTTACTAGTCTCCTCACATTGGCATCTCAAGTTTTTTTCCATTCCAAGCCAAGAAGTAAGACGAGTCACAGTAACTTTAAATGTGGATGGGACCAAACCAGCAACTGGGAGAGACAGACAGACACAGAGCAGGAAATGCAAACACACGTTTGACAAGTAAAACTGTCACAAGCCTTCTGGGATTGAGCCTTTTGGAAAATAAAGGTAGGAGGGAAAGATAAACAAGTCGAGCTGAAAGAAGGAGTAGTCAAGCGCTCAAGCAGACGTACGCAATCACATACTCACACACACACACATTTATACATTCATATACACTTGTGCGTCTACTGATGCACCTGCACACATGTTCACAGAAGGGCAGACTCAACAACAAAGCAGGTGGTACACTAAGGAGCCCAAACTACTCCACAAACCCTAAAAGAGTTAGAATTCAATAAAGGGGGAAAAAAGAAGATATTGAGGAAAAACGGAGGCGAATGAAAGGCGTGCCCATGAATGCAAACACGCACACACATATGCATACACACAGAAGTGCCAGCAGGTGATAGCATGATTGATTTATAGATAGATTGGTGGTTGTGTCTCAGCTGTTAGAGCCATCTCATCTCAGTGCGTGGACCGAAATGCACAAACACAGCTGGGAGCAGACAGAGGGGAACAGGTGATCAGAGCGAGAACAGTGCAGAGATAAATATCGAGTCACTCTGATAAGAGGTGGAAGGCATGAAAGGCAATGAATTTGAAGGAAGAGAAACCGGCGGAGCAATTAGAGGTGGGGAAATGGAACAGAGGAAAGGAGGGAGGAAGTAAGGGGGATGAATACGATGAATGGATGCAGTGAAATCAGATGGCTGTGTGTGTGAGTTTGCACACAAAAGCTACAGTGTGTTTTTCATTTGCTCTTGTGTAATGGGTACTATCAAATTTTGAGAGTATCCTGGTTGTGTTTTTGCACATGTAAACATTATAACATCAAAAGTCTGGCAGAATACCCTCAACATGCTGGGCAAAGCACACAATGGACTCCCTCATGAAGTTATCACATAGCTGTCTGCCCCTTCCCTAGCCAACAGTGGAGCTACGTAACTGTGACAAAGGGCAGAACGCATAGAAAACTGGTCATTCCAATTTGGGAAAAACGCAAAATTGCAAAGAATTGCACAAGCGCTCTCTCTGTCACTTGCCCTCTCCCACCCTCATGGAAACACATCATACAAGCTTGTCTTTTTGCTCTCTGATTGGGTCCACACAGAAGGCCTGATGAGTCTGGCATCATTTCTAGAGGCTACACTGGACCAAAGTCCTTTGTCATCTGAGTGGTGTTTTTCCACTTGCTGGTCTATAGAAAAGCAGATGGGTGGGCCCCCAGAGCAAAAATCACACCTTGGGCCCCAAATGAGCTAAGGCCAGTTATGCTTATTTTGCACATACAGTAAACCTACATTTTCTTACAACTTACCCTTCCATGGGGCTTTAGACATGAGCTGAGGTTTAAAAAAATCAAAAATGATGTTGTCACTTAATTTTCCTCACTTATACCCATTGGGCTGTAGTATGTGGTCCAAACACACACTTTTACAACAATGCATTTGTGGGGGGGATGTTCTTGCTTGAAGGGAAAGCACAGTAGACGGGCTGTGGATGGGTTATATGCATCTGGATTAATGGATGCTTCCTACCATTTACAACAGTATAGGAGCTAGTAAAAGTTGACAAATCGGTATTACTGTATTATATTCTAATATCACTATCATTATGCTACTATTATGCAAGTGGATGTCATTTAGTAAAAGTCCTCCTAAGTGGAGCAAAACGTATCAGTGAGAGGTGGGTTTGAATGTTCTTCCACTTCACATAAATCCTTTTGTTATTTTAAAGGTACAAAGTCCACCACATGATCTAACTATGACACATTTCTGTAAAGCTAAAAGAACATACATGTGATTCAGGCAATCAGATCAAATTGAGAGTGAGTGTTCTCACTGAAACAAGCATTAATCAGCAATTATTAGCCTTTGTTGCTTTGGGAGTAGTGTGCCTTTTTAATGATTAGATTCTGAAGACATTTAATTGCAGTAGCATGTCACAGGCACATTATGATGTAATTAAACAAAACTGCCCCAAAAACCTAAAGTCTCAAAAACTACTACACTTAATTAATTTCTCTATAAACAGAGCACCTCCATGTGATAATGGCTCAGATTTTGATTATTAACCTCAATCGACATCAGTGAGGATGATAATCAGTATAGTTTACAGGGATACTGAATATTGAACACATTTGTCCACCTCCAGTGTAGTATCATTTTCAGCCTTGTTGCAGAAACATTTTAAACATCTGGTCAAGTTACAACAGCTACTGTATCATCATCAGCGATGCTGTACTTCTTCATAGTGTGGTTTGAGCTACATATAGGAAGAACATTACATTACAACCAATGTACATTTTATTGGTTGATTAAGGCAGTGAAAGAAAACAGCACCAGCAAATGTTAGTGGAGAGCACTGGTGATGATAACATAGTAATGAAAAGTAAGAAGTCAAAAAATGAAAAGTGTAAATCAAAATAGTGTTTTAACAAGGCAGGATGACACTGTTATTTGTAGATGTATGCAAGGATGACTGTCGACTTTGAGCTTGGCACTGATTTATATTCATAAACGGACAGTAGCAGATTGTTCAGCATGTGTTTATACATGCACATCTATGTGTCCGACTGTGCATCAAGGTGAGTGCAGTGCCACCATGAACAAAAGACAGCAGTGGTAAAAGGGATGCAAATACAGTGAAAATACATACATCAGAGTCCGAAAACAGCACCAACAGCAGCCAAGTACAAAACCTGGGCCAAAACAAACCAATCTGATAGTGGCTCAAAGAATCTCCACCAAACAAACTGCAACAACAGGGAGCAGAGAGATTAGGCTTGCTGTCCCAAAGGTGAACTAAACACGACAAATGCTTGATGAACAAAAGGCACATAAAATAAGAGCAAGATAAGAGCATAAACAAACACCATTTTTTCTCAATGGGCTCTTTGGTGAGCGTTTTTGAGTCCATGTGCACCTGCATATAGAGTTATGAGTGTGTGAGTGAATTTTTGGCCATAGCAACATATGTGTTTGTGAATGATGTCCCAGCAGGACAGCGAAGTGTGCCAACACTGCGCTGGTTGAGAGGCGTGGACAAAGGCCCGCAGTGGACACTCTGGCTGGGAGGGACGTGAGACTAAATGAGAGAGAAAGAAAGAGGAAGGAGAAAATGGTCAAGTGCATTAAAAAAAATGTTACGGTGATGGAGAATGAGAGTGGAGGAAAAAGGAGAATAAGTGCAACAATCATAGAGAAAGCAGAGGAGGAAGAGAGATGGGGGGGATTTGGCCCTCCTTCTGTGGGTCTTGGTATCTCCAGTGAGCAGCACCGCGCCTCGACAGACCGCAGAGAGAGAAGTGGATGGGAAGGAAACACAGTGGATGAGAAATTTCTTGAGCTGGCTGGCTGGCTGTCAGACACCTGCCTCTGACTCACCCTCCTCCTTCTGCTCTCCCCCACTCTGTCCAGTAGGGGGGAATGAGCTTGGGCAGAAAGAGAGGCTGTTAAGAAAGAAAGGACTCAGAAGAAAGCAATGGGGTTTCCAGCTAATGATGTGTGAGGGCTAAACAGAGACACGGTTTTAGAGAGAAAGAGAGCGGGAGGGGGCAGATAGCTCTGATGGGCAACAGGACACAGCTGTATGCCTCCCCTTCACACACTCTTGATTGTCAAATGGTTAAGGTGTGTATGCGTGTCTGTCCAAAGTACTGCAGATACTTCACTTCCAATTTCAGTCGACATGCTACTTCTATCTCACTCTATCTCTCTGTCTGCCACTTTCCACCTTTCTCAAAATCTCTTAATCTTTTCACAAGAGCCCGTCTGTCCCACTCTCTCTCTCTTTCTCTCTCTCTCTCTCTCTCTCTCTCTCTCTCTCTCTCAAATGTCAGCCTTTGTTTCCCCACAGCATTACTGGTTCACAATAAACCAATATGAACACATGTCTATTTGAACTCTACACACTGGAGCTCTTTCCTGCACTGGGTCAAGACTTGGAACTTTTTGTTTTTGTCCTCAGCAGATAGAGAGAGCATTGTGTCCTTTTTTCCATTCTCACACTGCAGTGCTGGGACTGTATCCATTTCTCAATACAGCAGGGTGTACCAGACAACCAGAGATGTCTTGAATGTGTACAGAGCAGTGTCAGATTTTGTTTTGTTTTTATTTGGATATTAGATTTCCACAGGAACATATGGGCACCAGAGAAAACTTTGCCAAAGTGAGAACTAACTTGGTGCTAGTTTTATGTTTTCCAGCAGTGAGTGTTGTGGCAAATAGTCTCGAAATATGTGTTATGTCTCAAAATATATGTTTGTGTGTGTCCTGTGACATAATAATAACAACTTTGCATTAATATAGCTTTAAATCAGTATTATTAGGGGGCGGCACAAAAAGCTGTAAACACAGTAATGACATGTTTCACCTTGTGAAGTTGCTGTGGTAAACATGTTGACTGTTCACACATCTAATAGATGTACAACAACATTAGCATTCATCATGTCCAGTATTCACTCTCTTTTAGTCTTGTTCTGGTCTTCACCAACTCCTGAGGGAAATATCCAGCTCTAATTGCTCCCTGTGTTCACCAGGTAGTTGCTAACTTTATCTGTCTGCTCTGCCGCACAGATAGTGTACGGTGAGTTTATCACAGCTTCAATTCTGCCTGAAAGCAACTGACTGCATCACATTTTTGTAGAGGAGAAGTTATTATTACTCTGTGCATCACTTGTAACTGAGGTCGTAATTCCTTACAGTTGACATGTGGACTGGTTTATTTAATTTCTTGCAAGTGAACTCTCAACTGGCCTATAAGGGCTACTACTGCACCACAGGCATTTCACACAAATGCACAATTCTGCACAGACCTATTGAAAATCCCATCATCTCTAAGCCTCAACAGCAGATATAGAGCCATCTACAAGCAAGCGTAAAAATGAACACCATTTCTTTTTTTCATGTGTACCAGTGTGTGTATTGAATGGCAAACTTACACACAGTAAAAACCATATTGGAGCTACAATATTGTGTGCAGGATCAAATCAATCCATTTTCACAGCAGCTTTACAAGCACAGCCTACAAGCCTGACAAGGAAATGCTACTGAACCAGTAGCCCACTTTTCTACTTGGACTTTATTTCCTTTTCTTTTCAGATTCTGAGTGTAATCATAAAAGTCATGACAACAAGAGCCCTTTGGGTCTAGTGCCAAACAAAGAAAATTAGTTTCTGTAGAAGATTGTTTTTGATGCACTGATTACACAGTGAAAGGCAGTGGCTAATGTGTACAATAAAAGCTGGATACATGTGTGTGAATATAAGGTATCTGCCACAGATTATTTCATTTTGTCATGTAAATTTTACACTTATTTCCCCTGTTTTCTACTTCTGCTACTGCTAATCCTCCTTTTATGAAACAAAGTGCGAGAGGAGAGCCTGATTTGAGATGAGTTTATATGTGAATGGGGAACTCCCACTGGAAGAAGGGTTTGTTCAGTTACACTGCATTTACTATGGTCTGAACCATATTGTGTGTTTCTAGTATCTGTACCTGTGCAGGCTGATCTCTTGAGGGATGAAAGCACTCAGTTCACTTGCTGGCAGAGAGGTCGTTTTCTCCATGCAGCTTTCCAACACTCATTGTCGTGGAGTTCAGAGGGTCCTTCCATTGTCCCACTGGGGATCTAGGCAAAGATGAGATGGAAAAACAACAGTGCATGGAGAAAACGTGCTGACGGGAGGGAAGGCACGGACATAAAATACTAACAGTCTAGAAACAGGCAATGAGGAAATTGTAATTGTGGACATAATGATTACAAATGCTCGTTACTGGCAGATCACAGATATCTTTCTTGTTTGTCAGCTATCAAGGTCTGCATGACAAAAAACATATAATAATTACAATTCCATAGTAGCTTTTCAACGAACAGCTGCTCCATTTTATCAGGAGGTAACAAGGGGCGTGCATCTCACGCTGCAATTGACAAAAAAATTAGGGCACAGTAAAAATGTACATAACAAAAGCAGTGCAAACTGGGAGAGAAAAAAAAGTCAAAGGTGTAGAGACATTTAAACGTGCCTGTTGCAGTGTAATCATATCATGATGACTGGCTTGTGCGTTAGCTACTAAGGTTTGAATGACAAAAAATATAATGTGCCATAATTAAACAGCACCTATTTCAGCAGCATCTGCTCTGCTTTA
Source organism: Pempheris klunzingeri (assembly GCF_042242105.1). NCBI lineage: Eukaryota > Metazoa > Chordata > Actinopteri > Acropomatiformes > Pempheridae > Pempheris > Pempheris klunzingeri. The sequence goes on from NC_092034.1 coordinate 13,012,106, forward strand.
TCTGAATGTGGATCATTAGAGACAAAAACATGAGTTCATGGTAAAAAAAAGTTAAAATAGAACAGAGGGCAGCAAGGGAGAAAAATATATTAAAGGCTTTGTCAGATTTGAAATAATAAAATTCTAAAATAACACATTGTCTTTTTCAAATCATAGTCCTGATTTCATATGAAAAAAGACATTTCTGGAGCACATGTTTTACTTTACTGGCAGGCTGCCATCTGCTACATGCCACACACACACACACACACACACACACACACACACACACACACACACACACACACACACACACACACACACACACACACACACAGTTGGTGGAGTAGATAATATTACAAACAAGAATCAGTGTTACCAACAGTATACAGATGATGTGATGACAATTGCCAAAGAGTGGAGGCATGGTCTGGTGCATGATTCATGTCTTTAATCATGTAAAATGTAAGTTTTAAATGATTATTTTATATAATTGATGTTTTGGTGCTCAGTGTATAAATTCATAAGCCTACCCTGCTTCCAACTCTATCAAGTCAAATCCTAGAAATGGGTCTACGGGGGAAAGAAGCCAATCTTTGATGAGGTTCATCTTGATATTGCAGTTACCTTTCCTTTTAACAAGTAGTTTTAGCATGTTTCTCATGTTCCCACAGGCACAAACGAATACAGAGGCAAATGACTGGTCCAAGGTTGCACTGCCTTTAAAAATGTGCATCTGAGTGTGCATATGTGTGTGTGTGTGTGTGTGTGTGTGTGCCTGTGTGGGTGCATGTGTGCACACATGCACATGTGGGTGGGACAGTTTCGGGAATAGAAAGTATCTAAGCAGAGACAGAGGCAGGAGAGAGGAAGAGAGGGAAACAGATAATGAGAACCAGGGGGAGGTGATGCTGGCATGGGGAGAGGAAGATAGAGACCAGAAATAGACATGCAAAGAGCAAGGTGTTGAGTCAGAAAATGAAAGAAAAGATGGCAGGCATGGAAAGGGGAGGGGGGAGAGAGAGTGAAGTAGGGAGAAAGTGAAAGGAGGAGTGGAAATGCATAAGAAAGATGGAGGGACAAAAAGAGATGCAAGAGGAGAAATGTGAAATGAAATGTAAAAAAAAGATTAAGAGTGGGAAATACAGCAGGAGAGAGGGAGAAAAACAGGAAAATTGTTAGAGAATGAAAGCAACGAATAGTTACTAAGAGCAAGATGTAGGGAGTAAGAAGACAGAGAGAGGGAAAAAGAGACACAAATAGACATGTGAGGTTGAGTCACACTGGGAACCTAGAACAAGCTGAAAGCATATACAATTACAGCAGGAACCACAGGGAGCATCACGTACACACACACACACATACATACAGACACACACCATCCCTTTGCATATGTGATATAGTGATTCACTTCTAAAGTGTGTAATGAGAAAGCAAGGGCAAAGAGTACTTATAAAAGGCTCAAAGATAAAACGAAGGAATAAGATGAGACAAAAATGGAGGTGGAGGTTAAGCAGGTGGAACACAACATGAGAGAGATGAGCATTTAGCTTGGCATGCATACTGGATGTACACACACACACACACTTAAAAACGAGGTTAATCTTTCCTTTCTTGTCTTTCTTCGTGTTTTCCCGACCTGGGTTTTTGAACCCCACCCCCCCTTCACACCAGCATCTGGAGCTGACAGAGACAGTGGTAAAGACAGAGATGAGGAAGAGGAAGAGACAGTGATGATGGCCACGGAGGAGAGGGGAGAGTCAAACCACAGTGTGTGTGCATATGTGTGTGTGTTTATGTCCTCGAGAGGCATCAGTTAGTACCATAGTACCAGCGGAGGAGAAAGCAAAAGGCTCAGTCTGCGCATTTGTTTGTTATCTTTTTGCTCCGTCCACAGTGTTTGTGTGTGTGTGAGTGACAACTGCCAGTTAATACAGTATTGCATGAGAGACAGTGATGGAGAGCATATATGTGTCAACATATGTGTACTTACAGTTTAAATGTGTTTATTTGTGTGTGTGTGTGTGTGTGTGTGTGTGTGTGTCTTTGTCTGTGTATGCATATGGTGATTGGTTAAGTGTGTCTGCCTGCACTTTATCTCTGGGGTCTATTTAAAACACTGGAAGGCATCACCGTCATTCAGTCAAGTGTATCTGTGTGTGACTTGATTGTCTCAGGGCCCAAAGACAGACGACATCCAGATAAAACTGGATCAACATATGTGCCTATCATATCAAAAACTTAGAGTATGGAGAGGCAAAGGAGGGAGGTGAAGGGAAGCATTAAAATTAGGACATTATGTAAGAGTGGAATGACACAAAGGAGAAACTAAACAAGTGTACAGTACAAGCCTGTCACATGCATTTGAACTCTTCTTAACACTGTACACATGTAGGCTTTAACGAGTGGTTTTACTCCTTTTCTAAGGATGTACATAAGGAAAAGAGCAAAAACTCTTACTGACACTTACAGTCACATCCTCATCTCAAGTTCACATACGTCAGGGTGTGCCACTTCTTCATCTGTCTCTCTCACTTAGACTTTCTTAAACTCTATGTCAACAAGATGATTCGCAGTGGTGCTTTAATCCTCCGCACTTAGCCCATCTGATCAGTTTACTTACAAATACTCACACACACACACAGTGCTAGACTCCCCTGAAGCGTAAAAGGGTGGTAGAAAGCAAAGGAGCTCTTAAAACTCATTAGAGGGGAGGAGGCCCACTGCAGATGATGAGATACACTCAATTAAACAGGATAGGGTTCTACTGTGCCCAGGGGAGCCATGCTAAACCAGTAAAAAGAAAAAACCATGAGAGAGAGAAGATTTGTAATAGCTGTGATATATGTGTGGATCCCTGTGTATGTGTGTCTGTGTTTGTGTGTGAGATGAGTGTCATAGGGCTGACAGATACATCTGGATGTTTGGCAGTCTGTGTATGATATGTGTTAAGCCTGTATGTGTGCTGGATGAGCTATAGGCCCCCCAGAGACAGCGGATGCGATCATATGTTGACAATGCATCCTGATAGGTGTGATAAATGCTCCAACACGTCTGACACGTTGTGTCAAAGAAGCGAAGGGTGTGTAATTTCTTGGAAGGACCCCTAAGGGACGGATGTTGTGATATTCATTTTAAATGAGAAATGGATGGACGAGAGAAAGAAAGAGACAGGGGATCATGGGGGAATTGGGAATATAAGCAGATAAGAACAAATAGAGACCATTAGTCAAAGAGACAAACACTTACTCTGAGCTAATGATAGAAAGTTGTAATCTCAGGCTAATCTGCATTGCAGAGAGGGTGCAGATGAGTACCACATATGTATGTGTGTGTATTCTATAACAATGTGTATTATCTGATAGTGTGTTCTGCTATGTATGTAAGACCCTGGTGAGTTTGTACCAGTGTAACTGAGCCTAACTCCACCCACTGCATTATTCTGAAAAAATACTAAACATTGGGCAATGAGCTGAGGGGAGGAGCAGTGCCAGTTGTGTAAGGCAGGAGTTGCTCAGTCGCATGATGCCCTGGTCAGACAAAAATGGAGAGTGACGCAACACACCTATGCCATAGGTGGAGCACCTTTCCCCTCCAGAATCCCCGAAGCGGACATTAGTGTAGTGGGGGACTGTAGTACAGAGCCGTATTGATTTGCTGTATCATTTTGAGCAGCTGGCTCCAGCCCCAGTTATGCCTGAAGCTGGTGCTCTCGGCTCTCTCTCTCTCTCTCTCCCTATGGTTAACCATCTCATTTAGCACATATTTGAAAATGAGCATAGTTTCATGGAGAGTTTGTGATGTAGATAGGTTCCAACCGGTCAACTATATCTCAGCATGGGCCTTGCGAGGTTCAAGCCGATTTAAAACAGTAGATGGCACGTTGAGCCATTTTCAACCCATGAAATGCTGATTTTTATAAATGTTTCAAGACATGAACATTAACACAAGCATTGATGTGTTTCATTACAGAATTCAATTGGCCAGTCAATCTGCGTAAAAGCTTGGCAACACCCACTGTGCTCTGTCTTCTCCATGGACTTCAAAGCTCCCTCCCTTGTATACTAACAGAGGAAGCTGCCAAGCTGTCACTCATTGACTGGCCAATAGAGACGTGTCTTACATCTTTCATTTCGGTCCTGCCCATGAATTCACAACAACAACAACAACTACAACTACAAAACAACAAGGAAAACAATTGGATTAAAAACTTTGTTGTTTTTGTTTTTGCATGAATACATTTTCAATCCCATATTTATTTTACTTGCAATAAAAAATTTTTTGGATTCTCAATGTTTTGCTCTCAAATCAATTCTTGGATTGCAGCGTGCAAAGTTTGGCTCTCTAACCTATCCTGTTTGACTGATAATGAAGACACAAAAGTAAATTCATATCAAAAGCAAAAATGTTCAAGCAGCCTTTTACCTTTTAGCCGTTTTACCTTGAAGTGGAAATGATTTTTAACTATTTTATATAGGATTGCAACTCACTGTTTTCCTTTTGGATCAGAATGTCAATGATTGTTTTGCCCATCCAAACAGTTCAAACCTGAAAATTGAAAAAAAATGTAAATTATTAGAAAATAATTAGAAGGAACAGTAAATCAGTAAATCCTCACATTTTAGGAACTGCAACCATGATTTTTTTTGGTCATTTTTACTTGGAAAAATTACATGAACCATCATCAAAATAGTTGCCATTAATTTTCCGTAAATCAACTCGTCACTGAATCAACAAATCCCTCTCGCTCTACTTGTATATATTGTTAGGTCAGTAGTTTAATACATAAAAATATTCATCATATTTCGCATCATATTTTACGAGCTCTTCATGTTTTGTGTAAAAAACGTAATCTGTAAAGTAATAGTAAACACAGCTGTCAAATAAATGTAGTGCAGTAAAAAGAACAATATTTCTCCCTTAAATGCAGCGGAGAAGTAATATAAAGTAGGATGAAATGAAAACAGTCAAGTAAAGCACTAGTACTTCCAATTTGTACTTAAGTATAGTACTTCAGTAAATGTACTTAGTTACATTCCACCACTGCACACAGCAGGTAAATACAGTACACCAGGTTTTCATGCACGTTTTCCAAAAGGATCCCAGGTGAAAACTTTATTCTCTGGCCCTAGGAGCCAGGCTGTTTAAAATCTATTACTGCTTGTGTCCTGTGGAGACCCACCAGCAATAGGCCCACAAACTATTTCTGGATCCAGCCCGAGTGGAAGAAACAGGTCAGCTCCCAGTGAAGCTGACAAGATAGGTCACACATTGTCCTTTCCAAGAACTTGTTGTTTTCCCTCAGGCAGACGTCTTTTATGAACTTTTAACATCCTTTGATGTACTTAACCATGACCTGGTAAATTGGAGACCACAGAAAAAAAGGTGACCAAACACACATCTACTCAATGACTTTATTATAATAGACCTTTCAGAAACACTGGGTCTGTCTTTGTTGAGGTATGAGAGAATGTTTCACAAGGTATACCTTAACAAAGACCATGTGTTTTTAAATGTCTTGAACATTAAGCATGAGTCTCTGAGATGGAATCTTATTTTTGAGGTCACCTTTATGATGCTGTAGGTAAATAGAATGAAACACACAAGTATTCATACTCTAGAAAAGTTAAAAGATGGAACTTCAGACAAGCAAACAAAAGAGAGAGCCAGAGATAACTGAAAAAGGAAGAAGAAAAAGAGGAAATGCAGGCTTTGTGAGAAAAGAAATGGTCCAGATGCTGATTGAGGTACAAAAGCGACCACAGAGACAGACAGGAGGCACCCTGACAGTGAGCCAGATAAACAGACAGGAGGAGTTGAGCCACACAGCAGGAGGGGTTCAGCCACTCCCCGAGCCTCCACACAGAGAGGGGAAAGACGTCTCCGGTAGCACACTCTGATCGAGGTGGAAATGAGTAACCAGTAGAGCCTGTCAGAGCAGATGGCTGAGAATCCATTAGCTAATAGTAGAGGAGCCTCCCAGCCAAACTAATGACACCCTCATTACTACGCTGCACGCGCTCCCGCCCAGCCAATGGACTCTGGCTGGGCCTTTGTGTGCAAGACACACACACAGACACACACAGACACAGATACAGACACACTACCACATACAGGAGCATGCATCTGCACAAAATTTACAGCCATGTTCACACACACAAAAACCCTGAGTGCCCTCTTACATGCTCCAAGGAGTGCATGCAAACACACATACACAGCAGTAGCACATGAATGTATGCAAGGAGGGGCTAAATTTGGTGAGAGAAAAAGACAAAAATGTGTGGACTGAGAGGCTATTCGATCCATCTATCCATCCTTTTGCACACATGACTGCCACCTCAAAATATGCCATCTGCTTTTCACAGCACGGAGAGATGAGAAACGAAGCAGAGATGAAAAATGCAATATCACAGCTGCATAAATAATTTAGCCTGTGTGTGCTCTGCATGTGATAATGCACAGCTATTCATTCATCTATCTCTTATCACCTGTGTTTATAAACACACTCCAGCACACAGGTAGGCAGACACAACCCCCTGCAGGCTAAAGAAACAACAATCTAGACAGACAGGCAAAGAAAAGAGACAACTGACGTTCGACAGCAGATGCAGTGACAGCAGTGGTGTCTAAATATTGTCTAACTCTACTGAGCATTCTAGTTTCAGTGTTAGTGAGAGATGCTTATGTATATTATACATAATAATTGCTACAATGAACACTAAGAGGAGCTGACAGCTCTTGGGACCATCTCTGGGGCAAATTAACTAAATCTGAACTGTGTTCTTTTTGAATGTACCTGCTCAGAGGAGGATACACCTTCTTGGTATATTTGCAGTCAAAGAGGAAATTACAGTCAGAACACAACAACACACTCAGAAGGAATGCTGATTTCAACTGCTGGCCTAGATCAGTTTACTTTGCCATAGTCCATAAGGGGTGTCATAGTCGTGCCATAGACCATAATAGGTGTCATAGTCTTGCCGTAGTCTATAATGGGTGTAAGGGAATAAGTCTAGGGTGATCCCACTGGTCACTAGAGGTCAGCTTAGCATGTTCCTATCCTTCATAGCTGTTAGGGGGTTCTAAGGACAGAGAGACAAGGACAGAGTCAAACATAATTTCACTTCCTGCTGTTTGATCAGAGCTTGGTTCATTTGGTTTAAAGGTGCTAGTTCACCTATATTTGCATTTGGCAGCGTAGACAGACAGGGCACTAAAAGAGAGATGACAGCACAGCTTGGGTTCACATTCCAGCTAATGCAGTCACAGCAACTGCCTGCTATTCCCATGCAAGTTTGTCCTAGACCACTCAGCCATCAGGGCAACCCCGCAGAGAGAAAGTTGACAGCAGCTTGCATGACTAATATCGCTTTGAAATGCTAGCTAATAGGCTTTTAAACAATGGCGACATTTTGGGGCAAAAACTGTGAAATGTGACAACCAGCGACTGTTATTAGTGAACGATTGGCTTACATTGCCCTAAAAAATCTGAAGAAAAGTTTTTTGGTTTTTTTTTTGATCAGGTACAAAACGATGAGGTCTTTTCAAGTTTGCTGTTTCAAGTTTTATCACCTCTTTGATACATTTTTGATCACAGCCTGATCCCCTGTGGGGCGTTAGACACACATTTTCCTGGTGTCAAGCCTTCATCTACAGTCACTGTCTCATCAGCTCCCAGTACGAGTGAGTCAGGTCCGTGTGTATATTAGTATGTGTGAGTGGAGGTGGGCCACTTTCTCAACAGAGCCTGGAAGACAAGCGAGACCAGGGAGGGGGAACTGTAGACGGGAGTCTGACTGGCAAAAGATTAGAATATGAGGTCAGGTAAGGGATGAGAAGAGATGCACACAGCATTCTGCAGGTGCAAATTACCTGTGAGACCTTTCCTTGGTTTGTGATATACAGGCATGAAATTTGAATGATGGGGTTAGCTTAAGGGAGCTTGGTGGAGCCAAAATGATAACTGGGAAATGGACAGTTGGTGAACAGTCTTAATGATTGTGTGTGTGTGTTACCAGTTTGGACATACATTATTCCCAGTGCTTCAACTGACAGGCGGAGTCTGACTTTCCAGCAACATGGGACAGATTTTGTGGATGAGGAAGCGTGAGGTTCTAGGGCTGTGCTCCAAGACATCTGGTCCTTGTGTAACTGGAGGGAAGGCTGTGTCCTCAGCAGTAGGTCGAGAAAATTCCCAATAGCTAGTGGGCTCTGCCACAGCTGTGCCTTGTCACCAAGTTTGTTTGTGATTCTAATGCACATCAATGGTGTGCAGTGTGTGTGTGCGCAGAGTGTCCAGTTTGTGGCCTCAGTACTGCATCACTGCTCTTTGCTGAGGATTTTTGGTCCTGCTAGATTTGTCATCAGCGTGTAACGGAACAGCTTGCAGCTAAATTTGAAGCAGGTGGGATGACAGTTGGGACCTTCAAGACTAAGAACACAATATTTTACCTATAAATGGTGGTCTGTCTCTGTTTTCGTTGGTAGTAAGTGTTTGTGCTAAAACAACAGGTTTACATATCTTGGGGATTTGCTCTCAAGTGGGGATTAGATGGAGCATGAGCTCACTCTTTTGCATTACCTGCAGCTGCTGTACTGGACTGTTGTGATGAAGGAGGAGCTCAACTTGGGCTGCACAATTTGGGTCGTGACCAGAAGAATAGGATCATGGATACTGTTTCAGGATATCTGGGCATACCATTTGGGCCAAAACGTAACACAGAGAGTTTACACTAGCAATGTCAATTCAAAGTTAATTATGCTGTTTTCACATTCCACAATGGGCAAGACAAATGCATGCTTGCAGTTTCAAGCTTTGCAGTGAGATGTGATGTATGAGGCTAGAATGAGAGCTGCCTTCTTGCTTATTTTCAGTCTGTTCACTCTTTCACAATTGTCATGGTACCAAGGTTGACAAGCCCTCTTGAGGACTTTCACAGGGACATACAGTAAGAGCTGTGCCATACTTTTATGAGCCAAAAAGACGCTGTTCTTTGGTTTTACATACCTGTTGTGGATAGTGTGTGTTTTAGCCATCAGGTAATGAGACAAAATAGAGGGTGGGGTGATGCTAAGTAAGGAGCTGTTGCTTCTCCATCTGGTAACAAGGGATTTTAGGAACATTATACAACTTTCTTGTTTCTAACTGTGGTGGAAATTATCAACAACTTTTTCTTCTGTCGAAGGTGGGGTAGGTGCGTTGTTTAAGTATGACAGCCTGTGTTTTGTTTGAAGGGTGGTATAGCAATTCCCTTTGGGGCTATTGAGGACCTTTGGAATATAAAAGTTGGGGAAAAACTGTCTTTGAGTTACAGTTTTTAATTAACAGATGAAGGCTTCATGCTAAACACATCAGCAGATTTGTCAGCTCATTGATTGCAAACAAAATTAACCCAGATGATCAACACACAAGGGGAAGCTTTTAGTATTTTGACCTCTATTTTTTCCGAGCTCCTGGAAAACGGAGACGTAACAGCTTTTAAATAAATTGGAACAGAAAGCCTAGGATGGAATAAAGGAGCTGGTACTCATAACCAAAACCTGAACAGGCTATTAAAGGCTGACCTCTATCAGTGTACTCTCACTTCACAAACAAGTATTTATTAGTCAATGTTTGCTTTGTTTTCATTGCATAAATAAATTCCTCTCTTATCTTATATGTACTGATAGAGGTTGTAATGTGCCCATAGCAAGTGCTCAAACCCTCATTAAATGTAGAACAGAGAGACTAGCCTCTTCATCGGTAGCAGTGAGGAAAGAGCAGTTTCCATCCAGCATAGCGTAGCAAGGAGGTGAGGGCATAAAGACCAAAATTATAGTGGTCTGGTTTAGACAGCTGTGGCACCACCAGGGAGTACAAGGTGAACATTTTCTTAGCCAGGAGCTATGGAGTAGAGACACAGTGAAGGAGAAAGTGAGAGAGGGATGCAGACATCAGACAAACAGACAGAGAGAAAGAGGAATCAACACAGACAAAGAAGACGTATCGAAGGAAAAGGGTGAATTATATAAGGCTGTCAGATTTGGATAAATAGGATTAAAATTTGCAGCATAAACCAGAGATGAGCCAGGGTGACTGAGAGGGGCAGTGTGCCAGGAAAGCATGTCATGAAACATAAATCCATCCATTCCCATTCCCTGCCTCGGTGGACTTCAAAGACAGGTCTCAAATCATGCATTCATTCAACCATACAGTCAGTTTGCGTTGCAGCACGAAGCGTATAATGTGAGCTGAGCCTGTGAAGAGTGTGTCATTCTGCAGTACGTGGACATCCACTCAGGATGTCCCAGCCAGTCATAGTTGTGTAAAACCTATTTTGACAGTTTGGGTGTCTATATGTCTGTGTTTATGTAGCATGTACATGGTCTACTTCAAATGCAATATTCCTCACACTTAAAGGTATGTATTTACAGGTATTGTTATTTCCCACAAATACTTGGACTAACAGTGCTACAAATATTTAATTTGATATTCACAGAGTATTAAAAACCTATAACACATGCAGCAGAGGATTACTATGAGCCGATGGTTAAACTGATTTTAACACTACTTAAACATATTTCACTACATATTTTATTCATGTAAATAGTTTATTTGTGTGTGTAGCTACGTGCTTAAAAAGAGAGACAGGGAGCAGTGCTGTGTATGTGAGTAAGAAAGCTGTCTTTGACACACATTTCAATCGGTAGGCAGGGCTCCTGGGCCACTATGTCAGTTTGTTCTCATCAAAACCTGCTCCATGCAGCTCATGAGACACAGCAATGTGCCCAGACACACAGTACATGCACACAGACTCACACATACACAGCACGGCTGTCATACTAGGCGGCACAGATGATGGGCTTGTGGGAGGCAAATCCACCTCCGTTCTGTTCCTGCTCAAAGAGTAATCAGAGAGCTCCCAAACCAGGCCAAAGCACACTGAAGTAGGCCAGTCCTGGGACCAAAGTCTCCTGCAGTGCCAGGTTCTTTTTTTCCACCAAAAAGGACTAACTTATGGTCTAGTCAGCAACTGGCAACTAGTTAAAAATGTGATGTCTGCATTAAAAGTGCATTTGAGAATTTGTTTTTGTGCATAAGTGTATGTCTATTACATTGAATTCCAGATTTATCTTAAAGCTTTCATATGTATACTGAACAATGGGAACCTGGTGTAGAAAAATAAAATGATAAAAAATCTGGGTTTAAAGCTGAGGTTAAACTTAGGATAAGGTTTAGGTATGGAGTAGTGAAGATTAACACTTGGGCCAGCAAGAGAAGGTTTGGTAGCCTTGTAAGAGGAGCCCATAAAATAATCAAGTGCATACACTACTGTATTCAGCTAACATTGGGAAGTGAGTGGCTGTGTTGTTTCTGTCTTAATCTGTTGTTGTTTACACTGCTGCTTGGTTAACACTCGTAATTCTCTAGCTGGCACATAATTACAGCTCCCAACAGGATCCAACATGGCAAGACTGGTGCCATGCTAGCATTCAGCCTAGTATATTTGTGTGTCAGTGTGTTTGTCAGTGCATGTGAATGCATCTGTGAGTAATAGAGAGACTACAGTTTCACTAAAGTTTTGCAAAAGTTGGTGAAGGAAAGTGAGTGTGTGTGTCTGTGTGGGCGGCAGGGTTGGATTTTGCTGAAGTCTCCAGGGAGCAAAATAGGTGTTCATGTTCAGGTGCAAGACAGAATTAGGATCTTGTTAAACATACGCTGGTTAGGAGGCACACACACCACCATCACCTTTTCTCATTACTCTGTAGCAAGCAAATACAGCCTGCACACCAATGTGCACCAACTCTGACATTAAAACGCACTCTCACACACACACACACACAACACACATACATACACACACAAAGCTCCAAGAGCTCCCTGGTGAGTCAGCAGTAATCCTGCTCCAGCTCTGGTCCAAGAGAATCGTGTGTCTGTGGTAATCATCACAGATACATACATGCAAACATTAATCCTCTCACACCTTGGCCCCACACCAAACCCTGCACCGACACTGATCCCAGACCAGCACTTACTGCTTAAAGGAGCTTGAAATCAGTAGGGAAACAGATGGATCAACACGCACCACTGATCTATGTTCAGCTGATTCCAAATAATGGAGAGGCACATTTCCTGTTCAGAATCACTTTAATGACAGTGATTTCACTTGGGACAATGACAACACAGAAATGTATCTGTTAAAAACCCTTTTAGGAATCTATAAAAAAAAAAAGTATGTAAATCCATAAAAAAAGTCTCTAAGTCTGTAACTTTGACATGAAAAGGCAAGCACGGTATTTTTAATTGAATCCATCAGATTGATTTGATGATATTGCATCTCTATCAGCGTAGAAGAACTCAATCTCATCTGCTGATTGCCTGAGCTCTTCACATAAAAGAAGCGGGAATGTTTCATTAAGGCTGTGATAATTCAACAAGATAGACTTTAGAAATCAGTGCGTATTCAGAACTGTGTACAGGGTAAAAATAGCACCCAGACAGAATTCATCAAATGGATACATCCACTATACAGACAAGGCCTTGTTACTTAGAAGTGAGAGAGATGCAGTTGAAATGAGGTATCCCTATAGTTACATAGAGTAATGCTATCTCTCAGTGTTTCTGAATAAATTACAACACGTTGTAGCTGGACAACAACCAGCAAACCAATCCTGGCTAAACAAGTCCATACTCTCCCAGCATTGTTCCAGCAGAGTGAATGAGGAGCCAAATCAGGGTTTTGCTGCACAGAATCACCATGGCACTGTGCTTGTGTTTGCCCAGCAACTTATAATGGAACAACAATTGTTTCAGAAAATTTTTAGCACATGAACACACCATGAGTCAGTGGCAGACCCTTAAAAATGATTACTTTTGACTGCATTAAATTGCAATGATAATGTGACCTGGACATAAATGACAAGTTTGCACATACAGCGCATCATGTCAGCATACTCAGTGTAAATAAACTTTAGGTCTCTGCTCGCTGATTTCCATTGTTAATCTGAAACAATCAAAAACCAATGGATGCCTAGAGGCTATAGGCTTCCATCCACCAATCTGCAGAAGTACTACTGAGTTTCTACTGAGTTTGCAAAAGTACTGCAATGTAAAATACTACAATAATGATAGGGAGGAAAAAAAATCATCAAGGACAAGCAAAAGCGATTTTCAGTGGACTGTGTTCGTTTTTTTCTTAAAAAGATTAAACAAAGTTCATAATTTAGATTAACATCACATTAGCTTTGATCTAATTTATCTAATTTAAACCCTCATCACCCTTACCCTAATCATTTTTAATCATCAATCATTATCTCGTCATTAACTTTCATAATCAATCATTTTCCCTGTCATCTATGTGTATGGTCATTCTCATCCTCCTCCCTACCTGTGGCAGACCACAGCAACTGCTCTCCACTATGAACAGATAATGTTTATTATAATGACTACTGTACCGACTATACTAATCACAACTAATTTACCTTATAATAGCACTAATCCATTGGACAGTGCATGAACACAAAGCAGAGGTGTTAACTGGTGATTATACTGACAATGTTAATGCTAGTTACTGTCTGCTCAAAAGTAATTCATTAATTGTACATTATACAAGTCACAGTGCAAATCTGTACTGGATCTCCAGAATGGGGTCGTATACACAGAGACACAGAGACCCTGTCACAAAAACTGTAATACAACCTGATACTATTTGCCTGACAAACTGTTCGGACACTAACAAGTGAGGTTAATCAATTGAGTGGCATGTGGCAGGTGGATTGATGTGTTTAAGTATGTGTTGGGTGTGGTACTGATTAACTGACACCAGTCAGTAAAAAGGGTAATGACAAGCTGTCCAGAGGTTCCCTGGTAATTCTAACCATATGCTAAATACATATTGGTCTGTCAGTTTCATGGATGTATTAAGAACTGGATACATTGTTTCAAGATGACCCCCATTCATTATGACAATTGCTCACATAACCCACTTTATGCCTTCCTATGAATATAAGGAGTGGGTTCATCAAGATGAGCAGTTGCTGGTGCTATGTATTAAATGATAACTCTGAAATTTTTAAACCTGGGCCCTATTTTTCACACGTTTTGGATTCTAAATGACTGGTAGGTACAAAAGCTTTTGGTATTGGTCCGGTAGATCGCATTCACTGGCAGCCAAGAACAGGTGGAGAACAAGCTAGAATGGTTATAATGTAATCCTTAGGGGCAATTGCAACCTAATCAAAGTATGTCCCCTAAAAGTGCTTGTTTTTGCCACTGACAGGCTCAAATTGTTCTGTCAACATTACATAAAGGCAACTTACAGAGATAGACCTGTAACATCCTTTTTGTTTTTTCAAAAATTGCATTGCTCTGTTCAAAGCCACCAGATTTCATTGACAAAAATAATAGTTTTACACAGGAGCTGGTGGTCTACTGCTGTCTTAAACAGTTAGTTTGTTTGTGTTATTGTGGGAGTTTGGCATTTCAACAGTTTGGTTCACATTCAACACTATGTTTGTGTCATTATTTGTAACAGAAATACACTATCCACCGATCAAGGAAACAGTAGACCAGCCACTTCCATGTTCTGTGAAGTAAAATTATGTTTTTTGTTAGTGGAGTCTGGTGGGTTTTAATAGTGCGAAAAAAATGACTGGTTGGCTGTTTCTCTTTACATTCACTTAAGCAGTAAGTTAACTGCACACTGGCATACGGACACATCATTGGTGATGTGTTGAAGCAAAATCAAGTCCTCCTCCCACCAAAAAACAAAACTTCTAACTTTGACATTGTCAGACTGAATAAGTAGAGTGGCAATGAAATGGCTGTTCATTCTAAAATCTGCCACTCCATCCTGGTGGAGGAACAAACAAAACAGGAAATTGGCTATTTGGTGGATGTTTTTTTGGCATCATGTATTCTTCTTCAGACTAAATAGCAGTCATTCATCTAACACAACCAAACCTCCATGCATACAAAACAAAGTGGTGCTCATATTCACCCCCATAACTGCATTTATTGAGTTCATTACCACCAATGTCATCATGATTACACTGAGATCTATCACCACAACACATCACCATAACACAACCCTTATCAGTGTCAGTAGCTCTCTGTATGCATTCATTGGCATTTTTGTCTTTTGTCTTGTTTAGTTTAGGCTTCTAAAACTCATCTCTTGCTGCTGTTAGACAGGCCAGAAACATAATGAGTGTTGGTGGAGAGTGAGAAAGGCTGATAATATGGGGAACAAATGTGAAGCAGAGAGGGCGTTATTGCTCCAGAATTCTGTTTAAGTGTTTCTTTCACTGCCACATACCACTGAATGCATGAAAGCTATTCATCTGCGCCCTCTTGTTCCATCACACCATTGATTTTGGTTTTTAAATCTCATTAAACAGCAATGCTGGAAAGTCACACAGACATGTTTTAAGATTCATTTCCGTTGCATGCCTTACCGCCACCATTGAACAAACCTCTGATTGATACCTCTAAAAGTGTTTTTTAATGTTTAATTTGAGATGTCTGTTTTCCAATTCCTGCTTGTTCTTCCTGCGCTCAATCAACATTTGTTAATTCACTTCTTTTATCTTCATATTTTTCTTACATTGATCCCTGTGTGCATTGATTTTCCCAATATGTTTCTTCTAAACTCATAGAACTTGCCGGCATTACACTACTACTTTGCCCAGCTGCCACTTACGTTCCAAACAAGAACAGAGACAGTTATAGTCAAGCTCAGTGGTATTTCTTCTCATATACATTTTCCAAACCAAGCTTTCTTTTAGTTGGAAAAGTTTTAAGTTTTTGTCACTTCATTTGGTGCAAGATTTCAATCATTTTTATACAATTTGAAGTACTTCATATCCGTCAGTGATGATTAATCAACATTTGGTGGAGATGGAGATGAGTAATATTTAGTTCAGCAGGAATGAGGATTTGTAATATAACAAAATCATTGTGGATAGTATAATAGGCTTTACACAGAGAAAAGAACAGGGATGAAAAATACCGGATATCAAATTGGCCATCAAATTGGAGTGAAAATGGGAAAATCCATTTGAATTGCTTTAAAATGCAGCTTATTTTGTATGACCTTCAGAGACAGTAAGATGAGTGTGCGATTGCATCGGTCTAAGTCTATTGTCAAAATGTCAAAAATGCAAACGCAGAATCAGAGAGTAAAATGTGGAGGAAAAAAAAGTATGTGGTTAATCTCTGACCAATATGTCTTTTTCAGACTAAATAGCTGTTCAGATATGGTCAACTCAAAACCACACAGCCAAACCTGCATGCACACTACCTGGAAGAACAAAACAGGATATGGGCTAGTTGAGTGGATGGTCTTTTGTCCTCCTGTCTTCTCCTTCAGACTAAATAGCAGTCGTAATGCTAACACAGCCAAACCTCCATGCACACAAAACAGACTGGTGCTCATGTTCACCCCCATAACTGTCTATATTGTGTTCATTACCCCCAATGTCATCATGATTACACTAAGATCTATCATCATAACAACATCCTTATCAGTGTCATCAGCTCTCTGTATGAAGTCATTAGCATTTTTGTCTCTTGTCCTATTTAGTTCAGGCCTTGAAAAGATAAAGTGCAACTGATCTTAACTTACTGGTCCATCCCCGATTCATGCTTATGATCTCACACATCAAAAACACATCAATGAATGATTGATGATTTCAAATGCATGCAGGGGTTAACGTTTTGCAGTGTACTATCAGGGTGCTTTGTAGATAAGCAAAGGGTGGGTGGACGTGGGTCAAACAAGAGTCACATTTGGCCCAAAGGTTCTACTTTGGATCCGTCTGTGCTAGTGCCTCAAAAGTCCTTTCCTGAGATACTTGATTAAATGTTAATAAATGGCATCCATGAGGTGAATATTATGTACTTATGTACCCTGAGTCGTCCTGCTGATCTAGTATCACAGGCCAGTTCATCCTGAACATCTGATTCATCATGATGTAAAATGCTGAAATGGGGCTAGATCAGCAGTCCTGCTTCTCTGACACACTCAATAAATGCAGCCTCCAGGTGGAAACTCTGATAAATCCTGGTGCATATGATTTTTAGACTCTAAGAAAAAGAGCCATTTAGCACAGGGTTCAGTATGAAAAGATGTTTTTTCTTAAATTATGTTATAAATATCACTGGGTTTGCATAATTTCATTTGTTTCCAATCTAAATAAAACTGACCAAAACATCACCCTCTTGTTTTCCACAATATTTTACATTTTGTGTATGGAATATGGTTCTGCCATTATAATTGTGTTCTTCAGTCTTTGTGATTTGAAAACATGACTTCTGAAGACTTAAAAAGAGTTGGGCAAAGGTAGTTTTTCAAGCAAAGGTAATGTTATCACACGTTTATCTTGTGAGCAGCTGCTCCCTGATGTCCTTTCCTTGAATAATCTGCTGGAAGGATGAAGAAGAAAGGGAGGAGAATGACAGACAGAGATTGAGGTAGGGTAGCGGAAATAAAGACAGAAAGAAAAGGAAACCAAGATACCAAGGGGACACAGGATGAAAATGGAGGTAAGAAAACTCAAACCAGATGGCTGTCACAGAGATAAGGACGGAAAACCTGAGTTCAGTGTGTGTTCTCTGAAACACTTCAGATTATCGTCCTGTTGATACAGTAGAATCAGAGTGAACAACTCCAGGGCAGATTATAGAGGGGCCAACAGCATGTTGACAGGATTAGCTGAGTCTGCTTATTTGTAATATTTGTCAATATTTTGTATAATGTTGGGTGCAGTGAAATTTTTTTATGGATTGCTTCACTCACTCCCAAAAATTCACATACTAATGAATAGAAATGCATTGTTTCAGTGAATGCTATTCAGTCTCAGAGCAGTGTGTCCACCAAGGCTTTGAGCTCATCAAAAGGTGAATTTCGGTCAGTCAGCTTCACCCACCCATTACTGTGCAAAAATGTGCTAGCAGTGAAGAAAATCACTTTCAGGCTAAATTGAATCAGTTATTAATGAGCACTATTTACATATACTTTCTTTAATAGCAACATTTAAATGCAAAGTCAGACTCTGTCCTCTGCACATATCACAGTCGGCAGATTCATAATGTAGCATTAACCTTCCCCTAACAAAATAACAAGTGAGCATCCCTTTTATCACTGCCACAGCATCTATATGGCCAGCAGCTATTATTTTGTTTCTGCAGGCCCATAGTGCCCCTTTTACATACAGCAGAGAGGAGAACAGAAGAAAGGAAAGTAAACAAGTAGAAAAAGTAGTTGCATAAATAAAGCTCAGCACATACATAAAGCGTAAAGGCATGGTAAATACAGTACAATATGTGTGTGGTATGAGTGACTGCTAGAGACAAGAATTTCATCTATTATTTGATAACAGCTAAACAACCAAATAAAAAATGGAGTATGAATAAGCACTAAAAGGAAAGAGAGAAATAGGGAGGGAGCAAGAGACAAAGACAAAGCAAACCAGAGAGAATGGTGGCCAGACACACAGCGGGCATAGTCAGATAACCTCAGATAGCTTCAGGCAGGGGCTCTCACCACATCTTTAGCACAACTAGCTCCTTGCTGGTCTGGAGAAGGAGATCCTTTGTAAATATCTATTGTTTTTGACACTGACTAACACGGACATTTGTGTTTTAATATCTAAGTCTGTTCAAAATTCTCATTTCAATTTGCAATTCCAAGACAGAAAATGAAGAAACATGATAAATGACAACACTGTAAAAAGCACAACATTTACGTCCCACATCTGAATGCCATTTGTTGATATTCATAGCCAAACAGACTTCCAATACACATGGAAAGCATGACTGACCTGAATCACCTTTACTGAATGTTAATTACAAGGGCACAAGGGACAACAGGACATCACAACAACAGAGATGTCT
The DNA here is from genome assembly GCF_042242105.1 of Pempheris klunzingeri. Taxonomy (NCBI): domain Eukaryota; kingdom Metazoa; phylum Chordata; class Actinopteri; order Acropomatiformes; family Pempheridae; genus Pempheris; species Pempheris klunzingeri. The sequence goes on from NC_092034.1 coordinate 13,030,959, forward strand.
CCGGCCAGTCCGGGCTTAATATGATGGATAAAATAAAGCAAATCCAACCCTTTCTTTACTGTATCCTACTATGTTTTGTCCACCTCTGCCTGCTAGCTGCATTGTGGCTCAAATCACTTCACATGCGAGTGGGTGTGAATGCGAAAACTAATTTTGGGCGCACCAGTGACATTGACAACGATGCTAAATATGACCAGCAAAGAGTGTAGTTATAAAATATTAAAGTTGGGTTTTTCCTTTAACCCTTATCTCTAATTTCAGTTGCAGTGAGTCAGACAAGAGGTATCATTCACTGTTGCAAAGACGGTATCTGCTGTAACAATGGATGTCTAAAGAGAACTGACTGCTGGAGGTGGGATCCTGTTCATTTCTAGCTGCTAAGTGGCAAATGAAGCCAAAAAAAGTTTGACTTCCCAATAATGCAAACAACAGAAAAATGATTAAGAAGGTATTTTGGATAGTTGACTATTCAGATTTGTGGCTTTCTAAACAGTATTTCTCTTTGATTCTATAAAAAAAATGCTGCAAAAGAGATTTCTGTATTGCTCTCTGTACAGTAGGGAAAAATCAGATTCAAGTCTACTCTAAGGAATATTTCAGATGGAATATAGAATATGTGTATGCATATGCAAACAGACGATTACACTTAACACTTCAGACGTCTTTCTACGCAGAGATTTCAGAGTTATATCCATTATGTAAACATTACAGTGGCCCAGAGGAGGCTCCAAGCACAGTATGACTTGCTGATCAATTTGTAGGTGAACAAATGAAACACACACACACACACACACGGTATATGCTTTGCAACAGAAGCCTGACTAAATACATTGTGCACCTCCTAACATATCAACACGTAGACCAGAGGGATGAGAAATATCTCTGTGCATATAAGAGCACATCTTAACAAAGAGATCTGTGAGATGCTGTGGGGAGGGAATATGGGCTATAAGAAGGGGGGTTTAGGAAAGCTCCATCTCACACACAGACACACACAGACACACACACACACAGACACACACACACGAGGAGGACAGGAACATAGTGATGCAGCACTGGTCCTCTCCCCCCCTGCTTGGCGTGCCTGGAAACCATGGCAGCAGTGTCTCAGGGTACTGCAGCCGTCGCCATGCCAACGGCGGCGGCAGCTTTCTGGGGGGATCAGACTCGCTGGGTGACACCTGGTACACGCACACACACACACACACACACTCTCACATACATATATATATATATATATATAAATATATACACACACACACACACACACACACACACACACACACTCATACACACATTCAGGGAGCAACTGAAAGGAAAGGGAACAAAGAAAAGTATGCAGGTGTGCTGTACACAGGTGGGTAAAAATACATGCTGAGATGCTCACAAGGGCATGTACATGTGAGCACAAAAAGGCAGCGGGACATACAAATACACAAGCACACAGACACAGAGCAATGCTTTCAGCAGGTGTATAGAAAGGCAACCTTTCTTTTATCCCTCTCCTCCTGTTCTGAGTCTGTGTGCTCCACTCTGTCTATCTAATTAGAGAGCCTGCCCGAGTCTGGCTGTCTGCATGGGGGGGGCGCACACACACACACACACACACACACACACACACACACACACACACACACATACACACACGCACACACACACACCTTCATCTTTCTCTCAACACAAATCACACATCTAGTGCACACAAATGACAAGAGCACTCTATCACTCTCCATTGCATGTGCATGCACAGACACACACGCAAAAAACACACACACATCCACAACCCACATATTAATAACCAGGTCTCCAATGTCAATTTGAGCTCTCAAGGACTGTGGGTGCTGAGCGAGGCAGAGGCCACACAGAGAGATAGAGCGAGAGAGAGAGAGAGAGAGGGAAGAGTAATGGGGTAATGCATTCAGGCTCTTATTCATGCTGATTCCCCCGCTGGGTGCACAGACTCATTTACCTAAACAATACATTTCAGACAGGGCAAAGAGGACACAGAGGTAGGGCTGGGTGAGTGTGTGTATATGTGTGTGAGAGCGTATGTGTATGTTTGAGGCTGAACGATAGCCTGCTATTGCCCTTTGTGAGCTCTAAAATGTGATGTCTGTGTGAGAGCGAAACGGCTTTACTTTTTGTTTGTATGTGTGTGAGGCTAAAGAAAAAAGATAACGGTCACTGAGTAAGAGCACTGGATGTAGTCAAGCTTTGCCACAGCATTGGATATCTTCTGTCTGCATCTGACAGAGAAGAAAGAAGGCATAAAAAGGCAGAAGAGGAAAGGCAAAGAGAAAAAAAAAACTGAGCAGTGGAAGAAAAAGAGAGAGGCCCTTGAGCGAGATGGAGGTTGAGAAATGTGGTACTTGACTTCCAGTGTGTGCTTAGCATGAAGAGAGGCTGAAATCTCCCTTTCTTTATCTATCTGGACTGTCCTAAAGGCTGCCTGTGTTTATTCAGTCAGCCAGATTCACTCTTACATACATGTGCAGCACACATATACCAAACCTAAACATGAATACATACATGAAGTATAAATGGCTGCCTAAAAATATAGACATCACACAATAAAGGACAATTCTTGTTCATTACAAATAAGACCTCCAGTAGTTTTGGCCATTGTTCTAATCAGTAATAGTAGCACTGTACTCATAGTAATCAATTATTTAATTTAATCTAATTAATCAAGTTATTTGCTGAGACCTGGGAACACAGCAACATTGCTAAAAAGAAGTGAGAGGGGGCAATAAACACAAGGGGTCATTTGATCATAGAGGCTGTAAACAAACTCCAAGGTTAGCCAAGCATATGGGAGTTTGGAGTTAGGAGAGTTAGGTTGGGCGATATGATTCCTCTGATATAAATCCTCATTCACAGCATAAATAATGCAATATTGTGAAACTGGCATAAATTGTGATATCACTAAAGGTGCCCTGTGGAGTTTTCTTGCAAACATACAAAACTTATTTTACGTTTAGTGTTTCTCACCAAAATGAATTATGTTTTGTGTGTTTACTTACAGATTTTTTTTTATGTATTAGATTGAAACCTTAGATCAAAAACGTTAGGTGTATATGACGCTTAACCATTAACCCAGCCTGACACACATACACACACAGCTAAGGAAGAGAATTGATTAAGATTTGATTGATACCAGTGCCATCATCGATTCTGATTATTGTTGGTAAAAGAATTGGTAAAAAAAATTGGATTTTTAGCATCAAGGTAACTGTTTAAATAAGTGTATCATGAGTAGACACAACTTTGAAGTCATTGTTTTGCCATGCGCAACTGTCCGCTTTAATAAAGGGGTAAACTCAACAATTTGAAATCGGTTTTCAACTGGAACTGGTTCTTGATTTCCATCCCTACACACACCCACACACACACACTAAGAGTTGTAGAAATGAGATGCTGACTCAGTACAGTGACTCACTACATCTACTGTACACAGAGTGATGAGCTGCGACCCAATTTATGACCATGCGATCCATCCACCCTGCACATCATTAACAGAACAATTCTTTATGATCTTCAATATCCTTGTTATTACATAGGTTGAAAGATATAAATCCCCTAATGAGTGCATACAGTATACCATAAATACACAGGGACACAAAGGCTGCTATAATTACTGCTACAGCAACAACTCTGAATCGCTGAAACCACAAACTTATTGACCCAGAACCCTCTCTCTGCACATGCTTTAATCTCTCTCTCCCTCTCTCTCTCTCTCTCTCTCTCTCTCTCTCTCTCTCTCTCTCACACACACACACACACACACACACAGACCACATGTAGTGTAATATACTTATCGATCTGGATACTTAAGCACACTAGGCCAAGGTTTAGCCTGTTGGCCCATAATACTGGCTTCATGGCTGAATTTGGCCGAGAGGCAAAGCAAAGGGGAGATGGAGATTACACGCACACACACACGCAGATGTCCAATGAGAAACAGTCATTACTGCCATGCTGTTTAGCCTGCTGTGTCTGTGTGCGCATTTTCCATCACACAGAAAGGCTTGAAGTGTTTCACAAGTAGTGTAGCATTATGTGCTGAATGTCTTCTGTTCATGGGTATGTCTGTAATGCACTGAGGCAAACGTTTCTGTGTCTGCAGTATTTCTTTGACTTCATGTTCCTCTTTTTGGTTTTCTGGGATCTTTTAGATTTTTAAAGAGTAATGATATTTTTGAGGTTTCCTGCCCAATGTGTATTTGTTACTTTTGAACATTTGTTGTGTATGTGTGTGTGTGTGTGTGTGTGTGTGTGTGTGTGTGTGTGGCACCTGCCTGAGGGCATGTTTGCACAGCACGGTGTGCTGATCCACTGCAGGGTTTTTGTGGTGTGAGGAACAGGTGAGAGACGAGAAAAGGGAGTTGACAAGATGCCCTCCCTGCACTCACACATCAACAGAATCACATCCTGATACACAAACTTACACACCACTGTATGAGGGGAAAATGAGCTAGAGCAAATACTGTTGAACATATTTTGCTATTCTAGCACAAGGGAAAAAAAAAACGCTGCTGTGCAGAGCATTCGCTGGAGCAAAATACACAATCCCGCAATTGTTTAAAAGTCTCAGTTTTCCAAAGATGCCAGTCTGGCATGAGTTAAAAATCAGAGAAATATGCAGCAGATAATTGGGAACATATCCGCACAGCACACTGTTTATATGAGCCAATGTTTTTGTGCATTATGTCTCCAAGGGCTCTGAGCATATTTGACAGCATCTAGAACATATGAGAAAGTACGTTCCACTGGATGTATGCGTGCTGCTGCCACAAAGTCAATATGTGTGTGTGTGTGGATATGTGGTATGCGTATGTTCTGGAGATTAGGTAGATTAGGCAGGCAGGTTTGCGTACAACTATGTGTGTGCATGTGTGTGTATTTGTATATGTTTGTGTTTTGGGGAGAGTGAGCCACTGTTATCACCACATGGAGGTGTGTGCGTCTGTCTCACAGTGCTCTAGAATCTTGTACAACCCCAGGCCTGTTTTCCACTTACACCATGGTTTGTGTCAGTATGTTATTTACACAAAACGGCCTCCCCCATCCCACACACACACACACGCAAATGCACATGCACACTCTTCTTTCCAATCACTTCATGGTAAGGAAACCCTACTATTTGTTGTTATAGAAGAAGGTCAAACTAATAAAAGAAAAAAACTTTTTTTTCTAATACACTATTTTTGATTAAAACCACTACTGAAATACTATGAAACACTGATTACAATTGGAGATGATTTTGAGTCACTAGAAAGTAGTTTGGCTCACTTTAGAAAACATGAATGGTTTGGAGGCATGTACCTATTTGCATTGACACATTCAGATGTTAAATTTGCTCATCAAAGTTGGGAAAAAAGCACCACTCAAGTTTTCCTTTACACAATGAGAGCCTTTTTCCCCCTTTATTCAATCAGCTTTGTCTACTTTCCCTTGTTTTGCTCAAAAGTTGGCATAAATCTTGTTTTGGGAGGCTTTTTGTTGTTGAATCTGTGTTGGCATGATTTGCAAGAGCAAAAAGACAATGTACTTCCAACTCCCTGACAATTTGGGGCGATTGCTTGAATATTTTTTAATCATGATCTGTGGTTGGCTAAAGCTTGGGGTGATAAACTGCTGATCAAACATGACATGAGCTCTGACATATCCACCTGCAGTCATTCAGGTCTAATTTGTCTCTGTTTACCTTTCAGATATTTATTACCCATGGTTAATTTCTCAGAAGAAATAATTTAGAAACATTTGCTTTGTTTAATTTTCTGTTGCTTTTACTCATGCTCCCTTTCCACCACTCTTGGCTCCATAATCCCTCTGCCTCCTTTGCCCTCCCTGCCTCCCTCCATGTGGGCCAGTGGCTGACTATAGCCTTCCCCCCTCTGCCCCATCAGTGGCACTGGCTTGGGCTGCTAATTGAATTGGGCTGGAGGTCTAATTCTAATGTGCAGCAGATGGCTGGGGCATTCCTGCATTCGACCAGCCGCGGGCCGCCGCTCAGTTCCACACTGCTCTGCCCAGGGTAATGTAAACCACTACGGAGAACGGGAGAGAGAGAGGGACAGCAAGAGCGAAGCACCAGTAACTCAGTCACCTTGAGGTTACACACAAATGTACAAAGTCTCTGCTTATTCCTCAACTGCATTCACTGAGTCGACTGCAATTGAGCCACTGAACTACACTTGTAGATAAAGTAATTCTCTCACTTCATATATAATCTCTGCTTAATATAACCAGCTACAGTATAAGCAGAGAAGCAAAGACACATCTATTCAACCTAGTCACTATATGTGACACATACATACACAGGCAAGTACACATACACAGGGAAAAAAAATCTGCTTCCATCCTCTTTGTCAAGATTCAGTGGATCAAACCATCACTGGATGGCAGTGTTGAGCTACACTGAGCGTTAGGACCCGGTGACGCTGGTGAACAAGGTTCCACTGAAGACATAATAAAGACACAAATCAATGGTCATAATTTGGAGAGAGATTCAGCCTGGGTTACAGTTATAATTTCCCTGGTTTTTGGTGCTGCATTGGAGAGTAAACACTGTAAGCACTAAATCACAACAAACAGAGCGGAAAGGAAGGAGGAACAGAGGGAGGTAGATAGATAGAGGAAGAAATAGAGAGATCTAAAGCCGAGAGGTGGAGAAAGAGAGAAGGGGATAAAATCAGAGCTACTAATATAATAACAGCACAACACAGAGATGGGGAACATTGCTTCTCACAATGGCTACTATCACTAGCTATCAAGTGCATCAGGGACGAAGCATCAGGGAGCGTGTGTGGGTAATGGCGTGTGTATGTGTGCGCACGAGCAAACACAGCGTACTTTATGCTTGCGCGGTGCTGCGCTTACTGTTTTGAGATGACTCCCCAGAGTGCAGCCTGAGTGCTGTGAGGAAGATTATGAGTAAGATAGAAAGCACACATGAATTTGGGCTGTGTTGTGCGGCAAGATAATAAAAGATGGAACTCTTTGTCGGAGCGGGTAAGTGTATGTTTTGGGAGTAAATGACTGACAACACAAAACAGCCATTTGGGCTGTGGGCGTGACAGTAGCTCTTTGTACGAAGATCTTAGATTTGTAAGCAAGCGTGTTTATACATTTTTGCCCAAATGTATGAGCACAAGTAGTTATTTAGATGCATCTCTATGGATGTTTTGTGTGTTTGTGCGTCGGTCTGGGAGAAGTCAGAGATAAATGGCTGAGACTGTGGGTGGTAATTGCAGGTGATTTGGGTAGTGCACAGTGGATCCTGCCTATTTCTTATTATAGACACACTTTCAAAGTACAGCTACATCTGCAGAGCTACAGACAAGCAAGGTTTGAGGTCTAAACACACACATGAATACTAGAACAGCAACTCACTGCTGTATATTCTCTTGCAATATGTTGTTGACTCCAAAATGCTGTATGTTGAGATACTAGGAAACAGATGTGTTTTTCCTTTAACACAGACCTTTAACTCTAGAACTACTCCGCTGTAAATTTAGCCTTTTGCCACTTTGACTGTTGTACAAGTGAATGAGGACTTTCCAAGTACATGTTATTGTGTATTTGTATTACAAGGCCTAGACTGCAATTAGTAGTATATTAACCTCTGTGAGGCTGAAAGAACCTTCTAACACACTGAATAAGTATAATACGGTTGCGCAATTATTATCTAGGGGATGCCGACGTCAGTTGGTCAGGTCGGTCAAGCACTTTATCACAGACGTGTACTCTCGTACTGTATTTACATCCGAGTCACAGGAGTAAGCATTCGTTTTGTTGACAAATAATTACCCACATCTTGGGAAATGTGTTTAAAATCTTTTATATCCTGCACCAAACGAAGAATGACATCCTGGCTGCACTGGGGACGTTGCAGTTCATGGTTAACCATTAGACCACCAGAGCCTATTTTACATTCAATGTCAGAAAACAGTGAAAAAGCCCAATTCAGTTTCCAAGAACAAGGGTGACATCTTGAAATTACTGCAGCAAATCCTCATATCTAAAAGGTTGTTTGGCATTTTGGTTTGATAAACAACTACAACAATTGCTCATCAACATGGTTTGATTCATGATGAATAATCTTAATATTAATAAACCATTTCATCTAATAATTTCTCTAAACTATGGTGTATGAATAATGTCTGCTTTGTGAAAATGTTCATGGCTACTTTAGCGGTATGTTTTGCTCTTCAGTCACACATAATGGATATTTGATTGATGCATAACAATGAAGTGTGTGATGCTGAATCACCGGTACTGTAATGGCATTGTTATTACAGGTTTCATATCGAATCTTGATAGTATTACATTGTTAGCTAACCTATGACTTCTACCCTTAGTCACCTCCCTCTCTTACACTCTCACATACACAGACACACTCTACTCCTCAGCACAAAAAGGAGCAGTGATGTCTCTTTCCCCTCAGTAATCATCACCAGTTACTACAGACGCGCACACACAGTTATATCTTCAGTGTGTGTGTGTGTGTGTCTGTCGGCATGCAGGCGATAATGTCTCAGTGTGTGTCTTACTCATATTGTCCATAGTATCATCATTAATCATTTCTCCTCCACCCAGACACGGCCATCAGTTATTGAGAGGTGCAATAATTTGGAATTGATTTAGTCCCCCCCACACAGAGCCTGGCTCAGAATATAAAATGCTTCTTTGACAAGACAGAAGAATGAAAGCTAATGATAAAGAACTGTCAGCATCTGAAGCTCTACAATTCTGCAAATAGCTGTGAGAGGTCTCTCTTTCCTTCTCTCTCTTTCTCTTATTGTCTATTTCTGTCCTTTTTTGTCAACAGAATAACTAGGAGGCGAGACTGTAGGGAAATTGTTCTGTTATGTGCGTTTACTTGTTTGTGAGTCAGTTTGGAAGAGGAGTAGGAGAGAGGAGAAAACCTGATGGACGGAATCTCTCCCCTCCTACGCAAAACCCCTTGTGTTAACAAGGATACAGATTTAGGAGAGCGTGAGAGAGACTGTCACAGAAACCTTGAGAGATGGTTAGAGAGAGACAATGAGAGGCTGAAAGGGAGAGCTCCAAGCTGCAGAGCAGACTACTAAGTCTCTATAAATAGGGAAAAGATTGACGTACGAGGGTTGAGAGACCCTCTTAAAGCTCTGTTCTCTCTTTTTTCCTTCCCCTTTCTCCGAGACTTCTCCCACTGATTTAACTCCATATCAGTTGGCATCAGAAGCATTTTAGGAACATTTTAAGAGATTTTATAGCATGCAGACTGCTGATTATGTGCATTAGAACTGCTTCTCTATTTTGCATGTGATTTGTTTACAACAAAGTTTGTGGGAGCACAAATGATTTCCCCATGCCAAAGAGTAGCTAAATGAGCAGTATGATACTGTAACAGCAATGGAGCGTTTCAGGAACTATTGATGCCTGTCAATTCTGGCATACTGTTATCAATTCTAATTCCAATTATTTCGCTATCTGCTCCAAATGTGAATTGGCTCTTGATATCGAACCCTGCCTTCTCCACTTCCCTTCTGCTGTTCTCATCCACTGCTGCCTAATCTCTCCTTTCCTCAGCCCACCCTCTTTGCTTTGCAAATACATACAAGAGTGGTAAACCATTGACTCTTCCTTGAATATTTCTGTATTTTTAGATTGTTGTGGAACCAAAACCTCAACATCCATTGGGATTTTAGTTGGCTAAAGCAGGTTTTATAAACTCAACTTCTGCTGTGAGCAGAATAAGATTGTGACAAAAGATGATTCTGCAATGGTAACAGTCAGTCAGGAGACAGAACCAAAACTGCCTGCCCATTGTCAGTAGAGGCTGAGACCTTTATTTACTGCAACAGTAGAGACAAACAAACAGACGGGGCTTTATTCCCAATTACTGTAATTCTGATCATGTTTTTGTAAGAAGCCTCCCTGATGTTGGTTCTGCCCCCATTTGCCATGTTAATTTATTGTTGCTGGTCTTTGCTGTTAATGCAAATTCAACACTTCCTCCATCTGTTTCAAATTACAGTGCTTTCAGCATTTCAGAGAACATTATCCTTTCCCTTTGCCGGAAGGCTTTTACTGTGAAATATCTACAGGATATGTTTTATTTACAGCAGTTAAGAGTATGAGAATGAATAACTGAATTAAACTAATCTGTAAGTGAGAACAGTATTTATTTTATAGAGAGAGGAGTATGGCAAGACTATATTTTTGTACTGGTGACCTAATGCCATGGATTAGTTCATCAGCATTTAGGTACTGGTTTGTATTGAAGAAATTATGTAACAGTATCTGTCTACAATCATTCTGTTCTCTTTTTTTAAATCTTTTTATCCCTCTCTCTCTTACTTTCCTTTCTTGCTTAGCTTTCACTTTACACTCATCTCGCTCCTGTCTGCAGTTTTTGTGTGTATTTGTGTGTACGGTGGCGGTCTGGCAGAGGCTGGAAAGCAGGTGGGCGAGAAGAGTCGAAGTGACACCTGGTAACAGGCTGACAGCCCCAAGGAGAGATGCGGCACTTTCATCCCTGACACGTCTCAACCTCCTCTCACCATCATGAACCTTTAGCCACACACACACACATACAGTGTATACTGTAATGCTCACACACACACCAAAAAAATAACATGCATATATACAAGGACACACAAAAGAAAGTGACAGAATACAGCAGAATCTCCCCGACGAGAAACTACAATTGTGCAAACAACAGAAGTTCCGCCAATGCCTATTAGTATTTATAATATATGCAACACCTCCTACCACTTAACTGCTCACAGTACATCAACAAATAAATCCATGGTGTATTTTTTGGTTTAGTTAGACAGTACAATTAAGACACAGTAGTCAGGTAGTTGTACAGAACAACAGCAGCAGCCATGCCTCAGGCTTGTTTTAAGCACTGGACGTGAGGATTGTGTAGAGAAATCTACATGTAAGAGCAGTAAAACAAACATTTCAAACCCACAAAGAATCTCTTTTGGACTTGTTTGTCTCTAAGCTGCCTGCAAGAACAAAATGTCACACTTCACTGATACTGTGTAAAATGTTGAAATATGTCCATAAATCAATGCTAAAAGCATTTTAGATCTGCTTCAAAGAATTGCCATCAAAACCTAACCATGACGCAAGAGATGCCCTGTTGTTGAGAAGTGGTGGAGTAAAGTATTGTACGCCCAAAGATTTTAAAGGTCTCCACTTATGAGACTTATAAGCTTTTCCACTAAAATCCCCCTCTCTTTTACTCTCCCTCAAATTCTCTTTCACTTTATCTCCAGTACCTCAGACCCAGTGAGCTACGCTGATACGGCAATGGCACCAACGTAAACACTCCCCTAAACCAACACATTTCTAGATGGACTAGCACCTCGAGGCGCTACACTCCATCAGCCTGAGAAATGGACACTCCTGCTGTTTACTCCTGCTCAGGTATTGCTATTGTTTTTTCCTCTACAATGCATTTATTGGATTCATTTTCTATATGGATGTTGTACATAACTGAATGTGATGGTGCAAAACCGTCAGCACAGACATGCACAACTCACAAGCAACAATTACCTTCGACCCAGCCAGCCAGGGAAACACATGAAAGTTATGGTTCAATTAGGAAAGAGGGTAAAAATAATCTAATCCATAAATTAGCTAAAGTCAATTAGGACAACTCACCAATTAAGGACAAATCTGTTACTTGAGGGCACAGCTATAATGAGGTTGCGGGAGGAGCCACGCTGAGACTGTGTCCTTGCTTGTTTGTGTCGCGCTCAACAAACACAGAGCTTTGACCATGTTTTTGATATGGAATTAGTCTGCAAATTGAATTTTGTGGGGACCAGGCCCATGCCTCACCACATGAGGAAGCATGAGACACAGAGAGTGAAAGGGAGTGTGTTTGTGTGACTATTTATAGATGCTGTGCCAGTCTGAATATAGCAGAAGTAGAAGCTTGTGTGTTCTGTTGTGCAGAGTGACTTATTTTCATCTAACTCAATGCTGGCAAAACCCCTGTGCTTTTTGGAATTTAGGAATATTTATAGATGACTGGTTTTCATTTTATTTAAAAAAAAAACTTGAAGGAGGTTATTATCCTAAACCGCATTAAAAATCAACTCACTGACAAATACTTTCAATTAATCCCTGGGAAAGGAGATTAACACAAAACCAATCACCTGATTTTCAACACATACTTATAACCCTTGACCTCCTCTATCGTGAAACTTGATCTTTAAAGCCGATTGAGCTTTGACCCCCTGAACCTTCACCCAGCCATGCCTTCAAGGCGCTCTTCTCACCTCAGCCAGTGCTGACCCTCATGTTTGTAAGGTGCGATGTTCAGGAACGTTTCCTGCCCTGTCTTGGTGATTCCCTAAAGGCGCTTCAATATCAAAGCTTAAGTGTAACATTAACAGACAGAAAACATCTCGGGTCAAAACACAGTCACAGTCAAAAGAGAAGGTAAAAGAAGACAGAAATGTTTCTTTCCTTTTTCTATTTCACAAGACCAACAGTTACTTTTTATGATGATGTGAGGCAGCACTAGAGGCAGGAAACCATTGATCTTAGCAGGGATTGAGTGCTGCAGCTTGCGTACATTAGAGACCGAGGACCTTTTAAAAATAGGTTTGATGATGACAGCATGTAATGTCATCTTTTTTATGTGTTCCCTCTTCTCTGTTTTTCCCCTCCCTCTACACATGACTTGAACTGTGGTGAGATTTGGGGGAATGAGTGGGGGTTACTGGGAGGTCTAAATTACACCTTTGACACCTCCCTAGGCCAAGGCTATCCACACACTAAATCTGCACTCATGTAACCTCTGTGAGAGCTGGGCTGCTTGGCGGGGAAGTAGAGAGGGGCAGGGGGCAGCATTGATGTTGACACAGGTTGACAAGCACACAGGGCTGCTCCACGACCTGGTTCTGCTGCCACAGGATAGCAGGACTGGAGGCAGAGAGGAAGGAGGCCGTGGAGCCAGTCAGCCCATTCTCCCTCTCTTCCCCGGTCCCCCTCCTGGTCTAGATGAAATTGGGCCTAGTCTCCAATTCCCCAACGCTTGCCTCCTAAGCTCTAGACTTCATCCACATGGGCTCTTGGAGATGTTAGGGAATAAACTGATGAGCTGCTGCCAGAGGCTATGGAGGGCTACAGCTATGAGCTGCCATAGCCACTTAACCCTTTCTATTCCCGTGCCAGCAGGGCCAAAAGTCCTTACCTGAGGTGATTGCCACATGGTCCTCAGCACCTGGCAGCCATTCATCATTCCCAGCAACCCTGCAGCCTTTGATACCCTGATATGGCTCTAATGGGGTACACATAAATGCAAACTTCAGGCTTGTGGGAGAAATACTATGTGAAAGGATATCCATTTTGCCCTTTGACCCCTGGAACCATAACAACAGTCTCATGTGGCTGACCCAGCAGAGCAGCACTGTACTACCACAAGGTCAAATGAATAACTTAGCCATAGAGAATTCAAACACTAATGCTGGTGACCTTTTGAAACGGGTGATGAGAGGGATGAAGATAAATGGGGAAAGGAGAATGGGGGAAAAGAATGAGAGGAAAGGTGAGCAAATCTGTAAGCCAGTGGTAAAAACACAAGCTACAGATCATAGCTGGCAAAAACCTAAAAATAGCTGCATCTGCACTTATCTGCATTATAGCAGCTGTCTCCATACCCGTATTTTGAGAAGGAAGGTAAGTGTCAGAGTGAATGGAAACAGGAATAGTAAGACAAAGCCAACTGAGAGTCGGTCTAGAGGCAGAGGCTGGACCTGTTCTGTGGAGAGCTCCAGAGATCTCACAGATCCTGTCAGCACAGTTGTCGAGGCCCGGAGATATGATCTTCACCAGAGTGGATTCAGTGCTCGTTTGGTCAAAGGAGCGTCACAGTTCATCGCAGGTCTGCGTACAGTTCCTGAAAGACGGAGACACTGGATGAGTAATTGAAGTTAAAGAATGCAAATAAACACACTTAGCTCAAGTCTATAGGGCATTCATGAAATACAGTAATGCATAAAAGAAATTGTTAATAGAATTAAAGTGGTACTAAGACATTTTACTGTGATAATCATTTAAACAACCATTTACCTCAAATGAGACTTCATTAGAGTGTGGTTCGAATTCCAAACGCTTTTAACTTCTGTTACACATGAGAGTGACTTTGACTCTGTTGGTTTCTTGTTCTGAGTAGCACTTTGTTATGTTCTTAATTATTTGCTTCTTTGGAAGTGATCAGAGCTGTTTGGCTCACTACTTGATCACCAGGCTTTAATTCTTTGGTGGACAGTACAGGTAAAACACATCAGTAATGCTGTTGCGTGATTTGCAAGGTAATGTTAGCAACCCCCAGCTGCCCTAAACATGTACCAATAATACACACAGGTTCTGCTTACAGACCAGGTTGATCTCTCTGTATGTGGATGTTACATCATGACATTTAAATAACATCATTTAAAATATCAAGAGACTAATAACCTTGAAATACTCTATGTGTTGGAAGTAAAATAGTGTAAATTACACACAAACAGCAGATAACAGAGCTGCTGGAAGATGTGTGTGAAAACTTGCAGGTAAGGTGTGATGTGACACTGTTCAACTATGAACGCACATTATTTGCACATTTCACAGGTTTAATAACATCTTAGAAAAGAAGAATATTAAACAGGTGATAGACTATTTGGCATGTTGTATTAAGTCTAAATGATGCAGCAACAACTTTTAATGAACTGGAAGCAGTAACACTGTAAATGGTATTTGGACAGTGACAACCCAGGATTCACCTGTGTCAGCAGGGTGGCAGGAATGGGTCAAATAAGGGTGAATGCGGGTTCGTTGCTATGCGTCAGACATGGGGTCTGCCGGTGAAATTGGTATCAGTGACCACAGCATGTCACAGAGGCAACTGTAATGTACTAAAAAGTGAATGTTTATGTATCATGACTTGCTTATACTGCATGACAACCAAAGTATACAAAACTAGGCCATTTGTGGACTGCTTACATATGAATAGAGAGATTTATCTGGGCATGACAGATGTATCACTGTGCTTTGAGCTCTGTACAGGAGCATCATTAGCACACTGACTGACATAACTGACAGCTGGCACTGAGAGGAGAGGGATGGAGGGTGAAATAGAGGGGGAGGAGATAGAGCAGAATCTGTGCCAACTATCACCCTCTGGCTGTTCTCCACCGTTTTAATCACAGCAACAGTGCTCTCACTCAACCCCTTAGAGACCCAGGTACCTTAGCCACACTTGACATTAACCACAAGGCGAATACACCCATGTTTAATATAGACAAGACTCCTTGCCATCTTCCTCAATGTGTTTCTTTCTCTGTCATTACCCTCACTGATACCATAACAACCAGGAGACACAGTGAGCAAAGGAATATGTATTTTCTATCCCTCTTACTGTTTTGTGGTGTGGCTTAAGATCTAATCCTCTGTTTATTTTCATTTATTCCCTGAGTGCAGTGAGGTGAGGAACGTTCTTTCAAAACGGTACATCAGTGATGATAAGACCCATCGTGTTGCCTGCTCTTATTTGCTTGCCTTTGGCTTCTTGTCAAAACCAGTTGTGCTGAGTCTGGCCCAGCTTTATTTTTGGCAATTCCAGCGCCAGTTCTGACAAAATGGACAAAATCAGTCAAGACAGGAATGCTGATACTAAGAAAGTGGGAGATTTTTCTTTAGAGGCAATGTGTATGCTTTACAGTGTGATGTCACTTTCCCAGTGTGAGGACAGAGTGTAGCAAAGGTCTAGACAACACCCTGGAAATTAAGTTTCAGACACTGATGAGGGGAAACAAGGCAGCGAGGAACAGCAGAGCAAACTTCAAGAAGAGAAGACTGCACTGAACACAGTGATAACCCTATTTTATGGGGCTTCGTTATTTGTCATATTATCATTATCCCTTAACAGCATCATCCTAGCATCACCAGAAATTATGGCGTTGCTTTGTGCAAAAGAATCAAACCCAGCATTTAAAGTGAGAAAATTAAAGCAAGTACATCTGAGGCAATGTACAGCATGAGAGAGGTGGTCCTGCTGAGCTTGTAGAGAAAGAGAGATTAAAATGTTTATCATATGACCAGTTAATAGATATTTTGGTTCTAATAAGTACCCAAGTCTTATAACAAAGATGAACTGGTCTTGAACTGGTAAAGCATGCTCTTCATCCCCAATGCCCCACTCCTTATCCTGCAATCAAACAAAGTTCAGGACCTGACTACTGTGTAATGTTTATATTTGAACAGCTGAGTTGTTCCATCCTGAGGGAAGGCCACATGTTTTAGCTGTCACTGTAAAATGAATTTCGAAAAGTCTGTTGGTTTAAAGCTATAAATACATCTAATGATATCCCTTAAGAGTCTACAAACATTGTATCCATTATAAACACAAAGTGTACTTGTCTGTTCTTTCTACAGAGACCACGATCAAAGTACAAATTTAAGATTGGACTGTACTGAGCAAATTAATTCTTTTTTGCATTTTGGCATTTATGCTTAATTTGCATAAAACAAAACCTAACTTGACACGGGTAATATATTACAGCTAAACCGTGACTGTTATTTTGCTGCAGGAAGGCAGATTCTGAAGCTACTGAACTCTGGATGGCAGGACTGACCTTTAGTTCTCTCTGGAGTTTGTAGAGTTTTTTGAACATGTCCTGTGCTGTGCCCTCCATGTTCTGTCCACAGTGTACCAAACTGACAAACCATAGCAAATACACGTGCATACAAAAGTTCAATGATATCATGCTTTTTCCAATACACTTAGGGCCGTTACAAGGCCAGCATTCACAACAAAAGAATAAATATTCCTTCAAAACCCATGGCTAATACATTTATGCATCCACAACCTCACTGCTATCCTGCACTGCGCAATAAATGGAAACTCAGCAGGAAATGGATCTGATCAACAAAAAAATATGACGGAATAATACAATTTTCTGTTGTATTATGCATAAACACAGCAGCACAAGGAGTTCTTCACAAATCGTAGTTGGGTCAAACAAGTGCAGGCTAAAAATATTAAACATTTAGAAAAAACAAGCCATCACATGCTGTACTATGCTTACCTTTTAAACGGCCAACGAGGAATTCGTTTCTTGTCGATGTCATTGTACAGTGCGCATTCCTCTACACTTCAAGGATTAGGCTGGAGTCTGTTGTCTGAAAAGAAGCCAGTAAATGTTTTATTGCCATCAGAATTCAGCCAATTACAACAAACTTGATAAAGCTATTTTCATGTACATAGTTCTGTGGTGGTGCAGCACAGTGGTGCGGTGGTTAGCACTGTTGCCTCACAACCAAAGACATGCAGGTTAATTGGTGACTCTAAATTGCCCGTAGGTGTAAGTGTGAATGGTTGTCTGTCTCTATGTGTTGGCCTGGTGATTGACTGACTACCCCACCTCTTGCCCAAAATCAGCTGGGATTGGCTCCAGCACCCCATGCAATCCTGAAGGATAAGCGGCAAAGATAATATATGGATAGTTCTGTGCTGATAGCTGCACTGTACATGTAGAGCTGAAGTAACGCTAATGTGATGAGCAGAATGTAGGTTCTAAAAAGGAAAGACAGAAAAAAAAACAATTTGAGTGCCCGTTCACCACCAACAACATCTGTTCACTTAGACTAATTACAGTCAATCTATAACTGTGAAAACTAAGACTGAGAAAGAGAGAAAAACAAAGCAAAAAAGAAAAAGAGGAAAAAGTTACAAAAACTCTTGCCCAATTCACACATGTGGGTCACACACTTGGCACAGTCTCCCTGTGTGGATTAACTGCTTGTTCTGTTGGAGGTGTGTTGGGAGTGTGAATAAGGTTGGGTCATGTCAGGACAACAATACAGTGTGCTATGAGCTTGGTGATGAAAACAGACCTTCTGCAGCATCCACATTGTGCTTGAGAGGGGAGCTGTTCGAAGCTGTCGAAGTTTGTTGTTTGTTGTTTCAGAGCCTCCAGTGTGCGGGAGGCTGTTCAGCACAGTGTCAGCTAGACCTAAACATACACATACATCACATGTAAGCAGGTGCACACACATACAAACGCAGATGTGGTGCAAAAATAACACAATACCTACTGTATTTAAAGAGTCAGCAGGAATACACACACAGTTTTGTTGTGACAACATCTAAATAGACACATAAATTAATAGGGTACAGAGAGGGACCTTAAGTCATACCCCTACTTTATGAAGACAGACAGGCACAGGCACAGGCACACTGATCTGACACATTACATGTGCTTGCGACATTAAGCCAAGTCTCTCATTTAAGACCTCTGCAGACAGTTGCAACATAATTAAACAGCGGAGAAGCTGGAACATTGTGAGTGGAGATGGTTATCTACAGTACATGATGTTTAGTTTTAACAGCAGCCATCATGTTGCTGTGTCTGTGTAAGTTTGAGTTTTAGATCTTGGGAGTTTTTGGAAAGCAGGACATTTTGGCTGATCCTCAATCCTCAATCCTCAACTTCAAAGGAGTGTTCAGACTTGGTTTTAAGATTCAGGTTAGAATTAGGTTTAGGTTTAGGTTTAGGTTAAGGTTAAGGTTAAGGTTAGTGTAAGGGGCTAGGAAATGCAGTGAAGTGAACAAGTATAGAAGTGGTGGGGGGACAAGGAGGGAACAAGAAAGAGTTGCAGGAGTGAGCTGTTTGGCGTGAGGAAAGGAGTGAAAGGAGAGGGGGGTGAAGGGAAAATGGGCGAAATCAAGCATGGAAGAGAAGAGTGGAGAGGAAAAGTGCAAGTACTAGGGTACAATAGGAAGGGTGGAGGTAGCTGGAGATTAAAGGAAAGGGGTCAGGGGTGAAACTACAAGAGGAGGTGTGAGGAAAATAAAAGGAGTAAAAAGGGAGAGGAAAGACGCATGGGACAGTAGGAGCTGGCTCAGGGCCCAGGTATCCTCGCTGGCCCTCATTCTGGGCCAGGAGCCCCACACACACCAAGGGCTCCCACGGCCCCGCTCACTTGTGTGACAGCTTTGATTTACGGGATATTTGATCTTCACAGCTTTCCCTCTCCTCCCATCTACTCATAGTCTGCACCCACAGTCACTGCGCACACACTGCTTAGTAGCAATGTCCCAGCTCCCATGCCACGGTGTGAGACACACACACACACCTGCAGCTCAAATCTGCTTTCACTTAGGTCCTTTACTACACTTTGCTGTTGTTGCTGTTGTTGGAAGCTGACCTATGCTGAAGTGAGTGGGGTCCTAATGAGGAACCAATAACTCACAGAAGCTATTAGAGATGTTAATGTAATTCATATATGATTAGCCACTTTATCTTAATTGAAGGAGCTGTATGTGGGGGGGTGGAAAGAGAGGGAGACTAGCAGAGAATCAAAGAGAGAAGGGAGGATCATGGTGAAAGAGATGGATAGAGTAAGGAAAATGAAAAAATACAAAGAGACAGTTTAGGACATGGCTAATGATTAGAGTATGAGGAGGTGAACATGAGACTGTATTTCTATTAAACTGTCAAGGAATTCTTTCTTTTTCTGTTTGTGTGTGTGTGTGTGTGGGGGGGGGGGGGTGTCCTTCACAGAGGCACAGTGATGTGGCTGACCCAAATGACTGGGATATTATTGGGAGAGCGAGAGAGTGGGGCCTCTTTTGAATACTGATGAAGCTCGGCACAAAGCTGCCTCCTGGCCTCATTAACCTGCCGAAGACTGCCTTTGTTTTCCTCTGCAATGCTCCAAACACTTCCTACATCCTGTCCGAAGGGGTTTCAGAAGTCACACCGTGGACAGAGAAGAAGCAGCCTTCAAGAAGCTCTGGAGTGGCAGAATAAGCAGGACCAGCGCAGTGCGTGTTGGGAAAAGAAAGAGAGCGAAAAGGAGGTGGTCTTCACATAAGCAGAGTAGTTTGTCTCTTTTCTTAATGCTACATTTTGTCACAAGAAAAGGAAGCCTTAGAACGGGGAAATTGAGCTGTGAAGTAAAAGGTGCTAAATAAGTGAAAAACCTTCGTAGGGAGGTTTTAAATGTTTTGAAAAGTGCCAGATGGAGAGAGGGGAAAAGTCAGTTATATTGTGATGAGGGAGAAAGCAAAGTAAAATAAAATACTACACAAAAACAAAACAGGGATCACACTGTCTCCCCCCGCACTGGCAGCAACTAAAGAGGAAGGAGAGGAGGTGGAGGCGAGGACAGAGAGTGAGGAAGTGGAGCGAAAGGATGAGAAGAAGGTAAAGCAAAAGTAGGACGAGAGGTTTGCGCTCTTTCATGTGCCTTAGCACAGCATGCCGTTGTTTTGTTAGTAGACACGGGAGGCAGTGATGCCTGTGTGCGTGCATGCTTGTATGCTTCTTGGGGTGTGTGTGTGTGTGTTTGTGCGTTAGCACAGGAGATTTCAATTTCATCTTTAATGGAAACAGCAAATAGGGGAACAAATAAAATGCGAAGGAGAAGAGCAAATCCTCCCAGCAGAGGCCCAGTCAGAATGGATGATGAGGCAGACATGAAGTAAACATTCAGCTACTCACAAAGCAAGGTAGGTATAAGGATGGCGAAAGTAGAGATGGGAGACACAGGGGAAATTGAGGTGAGCAGGGAAGAGAAAAAGGGAGCTTGAAGGAGGTGAGGGAAAGAGGAGGAATGATGTGAATATGCAGAAACAGAATAGAATGTAGAGGAGCAAAAAGGCAGAGGCAAAGAGGGAGTGAGGAATGATGACCAGACAGTGGATCAGTCATGGTGTGTCTTCCAGTCAGAGTCGTCACTTATACTGTGGAAGGGAGCAGCCGTGTAGTCAGAAATCACCAGGAGCAGGAACAGATTAGATACAGGCTATTGGTTCTGATGAGGCCTCGTATAGATCAGTAATGGCTCAGTAGGGACAGAGGAAAAGAGAACGGGAGAAACAGTCAGAGCAGCAGTAAGGTGTTGGCTTTTGGTACTGGTAGCACTTTTCAACTAAAGTCCATTCCATAAGGAAAATCATTATAGCAAAACAAAGTTGTTGATAAATTGAGTTCTACTGAACACATATCTGTAAAAATAATTGTGCCTCATATTGAACATGCCAGTTTAGTTGAATGGAATAGTATTTCACGTCATAGTTCCACCTTTCCCTATTAAACCACTTGACAACGGGATGAAAACAGAGGGAGAGCGAGAGGAGATAAAGGGAGAAGGGAGTGGAGGAGTGGAAAGCTGGAGAGTGATGCCTCAGCCTGCTGCTCTGCCACGCAGGGACATGGCCACCCACTGGGCAAGTCAAGGCTGAGGCCTTGCATCATGTCAGACACGCAGATAGACACCCAGCTGAGTCATCTGGTCTTTGGGGGATGGGACAGATGGACAGATAAAAATGTGCAAGTGCACACATTAACACACACACACACACACCACATAGGCATGTGCACAACATAAAGCCATGCTACATAAAAGATTAGAAAAATATCTGTGTGATTGTGTGTGTCAGCACACACACAGATAGGTTGGTGCTTTTAATGAAGCTTTTTCAGCTTCTTTGCTAGATTTTTCTTTAATCTGTTTAATGTCACTTTAGCTGTGTATAATGTAAATGTAATGTGCAGAAATACAATTAGTATGTGAGACTCGTGTCATATCTGCTGGTGGGGCTGATTTAACATTTTGGCAGCAGGACAGCAGGATGAAAATGAGTCAGTCTTGGCTAACTATGGCACTTTTTCCTTCTAATGTTGATTAATGTGCTGCCTGTGACAAATTAATACAAATGTGAATACAAAGAGACAAAAAAGTATACTCATGCATGTATCATCATTATCTATATCACTTATCCGTCAGGGTCACAGGGGGGCTGGAGCCAATGGGTGAGAGGCAGGTTACACTCTGGTCTGGTGACCAGTCAATCACAAGGCCAACACATAGAGACAGACAACCATTCACACTCACGGTGTCACCAATTAACGTGCCAGCAAACCTAGGACCTTCTTGCTGTGAGGCAGCAGTGCTAACCACAGCACCACCATGCTGCCCATGCGTGTATCAAGCAATCAAAAATTCCATCAATGCACAAGCAGTTATACAAACACTGATACAGACAGTATCAGTAAAACACTTAAATCTATCAAGAGAGAAAAAGAGTGTGAGATAGTGTCTGACCATCTGCCGTCTGGATCTTTCTCTTGAAGAGAAGATGAGGCTGTTGTTGAACGTTTTGCTTTGCCTTGTATGAAGTAACTGTCAATCAACACCTGCTAGAGCCACATGACTCTTGTCACATGTCCTTCTCCTGTGGGGAAACAAGTTGGTGGAGGGGAAACGATGATGAGAATGACAATGTCAATGTTTTTCTAATAAATACTGGAATAACTTCCATTGATGTATTTTGATGCCTCAACGTCTACCCACACAAATATACCCAGATTTCATTATATCACTTCAGGGGAGGTCAGAAAGTCCTTCAAAAGCTTGTTCCTGATTAACCTGACAGTGAAATGATATTTATATGACAAACTCTTGTTACTAGGTCACATCTTTCTTTCTATCAAAGAGCAAATGAGTAATTTCCCTCCCTGCATCCCTGCACAATTACTACCATCAGCAGCACAAAGTATGACAGGCATTTTAATTTGCACTCTGTAAATAATTAATGTTAAGTAGAGAGGGCGCCCTCTCTCACTAACAGTGAGATGTATATAAGAGGGCACACGTTGTTTGCTACATGTATATCTGTGTGTATGTTTTTATTAATCAGTGAGTTGCTTACAGCCTGTTCTACGGGGACTTCATGTTTGCCCAGGATAGCAATCTGTTCATGGATGGGAGGAATCTGAGCCTCTGTCTTGGCCAAATCTCCCTGCCGAGCTTCCAAGAGCTTCAGGCTCTCAGCAGGCTCCACCAGTGTCTGGAGGGGTGGCTCACATTTGTGCTGAACTTACATGGAGTGGCTTGCCTGCCTGCATCAGACAGCTAGGCCTTTTAAAATGTAAAATGGCCCAGAGAGACAGTGACACTCTCCATTTCACTCTTCAGTTTGACCATTTTAGATATTCCCACAGAGGGGGAGAGTTGAAAATATCAGCTCATGTTGGAATATTTTCAATCTAAATAAACAGGATACAGATCAGCTGCTCACTATGCCACCCTCTCAATACAAATGGTGAGGATTAGAGATGAGGTTATAGTATATAGTGCAACATCACAGCTGACAGGAAAGTATCAAGATCAAACTCTTATTTGCCACTTGCTACTATGTCAAAATGCAAAATGAAGCAGGATACTATAAGGTAATTCATAATCAACTCATAAGCAGTGAGATAATTACATTAAACATATAATATACATTTTCTTTACTCTCTGTACATATACAAGCCATCAGGCAAGTAACTTTCCAAAAGCCAAATAATGTCAGTTGTAACAGACCCTTTTCACAGCAGATATTTTGACTTGCTGAAGCAGGAAAAACACAAGTGGAATTAATGACTTTAATGATGGCTGAATTCCGTTTAGGTGAGCCAGGTCTAGAGCTCCGGTATCATGCATGCTCTCTTGCTGACATGTCTCACTGGGACAGTTGATGGAACGGAGCCATGCTTGATGTTATTTTTTACACATGTGCTATTCCTGCTTCCACAAGTCAAAATGTCTGCTGTGAAAAGTGTCTATTCCCATTCATTCCTCACCTGTTGTCTTTGTCTTGTAAGTTCTTTGAGGCAGGTGTTGGCAGCTGAGTGAACCGGTCCTGCCACTCATCGCACTCGCACCAAGTGTGCGATGAGTGGTGAGCAGTCCAGCATGACAAACTGGATGTTAAATATTGTCTATTCCTGAGCAACACTGTTGGTCTTTTCTGTGTACCTGGGAGTGAACCAGAGGAGGAAGAAAAACAAAATGCACGTAAAATGAATGCTTAAGCAACTGTAATAAATATTAAACTTGTAACAATCAGAATATATACTCAGTTCCCAGTTTATTAGGTGCACCAAGCTAATAATAATAATAAGAGTTGGTTCATGATTGTATATGTTGTTGAATTGTATTGTGTGACTGACCGGTAACACAACTACTGTCTGACGTAAGTTTGTCCAACCCATTTATGTCAATAAATGTGCGCTCTCTGTGTAACGCAGTACAGTTTAGCAGCACCACAACATCTTCCAAAATCCTGAAAACTGAATATTATGACCTTCATGAAGGTAGGATTTACTCCTGGGCTGTTGTATTAGACTGTATTAGATTTAGCTAGCAGTACCTAATAAACTGGCACGTTTAGAGTGTAAGTCTGTGTGAATAAGTTGTCATCTTAACAGAAATACAGGCCAGCGCCCTTTTTAAGTTTTAAACTAAAATCTAATTTCATCTTGGTCCTCAAAGCGATTCAAATCTTGCATTAACTTGTTGTGACTCTTTCAGGACCAATTTAGCATTTTGTCAAAAAACATACTGCATGAGAGAGTTTGTTGATGGACATTTTTAAAACCTCATTTGAAAGGAACCAAGTAACAAATACAGCCACCTGTGCTATCCTGCTGTCGTGTATAATACTGAAGCATCAATACCACAAAATACAACAAGGAGCAATACAATGCAAACTTCATTTGTGTAATGAAAGAAATCAGATTAGTTTAATTGATGGAGGAGCATCATCGACATGGGTGTGAAATCCAAAGTGCTGAGGCAGGCTACTGTGTGTACACATGCAGAACGATGTTGACACTGGAGTGATTTACATAGCGTTGTCTTTCACAAATCCATAAGGCAATAATGCACACTTGCAGTGTGGATGTACAGTATGTGTATGGGTGTGTATGTCTGTGTGAGGGTGGTGCCTAGCTTAATGTTTGCACAGAATGTGTGACTGGACCTCAGTCTATAGATTCCACCAAGGTCACAAAGACAAAGTTCTTTGCTTTAGCCTCTCTGTTGTCTCTGTGCCCAACTCATCATTTCTTCTTTACTTTTCACCACTAACTCTCACTTTCTCTCCCTTCTGAATCAAAGCTACTACATGCTTCAAAGTGTTGTTCAAGAAATCGGACGGTGTTGAAAAGCTCTAAAGCTGTCTGATAGTTGACCTACGGAATCATACAAACCTTTTTATAATGTCCTGAAATTGAAATTCTGAGATTTACAACGACTCACCACAGCTGAGACTGGCCAGGTGTACTTGAGTGTGAATTCAGGCAGACCTTTAAGTGCTCACAAATACGGCTCATTCAACTCATTCATTCTTCACACATCGACCAGACTTCTTCATTCAAGATGACTGCTCAACTGCTTTCCATGGATAGCTCTGCATACAAATGCTGTGAGTATTCTTTTTTTATTCAAATTTGTATCACTCTCCGCCTTTTTAAATCTAAACTCGAGCTGCAGGTGTGCAACACACAGCAAGAAATACTGAATGGACAAAAGCAAAACTGACATTTCAGAATTGCACATTTTGATTACGATGAACTGTATGCTGAAAACTTTCTTTTACTACATCAAATCTTTTTTTAAAAACACAAAATAGCTTGCATATTATCAATAATAAATATTCCAACTCAAGAGATGGTTTGTGATGTACTATTCATGTGCTATTCGAGACCAAAAGGTCAACCAAGAAGAGTATAACACAAGCACCCTTTGATTTTTGAACCAATGTGCTGTGCTCTCATGCATTCTTTTTTTCCTTAATTTTGGACCCCACAAGCTGTGACCCATTTCAGGGGCTTGATGCTTCAAAGTGGTACACAATGATGTGCCCTTCAGAGGACTGGAAACCCAACTGAGCCTGCTTGTTCTCCCAAAATCAGACAAAATAACCTCAGACAGACCAAACAGTGTGATCCTTTTTAACTTTTTAACTTAAAGTTAAAACGATTTTTAAGTTTATTGTCAGAAAGTTGCCCTAAGTTTAAATACCAGTTGTAAGCCAGTTCCCTGATACCTTTACAGTGGGGCAAAAAAGTATTTAGTCAGCCACCAATTGTGCAAGTTCTCCCACTTAAAAAGATGAGAGAGGCTTGTAATTTTCATCATAGGTATACCTCAACTATGAGAGACAAAATGAGAAAAAAAAATCCAGAAAATCACATTGTCTGATTTTTAAAGAATTTATTTGCAAATTATGGTGGAAAATAAGTATTTGGTCAATAACAAAAGTTCATCTCAATACTTTGTTATATACCCTTTGTTGGCAATGACAGAGGTCAAACGTTTTCTGTAAGTCTTCACAAGGTTTTCACACACTGTTGCTGGTATTTTGGCCCATTCCTCCATGCAGATCTCCTCTAGAGCAGTGATGTTTTGGGGCTGTCGCTGGGCAACACGGACTTTCAACTCCCTCCAAAGATTTTCTATGGGGTTGAGATCTGGAGACTGGCTAGGCCACTCCAGGACCTTGAAATGCTTCTTACGAAGCCACTCCTTCGTTGCCCGGGCGGTGTGTTTGAGATCATTGTCATGCTGAAAGACCCAGCCACGTTTCATCTTCAATGCCCTTGCTGATGGAAGGAGGTTTTCACTCAAAACCTCACGATACATGGCCCCATTCATTCTTTCCTTTACACGGATCAGTCGTCCTGGTCCCTTTGCAGAAAAACAGCCCCAAAGCATGATGTTTCCACCCCCATGCTTCACAGTAGGTATGATGTTCTTTGGATGCAACTCAGCATTCTTTCTCCTCCAAACACAACAAGTTGAGTTTTTACCAAAAAGTTCTATTTTGGTTTCATCTGACCATATGACATTTTCCCAATCCTCTTCTGGATCATCCAAATGCTCTCTAGCAAACTTCTGACGGGCCTGGACATGTACTGGCTTAAGCAGGGGGACACGTCTTATAAATATTCCGTAATGTAAATATTCCATAGTGTAAATATTTATTTATATTATATCATCACAACACATATTTATTTTGCAATTGCTTTATTTTCCAATGTTGCTTTTATTCACTCTTTCTTGTCTATTGTTGCTGCTGTAACATGTTAATTTCCCCCTATGGGGGATCAATAAAAGAAGTCTAAGTCTAAGTCTGGCACTGCAGGATTTGAGTCCCTGGCGGCGTAGTGTGTTACTGATGGTAGCCTTTGTTACTTTGGTCCCAGCTCTCTGCTGGTCATTCACTAGGTCCCCCCGTGTGGTTCTGGGACTTTTGCTCACCGTTCTTGTGATCATTTTGACCCCACGGGGTGAGATCTTGCGTGGAGCCCCAGATCGAGGGAGATTATCAGTGGTTTTGTATGTCTTCCATTTTCTAATAATTGCTCCCACAGTTGATTTCTTCACACCAAGCTGCTTACCTATTGCAGATTCAGTCTTCCCAGCCTGGTGCAGGTCTACAATTTTTTGTTTCTGGTGTCCTTTGACAGCTCTTTGGTCTTGGCCATAGTGGAGTTTGGAGTGTGACTGTTTGAGGTTGTGGACAGGTGTCTTTTATACTGATAACGAGTTCAAACAGGTGCCATTAATAAAGGTAACGAGTGGAGGAGACAGAGGAGCCTCTTAAAGAAGAAGTTACAGGTCTGTGAGAGCCAGAAATCTTGCTTGTTTGTAGGTGACTAAATACTTATTTTACCGAGGAATTTACCAATTAATTCATTAAGAATCCTACAATGTGATTTCCTGGATTCTTTCCCCCCATTCTGTCTCTCATAGTTGAAGTGTACCTATGATGAAAATTTCAGGCCTCTCTCATCTTTTTAAGTGGGAGAACTTGCACAATTGGTGGCTGACTAAATACTTTTTTGCCCCACTGTACAGTAAGAGCTGTTTTACTTCAACACATGATGGACATTACAAGCTGATGAGAATCAGTCAAACGTAATTAATCAGTCTGCTACAAAATATTGGCCGAACCATATGTCCTCCAAATTTAGGCATGAGGGAGCCTGCATTTCTTGGCTGCATTTGAAGAGACTTTGAAGAGAGATAGGCTCGTTGGCCAGTTATGACATATTTAGTCTAGAAATGTGAGCCTTGGAGGATCCAGTCCCTATCTGAGATTTAGGATGGGTTCAACGCCTCTGCCTTGCCTCTTTCGTTCTTAATGTTTTTAGTGGCTGTGAGACAGCAAATGGTGCATAACTACCACATCAGTTGATAATTTGATCTTAGGCAACCTTGGTGACTTTGTGATACCGCCCTCTAGCTAGCTAATAGATCAAGGCAGCAGTGAACTAGCCACTCTGTGATCTGCGAGTTCAGCAAATTCAGGCTGTACCATACTCTACCTGTGTATATATGCCCCAATGGATGAGAAAGAGGGAAAGAGTGCTTGCTGATCTCCCATGTCCTCTCCTGGCCCAGGTCTGAGGCCTTCTGCTACAGCTGCAGGTATAAAGCACTGGTCTTCATCCCTGTGGTGACTGCAGTCCTTAATCTCTTCATCTTGCTCTGAAGGATTAAAGAGGAAAAGGGTGAAAACAGAGACAAATGGTTACCAAACAGAACACAGACTGGAACAATACAACTGTGTGATGATCACACATAGTTGTCTTCTTTCAACGCTGCCTTCTGGAAGTGTTGTTAAACATGGACTGTGGAAGGACACTGGAGCACCTGGAGGAAGCCCATACAACCTTGAGAAAACAGGCAAAGAGCACTGACCGCTTAGCTCACAAGTTGCCCCAATTGTAAAAAATATCTTCATTTGACATACTTTTAAACAAATTAAAAAATAAGTGCACATCACAGCAAAAAAACAATTAAATTGGTTGGAACATTTTAGAAGGGCGGTGTATATGCAGCATAAGCCACTTTTTTTTTGTCCAGCTCGAACATTTTCTCCCAGTTTCATTAAGGTGAGCAGTGTGAGCCAAGAGTCCCTGCTGTCTGTCAAACATACAGCACACAGCATGCTGATATACGCATCCACTCTCTCACACACAGACACACACTCATACTCTTATCTGAGGCCTTTGTTAAAATGGATAGGTGGATGGACAGATAAGAAATTAGAAGAGAGATAAAGAGAAAGTGGCATGAAGCACGGGGTAATGCTCAGGTTTTACAATGAGGGGGATAAAGAGGTACGGATCAATGGAAGGAAAAACTGGCTGGCTGGGGTTGCAGAGGTCATTGTGAATATTTCGGAGGGAAATGGGAGGAGGACTGAATGAAGACTGAGGATGAGATTGCCTTGATCTAGCCTCATGAATTTTTCTGACTACATTTTTTTTTTTACACACATTTGTACTTCAACCTCATTTTAACTTTGATTTTTGCGTCTGGCACATTTGCTTGCTCCCTTAAATACATCAGAATTGATCAAACCAGTCATGATTTAACCTCTATTTCTATTCAGTCTGAGTAGTAAATAGTTGTCTGACTTAAATGTGTATAATATAAACACATGCTAAAGGGGACAAGCACAAGTGCAATATAAATATTTGATGTCAACGGCATAGGTAGAAGGAATAAAAACATTCTTATTCAAATAGAATCACTGCAACCTTTCTTTCTTCATTTCAAGTGAAGAATTTTTAAATGTGGACAGCATCTTGCACAAATGTACTTGTAAATGTACTGAATACACAGTTGTAGTCAGGCATTACTCTGAAATGTCCCTGGCAATACTAAAAGGATAAGAAGACATAGTTGTAGTGGGGAGCAATAGTTCTTGGATGTGGACTAGACTTGAAAAGATGAGGCTTTGGTCAGAAGGTGCCTGATTTTTCGCATTCAATGACATTTGAAAAGTCACCTGAAAATTAAACTGAACAACCACAGTTACTGGCTCACTGTGAAAAAAGGTCACAGTAAGAATCTGTTAATACAAAAAAAAACAAAATATCAAAAGAATGATAGGGAAAATGTGAAAAGCAGAGGAAGGGAACTCTGGGGAGTCATGAAATGGATAAAGGGAAACAGTTTGGCCTCTGGAAAAGGGATTACAGTGAATGACTGGTCAAATATGTGTTCTACACATTCCAATAATGCTGACGTCAGTTGGCCATTATTCAATCTTTGTCTTGTTTTTGCCTCGTTGTCTTATGCGATTTACCCATAAAAAAAAAACCAACTAACAAAGGAAATTTTAGAAATGGTTGTGTAAAGGCATTGGTATTTCAAAACAAACAGGCATGTCTCTCATTGGATTCTGGTCTAAGGTTTATAAAAGTCATGAAAGAATGTTAACAGATCCCCAAGTGATTCACGGAAAATAGTGCTGAAAGTTATGAGCTATCCAGACCTCCATATGAAAGCTATGGACGGATTTTTTATATTTAACACACTACATTGTATTTATTTAGCTGAAGCTTTTACCCAAATCGACTTACAATGAGTGCATTCAACCATGAAAATGTAACCCAAATATTTCAAGAATCATGGAAGTACATTAAATTCATTAAATAAATAACTAGCTTCAAGTGTTACATTTTAAAAACAAGAAAATAAAGTTTTTTTTCCATCGGCCAAGATACAGAGTTTTCGATCTAACCCAGACTAAAATTGAGTTTTGGGTCTGGAGAAAACTGTCTTGATGCGTTGATCACAACTGTAATAAATATATTTGCATGCTACATTCAAGCTCCCAATCCTTTACTGCAATATTGCATTTTCATTTCACTTTGTTGATTAAAGTGCTGCAAACAAGGAATGGGAGCTTCGAGCCAGTGAGCAAATTCATCTTTTCATTTGTGGTTCTAGTCTGCTTTTATCCATCACCCAGCCAGAGGAACCTAGATCTGCTACATTGCTATTTTTTTTAAATGTTTGTGTGTGTTGTTAAAGAGTTAAACCTGCTCCTGTCATGTCGAGCAGAACTGAACTTGTGGACATAAACGCACACCTACACCCATACTGATTTTATCACACACAACCACTTGACCCGTTTGTATTAATATTAACCTCTATGGGATCAATGTTTTCAGCCTTGAGGCAGGACAACTCGAACACGTCTGCTTCCTTTTTTCTACACGAGAAAAAACAAAGTCAAATCCAAACTCCGGCTCCTCTCTCTGACAACATCATTGATTTTTTGTGACATAAAGATTCATCCAGGTTCCTTCTTCTCTGAGCCAATATTGTTCTATCAAGGCCAGCCTGTCCAGAACACTGAACACCAAGCTGAGTTAATAGGTTGTGATCTGTGCTATTGCTTATCTCGTTAATGCAGGTTACAGTCAAACAACATGCATAAGGCATGACTCACGTGTCAATCCTGATTTATTCCCAACTGTGGCTTGGACAGGATTGCCTTTTATGATCTATAATGCCATCTAACTTTATAAAGTATAACTCTGTGTGTGTGTGTATGTGTTTGCTTGCATGTTTATATTCCATATAAACCCAAGTATTGTGTGCATGTTTTTGTCTGTGTGTGTTCTGAGCTGTCTGACAAGGACAAATGGCTATTCCCCTATCCTATCATGCTGTATACAAGGTGTTGCCCTGTCTGCATGGGATTCTCAATGTGACTCAGACCTTGGAAACGCAGCAAAGCTAGGGCATCACACAGGGAAGATAGATGACTTTGTTCAGCCCAAAAATATTAAATTCTTCCCTTTGTATATGTGTACGTGTTTGAGTCTGAGAAAGAATAATATTGGTAGAACTCCCCTGTCTGAAGTAAATGTCAGAGCAAGATAAATAAAGATCTCTCCACATGCCGTTATTGCCTATTGTTGTTTTGCATTCCTTATGCAAAACTTCCCTGCTGCGGGGACAATGTGTATGATAATGTGTCAGCATGTCTGGCATCATATCTACTCTCCACAATACAAGACTGCACATGTTGTGCAAGCGTCTCTCTGTGTGTATTCTCTCTATCATGTCTGTCTATACAATCATCTGAAAAGCCTGGGAGCAAATGATTTAATATTTTCCTGGACTCAAAGTTATCCCAGAGGAAACATGGTCCAAACTGATCCCTGGGAAGATGTTCACTTCCCTTATCATCCTCTACTCATTTTGATATCTCCTGGCTATCATGAAATGTCTCATTAAATCATGGCCTTTACTAGTGGAAAATAACATCTAATTATCAGTGAAATGAGACTCATTCAACATTTGTCTCATCTCCCTTCAAATGCAAGGCCATGTGTCAAAACTAATTAAGCTTTACAGTAATTCTAGGAGACCAAGTAGGGTTTATAGTGACTCTGCTTATCTTATCTGTTCCAAAATCAATAGAAAGCATGACTTATTATGAGTTATTCCTAAATGAATCTTGGTCTAGTGACAGATTTGTTCATCTTAAGCCAAGTTCACACTATTCTGCGTTTCTCTAAATGATACAGTATAACGCTTTCATCAAAGTTAAAATATGGAGAAATGGGTTGGATGGGAAACTGCTGCTTTGGAAAATGAAATAGAAAGGTAGGAGAAGCAATATGTCATGATTGGTAGTCAAATTACTGCTGACATAATAAAAATGTAATTTAAAAACAGAAAATAGTAGAGGTAATGCCGAAGAAACGAGTGATTGTGAAACATACTGTGATTTTTGAGTTTCTGTCTGCTTAGAAGCAGCTATTACTGCAACACACTTTACAAACAACATATGTAATATGCTGTTTCAGCACATTAACACAACGTGAACACATTTTTATGATTCCCTGGCCCAGCTGGACAAATAGGTGTTAGCTACCTATGCTGGGGTCTCAGGGACTCACTAGTGCAGTGCTACGATGACCCTGAAGACATGCAGTCAACTTACTCTGTGAGGTTCACCCCTGGAGCTTAGACACACAGAGAGGAAGAGGAGAGAGGGCCAACTCATTAGATACAGCCACAAATTTAGTTGGCTAAACCTCTTACAGTCTTCTTGGAGTGGCAGTGAAAGGACACACAATCCTTAATCACACTAGGAAAATGTATTATCGGCATTATCTGATTTTTTTGGACAGTACTGCAAACAGCTGGTAGAACCCTTGCTGCTGGCATGCATCTATGGCACTGCTCTACTCTGTCATTCCTCAAAACAGTCAGATTGTTCAATGGAGTGTGACCATTATATCACAAAATTCACTCCAACACACACACACTGAACAGCTTTTGGTGTAAAGGTTTTGCAGGCAGCAGCACTAGAACAAAACTACTAAGCACTAGTGGGAGCCTCTGGGTGGTCCCCTGGGTGGCTCTAACTCCCCTGGAAAACCAACAGGAAAAATTCCCATGATCCAGCCGATAAAGCCAATGTGTATCACGTGCAAACAATGTGCTCAAGAGATACAGAGACATTTCAGTGAAAGTTTAGTAAGTAGTTCACCTTTACCTCTCAAAGCTAAGCAGCAAGAAAGCAAGGTGACTCAATATACCCCCCCCGCACTTCAAAATGTAACACTTATATTATACTTATGTACTTATATTGTGCTTTTTGTACCACCAATCAACTTTTCCATAAAGAAATCTCACACAAAGTATACCGTACAACATAAACACTGTAACTGAACATAAGCTTGCTATCTGATCTGGAAAAATAGGTCTGAGATGGACATATTTATTAAGTGGACCTACTGTAAGAGTGAGTGTACTACATGGGGGTGCGAGGAGAGGACAGGACAGGACAGGATTTGGGGAAGCACAAAGAATCCACTGAGTTTGACAGCACTGCATCTTTTCCATCCCTCAAAGGCCTCTTTCTCATTCTTCAAACATCTCTTCTTCTCTATTTCCAGTCCCTCACCCATTTCCTCCCTGCCTTCGCGGTTCTGCAGATCAGAGGGGAACTCATTACATAGGGATATCATGACTCTAACATCACAAATACAACAAGAGTGCCTCATATCCTCTGTCTCACTCTCTGGTTTGAATTATCGCAGACAGGCCTTATCCAGACAGCATCAGGCCAACATACATCCAACACGCCCCTGTTCAAATTGTGGGAGCAGAGAGC
Source organism: Pempheris klunzingeri (assembly GCF_042242105.1). Taxonomy (NCBI): domain Eukaryota; kingdom Metazoa; phylum Chordata; class Actinopteri; order Acropomatiformes; family Pempheridae; genus Pempheris; species Pempheris klunzingeri. The sequence goes on from NC_092034.1 coordinate 13,064,731, forward strand.
ACATTTCCATTTTAACATGCTGCTGTCTCTCTCTCTTCCCAACTCTTCCTGTACAAATTTGATTCTATACAGTAGGTTTCTCTCTCTCTCTCTCTCTCTCTCTCTCTCTCTCTCTCTCTCTCCCTCTCTCCCTCCCTCCCTCCCTCCCTCTCCCTCTCCCTCTCCCCCTCCCTCCCGGACCTAATTCCTAAGGAGAGTAATTTTGCTCTCACTCAAAATTCCAGATCCAAGCGTCAATCTCCGGATTTTATGGCTTTCATGGGGATAAGGCACGGCATGCAGAATAAGCCTGCAAGAAGAATTGTATGGTGAGGAGGGAGGGTGACTATTCTGAGCCAGTTTAGATGTCTTTTGCAGATTCCCCCTGTCTCTCTCACGCTCTCTGTATGTGTACCTAGAAATGCAGAGACACACAGCCAGGCTTTTGACTTTGGGCTCCACAGATCTTGACATTGGCTTGATGTCGGCCTGATCTTAAATCCTTGGAGAGGAGCGCAGTTGCAATCCCTGCCAATGAGCATTAAGTTTTCATTAGGCATGCTCAACCTGTCGCGGCTCCAGCTGCCCCCTGGCAACTCATCCCAAGGCTTTTATTATTGTTTTTGAACTGCAGGCCAACAGCAACCCATGTACGGAAGCTCTAAGGTGTGTGTATGTGCATGCATGTACTGTATCTATATGTGTTTATGTGTCTGTCATTTCCAATAAATTTTCCATTCTAACAATTCATGCCAATTGCTCCCCAATGAACTGTTAAATGAAAAGACAAACATATTCACATACTTACACTTGAGCACACACACTTGAACTGACACATAAACTCATATATTTACTGTACATACACATTTTTTTCCTCTGGTCATAACTGAGTGGCTGTGCTGAAAGTCAGCACTGCATCCATCTTTCCGTTTTATGACCTTTGTGGGGTCTGACACCAGATTCCCCTCAAACAGCCTATGCATCAAGTCCTGGACTGCAGCCAGTCTGCCTCCACTGCTGCTCTGCTGCATTTATTTCCAAAGCAGGCCTGGAAATGCTGATGACAGAATGATGACAGCTAAGCAGCCAGGAACACACAGGAGAGTGTGGGTGAGTGATTGACTGAATGAAAGAGGTAATTAGAAAAGAGGAGACAAGGAAGAGACCACAATAAGTGCAGAGCAAGAATGTAACTACAGGTGGGGAAGACAGAAATATTATGTGAAGCAGAGTAATGGGGGCAAAGGGAAAGTGTAACTCTATCTGAACTATGTTACTACAGACTTACAGCTACACTGCCGCTGCTCAGCTGTGTTCAGGGACACAGAACAGCAAGGTCAAAGAAGCACACATTGCTTGAAAAATGCATAACCCACATACAGTTCAATGCATGATGACTTGACCTAAATTCAGTAGCTCTCCTATTAAATCTTCACTTTACAATCTGCTGGGATTGAAGTTGTCTATATGGGCAATTCTACAGCACCTGCAGACGAAACTTGACAACTCAGATGATAAATGCTTCATGTATTATGCTTAATGTATAATTCAGTGTGATCTTCGTCAAATGAGCTTCCCTTGTATAGAACACTTGGCTCCCATTTTATAATGCCATTGTTTTTGTTTAGCACTCTGAAACCAATCTCCTTCATTAGGCCCACGTCTTCACACTAAACTAGACTTAATCAAGTTGTCCGACTTGTTTATTGAGCACAAGCACAAACAGACGCTGCCTCACACACAGCTTTGTTTTGTTATTCTTAAGAGGGCCTGTCATAAATTTCCTCTATCCACTACACTTTATCTGAACCTTGATATCTATGGCATTTATGCAAGGTTAACAATGTTTCTTCCCATTAAAGGGGAGTTTTTCCTGCCACTGTTGCTCAATATAATATCTGATGCTGCTCATGTGAGGATTCTTGAATCCTTAAATTTGAATTCCTGAATCGTTGGGTCTCTCTCTTTATGAAAGAGTTTGGTCTAGACCTGCTCTTTATGTAAAGCATCTTGAGATAACGCTGTTATGAATTGCTGCTATATAAATAAAGATTGACTGATTGATTGATTGATTAACTATGGCCACTTTTTTTTAGTAATCACCTTCTACATGTTCTACATGCGGCACGCACATTTCACTAAAAAAGCCGTTGAATACCACCATGGTTTTCACCTGATGCACACTTGAAGAATCCAAGGATAAGCATAATTTCTGACCTCTTCAGCAGACTCATCGCAGCAGCTAGGATTTGGGGACTTAGTTCAACCTATAGGCTATATTTGCTCTCAGTCTTTACACCAAACGATACCAAGAAACAACCGTTTGTTACTATAGACTTGTCCAAATTAGCTAATGGTGAACTGACAAAGATACTACTTTCTATTCGTTATCCAGTAAATGACTTTGCTCCAAAACAGACCCAACTTGTCAGGATACAGTACCCCAATGATTCTCTCTCTCTCTCTCTCTCACACACACACACACACACACACACACACACACACACACACACACACACACACACACACACACACACACACACACACACACACACACACACACACACACACACACACACACACACACACACACACACACACACACACACACACACACACACACACACACACACACACACACACACACACACACACACACACGGATGTCCATACAGTAAATATTAGGGGTTTATTGTCACTGAGTGAGTATTATTGGAGCAGGCAAGATGATCTCATAACTAAAGCTGCTGATACAGCAAGTGTGTGCCTGTGTCTCTGTGTGTAGATATGTGGCTTCGTTTTGCAAAAATGCCATGTAGTGAGAAAATAAAAAGTGTTTGATGGGAAATGGCTAACAGACTGAGCATTCCGGCAAACCATTACAAAAATGATCCTTTTTACCCTTGTATGTACAAACTTAATCTGCAAATGTCTCAAAGGGTATCACTGTCTTATTTCTGGAGAAATATCAGGCCAAAGCCTGCCGGCATTAGCCGTGTTTGTGCATCCACTTGACCTTAGATTGGGGCTCTTTCTGAGTTATGAACATTCACGGCATGCATGGCTGCCTAGATTTGTGCTGGCTCACGCATAGACACACATACTGAAATGCACTTTCACTCACTACATGGAGGTCTAATTTTCAGATGAGTGTGTGCAGAGCTTAGATGAGTCCCAGCTCTGTATAGATATGAGCTCTCTGCTGTCACTTTCATTGCGCTGTCAGACACTATTACCATGGCATGATGAGGTTGTTAGATATGTAGGTGAAGGTTTGCTTTTTAAGTGTTTACTCGTGGATTGTCAGCTTGTCTCCTGCTCTCCCACTTTCCTTGTTTGGTTCAAATAAAATGTTTGGGAATACAGCAGGGCTGTAGTGGTATCAGCATGCATGCATGGAGTCTGCCATAGCGTCCTTTTTTATACACCCACTAAGAGTCGACAAAGTCAGTTTCAAATCATGCATCTCCCAAGTGATATAGATACACAACAGCTGAAGCTGTAATAGTGATGCTAATTTAACCTTTTTAATATTAACTGCCACTAAAGCTACCTACAATAAGTCAAAGGAATGTGTGTGTGTGTGTGTGTGTGTGTGTGTGTGTGTGTGTGTGTGTGTGTGTGTGTGTGTGCAAACGCTAATACTTATATGAAGGTTGTGATATTGCTACTAATGCTTACAGCTCTGATGTTTAAAACATAAGTTCTCAGGACATTCAATATCATGGATGAATGAATGGACTGATATTCCAATACTGAAGCATTATACTTTCCTGATATGGAACTGACACTTCATTTTCAGGTGTGTTTATGTCAGACTTGTTACCAATAGCAACGCTCTCCGAGGATGTTTTATGCTGTAAGTCCTAGACAAACCCTGTCTCCCCATCGTTAGTATGGGCAACGTGAGATCGCTGGTAAACAAGATGGAGGAGCTAACAGTGTTAGCCAGATGGAGCACCGGGAGTATAGTCTAATGTGCTTTACGGAGACATGGCTGCATCAGGACATTCCCGACAACAATGTTTCCATTGGTGGCTTCCAAACTGTTCGGGCCGACAGGGATTGCACCAGGAGCGGTAAACGGAAAGGAGGGGGGCTTGCCGTTCTGGTGAACAACAGGTGGTGAAGTCCTGCTCATCTTACTATCATGGAGCGCATCTACAGCCCGGACATTGAACTGTGTGAAAACTGGAGTTTTCACATGTTGTTGTGGTGACTGTTTACATTCCTTCTTCTGCCAACCCGACTTTGGCGTGTGACGTCATCCACTCTGCCATAGCTCGGTTACAGACTCTATACCCGAGTGCATTCATTGCTATCTCGGGTGACTTCAACCATGTCACCATGTCAAAAGCACTGCCCAACTTCACACAGTACGTGAACTGTTTCACCAGAGAGGAGAGGATCCTGGACGTAATGCATGCTAATGTGAAGGGTGCATACAGCTCCTCTCCCCTCCCCCCTCTGGGCAGGTCTGACCACAATCTCATACACCTCAGTCCCACTTATTTGCCTCTGGTTAAAAGACAGCCTGTGACCATAAAGACAGTGAGGAGATGGTCGGAAGAGGTGTATGTGGAACTGCAGGGATGTTTTGAGGTCACAGACTGGCAGGCACTCTGTGAGCCAAATGAAGAAGACATCGACGGGCTCACAGAGTACATCATGGACTATATCAACTTCTGTGTAGACTCCATTGTTCCAGTAGAGACTGTTCACTGTTACCCAAACAACAAGCCGTGGGTAACAAAGGACATCAAGGCCCTCCTGAATGATAAGAAGAGGGTTTTCAGGGCTGGCAACAAGGAAGAGATGAGAAACACACAGAGACACCTAAAGCACAAGATCAGAGAGGCTAAGGAGGAATATAGGAAGAAGTTGGAGCGGAAACTCCAGCAAAATAACAACAGAGAGGTCTGGAGAGGGATGAGAACAATCACTGGTTTTAAGTCAGCTGGCAACAGTTGAGTTGAAGGCAGTGTGGAATGGGCCAATGAACTTAATCTGTTCTTCAACAGATTTGATGCCCAGGCCCCTGCACTCCCTACAGACACTACCATCAACACCTCGATTGTTCTGCCCCCAACAACACCTACTCCACTCTCTCCCCCTCACCCTCCTTGCAGCCTTTCATCTTCAAGGGAAGGCCACTCTCTCACCTCGATCCCCACCCCCTCACCCCCATCTTCAGTGACTATCACAGCTGAAGATGTTAGAAGACAGCTGGGGAAACTCCACTCTGGCAAGGCTGCAGGTCCTGATGGTGTCAGCCCCAGGGTGCTCAAAACCTGTGCCATCCAGCTCTGTGGAGTTCTTCAGCATGTCTTCAACATGAGCTTGAGTCTGCGGAGGGTCCCGGTGATATGGAAGACGTCCTGCCTAGTTCCTGTGCCGAAGAAGCCGCGCCCTGGTGGAGCTGACCTCCCACATCATGAAGACCCTGGAGAGACTCATCTTGGAGCAGCTCCGGCCCGTGGTCAAATCGTTTTTGGACCCCCTACAGTTCGCCTACCAGCCCCAACTTGGAGTTGAGGATGCCATCATCTACCTGCTTGACCGCGTCTACACTCACCTGGACAAGACGGCGAGCACTGTGAGAGTCATGTTTTTTGACTTCTCCAGTGCTTTCAACGCCATCAGCCCAGGTCTACTGGGTGAGAAGATGTCAGCGATGCAGGTGGACCCTGCCATCGTGTCCTGGGTTGTGGACTATCTGACTGGCAGACCACAGTATGTGCGCCTGAAACGCTGTGTGTCAGACAGAGTGGTCAGCAACACCTGGGCCCCACAGGGGACTGTCCTCTCTCCTTTCCTCTTCACCCTCTACACCATGCACTTCAACTACTGCACGGAGACCTGTCATCTCCAGAAGTTTTCTGATGACTCAGCAGTCGTTGGATGTATCAGCAAGGGTGATGAGGTCGAGTACAGGGCTGTTGTGGACAACTTTGTCCACATGGTGTGAGCAGAACCATCTACAGCTCAATGTGACAAAGACAAAGGAACTGGTGGTGGATCTGAGGAGGACCAAGGTGCCGGTGTCCCCTGTTTTCATTCAGGGGGTCAGTGTGGACATTGTTGAGGATTATAAGTACTTGGGGGTACACATTGATAACAAATTGGACTGGGGGAGGAACACTGATGCCCTTTATAGGAAGGGCCAGAGCCGCCTCTATTTTCTGAGGCGGTTGAGGTCCTTCAACATCTGCAGGACTATGCTCAGGATGTTCTATGAGTCTGTGGTAGCCAGTGCTATCCTCTATACTGTGGTATGCTGGGGCAGCAGGCTGAGGGTAGAGGATGTCAATCGACTGAACAGACTGATCCGCAGGGCCAGTGACGTTGTGGGAGTGAAGCTCGACTCTCTGACGGTGGTGTCAGAGAGGAGAATGCTTCACAAAGTGGGAGCTATTTTGGACAATGTGTCCAACCCACTCCATGAAGTGCTGGTTAGATATAGGAGTTCTTTCAGTGCCAGACTAATTGTACCACGATGCACTACAGAGCGCCACAGGAAATCATTCCTGCCTGTGGCCAATACAACTCCTCACTCTGAGTGTACATGTTGTTGTATGTTATTACTATTATTGTTATTATCATTATTATTATCATATGATTCAGCTCCTCCCTCTGTGTGTACATGTTGTTGTATATATTATGTTATTATTATTATTATTATTATTATTATTATCATCGTTGTAAATGGTCTGTATTTGTATAGAGCCTTTCTAGTTATTTCAACTACTCAAAGCGCTTTACATGACATCCTCATTCACCCATTCACACATCACTCATACAGGAGGAATGTAATTTGGAGGAGACTATTCTTTCATACTCATTCACACACTGAAGCCATGCTTCAGGAGCAAGTTGGGGTTCAGTGTCTTGCCCAAGGACACTTCGACATGTTGACCCATAGGAGCTGGGGATCGAACCCCGACCTTCTGATTGACCACTACCACTGAGCCACAGCCGCCCCTAAATTATTATTATTATAATTATATAATACATCTCCTCATTCTGAGTGTAATGTAATGTTGTTATATATTATTGTTGGTAGTAGTAGTAGTGGTAGTAATATTAGTATTATATAATACATCTTCTCACTCTGAGTGTACATGTTGTTATATATTATTGTTGGTAGTGGTAGTAGTATTATTGGTATTATATAGTACAGCGCCTTATTATGATTGTGCATGTTGTTATATATTTTTATTAGTAGTGGTATTATTGTTATTATTATAAGACTCTGGACTCACCTGGTGCAGTAATTTACCTCTGTGTAATAATTTGTTATAATAATTTTAATAATTTTTTTAATTCATACTTTTATATATTTATATTTTACTTTGTGTTTGAAGTTTATTCTTATTATTATTCTTTTGGAGCTGTGTGTAACAAAAAGCAATTTCCCCCTGGGGATTATTAAAGTAATTCTGATTCTGATGCTCCTGGGGGGAATATATGGGACAAGGCAGCAGGTCACAGAGGGTGGGATGCACTTAAATCTAATAATAAACATATAAACAGTAAATGTTCTAGATTTACAAACAAAGCATGTTCACAATATTATGCTTTCATTGAACTGTTGGCTATTACATGAGAATAAATATGAAGAAGCCACACAGCCAATGGAAACCAGGTGTTTCAACCACTGCCTGGCTTCTTTTTAGCAGAGCACAATGCTTTCAAGTTGAAAGTAGTTTATCGTTTTAAAAGGGCACAGAGCTTAATTCTGAGCTTTAATTTGTAGCCAACACCTGATTGGGCCTGACCTAATGCCAAGGGTACAGGCATGACTGGACTCTATCTTAGTTTACATGGATTCATGTTATTAATTTTTGCCTAAATAGGAGCACGTGAACCAATGCTTTGCAGTAACATTATCTGCCTCTCTAGCCTTACAAGCACTCTGTGTGACATTTAAAAGACTATCAGCTTGCTGTTGGTTATTGTTCCAACATTTCCGCTCCCCTTCTCTATCCCCACAATTCCTGTTCCGTAACCTACATTTTTGAATATATACGCTGGCTGTATATTGCAGTGGCAATGGGGATGCAACAGGGCAGCAAGTTAAAGTGGGGCTAATTTAAGCATTATATAGTAAATAAGGTCATGACAACATAACCATGTCAATGAGTGCTAGAGCTATACCTCAACAGTACTCAGTGTCAATGTAGCTGGCCATTTTGTAGCTTTATTGCTTGTGGAGCGAACACAGCAGTGTCATCATATGCTGTTTGTTCTCCGAAGTGCTACATTATCAACTTTAACAGATGTCAATCTATTGAATTTGATTACTTGTTTACAGTCAAAGTCAATATTGTCTTCCAAATATGCTACACTACCTAATATGTATCATCACACACACCTTGAAAAAAAAAAACCGCAGTGTAGTGAAGTACCATCTGAGATCAGAACCAGGGGCTATATTTCTTAAACATAAGAGGGTAATTATAAGTTACACCGTCAACACAGGGGCACAAAAAAGGAGAGGATATTCAAGATTCCCAATCCAGCACAGCAGCATACATATTATCTACTCTATTGCTCACAGGAGACTGTCGCTAGGGTTGTATTGCGCTCTTGTCTCATGATTCAACCTTAATAGAAGAATCTCTTATTCCAAGAAGAGTATGATTAAAATGGAGGGCAACACAATCATATCTGAGTACAATTAAAGCTGCCCTACTGTTGTTAATTTTTGTTCTTTGTGTATACGGATAGAGATAATCATGTTAAACAGAAAATGAGCCCTCACTGTTTTTGTGCTGATGTACTTTTGTGTGTGTGTGTGTGTGTGTGTGTGTGTGTGTGTGTGTATGTGTTTCACTAGAGGCAAGGCAGCAACAGCTGTGTTTAATAGTGACCAAGCCACCATGGCCACAGTTTGACAAAGCCACAGATATGGAATTCTGCTGGTGGGGGAGTGGGGGACGGTTTGTTCTGGCATGGGTAAGTCTGGGCAGTCACAAGGTTTTGAACCCAAAATAACTCTGGGATGGTCTAAGCGCCGACCTGGCTCACAAACGGTGACGCAAGTTGGCCGCACTTGGCTTCTATTGGCTCTTTGAGCGTGAGTGCATTCTACTTACTGAATAATGACTTAACAGTAGCCACATTAAAATTCTATGTGTTTGTAAAGGCATTTTCTCCATCCAGTGTGCCCAAGTTTGGTAAAGTGACTTTAGTTTTCTTTTCAAGTTGAATGCTTGCCATGTCAACAGTTTACAAGCAACAGTCTGTGGAAATGTGTGTAATCTGCATGTGAGGAAGAGACAAGGAGAACAGAAGGAAGGAAGGAAAGTTTGAGAGGCAGAGTAATTGTGCATCCAGTAGTTTGCACGTTTGGGCGCGATTGTGTGAAGTTTTGGTTGGAGTGCAGATTACTGGTGCTTTTGTTTGCATCTTGTTCTTTGTTGACTGTTTCGTTCGTTTTCTATATAAAAAATAGAGACAAAGCAATGAGATGGCTCAAAGTACCAATGCTCAATGAAAAATTCAGGTACAAGAAGCCCAAAATTGAGAGTTTGTTACTAATTGCTTCCCTGTTGGCTGTCTAATTGCTTCCTTGCAATTTCATTAGTTTTATTTTAAGATCGTTATTTCATGGTTCAAACGCTGAGATTTGAACAGACACAAAAAAGTCAAAGTGTGAATCACTAGTCTTTCCTGAACATTGCATTGCATCATTGATGCATGACTGACTGGTAATTAGTCTAATTAGCTCATGAGAGTTGAGAGAAGGTGACTGGCTGACCTCTAGGTGGTGTAGCGCACTGCAAAGACTATTAAAGGAGAAACCCAGTCACTGAATGGACCCTCTCCATAAATATACTACCCAAGTTATTCGAAACCAGGAGGAAAAACAACATTTTCATGCAGTGTGCATTTCAGCCAAAACTGGAAAACAAACTGGATGGTAGGGCAGGACAAAGCACAGCTGCTCAATTGTTGAAATTTTGTGGAGCTGACATACATGGGAACTATTTGTGAACTGTCCAGATATCATATTTTTCACCAAAACATCATATTTTACTAGATGGGCTTTGGGCAGACATGTAATGATACAATAAACAGCTTGTTGGCGGCATCCACTCCAAGCTTCACACACTCTTAGGTGCACACATGCACACACACAGAGTAAAATACATACCCTGTTTGGGTGTGATCTGGATGTGCATGTGATGTATACGTTGGTTAAATGTTCGTGCTGGCAAAAGTTGATCTGGGATTGTGCTTCTGCTTGAGGAATTCCTCTGTTACCTTTACGCTTAGCAGTGTAGTATAGTGTCATATATTGCCACAGTAGCCTCAGTCACATGGATTTGTTTTTGTATGGGATTTTAAGGTACTTTGCATGGTCTTGATTTTATTTACATCTAACAGAAACACCTCAACACCCCTTAGACAAGGCAGAATAGTAATTTCACATGTACTACAAAATATCACACTGCACAGTACAGTTTTGGAAATGTAGTTCCCTTCACCTTACAGTAGAATATGCCAGAATTTAAAAGGGAGTTTTGCAACTTTCTTCCTGTGAATGAAGAAAGAATGGGAATGTCTGAGAACAGATTACTGGCCCATGCCTGTTTGCCATCTGTCATAAATTTACTTCATTTACTTCAGGCATGATGCTAATACAATATACAAGCCGATGTACTCAGCTCACTCTTGGCAGGCCATTAAACCGTCTGTCTGTCCTCTCTGATACTTTCTGCGACACTTTAATTTGTTTTTTACTATAGCCAATCAAATAATGCAGATTTTGTCACTGATTATGATACCTTTATGTTTTTCTGTTGTCAGACATAAGTGTAAAAAAGAGATCTGATTAAGGGTCTCAGAATGCTAAAATTCCAGTGAATCACTTAGTTGATGAGACCAATCTAAGTCTCCAGCAGATTTGACCTCTGAACCAGTGGGCCCACAAATGGAGGTCTTACTACACTACTGTTGTGATGCTGACATTAACAAAGTGAGAGAAAGGTTACCGTGTAGACCTTTCTCTAAGCAGTGTCTGAGGACTCTCGCCCAGTGGGCTTGGCCTCCTATCTGGCACCAGGAGAAGTGTTCTCTGGTGCAGCTTCATGTAGTGTACACCTATAGTACCTGTACTCCTCAACCTTCTCTTCTGTAGTGTCTTTGATGAAGAGGATATTCAAAAGGCTAAGATAAGAGGCTGAGTGAGAATGAGTGAGTGTTGGGGGTGAAAATACAGAAAGAAAAGGAGCAAAACAATGGAAAAAGAGTCTTTACTCAAGAGAGTGGTGTTTATATGGGTGAATACATAAAGTTTGTTGAGCGTGAGAAATAAGCTTGCAGCAGATGCAGCACACACCGGGAAGCTGAGACAGACCTCAGGGCTCTCAGAAAGCTCAGAAATCAACCGAGGGTGGATAATCTGCACACCAAGACTATTGTGGGAAAAGTGCCTTTGCTTTCTGTGTATTAAAGTGATAGAATGCGTAGTTCTCTATGGTCCATTTAGGGGAGGAGAATGGACGTTGGTGTAGGTGAGCTATAGCAAACCACAGAGACAATCAGCATTCTACAATCTATAGCCAGGGAACAGCAAATACAATGTAAAGAGGGAGAGGGTTTAAGTATAAAAGCATCTCCAAAACCTTTACTAATGCATAAAACCTACATATAGTACAAGCGCAGAAAGCCATGATTAGCTGAATAGGGGAAGTGATTAAATAGATCAAAAGCACACTTCTAAAATATAAATGCACTCAATCTCACACACACACATATGTAGAGAAGCGGAAGGGCTGTATTGATTTGACTAATTTCAATGTGCTGAGTCGCTATGAAACACCTGCCCCAGACACAAGCGCAGCTGTTTGTCTTGGCAACAACATCGCAACCCTGCAACCCACCATGACCCCAATCCATCATCCACATTGCACACACACGTATGCAACACACACACACACACACTGCCAGTGGACCCCTTTTCCCAAGACCTTTAGTAATGTGTCAGGAAAGGGACGGTGTGAGCATGAGTCCCTGGGGGGGTCAGGTCTTCACCTTCATGACTTTATTCTGGAAATGCGCACGCACACACTCACACACACACACACACACACATAAATATACTGTATGTACTGAAACATTAGGGAGTCATACACACACAGTACATCCACACACATGTATGTGACACAGGCAACTCATCCATCTTTGATCATGTTATTCAGATAAGATGTCAAATGACCCGCTGCCCCTTTCAGCTCTGAATCACAATGAAGGGGCCTTTCTTCACACCGTGCTCCACTGGGAGAGCAAAGGCCCAATCACAGATGAATTACATATGTGCATACAAAAATACACACACACAAACACACAAAAGTGGAGCATTACTAGCTTATTTATCTGGAAGACACACACTAAATACGCATTCAATGTCAAATTTATGGACATACACATCCACGTGGACAGGCTGTCTAGACGCAACATGATGTTGATGTACTTCAGTTTCAAACAATGGACACCAGCCATTAGTCCATATGGAGGAGCTCTAGACTGAAGCATTTCAGGGCTGTGTGTTTGTGTGCTGTACACTGTTGGGGAAATGTATTTTTTGTAGCATATTAAATTTGTTACTTGTGCTCAGTGTCTGAAAATTAACACCATCCGAACGCCAAATGGAAGTAGATTTTCTGTTTGGCAAGTAAATCTGGGAAGGCTATCTGCCACACTGGCGGGTAAATGTTTGCACCAAAATAGTCATGGAATAAAAACCTATGTTGTATGTCTTTACTGCATTTTGGTGAAATTTATGGGCAAGCTAGTTCTGTCCTCTGTGCTTTTATACACACACACACACACACACACACAACCATTTGTTTTTATGTGGATCTAAACAGTACCGTGAGGTTTACAATGATTAAGCATTCTATAGGTTTACAAAACCTTTAAATTATTATTGAATTATTTATCAGTTGCTTACGTTCTTGAACTTGTTTTTTTTTACTTTTGTATATTGTTACAATGTTGTGTTTTTTAAACTAACAAAACAAATGCATATTCATGCCTGCTATAATTTTTAGCCTTCTAAAACTAACTGTGTTGCACAAATTATATCTTCATTTTGACAACCTGTTGACAAATTTAGACACTGTGGCATACATGACAAATGGGTGACAACAATCAGAGTAAACAAAGAAACTATCTATGGCCAATTTCTCCACAAACAGCTATACTTTGTATACATATGCATGTGTGAAAGGGAAGAAAGCCGATTCCTGTCCTGTCTGACAACTGTGTACAGCAACCTATTATTGCTAGAAAAATGACAAGAAGATGACAAAACACCCTTGTCTGGATGTGTGTGTGAAGTAGCATAACAGAGGAGATATTTTATCCTGGCTCACAGGGCAAGGCACTGACTCAGAGGGAAGAACCAAGATATATTCTCAGCCACGGTGCATTTATCTCTATTACTTCCAGCAACACCAGGCATCTAAATTCTACTGATGACAGCCCGGGGATTTCATACCAGTTATCAGCATGATCCTCTCATATCAATTGTTTAACACTCTCCTTGCTTAAAATTGGTTTCTTCAACAGAATGAACAAAAGGGAGAAGATGGTCCTCAAACCCGCTCTTTAGAAATTGCAGATGAGACAGCTTTAGTTACTACTAAATTTGGTAGTGACACGTGTTTGAGCCCCTTGACATCCCTCCACCTTCTGCACCTGAACACCTCAAACTGAACACCAAAACGAAACTCAAAAATAAATCACAAAACAAGACGGTGGCTCTGTGGTAGAAATTGCTAAATCCCACTGAAGCCGCTCTCTCCTGGTTTAGAAGTGTGACCTTTGAAGGACTCCAACTATACCTCTCTCTTTCCAACTGTCACCAATGTTGGATTACTCTTAAATTGTTTTGCCTCATATGTCATTTAAAAGGACATGAAAACAATAATACAATAATCACGGTTGCAGAGTTTAGTGTCATGTACATGTACAAGTTTACCTGCATGCACCCCATTGTAGCAACTTTAAAACTCAGTCCCAACCATTGTTTCATTCTGGCTTGGCCTAGTGAGAGCTCATCGTCTAGTTTTAAGCTAATTCTTCTAATAAGAAGTCATGCTTGAGGCCGCTGCTCAGCATGGCTTCCTGTAATGATGTTGGGCAATCTAGCAAACTGTGCTTGTAACTGCTATGCTCTTTTAAGATTATACACCAAACACATATGCTTACATTCATCAACTCATGTTTGCACACACCCATATTCATCAGTCACATCTAGACACACATCTCACCCGCATTGAGGTATTCAACAAAATAAAATTTCATTTGCAGTGGCTGGTCTCAGACAAAAGCTATTAGTGTCACATGTTGGTCTAAATGCTGAGGGTTGTAGATTGTTTTGGGTTAAATTCAATAATACCCAACACCACTGCTTTGATCCAAAAAGCTTCTATGAGTTCTGAAAGCTCTAAACAGTCTAATAATAGTACTGACACCCACAAGCCCAGAAAGGTCACTGAACCCCATCTTTGAGGACACAATGATGAAACAGAAAACAGGGAGAAAAATGTGACTGTCCTTTAAAAATAAACAGCATTACCTGTTGTAATCATTGTGCCAGGTGGTGTTTCGACATCCAGGAGGCATGTGCCAGCAAAGTTCAGAATCTGTAGGCAGCAGTGGAAGTTGCTCCAGCAGGCAGAGGGCGACCTCTGGCCCCTGATGCCCGCCAAAACGCGGCAGGGCCCTCTACTGACCCTCCTCCCAACGGGCAAGCTGCTACCAGCAGTAACCCAGCCAAAAGAAAATGATATCCCACATGGCAAAGCTGTTATGGAGATGGGTTAAGATAAGGACAAGTCTGAAAAAGATGTTAAGTAGCAACACTGCTCTGCATGGCAAAATGTAGTTAATCTATGTAAAATAGCTGCAGGTGGATCATAGAGATGAAGCAGGGGAGAGAGACAGCAGAGTACAATAGATGTAAATGGAATAAACGCATACACAGTGCAAGAAGAGTATGTATGGGTTATGTATTTGATATGAACTGTGAATATTGTACGGTCTGAAGACGAAATGTATTCAAGGTCACATCCCATGGATTTGTAAAGGAGAATATCTACATTCAAGGATATCTTCAGCCCAATTCCACAGGGAGGCTTGGTCAACAATAGCATGGATAGTGGGGAGATGTGAAATATATGAATAGAATGGGAAAACAAATTGGGAAATAGTAACCAAAGGTTAAGCTGAAATATGTAGAAGGTCATAGACATCCCAATTTGTGCGGGTGGTGGTGAATGGAGCAGAATCATAAACCTGCAATCAATTAAATCAAAGCATTTTTTGCAGAGGGCCAATGGTCAGGCTGCAAACCAATGTATTTTGAATTATTGTTTTAAATTACATGTACAGTTGTTAAAATGCTGTGCTTGTTGTACAGCATTCACACTGATCTCAAAATGAAGGAAATAAATAAGAGGTTATAATGTGTTACATGACTTTAAGTTTATGCAGTGAAGCCCTACAAGTGAAGCACTGCAGGACAGGAGCACAGCAATGTCATGGGAAACAAAACGAGAGGAGGACGAACCAAACAGACAACGCATTCCCATGGGAGATATGACAGATAGCCACAGTTTGTGTGACAAAAACGGTATGGGCAAGGGTATATGGTGGAGGAGATAAGAAAGAACCATCAAGCATTCAGACAGTGTCTCAGATATATTCAGAAGTATGGCACAAGTGGCAGTAGCAGCATGAAAACATGAGATGAAGTGGATGGCACTGAATATGTCTGACACCTATTTCAACAGAAGGAGCCTACAGAGTTGAGAATGTGGACTCCAATCCTGTGTGTGCGGGCGTGTGTCTGTATGTGTGTTCATGGCTCGGTTTGCGTGAAAGAGCAATTCACTTCAAGCAGGTCTCCGAACCTTTGAACAAAAACATCAACCAGAACAAAAATGCTGGTTTGGTCCAGGACCCAGCCTTTGGAGACCTGATGGAAATACAGATGATAGAGAGAGAGAACGGGAAAGACCAAACAAAAGATGAAGGGGAGGAGAGTAAAGAAGTGGGAGAAGGGAGACCGATAAAGAAATAATGAGAATGTTACACTGACAGAGACATACACAACAAAAGTAAATAGAGAGTGAAGGAGAAAGAGCAGCACAAAAAGTTAAGCTGTCTTTCAAACAGATGAGCACCTCAGCATTTTAAAGCTGGGTCTCCAGCTGTCACAAAATTGTAAAGTGCACGAAAACAAAAAGCAGGCTGTCACAGTGGCAAACCGCCATCCATACAGGCTGAGGGATAAAGGTCAGAAAATGATCTGTCATTGGCATAATTGCATCCGCAGAAGTTGTGTATCGGTGGCCTGGCGTTTTTCAGATTGCTTTTCACACTTCATTCTTCCCCTGATGGAAAGGTAATCCTGAAGAGACAAAAACTTATAGTTGCTGCTCACTGTGGAAATAGGAAGCTGAAAGAGGGAGAGATGCACTTCAGGTGAAACCAAGGTGACACCAGGTAGACTAAAACGGACATGCAACCGCAACAAGTTAATATACTAAGACATACTTTCCAAAAACCATTCCACACTAAAATCAAATGTGACCGTTCTTTCCAAGGTTCACAGTAACTCATGCAACAAAACATCATGCTAACACGCTGAAATTGCAATCTCGATGACCTTTTGCTCAATTATTTTTTCTTCAGGAGTGCCTGTGTAGGCATTATTACATTTTGATATTATGTTCAACCTAGGCACAGCTGAGCACTGCTTTGTATTTTTTCCAGTAGCTTTGTAGTCTAACAGAAGCTACTCCAAGCAAACAGTATGACATATAAGGAAATCTTGTTATGGTTACACAGCCACAGGGAAACACCACATTTCTGTATCACAAGTGAACCAACCTACATAGCCTCAAGGCTCAACATATACAGCATGTGTTTTAGATTTAGATCTGCATTACTTAAACTGATAGTGACTTATCTAAAGAAAAAAGTGTGTCACACTAATGTCCTAGGGTGTGGAGGTTCTTTTGAAATTCCACCAATGTAGTTTTCCATGGCTGGAAACTAGACAATTTGTGGATTTGGAGCCAAAATCATGATGGTTAAAACAATAAAACTAAAATAACTGTTCCCAAATCAAGAAAGAGGAAATAAAATACAACAACACAAACTTAGCACTGATAATAAAGGCCTAATACTAAAACCCTAGTTAAAAAGTCCACAAATCACAAATGAAGTTGTAATATGTTCCGCTGTGTTCACTGTACACACACAATGTTTAGAGTGTGGGACAACTTGGGAGTCCAGAGGGGCCCAAAAACTAGTTTTTGGCCCAGATCCCCCTGTCAGATGATTTTAGTTATTCATCTTATGTTTTTTCATACAATTACTAAATGTATGTGCTGAAATACAAAGTAAAATAAAAAACATATACAGTGCCGTGCAAAAGTTTTAGGCAGGTGTGAAGAAATGCTGTAAAGTAAGAATGCTTTCAAAAATATAAAACTTAATTATTTTTGTCGATTTACAAAATGCAAAGCAAGCAAACAGAAGAAAAATCTAAATCAACCACCCTTTGCCTTCAAAACTGCATTGGCTCTTCTAGGTACACTTGCACACAGTTTAAGGGAACTCTGCAAGTACATTGTTCCAAACATGTTGGAGAACTAAGCACAAATCTTCTGTGCACGTCGGCTGCCTCAAGTCCTGCAGTCTTTTCCTGTTATCCCAGACAGACTCAGTGATGTTGAGATCAGGGCTCTGTGGAGGCCTCACCATCACTTCCAGGACTCCTTGTTCTTCTTTATGCTGAAGATAGTTCCTAATGACACTGACTGTATGTTTGGGGTCCTTGTCCTGCTGCAGAATAAATTTGGGTGATGGATAAGTATCTGCCAGTATTTCTCAGCATTGAGGACACCATTAATCCCGACCAAATCCCCAACTCCATTTGCAGAAATGCAGACATGTAAGGTCTACAAACTTGTAAGGAACCTCCACCAGCTTCACTGCTGCCTGCAGACACTCATTGTTTTGTATTGTCTTGACTCATCAGTCCAGAACACCTGCTGCTATTTTTTTGCACCCCAGTCCTATATTTTGGTGCATTGTTGAGTCACTTGGCCATGTTTCTACATCAGAGGTCTGGCTTTTTGGTAACAATTCTCCTATGAAGACCACTTCGGCCAGACTTCTGCAGACAGTAGATGGTGTACCAGGGTCCCACTGGTTTCTGCTAGTTCTGATCTGATGGCACTGCTGGAGATCTTCTGATTTTGAAGGGAAGTAATCATAATGTGTCTTTCATCTGCTGCACTAAGTGTCCTTGGCGACCACTGCGTCTACGGTCCTCAATGTTGGCCGTTTCTTTGTGCTTCTTCAAAAGAGCTTGAACGGCACATCTTGAAACCTCAGTCTGCTTTGAAATCTTTGCCTGGTAGAGACCTTGCTGATGCAGTAAAACTATCTTGTGTCTTGTTGCTGTGCTCAATCTTGCCATGCTGTATGACCTATGACATGAAACTATCCTCCACAGCCTCACCTTGGTAGCAGACTTTGGCCTCACCCAGTTTTAAGCCTCCACCTACAGCTGTTTCTGTTTCAGTTAATGACTGTGTTTCAACCTACATATGAAATTGATGATCATTAGCACCTGTTTGGTATAACTGGTTAATCATACACCTGACTATGATCCTACAAAATCCCTGACTTTGTGCAAAAGTACCAAAAAATAATTGATGCTGCTTTGAAGGCAAAGGGTCGTCACACCAAATATTGATGTGATTTAGATTTGGCTTCTGTTCATTCACTTTGCATTTTGTAAATCGATAAAAGTAAACAATTAAATTTTATATTTTTGAAAGCATTCTTACCTTACAGCATTTCTTCACACCTGCCTGAGACTTTTGCACAGTACTGTACATTGTTGACTTGCAGTGAATACTATATTAAAACCCCAAATGTCGGCTCATCTAGCAGGAAATTTTAACAAGTGTAATATACGTAATATGTGTTATAAAACAGCCAATTTGAGTTGCTATGTTTAATTTGCTCAGCAGTTGTATGATGCACTTAGGATGAACTAAAGACAAGTATTTCTACCGAAGCAGCTCATTAGTAAAGAAATTATAAATTACAAATCATGCGTATCCGCATTCATCCGTTACAGTATATACATACACACATAGATGCATGGGCACGTAGGTGTGCTGCACATAGGTTTAAGGTGGAAGTATGAAGGACAGGATTTTAAATTGATTTTAACAGTAGAGAATACATGTGGTATTAAGAAAATGTGCAGGAGAAATATAACAAGGAGAAGGCGAGTGGGTCCACATCTGTGACTATCCCTCTCTAACTGCAGATGAAAGGAAGTCGTTTGAAGTTGATGTGGTGCTATTTCTCCAATGACTCAGATTAAACACTGATGCCTGTGCCTTGCAGCACATTCATCACTTCAATGATACGTTTAGTGGCCGTTCTCCTGCTCAGGCGGAAATTAACAGCACTCTGGTGCCCTGTGTGTGTGCAAAAGCTGCTTCGCTCTCTCACACACACTTATACATACACACAAATAAATGCCCACTTCTGCTTACCTACAAAGACATGCAGGTGTTTTGGGAATGTTAGGCTATGTTTTTTGTTGCTTCTCTGACTTTTTTCCCCACTTAGGGGACATAACATGATGCTTTTTTTAAGCTACAGACACTTTTAACTGATCAGACTCATTCACCGGAAGAGTTCAAGACTTTTAAATTATGCCATTAAAACATTATGATAAATCATTAATTTACCAGGTTGATTATAATTTAAATGACAGCTGATGCTTATGAAAAATGTTAACCTTGTTATGGAGAAAGAAAATGACTACTTGCCTGAATTTTCATTATCAGGGTTAAAAAGTGGGTAAAAAGTGACTTGTGTATGCAAGAAGGTGGCTGTCTTCGTTAAACTGCAGCAAAAAAACAAAACTGGACATTCAATTAACTTTCGCATTTGAAGAATCATTTGGAAATAAAATTAGTAAAACAAACAAACTACAGTTTAAATGATTCACCTTATTCTGACAGGTACCTTTAAATGTCAATTACATCATGTTTATATGATATTAAAATCAAAACATTTTGACAACATGCTGTGATCTCCAAATTGAACCACTTTTTTTCCTTAAAGTACCTATGGTGAATGTGTTTATTTAGTGATGTTAGCTGAATTGTGATTATTTCAAACCTGCTTACAATAGTATGGGGTTCGTAGTATTGTAATACACAACAGATCAGTTAGGTACTTCCTGAAAGTTTGAGCCTAGCCTTTAGGGGTCTCCTTTGATGTTTTAAGCCTTTACTCTTGTTCAAGGATTAAAAACACATTTCCACTTTTATTGAATGGTAGGTTGATGTGGGATTGGTTTTCAGTATCTATATGTAGTATGTTTGTTCATTATAAATTCGCCCATGCATATAGTACATACAGTTATTAGCAGAGTAGTTAGCTATGCAAAAATATGAATCAGTGTAATTTGATCAGTGTGGCCCTAACCTCATGGGATAAATAGACGTTTTGGCGTCTGGATAAGCGTAAATCCATCCAATTTTGGGGCCTAATTAAGTGGGACTTAGATAGCACACTGGGACAGTCGGTTATACGAGACAGAAAAATGACCGGAGGCATCAACGTCTCTGCTGTCTCAGGAGAGCACTAGATCCAATAAGGATGGAAATAAAAGAGGGGTCATTGTGGCTTACTTTAGTATGGCAGCACATCACCTGAACACACACACACACACACACAGGTTCAAGCATAAAAACAGACACTATTGCAAAAGAAAGCAATTTGTTAACAGATGTTAGTGAGTCAAATGCACAGGGTTGAAGCTGCACTAGGTGGTTTTTGACCTACTCCAGAGGCATCACAGCAGCTGGCTGACCCTTAACCTTGACCAGAGGGTGAAAGGCTCAGACTGCCAGGGGACTCCTATGGTGCACTGAGCTCCTCTATTCTCTATCCTCCTCTTCCTCTCCATCATTATGTCCCATGTCAGCCAAATGTCTGCCACTAACTTGCTATCTTCCCCCGGAGCCTTTCTGTGCTTTCTAATCTCTCAGGTTGCTGTGGATCCTGGTCCTGGTCCTGCTGATGTGGTTCTCTGCTTCATGAATCACTGCTGCAGATCGTCAGCCACTCATCATGTTTTTCAATAATATCATACTGCTAATCTTTTAGTCACATTCCTATTGTTAGTGCTATAGTCACTGCTAGTACGTTGGTTGCTGTTTGTGTTGTCTGTCTCTCTCTCTCTATCCAACCTCCACCCAACGCGGACCTCTACAGAAGCCGCCCACATTGAGCCTGGGTCTGTTCGAGGTTTCTTCCCGTTAAAGGGGAGTTTTTCCTGCCACTGTTGCTCAATATAATATCTGATGCTTGCTCATGTGGGAATTCTTGAATCCTTAATTTTGAATTCCTGAATCGTTGGGTCTCTCTCTAATTAAAGAGTTTGGTCTAGACCTGCTCTTTATGTAAAGCGTCTTGAGATAACGCTGTTGTGAATTGGCGCTCTATAAATAAAGATTGATTGATTGACTGAAATAATAATGTCCCCTTAAGAATTAGAAAATCAAAAGACATTATTCCTTTATGTTGAGAAACAGATCATACCTCTTATTCTTATATCACCTTACATTATCACATCATAAGCTACAGCTATTAAACTGACTTTAATACAATATTTCCACAACCTGTTGATTCTGTTATAAACAGCTATGGTAGCACACATATACAAACTCCCATTATAAGTGACAAGCACTTTCTCATGATCATAAAAGTATTGGGGGGGGCTCCTATATGGACACAGATATACATAAGTCACGTCAGGCCACAAAACAAATTAGTCTCTGTCAGAATCCCTTCAGATGTCTTCCTGTGCATTTCCAGATTTCACAGGAAGAGCAAAAAAACATAAAGGCCTCCTGTGATAGGGAAACAGAGAGCCATATCAAGAGGTCATCTGTGCTTCAAAAGGGAGATATATTAAATTCATTCATCTCAGTCAGTAGGAGTGCCAGTACTGTGGCTTCCATGTGATGAGGGATAGAGAGATCTCCCCTTCTCGTACGGCCTGCCTGGCTCATGGCCTTCAGAGGCATTGTCTGGGAAAATATTCCCTGTAATAGAGCCAATGATTAAATAAAGACAGAGGGGTGTGTGTGCATGACCGTATTTGCGTGTGTGTCTCGCATGGAAGCACGTGCAAAGAACACAGTGAATAGCCAGCGCTTGGAAGTGGTCTAAAAGAAAAAGGAAAAGAGAGGACAAGGGTGATAAAGGTTGAAAATAAGAGAGACAAAATACAGGGGAAGAGAGAAAGGGAACGCAACAGAGAGGCCACCAGGAGGACAGAGGAGAGAGAGGGCAGACTGCAGCCAACCTCACATTTATCGTGTCACCACGCCAGGCTCATACAACACTTACATTCACATACAAGGTAGATATAGTATCACACACACACACACTACCATACACACGCATACAGGGCACAGAAACAAACCATATCAGTTAACACTCCTGAGGGTTATATAAACTATTCCGTGTGTGACTGCGCACACAGACTGTGTAGCCTAATACAGTATAAACATGTAGAATGTCCTAACAGTAAAAGAGAGAGTTGCAAGAGAGCAGAGAGGCTAAGTGTGATTCATGGTGAAGTCTAAACTGATCGATCTGTGAATGTGTTTTGCACTCCTGTGTCTCCTTGAGTTGGTAAACTGGCTGTTGAGTGAGAGACAGAGAACAGAGGGGTGCAAGGAGGAAGGTGAAGGAGAAAAGGAGGGAGGGAGAGGAGAGGAGGTGGTTAAGGAAAGAGAAACAAAGGACAGGAGACAGAAATGAGGCCAAGGCAAGCGAGGAAATGAACAGAATAAATACTGGAGTTTGAGCCAGATGGAGGGCTCAAGACCTGGTTTATTACCTTATCATGGCAAGGTGTTGTGTGATGAGGCCGAAAGCTGTTGTCTTTGCAGCTCCTACACGCTGTATAACAGAAACCTGGCTCGAGTAGAAATCATCAATGTGGCTCCTGATTGTCCTAATGATTTAAAAAACACACACACAATACATACACTACTCACAAAAAGTTAGGGATATTCGGCTTTCGGGTGAAATTTCAGAATGAACCTAAAATGCATTCTAACCTTTCCAGGTGAACTTAATGTGACCTTCTCTAAACCTTTGAATGCACATGTCCAACTGTTCAGTGTTTCAGTACTTTTTGCACAAGTTGCTGTTCTCTAACAAGAAGCTTAACAGCAACATTCACAACAGGTTTGATCCATGAATCGACCAATACATTTCCTGCTTCAGTTAGAATTGGTATTTAAACAGTCCTCTTCATCAAGCTGTTCACATTCTGACATCATGAGACCAAGACGACACCTAACAGTTGATCAGCAGCACCTCAACACTGGAGGCTTCAAACAGGAAGTCCTCAGACGGAGGTGTTCACTGAGCTTAGAGGGTCACAGAGTGTCATCAGGAGGTTGGAACAGTGATACAGAGACTGGAAGAGTCACAGAAAGGAGAGGAGTGGACGTCCTTTGGCCACATCCCAATTTATTGAGACACTGAAAATTTTTTGTTGTGGTATACCCAGCACTGTTAGCTTTTCTTTCAATAAATTGTTTAAAATGAAGAAATTACCATTGCATGTTTCTACTTAAATGCCCTACTTTCATGATATAATATCACTGTAGCATTCGCTTTTTTCATTTTCCATAAATTTCACCTGAAAGTCGAATATCCCTAACTTTTTGTGAGTAGTGTACATTTGTGCCCATTTTCAGGAAGTGGTTTAACATTGTATCTATGATTACATAAAAGGATTTCTTAACTGCTTTGTAGCCTAAAGAAAATTGACTAAGGTAAGTTAAAATGTCAGCTCTTAAGAAATGGGCATTCATACATCAAAAAGATTTACTTAACTGCAATTACAGCCTGTTCTGCTGAGTTAATGTGTCCTAGAATCACTTTGTTGCATTTAACACTGCGTGGGAGTGACCATGTGAAAAATGATGTGTGTATGAGTCTGAGCTGTGCTTAAAGAGCAGGAAGGTGAGACAGACACAAATGCTACAGTCTGGCTACTGTGGAGCTGGTGACAATTTGCCAGTAGACTTTCAATGATGACTTTATTCTGCAACTTATTCCATTTTCCACAGAGGAGTCTGTATTCCCTGGCTGATACCTAATTCTGTGACAAATTCAGAGATGGTGGGATCCTTGGGGGACTAATAAATGGGTTTCCAAGCTGTCAGTATTGTTGTGTTGACATTGCATCTCACAGCACTTCACCAATTTCCCTGGATCATGCTTTTCACAGTCGTAAATACGTATGGGTTTTCCGGTGGCAGAGCTAGTGAGGTGCATTCTGATGTAAAAGTCCCCTTACATTCATACTGCATCCCTTCGACATCGTCCTCCATAGGTTTTTCAACACTACTCCATGTTTCTCCTCTTTGTCTCGCTCCCTCTCCATTTTACCTATTCTTCTCCTATTAATCCCCATTTCCATTTCATAACCACTTTCTCTCTTCTTTTGACATCTTGATGTGCAGTACCAGTCTGTTTCTATTTATTTTGCATGTATTTACTACGTTACACAATGGGGAGAAAAGCTGTGAGACGTGTCTAAAACACAGTGCATTGTAAGCATATGGCATTAGCCCTATTGCACTGAGCCACCAGGACACACGGCAGTCACACATTTTTACCCTTGTTGACTTCTCCCTTCTTCTTCCTCATTTTATCCTCCCTCCCTTCTGCTTTCTCTCCCTGCCCTGTGACTGAACCCAGTGTGTGGACTGACTGTGATATTGGCTGTGTGGGTGACAGGCTCACTGGTGTGATATCTGAAGGAGAGAAAAACAGATCAGCGTCTCTTTACTTAACACCTTCCCTCCTTCACCAGCCGCTGATGAAGGAAAGATTGACTAGAGATACTGTAGCAGGGAATGTTATTCATATATTTTTCAAAAAGGTGGCTATCTTTCTCCAAGAGTCTTTTTGAGTCCAAGGCATTTGGAAATTTCAAATAAAAAAAATAAAAATAAATTATTAGTAATTTGTTCAGATTTTGAACGTTTGGAAGTAATGACACTTTCTCGCTCTTTCAAACATATGTATCTTTCCTACACGTCATTACATACAGTATCTACCAGACTTTCTCACATACAAACTGTGAACCACAGACAGTGATATATGATGATGTACTCTCTGCATTCCTCTGCATCTGAGTACAAAATAAATATAACAGGTCACTCCTAGTCAGTAATGCATTTGCACTATGTCGATGACTCAAACACTTTCTGATAACATAAGTTAGACGAATTGTAGTACAAAAGTATTCCAGTGAGTGAATTAACTCTACAAATACATGAACAAGTGGATTGATTCCAAAATGTGCAACAGCTTCATCTAACAAGATGGTTCTCCAACAAAGCTAGGCAACAATGACTGATTTTCTTATTTAAAATGAATTCCACAAGGGAAAGCAATTGATGTGTCACATTTGCCACATTAAGTGTGATCTTAGGGTGAGGAGCTTCAGATAGAGAGACCAAATAAAAACTCTCATTGGGTCATGAAGTGGATCTTCTTGAATAGCTCCGCTCCTCTCCTGCTGTCCTCATCTGCCCCACCCCAACCTCAGCCATCGATCAGGAACTAAGCGCTGTCTTTAATTGGTTGGACGAGGTCGATTGCTCGTGCAGACAGCCAGAGGCCCAAAGGAGTACTGGAGAGCCTGTGTGTGTGTATGTGTGTGTGTGTATGTGTCTCAGCCAGTGAAAACACTGGGAGACCTTCAGACTCTCTCTTAGGGCGATCATAGTAATGAAGTGAAAGTCTAGAGTTCAGAAAACTACTGACCCACTGATTAACTGACAACTGAGGAAAACAAATAACTGATGCAGTTTCTTGCTCGTCCCCCTCCACTGACCATCATTGCATTCATCATTTGTTGGAAATATCTGAACTGTTGAGTTTGTGTGCTTCATTACTAGAATAGCTAGTGTATGTAAATTCATACAAAGACAGCAAGAGGAAGGTAACTAGCTGACAGGAAAAGTAGATGTTTGCAGAGATCTGCTGCCACCGCAGTGCATTCAGTATCACTTTGAAGTAAGCAGGCACTCACATCTTTATACAAAACTGCTCTATTATGTTATCATTTAGTGAGAGAAATGCGTTATTATCAATGGCATCAGCAGTAGAGGTGATATATTTAAGAACAGCAAAAACAAGAGTAATCACAGCTGCTGCAGCTTTCCTCGTATTCTTTAACTGCAGATTAACTAACTAACCCAACTAATAAAAGAAGTATCTGGACTGACACCACTTAGGTCTCTAAGTACAACATGTTGAAAATTTTGTCCTGGGAATAAACTCTAGCTCAGAGCTTTGCATTCCACTTTCTATTGTGTTAAGCAGCATTTTTATCTGCTGTAAATTTGGTTCCTAATCCTAACTTCCTTTTACCACTTTGTCTTGCTTTTCTACAGGCAATGAAGTATTCTAATTTACAATGAGGAAGACATGACTGTGTCTCATGTAGTAAATGAAATTAAAATTACCTCTAGAGAGTGACTGACAGTTTACTCCCATGGCACCTTGTTTACTGATGGTAAACTTATGGATGACCTGAATGTTTCCAAAGTTTTAGAGAACACAGCAAAAGCAAATTATTTAAGAAAAAACAAAGTTCATGAAAGTATTGAATAACAAACAATAAACAGACCGGGAACATATCACACACAGAAAAGGTTCTGCATGTGACATGTTCCAGATCTTAGGACTAGCCTTGTAAACTGAAAATTCAGTCCAGCTGAGAACACACTAAACTATTTAAAGTCCCATTGTTACCCCAATATGGCTATTATGGCTGTACTGGTCTGCATATATATTGACACATATTAACTTTGACTGTAAATTCAAATACAAAGCTCTGCCTCCCAAATGAGGCCCCAACCGTTTGGTCAAAAAAGTTACAGATTTCAAATATTAATTTGAATGTAACTGTGTAGTCTGCACTGAAATGTGAACGCAGCCTGTGTGTGCACAACTGTAATTTTTGCAAAGGTCGGTCATTAAATGTAATGTAAATTAAATTAAATGTAATTTCATAAGTCTTGAGTATTTCCAGTCTAATAAAATGTAGTAGAGCATAAGCAAATAAATCCAAACTGGATTTATTTTTGGCTTACTTCCCAACTTTGTCTAAACTATCTATTTAATTTTACAATTGTTTGAAAGTGAAATTCAAAGATATTCACACACAGTTCAAAATTAACATCTCTACAGTATTACTGCATTTAATACTGCAACAGTCTATATAGTTACAAGGTATGAGTTAATTTGACATTTTACAGACTTTTAAAGAACCTTCAGACTTACAGGGGTGATATTCATCTTACTTGTGGTGAATCTGAGAGGCGCACAGGTAGAGTTCCTTCCAGGACAGGCAGCACTGGATATAGTCGCTGAGGCTTTTCTTGCTGGAGATCACGTAGCCCTTAAAGATCTTGTCCAGAGAGATGCTTTGGTAGCACAGGCAAATGATCTCATTACTCATCTGCAACACAGCAGAAAACAAACACTGTCTCACACACTTGTCACAAATAATGAGCTTCGGGGGACCAAGTTACAGACACTGAGATTTACATTTATTACACGCTCAAGTGCTGAGCTATAATAACAAGTCACTGTTATACAAAAACCTGGAAACGAAGTAGTCTTACAGTACAAAGTCATTAGCTACAAAAAGGGGACAAACAGCAAGCAAAACCAAGGTATTAGCTTATTCATTACTCGCTCCAGAGCACACGTTTTGGTTTTTATAAAGCTCAGCTGAAGAGACAGAAGTATTACACTGGTTGGAGTGGACTGGCGTAGTGAGAATTCAGACTTTGGGTCCAGTAATGTCCACGAAGACACTGAGCTTACCGAGTAAGTGAACAGAGTTCTTTAAGTTGGCAACAGTAACTAAACTAACACCCCAAACTATCAAGTCAAGACAAATCAAAATGAGAATTAATAATTAAGTTAACTGACAGGATCATTTCCACACTATAGTACAGAGGATAGGTTAGAGGAGAATTTTCACAAACACACATCAACCAAAAAAGAGCATAAATGTCGAAACTAAACATATGTCCATTAGCATTAGCACAAAAAAGGCTTCAACACTCGACAGGCATCACCTGTGACAAAAAACATTACAGTAACGTCCTACTATACTAAAACTTCACAATTTACTAAATTCAAAACACACACACTAAAACAATTAAAACTAACAGATGAAAAAGTGTAACAGTGAGATAACCTGCACTAAATAATCTCCCTCCTCAGCTGACCCAGTCATGGAACCATGTTTGAGATGCATTGTTGGTTGAATCCAGCATTAAGCCTCTGTGTATTCCCTGTAATTCCAGTGAAAATGGAAATTCCATAAAAATAGTAATAAAAAATGAAAGGGATCAATCAATGACAGCTTGGATCTGGTACCTCTTGACTGTCACACCAAAGGTCACATATGGCATTGACTTAAATTGACAGACTTTAAACTTACTTTACACTTGAGGCCTTGCTGTGTAACACTTTGCTTCAACTGAATAGTTGATCACATTCATGAGTTTAAAGCCCCACATTGAAGTGGTTAGTTGCATATATCCCCTGCAGGTTTAGTCTAAGCGCCAGATGTGAGCCGAGCAGGGCTAGGCACATCTGTATTGATTCAAAAGGGGACGCTCACACACGCATGCTCATGTTGGCACACACACACGCATATCATATAAATACACAAATCTCTCTCTCTCACACACACACACACACACAGGTGTGGTAGCTTTATACCACAGAGGAAAGGGTAAGGGTAGGGTAGGGTGAGGGTAAGGTTTAAAGGGAGTGTAATTCAAGCAGGCGCACATTTCATAAAAGCACCTATTTGATGTGCTAGGTGTCAGTCAAACATGCAGTCTGTGACACACACACACACACACACACACACACACACACACACACACACACACACACACACACACACACACACACACACACACACACACACACACACACACACACACACACACACACACACACACACACACACACACACACACACACACACACACACACACACACACACACACACACACACACACACACACACACACAGGTACAAGGTTATAAGAGAGGAGGAAGTGAGGCGGAGAAAGGAGAGGGTGTAATTATTGAGGATGATGTGTATAGAGGCCTATGTGGAATGACAGCTTCCCTTTCATTTCTCTGATCACTGGTTTAATCCTGACAGAGCTACAGCGGGCCACGGAGCTGCTCTGTCTGCCTGCCTGGGCTCCAACACACTGCCTCTATACGTGTGTGTATGTGTGTGTGTGTGTGTACCTGCACATCTGTGTATGTGCATGACAGAATGACACACAGTATGTGTGGGTTTGCCCATCTCTGCATTTGCTTGTGTCAAAACATCACCATTTTTCATGTGTGCCTGTCCATTTTTCTGTGTATGTGTGTGTTTGTGCATGTGCAGGATGCGTCAGGGTGTGTGTGAGTGCTCACCGCCCAGGAAAATGTGTTGTACAGGCTGATTGCAGTGGCAAGCAAATGCTGCTTTTAATGAAGGAGGGGGAGAGAGGAGAGGGAAACACAGGAAATTAAATTGATATGTAAATGACGGAAATTCTCATTCGAGCTGAAGGTTGAGAGTGCTACAGCATTAACCAGCTTATGAGTTAATAATGATTTTTTTCCTCCCTCCCTCCTTTCCCTGTAAGTCTGAGTCCCTCCCTCTCCCTCAGTAGAAAATATGGGTAGGAGAGGGAGGAGGGTGAAGATGAAGACAACATATGTCCCTGAATCTTAACTCTCCAGAGATTTTCCCCTAAGCTCTTGTATAATCACTTTCCTCAAAATCTGGACCTCTTCAAAAAACATGCCTTACAACAGGCCAATCTTGACTTTAAAAGTACATATCCACTGGACCTTTTGTTCTCCTCTCTCTTCTAACTTCACATCTCTCCCTTTTGTGTTTTCCCTCTGTAAAAGCAACCAGATGGTGTTGAATATATCTTAGATGGACATGGAGGAGACGAAGGGTGTCGGACAGCTTGTAATAGTGGTGTAGCTCCATGTAGTGGAGAGTAACAAAACAAAGACAACATCAGCTGCGGCTACAGAGAGCACCAGAGGCAAATGACTGCAGAATGATCACTGCAGCTATTATCAACCACTAGGGTTATTATTTTCTCTCCCCTCTCTTTGGTATTAGCTGGAACGAAATAGCTCAGTCAAAAGTCCTTGCCCTGCAGCCTTCAGTGATTGGAAAATGATATTAAACCAGACATTGTGTTCCCCAGTGCAAAAAGAGAAGAGGAGGGGGAAAAAGAGAAGAAACACAAAGCTGCAACAAATGAAGAAAATGGTTGAGGCCCTGCAGGAGACAGAGGGGGCAGTGGCAAGTCAAACACACACAAACTTGGAATACAATGCAGACTCACACAGTCGCAGATGTGCACACACGCACACAGAGAACACACAACGGGACACAGTAAGTGCATGCATAACACATCACACACACATAAAAAGAGCCAGACTACCACACATGCTACCATGACACAAATGGACTTTGATTAGAAAGTATTAGCCAAAAAAAAAGACAGACACAAATGGAAACCACATCAGTGATCTGGTTCTGCTCCAGAAAAGAATGAGAGGGCCTTGCTGCCTGATGGAATCCTTTTTCTGCAGAAAATAAACAAGACATTTTCCATCTCTATTATTTCATACCACTGGAGGGAAGAAAGCCTCCTGACTATGAGAAGAGATGGAAAACACAAAGAGAGCTGTGCTGCAGGAGAGGCCGTGGCCATCTGAGCTGCATAATGTACAGGGAGCCACAGGTTCATAAGTTTCTCTATGGCCAGCGACAACATGCACCACAGCAGAGAGAGCAGGATGATAAAAAAAATACACAGATGCACTCCAAGACCCATTCATATATATAATTACACTTAAATATCTGTGATTTTTTATTTTAAACACACACACTCCAATACATGCATAGATCCAGTTCAGTGGTCCGCAGTGAAGCCTGCAGACTGGCCTACTTGGTATAGACAAGGTATTATCATCTGGCAGCACAGTCTCAGCAAATGGCTGTAAAATGCCTTACCTCCACCTCAGGTATGAGACATGATAAATAAGTGACTGGAACTGTTCTGAGGGCACAGAAAAGCCTTTCAACACTCCAGTGAGGATCACTGGAAAATGTGAAAAAATTAAACTAGATGATGGAGATGTAATCAGATGTGAGACACCGAAGACTGGGGTGCTGATATAGGAGTGGCGTTATGAAGCCACAATGCCACATAACATATTTGCTGCCTTCTTTAACTGATCAAAACCATTCACCATGATCAATTGTTTGAGCCAGTACACCTTGAAAAAAATTCTATTCCACAAGCCAAATAACTCCCCTGGTTATCAAGTCCACAGAGGCAGAACTGGAAATGGAGTACTGTGCATTGTGACTGGTGTGGGTTAAAGGTGCATATTCAGTGGTACAAAAGGTTTAAAGGCACCTCAGCCTTTCTGACAGAAACGTCACCTTAACAGTGCATGCACTGTCAGATCATCATAGCCACATCCACATTTATAATTACACTAAATGTTTTGTTGGAGCCAGTACTGCCTTGATGTATTATCAAAGGAATGTGTGAGAGAGAGAGAGAGAGAGACAGGGCAAGGAGGAAGAAGATGAGGAAAATGTTGAAATAGAAGGACACATAAAAGACTAAGAGAAAAAGGAAAGTCATGCAACAGGGCAGCAAATGATTGTAACAATAAGGGTTCAAAACATAATTATTTCAGGTTAAACATTTTCCCTCGGTCTGTGAAGCTGTCACTTGAAATGAAAAAAGCTGGGGTAATGAAAATAGTGATGGGGCCTTTTATTCAGTGCATTCACCCTCATGCTATTGTAACTCTGATGTCTGAGCAGCCAGAATGAGTGAGAGTGGGCTTCAGTAATGATGATGCCTTATCAGAACAAGACAAAAACCTAATCAAACTGGAGAGCTGATGTACAACTGAAAGGACAATCTGTCAGTGAAAGGTTATCTGTTAATGTTGCTCCACTGAATTATCTGTTGAATACATGATTGCTTGTGTGAAGGGCCTTGCAGAAGCACATCTATTAATTTTCTACAACATAGATGTTGTTAAGACTAGATCTTTGGACAAGGCTGTATATGCAGTACATAGGTATGAGCATCTGTGTGAGTAATGGGAATTTAAGACAGACAGAGCAAAAGAAGATCTAGCAAAGAAACCTTAGTGAAATGTATTACAGACCTTACAAAAGAGACCAGTGATCCTGTCACTGGTGTTGCAGGGGATGGAGTAGACCCAGATGATGAGAATGACACTGATAATGTGCAGCAGTTCAGAAACAGCTAAGCTAGGCTCGAGCTAGGCAAGCTCTTCGCAGGGCTCCTTCGCATGGACAGGGTAGGTTTGACTGTGCCTGCAGAGGGCAATCCTGGGCAGAACATATATACATAAAAAAAGCATTAAGAGCTGAGTACACAGTGTGTTGTCATACCCATTAGCAGGTAAAAGTCAACAGTAGTGTGTAACATTTATCCATCTCAAACATCTCTCTTTTCTGTTCACTCTTTCCTATGGACAGTTGCAGGCTGTAATCTACAGATACTTCGCGCTGCACCTCCAGTGATAAATGGCAAACGTCAAGCTCTGCTCCACACTTCACATAAAAGAGAAACATTGATGGAGTGTAGTACGCTTCTGCCCCACAGTTTGTGTTGGCTCCTATATGTGCTCATACTGAGACTTTGCCCCACATCCTTTACCATTTCCCATGTAAAAACATTCAATAAACTCCAAACACTGGCTTCATTCTCCTGTATACAGCAAGTTAACTGTGTGTGATTTGAGTATTAGCCAGTGTCATCAGTCATGAGAGCCTAAATTTTACATCCAAGCAGGTGCTGTTGGGCAGACTTGGCCCTACAGTGCTAAATGGATTGTTTCGCTGGCTAAGCCAACTCAGAGCTGTAAAGCACAGTGGATAAAGCCTCAATATTCTCTGTTTGCCCATAATTCATCATACTGTGCCTCTATGGTGGCTTTACACCAGACAATATGCTGTGCTGGCCAAAGCTACGTGCTGTGTCACATAGCACAATGCTGCGAGCCACACCTTATGTGCACTTTGAAAGTTGTCTTAAAAAAGCTTCATGATCATCTTTATTTCGAAGGCCATCTCCTGCAGATTTATTCCGCATCATCATCATCATCATCATCATTTTATGGGCATTCAGTAGCTCCTTGGTCTGAAGTGATGGAAAAAGGGAAATTAAAGAGGTGAAGAAATCAGTGTGGCACAGGGGGTTTAAATTATGCTGGAAACAGGACACAATCAAAAGAGAAGTATGGATTGGACGAGACTGTTTAGAAATGGAAGGGGAAAGATGACGGAGGTACAAAGAACAGAAGACAAAACGATGAAAAATGTGGATGAGAGAAGGTGCTAGGTGGCGAGTGCCTCATTAAATAAAAACTCTTAAGAGTCAGAGTCAGGAAGCAGATGCTGGAGCTTCAGTGGTGTTTTGAACAGAGAATCACAGATCAAAAGACAAAGTCTGTGTGACCTTTTAGACAGCATCCCCAGAGAGATGAATGGAGAGACAAAAGCACCCACACAACCACACACACACACACACACACACACACACACACACACACACACACACACACACACACACACACATATATGCAGCCCCTTAGACTTACCCCCCAATTCTCTGTACTGGCTTCTTGTCCTTGTTGGCCTCCTCAAGGCTGCGCCATAGGCCTTCCTTTGGGATGTACAGCACTATGTTGCCCAGCTTCTCACAAACACTATCTGTGAAACAACATTACATAAAACATTACACATCACACAGCCACATCAAGGCTTTCACTGGATTACACTCTGGTGAGAGATAACGCAATTCATGCAGAAAAAAGGTATGTGTTCCTTTCAAAATACAGTGGATGCAGAAAAGTCATATATATCATCTCAAGAGAGCATAGCTCTCTGAGGTTTTAATGCCTACGAAGTGCAGGAATAGAAAATGCATAAAAGAGAGGAGAGCATTGAGAGAGTGGCACTCTTTTAGGTTTTCTGTCTACAAAGCCCAAGGAAAACAGCTGTTAAGCTACATGGAACGAAAAATGCAAGAAGAATCCAAGAAGAAAAAAAGCACACACTACATTTGTAAATGTTTGGTGGATTTGTAAAGAAGGTGTGCAAGTTGAAAAATAACATCATATACTAACATGAATAAAACTTAAGTCATTTAGTCATATATGAAGCACAGGCACATGTAATGAAAGCAGAGGGGAACAGTGTGCTAGGTCATACAGAATAATGAGGGACTTTAAAGTCCAGTGTGTTTCTAAGACTATAGACTCCTGTTACTAGTTTTCACCAAGGGAACAGTTAGGATCAGCATAAAGAAGATAGCTGGGCATCATCAAAACGTACTTTCATACCTAGTGGCAGCAACATGCAGCCCACCATTAGCCTTTAGACACAGGAGCTAAACAAGGCAAGAGCAGGAAATGATGGAGGAAAAGAGAGAAATAATGAGCCAACTCAGAGCACAGAGGGTGTGCAAAACAGCTAAAGAGCACATAACAGAAATCTGTGTGTGTGCTTGTTATTGTTTTATTCCCGTACCCGTCTGTACTGTACATTATGTGCGCATATTTTAATGTGTGTGTCTATGTGTACGGTTTCTATGGTCACATAACCTTTGTGAGCCTGGAGTAAATGGATGAAGGCAAAATGATTGAGGTGCAGCTTTGCTCAGTCAAATAAGTGCTTTGCATGATTGCTACCACTCAGTCTGACATGGGAGCAAAATCTGTACACCCAGGAGCTATAACATTACCTGCCTTCTCCCATTACATACATATTTATGCGCTGCAGTCACAGGGGTCAAATCATTGTGACTTCAGCGTTACTGAATCTGGTAAGTTTAGAATAAAGTTTCTTGATAGCAAAAAAGAAAAATGTTTACCCCACAGGCCTGATTTGAAAGTCTAGGAATTTTAAATCCTTGAAAGGCCTTTGATTGTTGGCGTATTGACTGAAA
Organism: Pempheris klunzingeri; assembly: GCF_042242105.1. NCBI lineage: Eukaryota > Metazoa > Chordata > Actinopteri > Acropomatiformes > Pempheridae > Pempheris > Pempheris klunzingeri. The sequence continues at coordinate 13,099,950 of NC_092034.1, forward strand.
ATGATATTGCAAAATGAGAATTTGCAGGGGGCTGAGGGAATGAAAGGGATTTCTGTCAGGATTATCCAATCTTTGTCTGATTATCCGGGAAACATGGAGCTGTGTCAGGTAGAGGAGGTTGTAATTGTGGGTGTGTGGTTTCTGTTTACTACCAGTGCGGGTGAATACACATGCGCTTGTGTGCCTGTGTATGGGTGTGTGCTGCCTCTTTGAAAAGCAGTGGCATTTTGTGCACTGATTGAGATAATTAGCATGAGAATTGAACCATCACAACTTACCAGTATGCTGTGTGATTACCCTTCTGTCTCTCAATTCAACTAGTCCGTCAGTATTTACCTTTCTGGCTTTGCAAACAACAGAGAGCATCTCTTAGGCTACAACATGAAAGAGCAAGTCCAAATTGGAGAAGTGCTTGTTGTTCCCCATGACGCAGATCAATGGTTGGCTGTCAAACATTTTGTCAGAGAGGACAGCACCATAACCTTTATTGTGATGAACTCTTCTTTCATGAGGAAAGCTTTGCGCATTTACAGGGTAATTTCTAGATCGCTGTATGAAACTGATCAAAAGTGCTGTCGTTAAGAAAGGTTGGGGCTAAGATGAGGGACGAGGTTAAGACACAGAATTATAATGGATTTGGAACCACAAGGGGAGGGAAGAAAGAGAGATCTACATTGACTTTTTAAAATTCAATTTTCAAAATCAAGATCACAGAAGTGGCACAGAATATCTTGTCTAGTTAGGTGTATTTGCTTATAATATCAAACTTACAATACAATTTCTCTATCAAGAAATCATAAATTGTGGCAGCTAACCTGTTGAAGCTGAAAGTGAGACCAGCTGAGAGCCAGCAGATCAAACATCAGAACACAACTCCAGAATGGTGGGACGGACTCCAGGATAGAGCCGAGCTTCAGACGGAGGTGGGCAAATGTTAATAGAGGTAATTAATATTTGTGGCTGGTTAGTGTTATACAGAGGAGACCCATAAACATAATCTATTAGGAGTCAAGGAGAATTTTTAGAACTACAACCTAGTTAAGTGTCGTTTGATGGTGAAATGTCTTTTTCTCTTCCACAAGAAAGAGTTACCTGACTGTGAGGCTATTGAGGCAGCGGTACATGTTGGTGGTGTAGTTGTCCTTGATGCTCTTTTCCCAGTAGGTAAGGAAGGCAACCAAAGGGGCATGCAAACAGGTCATTCTGCTCAGCTCTCGGTGGGGTCGCCATGCTCTGTGCCAACTGTACAGCCGCATCAAACGTCTCCTCTGTGATTACTGTCTCTGACACATGGACGTAGTAGGCCAGCTGCTCTGCCACCTGTCCATGTAAAAGAGTGAGGCAGAGGAGAAATGAATCAGTGTGGTAGTGAAGACAGGAAGAGATATAAAGGGGAACATGGGCATAAAAGGAAGGGAGTGAAATGGGAAGAGGAAAAATGGGGAAATGAGACATTGGAAAACAGAAAAAGGGAAGACGTGGAAATGAGAGCTGAGGGAAAGAGAAAGCACTGGAGAAATGAAAGAGTTGCATAGAAAAGGGAAACAGGGGAAAGACAAAGAGCAAGATCATAATGGGAATGCAAAACTTCCAAAAGGCGCAATACATGCAGAGACACCCTGAAATGCATAATTAAATTATGGCATTCAGTGATTCTCTTTTGTGATCTCTCAAAAGCAGGAAACCACTGCGGCCATGAAATGGAAGACATTTTTATTAATTCCTGTGGGTCTCTTTAGATGCAGCTCGCTTGGTATTCAGGGACATCATTACCAAAATCTACAAAAGCTCTTATCAGTTATAATACTGCATAGCACTGTGCCTGTGTGTGTAGGGGTGTGCGTGTGTCTTTTTTGACAAGGCTTGGCAGCAATCTCTGCTTCACATCTTTTGGCTTCTGAGGAGAATGGGCAGTCCAGCTTTTCTACAGTGTTTTTGACATTTCCATTAGTCAGGATAAAAGCTAAACAGGTATCAGACAAGCTGGACAAGGCTGCATAAAGAGCCTGAACAAAAGAACACCTCTCTCTGATGGGGACATGCAGGTACATGCGTACCAAAATAACTACACATGGCCAATTAAAAAAAAAAACACAGCTAAACATCGTTTTGTCCATCTCTACTTTCAGCCACTATTTTCTCTATCAAATGCATTAGCTGTTTGCACCTACTCATAGGAATTAAGTAGCCCCCCTGGGATTTTCAATGTCAGAACATTCATTATAGGGCTCAATGGGGCACAACTCTTTCATTAAGGGCTCCATAACACATGTCTCACTGGGGTTCAGTCGTTATCTGTCAATGCAGCACTCCACTGCAGCTACATTTGGTTAGGGGGGGGGGTCAGCTGTACCTGTGAGGGCACAGAGGACTCCACCAGCTGCCATGGTTGTGATGGAGGTGTCCTCATTGAAATTATACAGCTTCCTCTTTCTGTCCTTCAGCCACAAGTCCTTGGTTACACCAGGAATGATCAAGAGAACTAACAACAACTTCTGCTGGGTCCAAGGACAAGAGAGAAAAAGGTGGTTATTCAGTGTGATGATGTCAACACGCAACTGTGCACACCCCAGAGAAATGGCAGGAAAAGTTTGTGCAATTACACCCTATGACATGTATCCCCCAATTATAATGATGTACATCATAATTGGGGAAGGCTGTGTTCTAGCTTCATGAAGCCCCCCCCCCACCCGCCAACCCACCTGGCTCCATTCCTCAGCAGATATTTAAACATACAAGCAGGTGGTGCCTGAGCAACCTCCAGTATTACCCAAATGATATCACTATGCAGATTATACATGGAGCTGTCTTGTCGAATACTACTAACAGGCAGGTACAACAAAATGTGCATGTGCCAGAGTGATTGTAGGTGTGTGTGTGTGCATGTGTGTGATCACTGCCCACGCTCAGGAGCTGGTATTTTCAAGGGGAAGGTACACACAAACATACACACACACACTAAAGCATACATAAACACTGCCGAGAAAGGACTATGGGTCACCGTATGCAAATGCCAGCAGTGTGTTCCCAGGCAGTGAGTTGTAATTAATCATATTAATGTAATTGATGAGAGGACAGTGACTGTACAGGTTCATTGAACACAAACCAGCAATCTCAACCTGCTCTCCATATTCCCCAAATCTGGTATTTTTCTGCTTTTTACTGCATTGAAATGTGCGCACAAACGGAAAAAAAGGAAAAGATTGACATCCAGTACAAAGAGAAAAATACCATTAAGTTAAGGCCAGTGGGATGAATGAATTTCTAAAACACCATGTGAAAAGAAAAACTTAATTTTGCTTATCAGGTCAAGAGATTAAAGTCAACCCACTTAGCACAGTTTGCTACACTAGTTGAAATTCACTAATGTGACACCTTACCTAAGTACTTGCTGTAAAACAACTTCAGTTATAGTCTATTCCTATTTGGTTACTTGGTTACTTTGGTAACTGCTTACCAGCTCAAAGTGACATTTTTTGTTGCTGAGTGAAAAAGATCTGTATTATTGAAACCAGTATTATAGAAAGGTAACAATATTGCAAAATTATTGGCATACTGTATGTCATACCACAGTTAGTTGACATTAGTCAGCCCTACTTGTATCAGTCTTTCATGCTTGATAATGTAATCTAAACTCCAACTGAAGGTGTGAGGTGAACAGTTTATGTACACGCACACAGTAAATGTGCTTTGTTCAATTCCCTGATTCCTAATAACCTGCTTCTATGCTAAAACCAAGTCAGAGCTACAACATAAATCTCTAATGCAAGAATTGCAAAATATTAAATACATATGTTGTTCCTATGCAGCAGAAAAGTTGAGTTTGTATTACTGAGAGCTTAGGTAACAGCCTGACCACAGGAAAAAGTTTCTCATTTAATCTCTGAAGTAGTGTCATGTATAATGCATTTAAGAATAAATAAGACAACAAATTGGCTTGGAGAGCGGGAATGACTTTCATAGAATTAGGGCATATGATCTGATTCACTGATATCATCACTACAGAATAACACTCAAAAACTCATTTTGTTCTAAAAGCTTAAATTAACATCTGGTGGCTCACAAACTCCAACTTCCCTTCATTGTTTATAATGCACTTCTGAGACTGTAAGTCTGGATGGCACAGCAGGTGAATCTGTGCTCTTGGCTTTCGATGAGAGTTGTTCATGTTCACAAACGCTCATTGGACTGTAGTAAAACACAAGAATAGCATATGTCTTGATTTGAGTGGTATTCCACTTTAACGCTTGTCTGCAATGTAGATAATGTAGTTGTAACCCTGCAGGGCGCCACTGCCTGTAGATGGGACGCCACGACAATCAGCTCTTCATTGATGACAAGCTTTCCATTAACAAGTTAATGGGTTTACCAGGTTACTGGTGCACAGTCTGGCAATTCTTCCTCCACCAAAGCCTTCTGACTACATTCAACCTCAGATTCTGCATGGGTTACAGTATGTAAGCACAGATACAGAGATATATAGTACTACATATGCCCTGACATACAGTACACACAAAGCATTTTAATAGCGCTGTGAAATGCAATGATATATCGAAGAACTCCAATTTTTATGATAACGTGGTTCACATTATGAGAATAATCTAGCCTCATTATTCTCCCTCTTTTTTTTGTTATTTTGAGCATCGTCATTACTTTTGCCAGTAGTCAGGACTTCAGGGTTGATGTAATTGTGCCGGGACTTACTATTGTATAAATGAAAATATAAAAATCCAAACTCCAGAAGAAAAATCACAGAATTTCTTCCTCCTAGAGGTAATCACATAATTACATAATTAGGGATTTTGGAGGAGAATGATACAGGAAAATTACATGATGTTTTGTCATTTTAAAGCCATCAAAAGTATATTCAAAGCACAAGCGGTAAAAAACTGGAGGCTTTAATTCATTTTCAATACATCAAGAGCATCTACTTGTAGGTATATATTTTTAATGTAATATGAACATTATCTTTATATGAAATCATGTCACACACTCTTAATTAATAACCATCAGAGATTACCCTAATACCAATAATCACTTATTGATCTACAAGATCTGTGTAATACTTCACACATGGAGTATGCATGTTCTTGTGTGTAGACATCAATGTTATTTACCTTCAGGTAGGACGTCCCATTGTCAACAAGAAGCACCATCAGAGAGGCTGCAGCACAATGTCTTCTCCAATACTCCTGAGCTTCAAAATGAGGGGGGGGACAAACAGTCAAAGGACTAAAAGTGACTAAAAGTGGAAAACATTGAAGAAAGTAGGCAGCAGTAGTCTTGTCTAACTTCAGTCTTCCCTGCAGCAGCATTGTCTTTATCTAAGTAAAGCTGAAATGATTACATGGTATCTTGATAGCTTTTATATTTTTATCAAGATCCTGGCAAATATACATGCACCTGAGCTCATGACAAAGTTACAACTCCCAATCTTACCAACCAACTCCTAATCCTGGGATTGACAGCCGGGGCCTGTGGAGAGCATGATGAATAATTTGTGGGCAGAAAGAGCTGCAGGCAGGCGGAAAATTCAGAGACAAAAGTAATAAAATGGTGAAGTCAACAGCTTCATGAACTATTTATCTTCGTGGAACCGATATGTCGTCCTTCAGTCTCATTCTGTACTTTTCCACTCCAGCCACCTCACTTGTCAAAGCCCACAGCAGTCCAGGCTTTATTGAAACTTTGATTCAGTTTCCCAAGTTGTCACTTTCTAAGGACTGTGCGCAATAAAGGAGACAGGTTATTGCAGAGAAGAAGAGAGAAAGTGACAAATGAAAAAAGAAACCTTTACTGGAAAGAGAAAAGCAAAGAGAGCCCACACTACAGTGTGATCTGAGGTTGGATGAAGCACAAAAGTTGACAATGATCAATAACATTAATATGGGCTGCTGCAGACGGGCTGCTTCAGGCAGATTAACTATCTGCTGCTGAAAAAGACAATAGACAATAGTGACAGAGCAAAGCTATTGTGTGATACTTAGCCTTCAAAAGTTTTATGTACGCTTGTGGTTTGCCAAGAGCAATCCCACTTATCATATATGGGATTTAAGTTACATTTAAAGCATTTATACAGAACCAAATAGTCCAGATGAGTTCACAGTGCGGCACATGGAAAACCTTTACTTGGAAGTGCAAATTCATCCTTGACAGTGTTTTAACTGCCAAACCATGGCAGTAAGGTTATCACAGCATTTTACTGATATTGCAAAAACAAGTGAGAGGCAGAGCTTGAAGATACTCCCAAGTGATTATATCAATAGGAGTGTTGTTGTTTACTCACCAAATTAGCAAGCAACACAGGACAAAAAGCTGTGAGTTAGTGTGAAAACTGTTTTGACACTCCTCAATCCAAGTCAGGTAACATTAGCTAAAATAGTTCTATCAAACATTGACTTACAAGTTGTTGTATTATCTGGAGGGATGCAAAAGTGTCTTCAAGTGTAGAACTTTCTGCTGGTGGATACTTAAATACTTTTTTCTGGAGTTGTTTTAACTCATTGTTTTCATTATAGTATATAGGTGGATACAATTAACTAACACACACATTAATAACGACAGCATTTCAAATGACGTTAGGTGCATCAGTGCCCAGGTCCACGCATACACCTTTCTCATGGCAGACACTTTGCCTTGTCCAAGCAGGAAAAGCACAGGTCAAGCTAATATTGTCACTAATGGCTCAGTTCCACTAGACAATGTCAGAGAGCGAGCATGCAATATACTAAGGCCCTGGAACTAGCTCACCTAAATGGGACTGCACTCCTGATGTTATCATTCCTACCTTGTGCTTTTCCTCCTGGGATATGCCAAAATGTCTGGTGTGAAAAAAGTGTAATAGTGCATGCTGGTCGTTTTAATGGTTCACAGGGACACACAGCTGGAGCAGAGGCACAATTAATATTATTAGCTATACTTGTTTCCTGCCATGATGAGTTAAAATGTGTGCTGTGAGATATGCTAGGTCTACAGGTGCACATACTGGATTAAGTATTTGTAATACTGACAATTTATCCTTAGATTTGAAATTAATTAAAAGGGATATGCCAGTGTTTAATTCTTTAGTGCTCAAAATTAAATGAGAAGATTTTTTAACAGTTTTAGGTCTCGTATTTAAAACACTTACTGTTGACCACTAAAGTCACAACACAGTAGTGAAACATGACTCTCTATTACACAGCTGATAGATTATTTCTGCATGTTGTTAATGTTATGTCTGGATAATCATTAAATGATTACTAGAATGAACATTTCATTTTAATGTGTTCCAACAACATGGCTCACAAGCTAGCTTAAAAAAAAGTTAGCAATGTGTTTGCCAACATTAACCACCCCAGGAGCATAACACAGCCAAACTTTAAACATATTTATCAACAAGTTACTATTTAACAGCTGTGTGGGTAAATAAAGGTTATTAGTTTGTACCTATTTTAAGGCTAAGACTAGCCTTGTAAAGACTAACATCACCGTCCTATCGGCTATTTTAGGCTGTTTATACTCGTAGAGTTTGAAATAAATAAATACAAGAACATAAGAATGATAACAAACTCACTTCTCAGCAATATGAAGAAAACACATCTGGACACACCAACATGTGAAGCTATACAAACATTTTTGTTCGCCCTGTTGGTTGCAGCGCCATAACGTCCACTCATTTTGGCGCCATCCGCTGGTGGATTGAACCAACACCACTCGGCAACGACGTTTAAAATTTTAACATAACAAAAGATTGCAATCAAAATCATAACATAGATTCTGTTATAAAATAACAATACTCAAGAATATGTAATAATGTTAGATCTACCTGAAGCCTGATGGCGCAGCTTTTTCAGGAAGTAGGGTGGGTCATCCCTTTACTACAAGGTTGGTGGTTTGATCCCTTGTTTTTCTCCCTGACCAGCGCCATGAGGAGAGAATATATCCCTTTTCCTGTTTTTTGTCTTTTCGAATCTCTTTCTACGACGCTCAGCTAAACCATGTCCCTCCAGGGATTGTAGAAACTGGATTGTACCATGGAGGATTGTACGGCAACGTCGCCGCCATGTTGGACCGGACAATAGACATCCATCCCGGCCAATATGGCGGCGGCGAGTATCCCAGTAACGGGCCAAAGCATCTGTGAAGCACAACACAGAAGTTACTTCTGTGCAGTTTGTCGCTCTGCCCATTTACCACACACCTCCACCCCAAAATAAATGACAGTCTAACAGTAGTTTTTGCACCTCGGTCTCAATCAGCATCGTTTCTCTTTTGTGTTAAGGACAACATCTTCTTTAAATTCATTAAGCCACGTCTACCAAAATTACACTGGACCTTTAAAATGAAAGAATGTTTGATTTAATGAACTAGTTTTTCCCTGAGTCATCAACAGCACTAGCAGGCATATCCCAGTCTTTTTTAGAGATCTTAATGTGAGCACTTGCTAAAGCTCATCTCCCACCCCCCTGTGGGCTGACATCCACATCTAAATGACAACGCAGTTGGCTCTTTGTGGCTGCTCAGAATGTCAGCAAGCTGTCCCTGAGGTCAGACACAAGTATGAAACACTGCCGTATTTCACGTATCACATGCCTGCCTCTTACTTTTGACCTGTCTCAAGCTTTTAACATGAGCAAAGGGGAAATGGAGGGCCCCCTTGTAGCATCTCTATCTGCAAGTTGACCCTCAGTTGGGCAGAGCCACTTCTACGGTTTCCTCTAAAGGGTAAGTACTTTACTGTATTTGTGATGCCTCTGCTCTGAGTGCTCTTTCGCTGTCTCATCCTTTTTTCAGGGTTGAGCCCATCATACCAGAGCATCGACTGTAGGAAAGGCAAGAAGTTCAGGGTCCCTCTTTTATCATGTTTTATTTAAATAAACAGAGATAAAACATTAAATTCCCTTCAAACCTTTTCTGTTATGTGAGAGTTTGTGAGTGGGGGATGGGGGGAGGTCTAGTGTTGGTGATAGTGTTGTCATCGTAATGCAGTGCACCTCAATTATCTGTCCAAAACACTGCTGCTTGCTATCACCAGAGTGCTCCTCCCAGACATAGTGTTAAAAGGCAGAAACACAGTCACCAAATAGAAACAAGAAGTGTCTCAAAGGCATTTTGAAAACAACTATATTTAATTTTAGAATTTATTAAGCATGGTAGCACGACAACTTTCAGGCTTCCTTTGAAGACAACTTTATTACCTTATGGATAATTATATTCAAAAACTGATAGAGTGTTACACTAATCACTGGTTTGGGAATTATTTAGCGTTAATTAATGTGAAACTTGCCCTGAAATGCAATAATACAGAGAAAACTTTCCTGTTGTGCAACGTACAGCTCAGTGACATAATCTGATTGGAAAAAAGCACAAGCAAAGTTTATGATGGCTGGCTAATTAAGAAACCAAATCAAAAGTCTAATGTTTCAGAGATACACATTGTACATTGAGCCCTTTTATAAAACAAGATGATAACGCATTAAATGTCATCTATCTATCATGACCAGCAAACTAGCAAAACATAAACATTTGTATCAAAGGACAAAAAAGATGTATTTAAATCACTATATTGGCACAGAGTACTTACCTTCATAGTTGAATATACTATGCATACAGCATACAGCTGCTCTTTTGCTGACCTAAGTCAGATTATGTCTGGCTTCCCGTGAGCGGCTGTGGACATGCATGTGTTTGCAAGTGTTCTGAACTGAATAAAATGTGAAGGTGAGTCAGCGGGGTGCCGGTGTTGGAATGAGCTGGATTGATGTGCTCACAGCGGATGGCCTCGGATCCATCATCAGCTTGTCTAAATTGAGCTCCCGGGTTTCTTCAGTGTAGGGTATACCTGCAGTATAGTGCCCTTTACAAGTCTCTGCTGCACAGGAGGTCACTGTACTAGCTTCATTCACACATGAATGCACACATGAACAGTACAAGAACACACACAAATGCACTCTCATGTATGTCACACACTGTTGCTGAGCAGACCTGTGCAGAGGGCGAAATTAGGAACAGAGCTGTTACACCAGATTGTTACTGCAACAGATTCGTTGGATGCTGTGCATCAGACAGACCAGCTGTGTGTCTAGACGCTCTGACACAGCACTACAGCAGGACAGATGTAGCACACATTTACACTTTTACCTTTAATGCTGTACACAGCAAGTGCCTGTATGTGTTGACTAATGGGCAGCCACTACAACATAAAAGCAGAACGTAGCTGGAAAGAAATGCTGCAGTATTTTTAAATAAGACAGTCAGACAGACATAGATAATGAAACACAAACACTGTTTTCAGAGGAATGGCAAGGGGGGGGACTATTTTTTTTTCATTCACTAATAGTTTATTTCCCAGTTGTTGGAAATAGAAGAAACATTTTACATCTTTGTTGGGGAGCATCTGATGAGTGTGTTAAGTTGTTGCTGCACTCTCTAGACACTGCAAGCCCTTCATGTGTTGCCCCTCAAAAGTCAATAAATGATGCTAGTTCAGGGCTTTAAATCTGCTTCAACAATCCATTGAGGATCAATGTCAGCCAATCAAAAAGTACCAAAATCAGTCGAAGAAACTTCAAAATATACTATAACGAAAAAAAAGAGTAAAAGCAAGTCCAGAAAGTATTTAAGAAATGCACCTGTAGCTACTGTGGTTCATTCACATATCTCAACCATCCACTCTGGTGCTTAACAAAAAACAACTAAATATACAAATGAAAATCAATACCTCTTTGAATTGCCGTAGTCATTCCATATATTAAGTTGTTACATTCAGGTCAAGTGATGTCAGTCATGTTTGTTTCCAGCGGCATAACAGTGTCATTGATTCCTGATGGTATTAAGAGATTAAAAGGTTCCCTGTCCTCTCCGTGTTGTTGACAAGCGTTGTGACTCATTACGGCCATTAGCATTAAGCTGCCTCATCAATAAGCACTTGGCTGATCCATCAGTCTTCCTCAGATGTAGCCCAGGGGACCCCGCCATAGGTCCCTGCCAGCTCCTAGAGTGTCCGCATGGCACCCTTGATCTGCTGGGTCACCGTGAACACACAAACGCACACTCACACACACACTAGCCTGCCCTGGTGTTTGCCTGACAGACAGGATTCGAGTGTTTACTGCGAGCCTCTCTTTGTTAAAGTTCTCTGTTGATGCTGCTGTAAGTGTTGTGTCAGTATAACCACTTCTGCCTGTCAGCATGTTAGTGTTTGTCAGTGCACTCTTGTTTGTCATTTTGCTTTGTGTCGACTTGATTATCGAGGCCTTGAATGCATGTGTATGTGTGCGCGCGCGCGCGCGCGTGTGTGTGTGTGTGTGTGTTGTGGGGTGGGGGAGTGGGTGCACATGCGTGGGAGACAGAAAATGCAGGGAGTCTCTCCAAGTTAGTGTTTCTTCTGTCTCTGCCAAGTTTGGTGATGTTTTGTACAGTATTTTCTTTTATGTGTGTCATGTAGGTGTCGCTGTGTGTGTGAATGTCTAAGTGTCGGGCTATGGCAGTGTCAGTGTCAGTCAGTACTAGACTATGCAGTGTCAATGTATGACAGCCAGCCGTAGTCTGATGTGATAGATGTGATAGTGTGCCATGGTGAATGACAATGTCTCGACTTAGGAACCAGTGTATAGTCTTTGAGAGAGAGCATGTTAGAGACAGAGCCAAAAAAAGACAGGAAAAAAGAAGCAGACATTGGAGGGTGCTACAGTTCGTCATGGAGGGCCTCTCCCTCCGCGTGGTCCAGAGCGCCCATCAGCAGCAGAGCTCCTGTAGTGTTGTCTCTAACAAAGATGATGAATGGGTGATCTGCGTAGAACATCTTGGGTTTTTCTATGTTCTCCTCCTCTAGATCTCCATTCCCAGCTTGAGCGGCCAGCTCCAGGGAAGCCCACTGGAGGACTCCAGCCAGGTGGAGTTTCCCCTTGCTCTTCTCCGACACCCCGGAGAAATCTGCCATCTTCTGGTCCCAGGCATCGGTCAAGCCTAGAGCAGACAACTGTTTCTGGAATAGGAAAACACAGAGTGATGGAATTTATGCACTGCCTAGAATCAAATCTCCCAAAGCTTGAGACCATCCTGAATAGAGGTGTCCTACAGGTTTGTGTGAAGAAGCTGTTGCCAGGACATTAATCAATTATGCACGCAAGACCAAACAACAAGAAGGAGGGAAAGCACATTTTAAAGTTTCATGATGCAGTGACCTTCAGAGGTGGGAGACATGTACTGCCCTTCCTGAACCTCGCCACATGATTAATGTAAACATAAACATATCCTCCAAAACAGTCAATCAGTAACTTTTATAAAGCAGTTTATCACCATAATGTTTATTTACTCTGTATCCCAAAAATTGGAGCTGGGAAGGAAGCTGACAGTTGCCCTTGTTGTGAGCTGGCAGAACAAAGTGGGCGACAGGCAGAGAGGAGACGGAAGGAGGAAGCAGAGGATGAATAATTTAAGAGTGATGCCCCGTGACCTCAGCACCTCCTTTGTTTTGCCTCTGATATGAATTCCACAGAAAGTCGTCGTCGTGACAGGTAGTTTATCCTCCCATGGCAGAGGGCCACTCACAGTGACAGGCTTCTCCAGGGGCCAGATGAGAGCATGTGTGGGTGTGACTGTGTGGACTTGTGTGTGAATGTTCGGGGGGCCACGACTGGAAGAAAAGTTGCAGAGGAATATGAGTGGGTAAAGATCTTGCATTGTTGTTTTCTGGCATTGTTTAAACTTTAGCTGATTAAACGCTTTATTGGAAGTATCTTTTACCGGCAGACAAGAACACAAAATGATTTGGATGACTTGTCTTGAATAAAGACAAATGTTCTGTGGGTGCTGACTTTGGCTTTCTATTCAAAACCATATTGTTAAAGCTCTGCTGTAGTTCAAACGACATGCTAATGGCCAATTGTAATAATCCATGTAGAATCCCTGCTTTTCTACTTAAAAGTTGAGATGTGCATGCAAGAGGAAGTTAAACTGGATCATGTCGGCTTATAGCAAAACATGAAAGAAGTAGATGTATATACAGTTGTAGGCATCTGTCGCTCCCATTGCAGTGTTTCCATGCAAAGCTCCCTCTCTACACACACGCGCCACCTCCTGCTCTAATGCACTTCTATTGTCCTCATCCATTATTCCTCCTCTCCTCTTCCACCCGCTACCACTACATCACTGTCTTCCTCTGCCGCTCTGCCACTTGCCTGGCATCCCCATCCCTCATCTGCCCCGTGTGCCTCTATTGTATCCCACTCTGTCTCTCTCTCTCTCTCTCTCTGTCTCTCTCTCTGTCTCTCTCTCTCTCTCTCTCTCTCTCTCTCTCTCTGCTCCTAACTCAGTCTTTTTACTTGCCTCTGTCTCATCCTTCTCTCTCTCTGACAAGCCAGCTCGCCCTGGTATACAGCCCATTCTCAACTTCTAGATCTCCGTCGACAATCATTTTGAGGTTTTTTTTGCCCCTCTTATCTAACAAGAAAACAGAAACAGACTTAAGCCGGTGGATTCCTCAAATTGTTGAAGACAAATGTGTGTGTGAGGAAAAGTAGCTGGTTCCCTTGTCTATCGTGTCCATCCTTCCTCATTCTCTTCCACAGTATTACTTGAGGGTCTAGCTCACTTGGCCTAAGGCATGTGCAGGTGCCACTATGAAGCATATAAATAGTACCAACCAACCTCACATGACCCTAGCATTCCTCTCCAACTCTCTTATCCTGCTTGTCAAGGAAAAAGCACTTGGTTATTTTTTTGAAGCTATAAAGTGTTTAAAAATTAAGGGACCCCGTGGCTGAATGCTGGGAAACAGGCCAGGGGTGTCAAGAGGAGCCTATGGAGGCCTCATGCACTGCAGAGGTGTTGCACCGCATTATATGGGGAGAAAAACCTCTGGGAGGTGCTCTTTGGCTGCCCTTTCTCTCTGAAGCACCACATGAATCTTAGATGGAACAGCACTGGGCGGACTGCTGATGCCTCGCACACAGCATCAACGAGCTATTTGTCTGCGAGTGCGAGCCACAGGCATTGTCAGCTGGTGGTTTCTGCTGTGTGTGTGAGTGTGTGTGTGTGTGTGTGTGTGTGTGTGTGTGTGTGTGTAGGGCTTTCTTGGCCTGCAGTGGTGGAGTCTAACCAGGCCTAAGGTAGCATGGCATCAACCCTCAGGCGTGCAGCACTCCACATCACATTATTTCAGCTCAATGGTTGAGCCCACTAAGTAGCTTGTTGGATGTACCTGTGGGGGTTTTAAGAGGATAGGTTGTGGCAGCAAAGACGTGTTACAGCTCTATCTGTGAGGAGTCACTGTGACTGACGTTAAGACAAAGCAGCCTTAATAATGACAATGGGGGAAAAGGAAAGATGAGAAGAAAGGCAGAGATCAAACAGAGAGACTATTACTAAACAGTGCTCGGAAACTGTGGGACTTGAACTGGGAAAAGATCTTAGGATTATCAAAACCCAGGAAAGACTACACACCACACTTAACAACATCTCCACCAACATACTCGAGTCAAACAGGGGCACATGTTGGCCAGCTGAGTAAATAATTCAAGTCATGTTACGTAGTAATTCTATGAAAAGCCTTGCACGGTGGTATATAGTAGTGAATGTACTTTCATATTAGTGATACGCAGATTGCAATTATATCTGTGGGAGCCATGGATAACCCATGGGTCAGCCAGGTCAGGTCATGAAAATTGGGTTGCGGGTTTTAAGCCCCATTTTTTGTCGGGCATGAACGAATGCGTCTCACCACTAAGAGAGACGCTGTTTAGGCACAAACTAAACAAAAATATCTTCACTGATTATTTAAATTATCTGACACGCCTACAGGATCAGTCAGGGTCTTATTAATAATTTATTTGGAGTAAAGCAGCCATCCTCCTGATAAATCCTAGTTTCCACTATTGCCTCAAATTTATATCTACACTTTTTGGTTTTGCTGCTTAAATGTCATTGAATATTTGCTGCAGTGACATCACTGGCCGCATGGAAACATTTACACATAATAAAGAAATCACCTGGAAAGCTCCTGCTACCCAATTAATTTATAGTTATGTTATAATCTACAGGGACAGGTAGAGTGGAAATGCCCACACGGGTGTGGGTCTCTAAATCGGAGAAAATAATTTGTCTGGGTGGGTGGCAGGTTGGTTGATTTATGCGTAGGCTACATGCAGATGATGTCAGAGCCAACCCTCGCGTCACTGCTGTCTATGTATTTCTTTAAATTGTCCTATTTTTTATTGTACAGCACATTTATTGCTTTTGGGAATGCAGTTGAGCTGACACAAATTTCCCCAAAGGTACAATTAAGTTCATTTTTCTCTCCTATCCCATAAGAAACTTAATATTTGTTTCCCTGCATAAAAACAGAAATGGACATCAATCAAAGAGAGTCTGGCAAAGAAAAGAGGAAAAACACTAAGTTTAGATGAGATAGCAAATGAAAAACAAGTTTTCAGAGAAAGCTGGTGTGTGGGTGAACTTTGTGACAATGAGTGTGAGCAAGAGTGAGTGAACTGAAGCAGAGCTGTGGCTCTGGACTCAAACCTGATAGTAATGATTCTCATGGTACACTGCAATATTTTACTTAGTTACTGCAACTTAGTAACTTAGTTACTGCAAACCCCTAACAGGCCAAAACTCCAGTCTACAGATACAAAAAAGAAAAGCAATGGCACAAATAAGAAGCTGGAACTTGGCAATTTTGCTTGAAAACTGACTTAAATGATCACTTGTTTCTCCCACTAAGTGAAGTCAACTGTGTAACTTAATATTATACTTACAGCACATGCAGCATCCCTGGTGGAGATCTTTATTGCATGTCATCCACCTCTCTTTCCCATCCTCAACTGTCAGCCTTTATACTATCACTTCACTACAATCAAATAAAGATGAAAATGCCTACAAAGAAAAAAATTTAATTGAGAACATCAGGAATTGACTGGATCAGAGGGCAAATTATTTAAATTCCAAAACACAGCACTGTATGATTTTTTTTCCTCCCCACTGTCAAAACCAACAGACCCTGACTGAGACTAGGTCCATCCTGGTCCAATCAATTGTGATGCCTATATCATGACAATAATGAGCCCAAGAATTGTGAGAAACTAGGGGTAAAACTCTCCTCACGTCCACTGCCCCTGCACAGTTTACACCTCCTGTCCCCTCTGGCTTAGCAATCACACCCCCCAAATGATTCTTTAAAGCTGTCAGCACCTTTAACAACTACAGACATGTTCTGCTTAATTCAATACTGCCCTTAACATCCTGCGTGGGTGGTCTCAAGTATGCAGTATGTCGTACTGGCATCATCACAGCCCCATTTCACAGACTCATTTGATGCAGGCTTTTAAAAAAGAAAAAAAAACCTCTCTCTTTCTATCAACTCTCTTGAGGCTTCAAAGCCTCTCCATCTCTTTATTGAGTCTCATCAGCAACACAGGCTATTGGTATCTTATTTACATGGGCTTTTACCTCCTTTGTACGGTCAATACAATCTGTGTCTAATTCACTTGCTCACATATACACATGAACTGCTTTTTATTCCACAAGGCAGGCTCACCACAAATGAAAAAGGAGAAAAAAGCCTTAGCTTTTAGTGAGATATTTATGGCCATGAAACACATCTGATTAACTCATATGATGCAAAGCTGTGGTAGCTATGTTAATACAGCTGTCCCTCGACACTGTATACTGAGGAGTGTGCTCTTGTAAATATTTGATGGCCTTTTGACCTCATTAGCCATGATTGAGTGAGCTCTCCGGTGCACACTCATATTTCTTAGTCACCGACTGGAGATAGAGTCAGAATGGAGCTTAAGCTCGACCATTAGTGTGTGTGTGTGCGTGTGTGGCCTGGTCAGCACTGTATCAGAGACAGAGAGAGAGAGCGATGAGGGTGGTTTATTCAGTGACCTCTGGGCCAGGCTTGTTAAGAGGGTTCTCTGTCTCTGGCTACAGACTCCCAACACAGTCTGCCCTTCACCAGAGGAGAACACCACAAATAGGGAGAAGTAAAGAAAGAAAAAGGCAGAATTCTGCAGCTATTTATAGTCTTCTGTGACACTTTCCACCTTGTCCCCAAGCAATCATTGACCTCCCTCGTCCTTCTCCACCTCTCCTGCTCACTTGCCGAATGTCACTCCTATTTAGGTCAGCAAAGCCTGTGTGATGCTGAGTGATGGCGTATTACAGGTGCATGTGAGACCTACAAAAAGGAATTAGATCCCTGGGTATGATATCACAGAGAGGACAGAGGTGAAGGAGGGATTGGGTGCGCTGGATGTGGCAGAGCCATGCAGTGACTCACAGGTGTGTGATTTTGTTTGTTCTCATTTGCCTCACATAGAGGACACGTGTATTAGGGTTGACATACACACACACACTCACACAGCTATGATCTTGTCTTTGTCCAGATGCCGCCCTCTAATCTCAGGAGTCCATGGCTGTCCCATGCACTGACAGACAGGGTGGTAAACAGTATTAACGCACGGGGATGAGCAAGTATTTGCCCAACCCAATTGGAAAAATGATCGTCAGAGAAGACATGGCAAGCTGTCACTGGCCAGAGGGGTTGGACTGACAGATGAAATGAGATTGGAGAGGGCTGAGGGTTTGGTCAGAGCTTTAGTCCTTTCATAATGATTCCTCAAATGCACTTCTTTTTCTTGAGAGAGCAAACGGAGGGAGACAACTCGTGACGAGTTAGAGAAACAGAGGACAAAGCATTCAAGTGCTTCTCCATAATTAGTTTACATAATGGGAGCAAAGTACAGCTACTTTGAGTTATTTACAGAAGTAAAGTTTTTCTTTCTTTTGTCAGGCAAACTCTCCCGCAGACACAAAATAGAGGATTTGTGAAACAGCATGTTTTCTGCTCTTTTCCCTGGCAAAGTCATAGCCGTGTCAAAAGGAGTTGTTTTGAGCTGCAGTTCTAGATTACAGCCTCCTCCCCAGAGTGTCCTGACAATGTTAATATCAAAAGCTTGTTCTTCAGGGCATGGCTAGCAGAATAACATGGCACCACAACTCTTCAGAGATATTTGTTAAACTACAAAAAGGGCAAAGTGGATTTCCATCCATGATGAGGTTACAATGTACATCTAAAGAGGACATGGTAATAGGTTCCAGTTAGTGTGCCCTGCCTTGGGGAAATGGGTTTTACTGGCGAGCCCTCTGTATATGTCAGGTTCAGCTAACCTCTCTCCCTCTCTCTCTAACTATTGTATCTCTCTCTCTGACTCGAAGGGTGTGTTCACACTGAATGTGAAACAAACTGTAGAAGCAGAGTGACATACAAAGTCAATGGACAAATTTAAGAGGACCCAAACAGACATGCATTTGCTTTAAGTAGTGGGATTCAAGGTGTGGATGCATCCATGCAATTTGAAAATGTTTCAACTTTATACAAACAATCGTGCTGATTCTGAGTTTTTAATTACTTTTATGACATTTAAGTTTCTGGTGAGTTCTGAAATCAGTCTGAGGTGTCGCATTAACATGCGCATAGACACCCATCACACTACGGTCAGAGCATACATTGTGAGTAAGTCACTAAGTAAATACATTTTACTTATTAAGCGCCTTTCCAAAAAAGAGTTACAAAGCGCTGTGAAATAAAAACACTGATGAAAACAACAGTAATAAAACCAAGAAATGGGCAAATATCAGCACAAAAACAGAAAAAACCACACACAGAATAACAACATAGAGGCATTCCATATGCATGGACAACAGTGCATATGAAACAAGGGTTTTTTTGATAGCTTCTTAAAAATGTTCAATGATTTGGCATTTTTATAGCCAAGGGAACACCGTTTCAGAGACTGGGAGGTACAACTGCAAAAACTTGGGCGCCTATTAATCACCTGCATAGTTTTGAACTAGTACCATCATGTAGCTCTTGAAAAATAAGGTCTGGTAAATTAAGTAGACTTGTTATTTCATTGTGTCAGATTAAAAAAACAACTTAACCCTAGTAAGAAAGTTTCCTTTTCAATAAGCTTGAAAAGGAAACTTTCTTTTGCCATGACCCATATCAGCAGGACAGTCTCAAAGGTGTGGAGGCCTGTGTGATTCTAGCAACTTGCCTGTACCTTTGCCCCTGTGATGGACCCAGTGGCCTAATCAAATACGTGCCTTTCCACTAGCTCGACAACTCTACACCCTTCCGCTCAGCAGCTAGACAGAGTCTCCAGCTTGGCCTGTATGAACCTCAACAACCCCCATGATCTCACATTAGCATCAGAAGCCACTGTTGCATGTCTGCCTGGTGCTCCTCCTGGCTTCCTCTTCTCTGACTCGGACCAGCTACCTGCTGGCTCTGGGGTCAACAGGAGCAGAGATACAGGTAGGCTACCAGCTGGGTTGTGGCATGACCTTTGTACTCCTGCAAAAGGAGGTTTGTGGGAGGATTCGGAAAGCCCACTGAGGAGCAACAGGTCATGGTCATCCTCAGGCCCCTCTTAGCCTCCTAGCAGCTAGGGTTTGATTCCCTGCAGAGGGCTGTTACAGCCCAACACTGTGTGTACAGCATGATGCCCATCACCTCAAGGGAGAGAGAAGTGTGGGAAGGAGTGACATTTGAACTTGAGCTTGAGTCAGAGTCTGCATTGAACTGGAAGGGGCATGCCAGGGCACTGCTTCACTTACTAAGAGCTAAAGAGGCAGAGGCAGAGGAAGACAGAAAAGTAGGCAAGGTCACAGGTGAAGAATGCATGGAGGAAGAAAGGAAAGAGGAAGACATGACATATAAGAAACATTACACAACATGGAGGCAGAGCAGCAAAGCACAAGGACAGCGAGAGAGGAGAAGGAGCCACGCAACGAGGACAGACATGAACAGAGAAAAAAATACTTGTGAAGGGGAAGAGAAAAAGAGCCGAGATAAGGAGTGCTAGTCAGGATGTGGAGGTGGCCAAGACAGAAGCAGAGAACAAAGAAGAGGATGAAGAAGGTGTAGAAACAATGAGAATGATGACTGGTTTTCTTGGAGATGTGACAAATTGTATCAGGTGAAGTGAAAAATGATGCAGTGTGTGGACACAGGAAATGAATGCAAGATAGAGTCTATGAGGAGAAAATAAAAGGGAAGGCTGCAGGGATCCACTCTGTCAAACTCCACCACAGTATTGAAAAGCTGAGCAACCACCTCTCCTCTGCACATTTAATGTACTGTATAAGCACATCACCTCAGCCCACTGTGTCAAGTACAAACGCAGTGAAGTGGAGTAAGAGGCTAACTAAAAAGAATTACTTCAGAAACACATGTAGTTTCCCCTCAGAAGAAAATATCACAAACCCAGCGAGGGAAGGTCAGGAAATTAGGCCAATTCAAGATGGGCAGCATCTGGTGGGGATGGAGCACCTGAATGTTCACACTCACTCCAAGGATTTGCCAGAGCCAGTCAATGCCCTTAGGGAACATTTATGAGCTGCAGCCGCATGTGCATCACAGGGAGGGAGGAAAAGGATGCAACCACAAACGTGGAGGACACACTCCATAAAGACATGACCTTAAAATGAAACAGGGTGTCACCAATGGGCTAGAGTAAAGTCAGTGACATAAAGAAAAAGACTTTCTCTGCCTATCAGGTGAGGAATAAGACATCAGCCAAGTTTTTTGTCCAAACATTCAACTCAGTCAACAGCAGAGATACCACTCTGCCTGCCAGATAACACAGACATGATGCATTCATAGACTGTAAAAAAATAAGAAGTGGACGTGGCTTCCGTGTCTGAAAAGTGAAGCCTTAAATCTGCATTTCATCTAAAGGCCAGCAGGGGGCGATGCCACTGGCTCAAACAAAAAGAAGTTTGATCATCTATAAGAAAATGACCATACCTCTCACTTGATTTATTACCTCAATAAACACTTCCTAATGAGTTTATGTCTCCGTCACTAGTTTCAAGTCTTGTTCAGTACAACATGATATTCATTTAGTCAATTATGGTCCCATTTAGACGAAGTAAAATAGACAATAAAGCAGGGTGGGACTATCTTTGATGTCTTCTTGGAATGAATGTCACTTCTGGCTCCAAAAAACCAAGTTGGCGATGAATGTAAAGCCAAACTCAAGGCTTCAAAACGGCATTCCACGAACCAGTAGGTGATGTCACAATGGCTGTGTCCACTTCTTACATACAGTCTAAGGTTGCATTACATGCAACTCAACATTAAAACAAAAAAATTACAATGTCATTTATTTAAAACTGCAGTGTAACATGGAGCAAGGTATTCAAATTTTAGTTAAAAATTGATGAGGCCGAGGTCAAGTTTATTCCATCTTTATGTAAAATGACAATGCCGATTCCACTAGTATAACAATAACACAATAACTTACCATAAGTTGAAACTTACTGTGGGCTATTACTAACTATAATGTCATCATTTCAGTTTTGACTTTACTTTTTCGACTGTGCCTGCAGATATTTTCAAAATATTTCACCACATATTAATAAAACTTGATGTTTGCTGTACTCACCTGCAGGTTGAGTGTGCTTGTGATGTTCGCCTTGGGCAGCGAGATGATCACACTGGTGATGTTGGTTTTCTCCAGCCACTTGGACAGCAGCTCAACGCTCAGAAGCTTGTCCACCCTCGCCAGACTCTCGACATGGAAGGGCAGCAGCAGCACGACGCTGGCCTTGCCTCCCCACAGAGGGAGCTCCAGAACCTGCACCATGTTTTCCATGTCTTCATGGTGACGGTACAAACCTGGGGGAAAGGACAGGCGGAGGCATGCACAGCGATGAGGAGTGTCTTTGCCAAAATGTAACAGTTTTTCAGCAGTAGTTCAAAGCAAGGGCTTCCTGCAGCAGTTCTCTTGGAAGTCGGTTCAGACGTGCACGTTCAGCTGCGTCACCACAGTTATTTGATGCCAGCTGAGTTCTAACCTGCATAAATTAACTGAACAACAGGAGTAAACACCACAGTACTGCATTCAATCCATTTAAACATAATGTGAATGCAACCTTAGAGGGGATGACAAAGGAACACTAAAATCATCTTTTTCTTGAATTGGAAATGACATTATCATATTACATTCCATAGAATACAATGTACCCCTGAAACATCTTTTACTGCCGTCATAGCAGAAAATCACTCTGCCTTATTGTTGTTTTAAGACAATACATAAAATATGAAAAGCATGTTAAATAAATCATGAGGTACACAGTGATAAATAAGAGGGAAGCAGATTGGACCTTACAGATGTTCAAGCCATTTTAGAGCTCAAATTGCTTTTTGCTGCATTTATCTGCTGGCAGGAGTACAGCAGCAACAGACTGTATTTTTACCTGTTCTGTGCATCATCATCACTTTGGTGTATTTCTTCCCCAGGAAGTTACGATGATCTGTGCTCTCCTCGCTGAACTCTCTCTCCCACAGCCCTGAACAAACAAGCACAGAGGACAGAGCCGCTGTGAATACCAAATTCCTGACATGGATAGGCTGTAAGAAAATACTGAATGATTGAAGGAGTTGAAAAGGTGGATAATAGGTTAAACAATGCCATGTTCATAAATACATATAGAGCTGATGCACAGTGACACTGGCTGACACTGTGCATGAATCATCAATATCTACTGCCCATTAAAAAATGTCTACTCTACTCAAAGCTGATGAGTTGAGGATGCCAATCCGAGGCAGTTATGAGGTCCTTAAGGCCACATCGTCCCATCACAGTTCACCACATTCCCGTTGGCTCTACTAACCTTCTGACAGCTGTCAGTTTAGGAGGGGCTGAGAGTTATGGAATTACAGTTCTAATAACGTCACAACACTTTCCCAAAGCCGCTGGCCCATTCAGTCGTGCAGGGAACACAGGATGGAGCAGGGAGGTCGACAGATTACCACTTGTACTCATGTCACTCTTTGTGAAGGACACCTGAGGTCGGCTAGAGCTAAAACTAATGATGATTTTCATTATCGATTTAAGATTTGAAAAGATCACCACACTCGTGACACAATACTAGGGTCTAAGAAGGCCAAAAAACTCTAATGGGTCATTTTCCCTGATGAAAGACTACAGACCAATAGCTCGGCTTTGCCATTAAAATTGGACAAAGGTGTAATCAATTAGTCTTTAAAGTGTCAGAAAATTGTGAAAAATGGCCATTGTAAAAGTCCAAGGTGATAGCTTCAAATTGCTTGTTTTGTCCGCACAACAGTCCCACACAATTTATATTTACATAAAAAAAATGGCAAATATTCTCATTTGAATTTTTGTACTTTTGCTTCATTGAGGACTGTAAAAGGTACAAAAGATTAGGTATTGGACTTCCATGAAGTCAAGGCCTTTGTAAGAATGACAGATGAAAGCCAGACTAAAGGGCCGTCCACACCAAGAAAGAAAACTATAACAATAAAGATGTGAGCACCCACGCTGAATACTAACGTTGTGTTAACAGTGGTGCCAAGCACTCGCTGCTTTGGCATACAGAGATTTTTCGTTCATCAGATTGCTCTAAAAGTTACAGATAGTTGTGGTGTGGATGCCGCCATCCCCTTGAAATAAAGACATTTTTAAATCAATATATTCATTGTTATCGTTATAACAACAAACAAACCAAAGTAATGGACAAATTTAAACTGATGAACAGTTCAGGGATGACCAGTTGTCCTGAGGGGACATAAATATCTGTACCAAATGTCATGGTAGGGATGTGCATTTCAAGCAAAAGTACTATTCTATAGTCACTGTGCACTATTCTAAGATTATTTGAGTAGTTGGCCTGGCCTCATCTCAACGCCCCATATCAATCCACTGGGAGCACCAAAGTCATTAGGAATTATCCTCAGGGGACCGTGAATGTCTGTACAAGAATACATGGCAGTCCATCAAATAGTTAACATATTTCAGTTTGTACCTACCAACAACAGATGCCGCCACCACTAGAGCCACATCACAAGTGGAAAAAATGGTCAGAATTGGGGAGAAAAATCTCTCGCTTAGTTTTGTATATTTTTTAAATACATTTTGTAAATGTTAAACTACACAGATAAAAACCTATTTAGCAGAGGCTAAAATATTCAAAAATGTAGTTTGTGGTTACACTTCTTTCAAACTCTGCTCCCCTGATAATGTCATCAGTGTTTTTGTCTTTGGAAAGCTCAACAGAAGACATAAACACTGTTCCCAGGCTGGCTGTTATTTCTTAAGACAAGCAAACTGAGCTTGATGTGTTAACAGTGGTGCCACTCTAACTGTTTAATTGACTATCAAAATTGATGTCCATTAATTGTCGGCTTACTGTCTCAGCACTATAGGTGGCTTTCCTAAAAACCACCCAGCCTCCTCTGGACCCCAGCCAATCACATGTCACAGCAAAATGACATGTGATTCTCCCTCCCAGGCATGCTGGGGCAAGTAACAAACGTTCACACCACTTCCTATATCCTCCGAGAATGAAATATGATCGCGAAGGAATTCCAAAACAACTAGCTGAATTTTACCTGAACTGGCAGCCATGTTGTTGAAATGTCTCCACAGTCCGTACGGGGAAATGTGAAGAGGTGTATCAAGCAGGAACAGAATGACCTCACCAGCGTGCACAGCAGACTCTGTTGATCTATGTGTGTGGCTCGTGTCTAGACAAGCGGGCCCGCGTTGGGTTTGTACTGCTTTCTCTTCTTTTATAGGACACCACTGTGGCCGAGAGATCACTTGAAACCTGAATCCATTAATATCCATCAACAATAAACAATGAGACAATTGCACAGCCAAGAAATCCAATCGCTCACAGACTTCCCAATTCATACTGTAAACTTCAGGCAAAAAAAACAGCGGAGAATCAATGAGACCGCCCGGCTCCCTCTCCTCCCTCATCAACTTTTGATTACAAGTAGTCGTGGTGTTTCAGAAGCTATTATTAGAGGTTAAATATGTGGGGACTTGTTGTTCTCTCTCGCCTTTTCTTTTCTCCTCTCGTTCCCCATGTTGTTGCGTTATCTTGTGTATAAGTTTCTCTGAATTGGTTTTTTTTTTCCACAATCTTTTTTTTTCTTCTTCCGTCTCCAGTGTTTGTTTGTCTAAAACAAGAACAAAGCCTGAATTAATTAACTAGTGTGGACTGGAACTCCCAAGGTAGGCCTTTTACATCCCTCCACTATGTCTGTCAATCTCCGTCTCTCTCAGCAGACCACATTCTTTTTACTTTTGTCAGTTTTGGCTCTTTACTTTTCTCCCATTTCTTTTACCCTGCATCTCTTTGTCCCCTTCCCACCCAGAAATCTCTCCTTACACTGGCTCTCTGTCTGTATCCTTCTTTTCTGATTAATATCTCTTTACTTTAAACATGGTCCCCTACTAATTGCCCCTGAACTGCTGCCTAGAGAAGGAGGGACGGCGAAGAGCTTTTGTTAAATCCTCCCCTTCAAAATTTAACTAAAAGGAATGAAAGTCAAACAAACAAAAGCAGCCAAGGAAGCAGACGACATGAACACGCCTGTTTCCGGCACCATCTCTCAAACCATTTCACTGTCACCCACTATGAATTAGCCTGGGACACTGAAATCAAAGAGAAATGTAAAAAAAAATAAAAAAATTACAACAAACCATGGGCAGCTTTTAAGAGCGAGAAGCAAACTATCGACCACTTTTAAATTATGAATCTAAACTAAAGGAATCCAATTTTCTGTAATCTAATTTGTGTGCTGCAATCTGCTGTATAATCTAATTTGTATATTTCCTCCACAAAATTAATGAACCGACCAACGAGGGTCGGTTCACAGAAAAACTAATTTTGTAATGAAGTCAAAACATCAAACAAAGAAAATTAATTAAATTGCTTATCAATGTATAGTCTGTCAGGGAATGTTATTTTCAAAAGGCTGTCTATCTGTTGGCAACCTGTTTTCGCTTGTGCAGCCTTGCCTTCTTTGCACCTAATAAAAAAAGAATACCTGCAGGAGAGGAAACAGAGGGAGTAGAGGCAGATAGATGCAGATAAGGATGTGAACGGGAGACATGTGGGACGAAGAGGGAGATGAGACAGGGCTAGATTAGACACGCGATAAACAATGACAAAAGCACCAAAAACAGTGACGAACACCACAAAAAGAACAAGTGAAACGGAAGGATATATTTAACACATCATCAGCTTTTGTGGAGACTGCAAACAAAAACGAGATTCTACGTCAGCAGGCACACAAACGTTGGCTGTCCTCAGAGAAACAGAGCGATGGTAGATTGCAGTCCTGAAAAGTTATCATGAAAATGCTTCTTCTACTAAAATCTAGTTGCAAAAATGCTGACACCCTTGAACAGCCAAATAAAAATAGTAAAATCAATCTATTTTTCAAAAGGGCACGGTGATGAACGGTGAGTTTAAGATAAAGATTATAGCCTATGGATGTGTTTTTGGGGTGCAACTGCTAAATCACAGATGGGGCTTCTAACTGACTGCTTTTGTATTAAAACACTGACTCGTTTCCACCACTGCAGCCCATCACAAAGAAAAGATCTGAGCCAAGCTGTGCCGCCGCAGACTTGGAGCGCTCCAAGCACAGATGTTAGGCATGACACCGAGGGAGAGAGTCTGGACACTTGTTACTCAATTATTTAAGATGACACATCACCCCCCAATGGAAGATGAATAAGCTCTCAGTGATAGACCCCAGAATCATCCTTTATCTGCTGTGTCCACCAGCTGGAGTCCACCTCATGCACGCACACAGAAACACACAGAGACATGCACACTGCACACGGGTGGGCATGCTGGCACACACAGTGTGGTGGGCAAACTGGCGTGCAGGCTCTCAGTGCTGTCTGAACACTGACAAGGCTATGGCGTGCTATATTAATATTCTAAGACTTCCCATCCAATGCAGCAAACAACCTCAATAAAGAGGCATTGCATAACTACAAATGGTTCCATGATTACAAAGCACAACAGTCTATACTCACCAGGATGAAAAATTCAGCAGGCTATAGAGTTGCTTCATTTTGGGGCCACAGCCAGGATGGTTTTGGACACAATGACAAATAATGACATGTTTGTAAACTATTTAACACTATAATTTCCTATTATCCAACCAGTGTCAAGATTTTGTGACCACAGACCAAAGTTAGCATGGTGAAGAGAGTACAGTCAAGCCCACGTGTAAACTGTTTTCACTGTGTGTCCTTTCTGCTCACCTTTAAAACTCAGGGCATTGGCCAGTATCAGAGCTCCCGCCTTAGCCTGGATATTAGCCGCTAAGGGTTGTCCCTCCAGCCCACCGAGGCCAGCTTTGGCCCAGCCATGGAGCTGCTTCAGGTCAGCCTTGGAGTCTCCTTTCCCCAGTGGCTGATGCTGCAGTCTGAACCTGGCCTGGCTCTCCTTCACAAACGCCTGGCTGACTGGAGGAGCTTGCTTGGAAAAGAGAGCTGAGGAGGCGTGCACGTGAAAGCTGGTCCCATTGGCTTCAGTGAAGCTCTTCAAAGCCCCGGACAGAAGCTCCACAGCGTGGGCTCCAGCCTTGGCTGGCGATGGGGTGTTGAGGAGATCTTGGACCTGGCTGGCAGTGGCGCCTGCTGAGCCCTCTCCCAGCGCTCCAAGTGAGGAGGCCACGAGCAGGGGGGAGAGGAGGGTGTTCACTGAGCTCGGGTCAGAGCGGAGGGCCTGGTACAGGCGCAGGCCCAGCGCCCAGCTGGGGTCACCCAGTGGAGCAGGCGGGCGGGCTGCAGCAGCAGGGCTCTTCTTGGACGAATCGGCAGTGCTGCCATGCACCAGGAGGACTGGCAAAGAAATGAGGATACAGACGGGAAGCCTGGGCAGCATGGCAGACCTGGAGGAGTGGGAAAAAAGACTAACTATTAGTGTGTCTGACAATAAGAGTAACTAAGAGAAGCCAAGAATATAGCTCTATTCAGCACACATATTCTGACTGATTTTTAAGAATGCACTGCTGTTATTGCACTGTTCATATTTGAGATAATGCAATATAAACACAGCCTGAGGGCTCCCTCTTTGTGTAAAACTCCCACTTGTACAAACAGCAGCCTCTGCTCCAACAGAGCCACAGCAGTAAACTTGATTTGGTAAATTCCTCCCCACTTGACAACATGCTTATTATCTCACCCGCTGCGCCAAAACCAGAGTGTGACAATTAACTTTGATGAAGTTTCAAAAGAAAGCTTTTCAGCCTAGCACCGAGCAAGTGGATGAAAAGGAGCAAATGAATCACGCGTTTTTCTGTCTGCGCCTTGCAGACGCGCTGACTTCGGTGACAGGAGTGACGGGAAACATCTGTTTGTCTAGCTCAGCCGACTCTGTTATGACTTCTCTGCGGAAAGGAAAGAAAAGAAAGGCGTGTTTGTTCAAATTTACCGTTAATTAATTCAACTTTATCCCTCTCCTCCGCTGCTGTCCTCCCAGCTACGCGCTCCAGAGGAAGTGGGGCTGACACCGGGCTCAGACGTGGCACCTCCCGGAGGAAGTTTACCGTCTCCCCTCAACTTCACCCCCGACCAGCTTCTCTGCTTTTCCCGAAGCCGGTTTACACATTTCACCACCCTTCACCACACTTCTACTACACATCGCAGCTAAATGTGCAGCTTCGTGTACACTAAAAAATCTACTTATGTATGTGAAATCCATTAGAGGAGCCTGGAAATCTATGGTTAGGTCGCTTTAAAGTCAGCTGGTTTATGCAGGCATAATACATTTATGCTTTACAAAACCATAATTGAATATCACAGTTCCTGTAGGGACGTGTTGCAGCAGTTCGGCAGGGATTAGGAGCATGTAATGTTGGGTCTGGTGGAGGTTTTAAAACGAACAAAAATCCACCAGTTGCAGTAAATGAGGCGTTGCACCATACATTGAAAAGAAAGCTTTGTGGCTTCGCCTGGATAATAAACCCTCCTGTTCTTGGCTCTGTGGGGGTTGTAGTTCCCAAAGCCGTTCAAGCGGGGTCGCTAATGGTCTTCTCATGGCCTCGGCTCAGTGACCCTGAGAGGCTGCAGCATGTGGGCCAGGGCCTCCCAAACCTGACATGCAGCCCTCCCGGAGGAAAGGATGTAGACCACAGAGCCAGCAGGAGGATGAGGTCTGGTCCAGGAAAATCCATCTGAGGAGGTTTTCTTTTTAGTTAGGGTTTACTGCTACATCTGCCTGCATTTTGGGATGTTAATTAGGGAATGGGCCGTAACACTAATGTTGGAAATAGCCCCCCCACCCTTTTTTTTTTTTTTTTTACATTCTTTCCTTTTTAGCGCTTGTTAATGAAATGAAATTTGCAGGGGACCCACCGCACACACACTCCCAGTCCACCCTAGCACAAACCCCACCTCACTTTGCAGTAGCTGTGCTAATGTAGTCTACTGTCATGGAAAAGTAGGGCAGAGCATGCAGGCCTGCATTACATCTGACCCTTCCAAATGTCCTCATTCTGTATTCTCCTCATTTCCCTGTTTTTCGCCTTCCTAAATTGTACCTGCCCTCTCCCTATGGCGGAACAAGGAGTGGAGAGCAGATAACTTGTAACACATGGCTTCAGGATAGGGATTATTGCCCAAATTGAAGGATGGAGAATGGTCATATAGGGTCCTAATCAATGAATGAAGAGATAGACTAAGGAGGCTAGAGAAGGATCAGAGAGGGATATGGAGGAAGATAACTGCTCGAGACCACCAATGCTCAGCAATCAGGCTGAACATGACAGCTTGTAGACCCAACCAATTATTTACCCCAGCCAAATCAATAGAGCTCTCTCCGAAAGATAACCATCAGCAGCACTATCTGGAACACATTCACAGCAGAAAGCAGAAACACACACGGAGCACTACGCTCGCTGCCACTCTCGCTCTCTGCCTCCTTTGGAAACACACACACTCACACACACATTTCCCTCGCAGACACTTAGTTATCAGACTTACTTGGAAATAAGACACAAACCATCTTATTATTGGAAATCGACACAGAGAAGTGAAACATTAAAACAGCATATGTCAAACCAAAGCAAACTTGAAATCGCATCACAGGGTCACTCGTTAATGACGTCGAGGCTGCGCCCACACATCAGTGATGATGAGTTCATGTGTGCAACTTCAGTGGTCCTAACCCTCACCAGAGGAGCCGCCGCCCCCTCCTGGGACCCCACAGCACCACATCACAGTCAGCCTCGTCAGTAATGAGCAGCAACACACATTACAATGCAGGTGATACATAAAAAGTAGGGTTTGCGCCGGGGTTAAACGACTCCCCGGGGAACTGGTTGGGAACCCGAGAAGCCCCTGAGTCAGCGGATTGTGCACCTAGGGATTCATAGAGAGATGCACTTTAACCACAGTGCACCCCCCCCACACACACACACACACACACAAAGGGCCCACCTGCACCCTGCCCTGTTCACCCTCACCTCTCAGCACCATGTCCAAGCCTCAAGCCCTGATTCACTTTTCCAGCTCCGGCAGTAAAGGCTGTATTTCACCTCACATGTAATCCGTTTATGCGGCTGTTAGCCATTGTTCTTGGCTGTTGTCGAGGTTAAACGCCCGTGGCTCAAGGGCTCGGCAACAGAATCAACACCTCACAATGAAAGCCGTTATGGTCACTGCCAACTGGCCTAGAGCTATATCCACTTGCCCCATGCCCTATTCTTGCTTTCATTTTCTCTCTGTTTGTCTTCAACACACAGTCACTGTTTCACATATATTGGAGCATTTATTCTATTCTCCCCTCTCTTCCCCTTTGCTATTTTCCTGAATGATATATTCCATGCGCTACATTAGCCCAGCTTCTTTAGACTCCCTTTCACACCATAGCTCCCTCTTTCTGTTTCTTTCCTTTTCATCCACCCCTCCATGTCACTGTGCCTGAGTGCTTCCCTCCGTACTCCTCCTACCTCTGGGGGCTCCACACACACATCTATTTCCTCCTCTTTCCTTTCCTGGAGGAGAAGTGACATTTCTAAGACAGGACATAGAGCAGACAGAACCCCCCTTACCATAAAACCTACTTAAAACAAAAACTCAAACTTTTCTTATGAATTTGTTTAAGTGCCCCCCTCCCACAGAGCTCCTTCCTCTCCCACCCTAACCTCCATTTTCTCCCACCTCCTCTTACTCACTGTCAACCCATTTTCTCTCTGCTTCGCACCTCCTCTCATTCCTTCACCCCTACTCCCACTCTCTTCCCATCTCTCCTCTGCTCCCTTTCCAACACTGTCTAAATCTCTCCCCGTCCCTCCACGTCTCACAGATTTTGGAGCCCGTACAGAGCAAACAGCGTGTAACATGTGAGCCCCTGTTCTCGTCAGTTCTGCTCTGCCTGTCTGCCATCAGCTCTGGCCCGTTTCAGCTTGTGGAGAGCTGGTTCAGACCCCGTCTGGACAGGCCCACGGGTGCTGTTGGTTTACATCAAGCTCTTTTGTGGTCCCTTCAAATTAGGGCCCTTACTAAATGTCTGGCCAAGCTGCTAAACTGTAACCATGACTTTTACTGAAGTATTACCTTAATCCCAACTTCATCATGACTGGAGATCTTGTGCCAAACCTTGACCGTAAATAGAAGGGAAACACATAAAAGCCCAACGGGAATATTTAAAGGGTGACCTGGCCCTTGACCTTTGCTGTTTTTATTATCAGTAGCTTAAATCCTAATTTTTATTTTCTGTAATGTGTTAAAATCAGCCAAGGAACAGAGAGATCAATGGAGGCAAACAAATGGATACAAAAGAAGAAGGAGAGCACAGAAAGAAAGCAGTCATTTCTGAACAGAGCAAAAGAGATGACAGCTGTTTAGGTCTGCTTTACGAAAGATCTAAAAATACACATTTTGGATGGAATTTGGGGAGTGGGAGATGAGTGTGTCCCCTGACTGGGATGTTTTTTATCCCCGCTTTGAATCTAGGGCAAACTTATGAGGCAACAGGAGACGTGGCTGGACAGATGGAAAGACGGGAATGCGTCTTTAATCGATGCAGGGAGGAGAGCGGGGGCAGCGACAGAAAGGTGAGGAGGTTTCAGTGGCGGTTGCGGTCGGGGTGAACATGTTGAACAGTGTCAAAATCACAGACACATCTGCTGTTCATCTCGAATGTTTCCAATAAGCTTTAAATGTTTCCTGTGAGCGTGTGAAAGTGTACCAAGCTGCCGGGACAGAAGGGGGTTGCTGTTTGATTTTCTTAGTGATTGTGTGTTGAAGAAATAGGTAGTCTTTTTTCTTCTTTCATTAGACAGTCCTATAAATTACCCTAAGCACAAAAGCAAGGTTACACATCTCTACAGACCCACAGCCATACAGCAAAAAAGGCAAGTAAGTGGCTTTTAATGTGCTCAGTGAGTCACGCAGAAAAGCAAATGCCAAGCACCCACAAGAGTGCAGCTGCTTCAAGCAAGTGTTGACAGCTATCTTTATAGGAATTAGGAATTAAATATTGCTCTTAACACCACCCCAAGTAACCGCCACACCTGTGACTCAGAGATTCAGACTACATGACATTAAATCAACACGTTTTGCTTTTTGACACATCACACTGAACACACGCAAACTCACTATATATATATATATATGTGCAAAATGTGCCTCATAAGCAGCCACATACACACAAACACACCTAAGACTGTCAGAAATATGGACACACACCCTCAAAAGACAGATATGGTGACACGCTCACCCACTCACACACACACACATACACAACTCATATCATCTGGCTGTGAGTTTGCCAGCAGCCAGCTGGTACTGTCATGTCTGATAGGCTGGAACAGAGACAGAGACGGAGACGAGGCCGGGAGAGGAAAGAAGGAAGGAGGGAGGCAAGCTGGGAAAATGTCTACAGCAGAATGCATTAGTAAGATGGGGAAAACTGTATCAAACCCTGGCAACTCATTACACTGTCTCATTTAGGCCCCTAGGGACTTTTCCCTTTCCCTCATCTCAATCCTCTAAACTACAGGACAGTTTTGCTTGTGTGCCGCCTTCTTTTCTTGACTGACCTCCCGTTTGTGTTTTTAATCTTGATTTTTAAAGAACTTTTTTTTTTTTTAAATCAATAAACTAAATATGATCACAACAGTTGACACTTGGCGCAGTGAGAGCTAATGTTTTTGTACCAATTTGTCTAATTGTTTGTTAGCCATGTTGTTTTTAATAAAACAGACAAATAGGTAAGACTTTTCCTGCCCTGCAAACAAACAGATTGTTATTTGAGTGTTGGTGATCAAGACAAATCACAGCAATTATTCGACGATGTGAAGTCTGCCTTTCAAAAATAAGCTCACACTTCAAATAGCCATAAAAATAATAAGACAAAACAGTATTATCATTCCAGTACTTTGCTATGTGTGAATCAGACAGTTCTTACCTGGTAATGTGAAAATGTGATTCTGTTGCTTTGGAGAATTAATGGCCACAAGGATAGAAGCTGGTAAAGGTCATAGATTTCTTAATGCAAAACAAACTGTCCTTTAAAGACAAACGGTGCTGGAAATTCAGCATCTAGTATAATTCTCACATTTCAAATGTGATGTTGATGTTTTTTCTATGAGACATGGACATACCGATTGTCTCTGAGACAAGACTTAATGGATTTCACTCTGTACTGTTTTCAGAAATGTGTTAATGCTGTTATACCAAAAACGTCTAGCAAGCTACTTCATTATTGTGGCTCCCTATAGAAAAAGAAATGCCTGGCACATCATTAAGCCATGACGACACGTCAGGGAAATGATGTTGTGTCTGGTAAAGATGATAATAAACTCCTATAGACCACTAAACAGCTGCTCTGTGATGCTGTACTTGCTGTTCACATGTTCATTATGACGACGTTAGCATGCTGACGTTTAGCAAGTATAATGCTTACCACGTTCCCCATCTTATCTTAGTATGTTAGCCTGCTAACATGTGCTACTTAGCAATAAACACAAAGTACAGCTGAGGCTAATGGGAATATCATTAGTTTGCTAGGTGTTTGGTCATAAACCAAAGTGTTGCACAAACTTTCAGTCTGACTTAATGACTGAGTTAGATAAACAAAAAAGAACACGACTGTCCGTACCAAATGTCATGGCATTCATTCAATAGTTGTTAAGACATTTCATTTAAACCACAAATATCAACCTCTTGGTGGGGCTAGAGGAAAAGTCAGGGGGTCAGCAAAGACATAGAGATTCATTATCTGGAAACCATGAATGCCTTTGGAAAAAGTTTCACAAGATAAGTGAAAACTTTGACCTGCTTGTGGTGCTAGAAGAATCATAAAAGTGACTATGATTCTTCCTCTGGGAATCATCAACATCTGTACAAAATTTAATGGCGATCCATCAAATAGTTCTTGAGACATTTTTGGACCAAAGTGTTGATCTGTCAGACCAACTGAGTGACACAGTCCAACACTGCCATCATATGATGGAACAATGATGCCACCACTGCTAAAAATGCAATGATCTTGTTTCTTTTCAAAAGCTCAAAATTACTCCGAGTCACTCAAAAACAATGGAAGTGCTTCTGGGCAAAGCACCCAACCTAATCTGCTCCAGGGGAGATGTTCAATGGTGAACGGCACATCTCCCATTGCAGTAGTGGGAAATTTACCATACCTGACTTTTTGTGAAAGTGAATTTCTTGGTTAGCTTTCACTCATTAGGTATATAGTCCATATAGCTCTGATTAATAGCTCAATATTTCAGGTCTTTTGAAAAAAAATCTCATATCAACTTGCTTGTAAGTAACAAAGTAAGGAAGCAATTTTAAGTCTTTAAAGGGGCAAACCTTCAATTTCTTTGGACACATCCGCAATTCAATTCAAGAGCCCAAATGTTACCACAAGACCAAAACAGCAGAGAAGTATCTGTGTGCTCACCTCAGTATTCAAAGTAATCCTAATGTATCCCGAATATGTTAATCAGGGTTTTCATAACTGGGAAAAAAACTTATTTGGGTCATTATAAGCAAGTTATGATGTTTACATGCATCAACCAAACAAGATAAGTCTGTCAAAATGAGTGATGTATCCAGAATTATAAAAATAGTTGGGTTGCATGTGAAGGCCCTCAGCAAAATTTTAAAACTTTATTATGAGAAGAGAACTTGTGGCTGCCCTTTAATTAGAGGAAAACTTTATTGCATAACTTTTTTTTTGGTGGCTGGTTAAATTATATTGTGGGATCTTTACCAATCTCCCTTATACAGACAGAATATTCATATATTTACAAGTCACTGTTATTGTATTGTAATTCCTAACATAAAGAATAGTGGAACAGGACACATTCACTGTAGCATAACTGTAGAATGCAGCAACATGAACAGGATATTGTGAAGTCTTCACAATCACAGCCAGGTAACGGCCTCAGAGATTAACATCCATAAAGAGTATAGTAGAGCTACCATCACCTGTTCCCATGTTTTATTCACAACCTCTCCCTGTGCATTACCATACATATTTATAGAGATAACTACATTTACATGTACATGGACACCCTTGAGCATGCGCACACACACACACACATGCACGCAAAAGTTCAGCCTATCCCTACGGGCTGAAGCTGTCATTTTAGTCCTTCACAGCGGTTACTGTACGCGTGTATCCAAAGTAGCACACACACACACACACACACACACACACACACACACGCACTCTCACACACAATGGATCTGTGTGAGATTCAGACTGACTGATAGATGATGGCTGCAGGGCAGGTGGGCACTGAGTCATCGGCGGGTGTTGGGAGGTAGATGGATCGAGAGGGAACGGGTGGAAAATTTGTGGGCAGGGAGGGGCGGAAGAGATGAAGTTAGGCTGTCGGTCAGACTGCCACTCAGTCTCATGGGAAACTGCTTGCACTGCTGCTTAAGGGCACATCGATGGAGGGAGGAAACTGAAATAATGTGGGAAAGGGAAGGAAGGCAGAGGGGGAAAGGGTAAAAGGTCAAAATATGGGGCACAGGAGGGGATTTGAGTAACTGAGAGATGCAAATGACTAGTGTCACTGCTTTATTAATCACTCTGCCTAGGAAAGGAGGAGGGTGTGATAGACGCAGGGGAATCACAGGAACACGCATAAAGATACATCTAAAAATAGGGGAATTCTGGTAAGCAACAGGCAAAAGCAAGAGGGAGCGGATGAGTAATGGCACAGGCATGAAAGACGAGGTGAGTGGCATGCACAGGCAGAATAAAAACACAGAAAAAAAAACATAAAAAGAGCAAAAAAGAGTGAGAGGTGTAATATATCACCGCCGCTCTGCTACCAGATCAACAGGTGATGTCATCTGGTTGAATGCAACGCCATCACGCTGGGTTTGGGGCGACAGAGCAGAGATGGGAGGGGGGTGTAACGGCTACCGTGTAACTCCATTCTCATTATCCCATCATCTCTCCCTCTCTCTCCAGTTTGTATCAAAGCTTCTCTGTCTCTGTCTCTCCTTCCCCCCCTGCACCCCCACCCCCGCTAAGCCGCTCTGCTATTCGCTTCAGCGAGGCTTAAGATGGAGGGATTTTGCCCTCTTCTCCCTTGGTGTCGGTTCATTTCCAGTACAGAGTGCCATATTCAGAGCCTGCATCTATCAGCAAGGAGATATAAGCTGCTATGAATGTCAAAGGTCAACTTGTGATATTATTCTGCTGTTAATGGCCCACCATGTTATAGGGCCTCTAATATCCCTGGAAATGACTGCTCAGACAGCTGCATAGTGTGTGTGTGTGTGTGTGTGAATGTGTGTGTGCGCATGCATGTGTCACATCAAGAGGCCGAAAGACCACCTTGCAGTGAGTCATGCGACAGTGACTAATAATGCTCTTTCAAATCGGAAGCGGGCTTCAAACTCAAACAATTTTTGTGGACTCATCCACATCCAGCAAAAAAAAAACACACACACACACACACACACACTTTTTGCCATCCATTTGCACTTCAGTCAATGTCTGTACAGTTTTGACCTTTTCTTTAAAGTTCCACTTCAACCCTTTACTTTCTCTAAAGAACTACAGACACAGCATTAATACAAAACAAACAAACAAAAACTGAAAAATGGCATTTAATGGCATTTAGTTGAAGTGTGCATACATATTGGGGGAGAAATGTGATCATGCATTAATTCAGTTTGCATTCATCAGAATTACATTAATTTTAGTCTTACCCAGTGTGAAGCCAAAAAATG
This sequence comes from Pempheris klunzingeri, assembly GCF_042242105.1. Classification (NCBI taxonomy): domain Eukaryota; kingdom Metazoa; phylum Chordata; class Actinopteri; order Acropomatiformes; family Pempheridae; genus Pempheris; species Pempheris klunzingeri. The sequence continues at coordinate 13,136,993 of NC_092034.1, forward strand.
TACACCGAGAGGCTTGTAAATATTACTTCACTGTAATTCCAAAGTGGCCACAGGTGCAGCCCTCATGCATTTATTAAAAGCACATTTCCATTTTTACACTGTTGAATAGCTTTGTGTTGTGATGTGATCGGCAGATTCAGTTCATATCTCTCCCTCCTGCTGCACGGAGCAATAAAAGACTTGCACGCAGGGATTTTTAATCAGGGAACTGTCCACCACATCCTAATTTTTGAAGGTTCTTAGTGTAGGTGAGTGCGAGCAAACCTTCTACACAGCACACTGTGGGTTTGTCCTATACATTCTTTTCTTCTTGAGACCAATAGCACAAGATTACTGGTGCCATGTGGAACCATTTTAACATCAATAATTCAGTGTCACATTCATTTTGAAACAATTACCATAAATACACAACACAGCTAAGTAGAATGGCATGGAATGGTAGGAGCAAAAAGTAAATGCAATTATGGGAAATGTGGATACCTGTTAAAGACACTTGTGACATGGGATGGAGAGTACCAATCATCTGCGCTACTTTTTCAATTGACGGCACTGTAATCAATTAGGAGGGTTTTGGATGACATTGTTCAACAGATGTCACAAGAACTATCTGATAGGGTCTGATTCAGTTCTTTTGCCTGAAGTGGCTCTGCATTGTGCTCCACCTTATTTCAAGTTCAAGTTCTGTTTTTCATTTCATTAACAAATGCAGTGGGAGGACCAGTGGTGGAAAAAAAAATTTAGACCTTTTGAGTAAAAGGAACAAAACAACATGCAGAAATACTCCATCACAAGTTAAAGTACAATTTCTGTGAGAAAAAGTAATTAAATTTGAACTTATTTTGAAGGCACAACATAGAAATACTCAAGTAACGTACTTATTTTCCACACACCAAGGATATGGTAAAGAAAACCTAAGTGCAAGGGTCCACTTACTGCTCAGCAAATTGAGCGACTCACAGTTCACCATGTGTCCTTAAAGGATAGGTCCGCATTTTTTTCTCAAGTCTGTCTTGAAGGAATACTCACATGCCCATATGTACACTGAAACAGTTTTGCTGGAGACAGCTGACTGCTGAAGTGTTGTATTGGCTTGTATTTTGGCAGAGGAAGGAGTATTCCCACATCCCTTCCATCGGAAGTACATTAGCAAGTTATCTTTTAATGCCCAGTATGGACAGAGGATTGATCAAAGAAAGAATCTATCCTTTCATGTAGTCACACCATAAAGCTGTATAAAGGGGGATGATGGTAACCCCTATCTTGGTTCAAGGATGCTTTCAGCCTCCGTACACCCAATCCTTTCTGAGGTCATCTAGTCTCCTTCCCAGTCAGTCGACTGGTCTTCAACAAACAGTTGATCTTATCTGCTCATGGTGTTTATTCTATTCTGTCCAGAGTCCTTGCTCTTCCTGCAATTTGTTTCCCATAGCTGCTGCAAATGTTGGTATACACAACTCCCGCTTCTCTTTCTGGGGGGTGCTGGTACCAGCACAGATGGCTTACAGCAGACCAACCTCCTGTGACCTTTGGAACCCCTGTGTTCGGGAAATTTGCAGGAGTTTTCAGGAAATTTTCCAAGGGAAGGTCAGAAATTTCATATAATTTCGATATAAAAATCGTAATAATACAACACGTCTTATGGCATGTTTTGGGTAAAGGTAGGTCCATTGAATTGAACCGAAACAATGCACTGCATTCAGCAGCACAGTCTTCCACTCTTAATCTATTTCCATTCATTCTTTAATGTAAAACATTTATTTTCTAAATAAGCTGTTCATTCATGAGTCAAATCATTTAATTAAATTTCAACTTTTTTTCAAGTTTTTTTTATTTCTATCAGAAGGGATTACAATTATGTCTTTTCTATTTTGTTTCTGTCTGCATAGGACATGATGAGTACAGTCTGTCCAAATTTGTGGCCATTCTTTATTTATATTTTATTAAAGTTTCTACCTTAAATATTCCTGGAATTTTGCAATCCTAATCCAGACACATAAAGACCTTTCAAATTCAAACCCCTTTGGATTATATCGGACTCTATTACCGACTAGAATTTTTCTCTGTAATCTAATGTGTTTTTGACTAGCTAACTTTTTTTTCTGTAAAGTTGAGACGCAGATCCTCAGACCACCTTGCAGGACATCACATGGCGCCCTCTGATAATAAAGCAACCTTTTTAGAAAATAACACCAATTCTAGTTTTTCTTTGCCCTCAATAAGCCTCATCCTGTTGCAGCACCTGGTTTGATTTGCGGTCGTCAAGGTAACCACTCCATTATAAGCCTAATAGCTGGCTCAGAACAACGCATGTCATCATTCTGACAAATTTCTGTATGGCTCGCTGGAAAATCCTTGTCATCATAATTGTGATTACATGTGTGTACCACAGCATGAGCACGTACCTGGGCACCTGGTATATATTTTTTAAATGGTCTGTGTCTGACAGCACAGACAAAGAGGGCAGAATAAGCACCATACTGAAATCTGTTCTACGCAGCTTTTTCTCAGACTCCTACCGTTTGCTGTTTTTCTTTTTGAAGGTGATTAAATTTTTTTTTCCTTAACAATTTCTTATTCAGACAGCAGGAGGCTGACAGAGGCACAAGAGAAATGTTCTGCACGGTCAGGACTCTATGAGCTACAATGATACACACCAGTGAAACTCAAAAGGAGCAGCTCCTTTGCAGTGGGATCATATTCCCACTTTGTAGAAGTGATGAGAGCAGCACGGAGACATGATAATAAACCGGGAGGCTGTAGTCTTAGCTGAGCTGAGGCCTTTCGCATAATGAACAGTATAATTATTTTCTGTTCCTGTACTGTATTGTGCTGGGTGTTAATCCTAACAGATGAGAGCTCAGGTGGACAGAAGGCAGTAAAGAGCGGAGAGGCTGTTGCAGGGTTTAGTGTGCTGTGGCCTCAGCTGTAATGAAGCAGGTGGATGCTGTGGAGGTAGAGGAGGGAGCTGTAATCTGGGAGGCTGTCTGCTTTATTACCCCACTGTCTTGTCATGAGGGCACCACACACATACATAGGAGGAAAAGAGCAGAAAAGAAAGAGAGAGGACAAATCTGAATGTGTGAAGTAGAAAACCAGAGGGTGAGGGAGGGAGGGAGGGAGGAAGGGGAAGCAATCAGCCGCCTGGTCCTAATCATGTTCCTCTCTCTTTCCTTTTCACTGAAGCCCTGCTCCCAGCTCCGTATTTGGACGCATTAAGTTGCCAAAATTATTTCATAAGCATCTCGGCCTTCACCACCAGCGAAGGAGGAATGCAAGGGAATGATGTACAAGGCACTGATTAGACCTAATTATGAATCCTGATTAAGGCTTTTAATTAGTCGAGCCAGCACTTCAGCTGGAGAGGGCGGCAGAGATGGAGAAGACAGTGGGAGAGAAAGGGGGAGGAGGGGAGGAGAGGTGGGTGGAGGATTTGAAGGAAAGTGGAGAGAAAGATCCTGTGGAGAGGACTGAGGGGAGGCGTAAAGTGAGAGAATGCAGAAGGGGATGGAATGTTGGAATATTAATATAATAGAAACTGAAAATCAGAAATAAGGCAAAAGCTTAACTAGGCTTGATCTGAGCACTAAATAGCAGGTCGGAGTTTTTTTCTGTAAGCTCCGACTCACTTTTAAAATAGTTGACATTGACTTGAAAAGATACTGATCGAAATCTTTTTTAATAATATTCAGCAAGCAATTACTGGTGGGAACGTGCGAATGGTGCCTCAGTTCAATGTCAACCCAAAATAATGCAAAATAGGATATGATGGTAAAGCTATTTTTATCAACCAGCTCTGGAAACTACTTGGAATAGTGGAACAGACAACAACAGAGGAAACAGTTTTGCTGTAGCAAAGCTGCCACTGAAAGATACATGATTAAGGTAAAGCTGCAACTTCTTCTTCAAAACTATTGCTAACTACTGTATACTGAGATTGACAGTTCATTCTTAATCTCGAATTCAACAAGTGAAAAAACATCTTCGACTCAAGATCCACTTACTCACTTGTCTACAAGCTTTCAGCTGCATCAGCAGATGGGAGTTTGCTCAGTTGCTATAGGGGGTGTCACTTTTTCAACAAAAAGCCCCTCACATAGTCTGCCCTATAATACATAGTTACTAACTAGCTAATGTTACTGTAAGGCAGTAGTGTATTACAAAATCAGCCTTGATTTTTCCATCTGTGGCGTAGAACCCAAAATGCTTCCACACATGACGTCTTAGGTGGTTTGGTGTTGTGATAATAAGTTTCACAAAGTTTTTCTCCCATTTTCTCAACAATAGCCTGGTTTGCTGATTGGGCATCCTAAAACTGGTATGCTCACGCTGTACGGATCAACTGACCGGCCACGACGTGGGTGCTCACATGGAACCCCTGGTCAACTTTGTGACAAGTCCAGTAAAGGTTAGTCATACAAGACAAGCGCATCCTCAACGTTGACAAGAAGAGAGGAAGGCAGCATTATATGGTGGATTTCTAGTGAGTGGTAAGTAAGACAAATAATGAAAAATATAATATAACTACACATCAAACAGCAAGTGGAACTTAAAGTTATGATGATGTTGTTAACCATACCGAAGCTACATCAAAAAAACACAATGATGGCAAGAACATGCCATCATAGAACCATTTAATGAATGTGAATATGACTGTTCATTATTGGAGTAAAAAAGGCTGCGGACATATCTTTCACATATCGTTTTAAGCTACTTCTTATAAATTACCATAATGATGACATATTCAGTGTTAATCTCTGTTTCATTTAGATTATATGTAGCATATAAATGCATTTCCTTTTGTGAGAAGTAGTGAGTTCAACAGTTAATTAGATAACAGAGTATTTCTGCTGCTGGGGCTGTTTAAATTAATGAGCAGCTTCAATAGTTAAACCACCACATGCTACTGGAAATTGCAGCTATGCTACTGCACTAGCAACTCTGCTAATTCCCAAAACAGGAAATAGAAAGATGTTTTTATAAAAGACAATCTTATCTCCATCTTATATTTTCTCAGGTTTTTAATCACTACGAGTACTTTTCAACCTGACCCTCCCTCATCCATAAGATCTAATAGTCTCATAGGATTTTCTCTGTGAACAATGACATATGTTAAGTACGAGAAACACATCTGTGCCTTTCACCAGCAAAATTTCCCTTTGACTTTTCCACCAGTGTTTGCATCCATGCTTCTGATCTTCCTCTGCAGGAGAGCCCTGATTTGCCTTCGCACAGTTGATCTTCACATTTTGACAGATCCTCGTTACAAACATAACCTCTCAGTTGTTACGTTCTTCGCCTCTCATCTTCCTCCTTTCCTCATTTTCTTGTGCTTTTCCTTTGTTCTGCTTCCCATCTGGCTTTTTCCCTCAAAGTACTTCGTCTCTCTCTCCTCTCTCTACTGTAGACCATTTGGCACAAACCTCATCTCTCCTCCTCTCATCCCTCGCTCTCACCTCAATTTTCGGCTGTTGCATAATTAATTAGCAGCACTGTTCACTATCAATGCAATTACTCCAGAGAATGGAGAAAGAGAGAAAGGGAGAGAGAGGAGAGAGAGGGGAATAAAATGGGAGAACAGGGCCAAAATGGAGATGCCATGAAAAACATGGAATAAAAAGGAGGGGAGAGAGAAAGGGAGAGTGATTCTAGCCCTTAAAGGGATGGAGTCAATATGGGCTGAAATCAAAGTGGTAATTTTGACAATGCAAAATCCATTTGGAGGCTCGGGGATCCAGATGGAGACAACACAGGTTTGGTTCAAAATGGAATATGATACACATCCTCATAACAAAACACAAGCAAGATTTTAGATTTAGTAAAATGACACACCTCACTGCTGTTTCTCTTGGAGCCAGGTACTTAAAACACTTTGTACATTCATGACTAAACATCTGCATATGCACAAAAGTTGAAATATCTAGACGTCACGGCAGATTTATATGTCTGAGTCATTGTGAAAATGTTTGCATGCGCTCAAGCCCAACACCCATTCCAAAATTATTTATGGATTTATGTCAACACTTCCCTGTTTAATCTTGTTTGGACATAACCCAGACTCATTCCATTCTTCATCTGGCACCGGTGATGTAGATGGTGAACACACAGCCATATGTATCACTACACTGTTGTATAGTGTCATCCATAACAGTCTACTAATAGGAATAATGATACATAAGTGGAGCAAATTTATGATTGTTCTTATTCCCACAATACTGTGTAATTTGGGTGGGTGACTTTATGAGACAATGTGCACATGCTGGAATAAAATCAAGCTTGTAGAAAGAGATGTTTATTCAAACAGTTATAAATGTTATCCAAACTGAGTTTAGGCTGTTGTCGAAAGCGATGATGTCATGAAAAAGTCTGCGGTTTCGAATGAAATATCACACATGGTGTGTAGCATACGTGAAGGTATGCACATTTTTAACAATAAATACCAGATTCTGTGTAGAAATGTGTTTTTCTTTTGTCCTGATACATCTTTCATACATCTGGCCGCTGCTGTTTCTCATATCAGAGTGACTGGCCCAAAGGGAGACTCAGCAATTACAGGTCAAAACAAGGTGACATATTTGTTAGTGATTGACCCAGATAAGTACAGCAGCCATTTGCTGGAAATGACATTTCAGCTGTTGTCTGGTTTGTAACAGGTCTACCAGCTGCTATATTGTTACAAGAGGGAAGGCATTTCAATTTACTTGCAGTAAAACCTAAAGTGTCACCGCCTGAAGATGACAAATTATTTATTGTGCCAACAGCATCATTTTCACTCCATGCGATTTACTAAAGCCCCTTGTAAAAAGGAAGACTGAGAGTGAAAAATACCACCGGAGCCCCTTGTTTCATTCCATGTGGGAACTTTGATCACTTACGTGCAAATGGCCTTTAGCAGAGATTTAGCCAAGACCCATTACTTACTCTGTGGCAATTAACACAAAGCCAGTGCATTGAAGGATCGATGCTATTTGTCTGTCATTAATTTGCTAGCCAGACATCATATTACGCTGTTGGGATGCTGGAGTCCAATATTTCATCCGTGACTGAGGGATCTAGGGAGTGTGATGCATATGGAGAGGCTCACCATACCAAATCACCAACAGAGAGAAGACGTTCTCTTGAGTCTGAAAACCCATAAATGACAGATGGACTAATACAACTTAATTCCTTCCGCCTGTAATTCTTTGTCCTGTTCTTAACAATGTAATTGTAACTCAAGGCCGGATGTATTTTCACATACAATGCAACTTGTGTCGTTGTATGCTATTCTTGGCAGTCTGCCACGTCTCATTTCTGCGCTCTGTCATGATCTGTCTATTTGATTCAGAGCAGATACCCATCTTCTTTACTTTGAAAATAATAAACAGGATGTGTTTAAAAACATGTCAAGTAAAGGGAGATAGACGTACAGAAAAGTTATTTCAGTGTATCCTGTTTTCCTATTTATCTGCAGCCCATTCAGCTTCATTTGATTGTGGTTTCTATGGCTTTACTTTCAGACATCCATTACTGAAATAGCAATTCTATGAGCATTAATGAGTGACTCACACAAAAGGCCAGCAAAGTGGAAAGGAAAACAGTTTTAAAGGAATTTATTAATACAACACACATACACAATCATTTGCATGCATATGCTGACACACACACATACACACTGAAATAACCTGGAAGGTATTCCTAATTACAGGCAAATGTATTCATTGATATTGTTGCAACACTTTATCATTGGAGGATGTGATTTGCACTGAAATGTTTTTTGCTGTTGTGTTAATTGTTTACTGTGGGCTAATTAAAGCCCGCCTGTCATTAACGGTGATCACTGCTCTCTGCAGATGGAGCAAATGGTGACAGACCCCGACAGAGGGAGGACAGGGAACAAAAGAGACAGAGAGGGAGAGGGGACATTGTAGAAGGATCCATGTGAGTTTTTTTTAGCCATGCTAGCAGCAAGGCTCTGGGGAGGGCAATGTCTGGCTACTTGTCTGTCCGTCTGCCCGTCTGTCCACCACTTTGGTCTAAACGGACACATCTCAGCTACTGTTTGATGGACTGAAATACAGTTATGCAGCCATGGTCCCCTGGGGATGGTCCCCATCTTTTAACCACCAGCAGGTCAAACTTTTCACTTTTCCAGTGAAATATCTCAACCCCCACCTTGGGGGTTTGGCACAAAATTGTGTGCAGACATCTTCATGCTTCCCTGATGATGTTCCCTTACAACTTTTCCTGATGCCAACATCAGATTAAAATCTTTTGTCCATTTGTCCAGCCTCAGTTAAGCTTAGTTCAGTCTGTTAGAATGCTAACATTCGTCAATTAGCACTAAACACTAAGATGCAAAGAGATATAATTATATCTGCTGAACATCAGCATGTTCGAAATGTAACTGTGCGCATGTTGCCATGTTAGTGTTAGCATTTAGCTCAAAGCACCACTCTGCTTAAGTACAGCCTCAAAGAGCCTCCAGCATGTCCAGCTATTCTATAGCCATGCTACATTGTATAAAAAAATTACACTCTGTAAAAGTGTTTGGAGTGTTTACTATAAAACTCTCGATTTAAACTAAATTAGAATAAACTGAAATGAGTGAAGTGGTTCACTATTTAAGAACCTTTACAGAAGGGTTCTCAAGATGAAGGACAACTGCAATATTGAGGTGACTGGATCCCATTTATTGAAATATACATTCATAATACTATTCATTCATTAACCATTCATTAACCATATAGCATCATAGTGTACCATTGATAGCAATGTTGGTTTTTGCAGTTTGCTGTTATAGATATAGAAGTCCTACAATCAAGTTCAGTTTTAAAATGCTATATACTATGATTTCTCCAAAATGAAGTTATATTTCATACAGTACAGCTGAATGTTTTAATCATTAAGTCCTGTCTTTGCTAAATATAATTCAGTGACAAACATCATCCATGGAGGAAGTGTGACTGCAGCTGCTGTAAAAAGACGTGTGGATCGTGTGTGTTCTCATGCTCATGTTTCTGCATGTTGGCCAGTTTGTGTAGAAGACATCACTACATGCGATACACACACAGTCGAACGGCTTGAATTGAAATCTCTTCACTCCCCATTTACTCCTGACTCTGTGTGTATGCATGAATACAGACACACACGCTCACACACAGACCTGTGAGATGTGCACAGGAACAAATCACCAGCTGCCAGCGGTAAATGAAGATATAACCACTCCTGGCTGCCATGTACCTCCAGCACTGCCACTTAATCCTGCCATAGGATCTAATGTGGATGGACTCTCAGTGATGGAGAAAGACATGCACTAACAAACACATCCACTCCAGCTAACAGTGATTGACAGGAGCCGGCACAAAGCTCCTTTTGACTTTTACACACAGTCACCCACACAAACAGACCGACATGCAGAAACATACAAGCATGAGAACACACACACACAAACAGTGCACACAAACACAATTCACACATCTTATTACAATAGCTGCAACCATACTTTCCACATAGATGATATTTATCGCTGAATTATGTTTTGCCAAGACAGGAATTAATTACTGAAACATTTAGCTTTACTGTATAAAGTTCATTTTGGAGATATCATTGTGTTTAGTATTTAAAAAACAAATATGAATGTGTGACTGACATCTACGACTGTAAATTGCAAAAAGAGCATTGCTATCAACAGTACACTGTGATGCCATATGGTGAATGAATGAATAGTGTTATCTTAACATATGGAAGGCCATTATAGGAACGTCAACTCAATATTGCAGTTCTCCTTCACTTTGAGGACCCTTCTGTAAATGTTCTTAAATAGTAAACTGCTTTGCCCATTTCAGTTCATTTTAATTTAATCTAAATCAAGAGTTTCATGGTAAAGACTCCACTCCGAACTATACTTCTGCACCACCTCTTGGCTCTGTTTTCAGGCATCAGAAAATTTAGACTGTGATGGGAGACTTTGACCGATCACAGGTCCTCTCAGGGAGAAAGTGTTCCTATTGACTGTTCTACATATGCAAATGCACATCCCCCTTCAGATGCTGGTGAAAGCCTGATTCAATGATGGAAAGTCCTGCAGAAAAAATGCTATTCCAGCATTGGCAACACCTGTCTACATTGCAAAGGAGCCCAAACAAAGGAAGATGGACTAATCAAAAAGAGAGGCTGACAATAAACGCAACAAGAGGCTATTTTGAATGTTGCTAATAGTATATCCTCTTGCGAACCGTAACGTTAGCCAAAGGCTTGCAGCACTTTAGAGGTGCTGTTTCCCCTGATGGCAGTCTGTATCCTAAACTAAGCTAATCTGCTGCTGCCTATAGCTTTATATTTATATTGAAATTCCACTGGGCACCTCTGTATTGCTCTTTTTCAGTCAGGGTCCATCCTTCTTAGAGCTCTAGAAGAACAGCAGGCCTGGTTATACTGGTGGTACTGTTGTGTTATTGCAGCACAGATCTCTCGACGCTTTAATCTACTATGTTGTTTCAGGATGGTTTTAAGGTGACTTATCCAACAAGACATAATATGCATTCAATTGGAAAGTGCTACTGTACTGCTGTATGTGTATGTATCTTTAAGTGAGAAACGTGAGGAGAGAAACGGGGACAGAAACAGTGATTGTTTTCAGCCATCTGCCAACTTTACCACCCTACGGCAAAAACAAAATGACTGTACATAAAATGAATTAGACACACTGATGTTGGATATAAATCACACATTTGCAGCAGGTGAGCTTTACCCGTGTTAATTTGGACCCAGCCATGCCTACCCATGTATGTCCTTCCTCTTCCAAGCTTAGAGTGCCAACTACTACCAGCACCTGCTCCAGCCTGAACAAACAGAAACACTTTCATATCAGCATCGGGTTATGCTTGACTTTTTCTTTTAAAGATAACAATACCAAGTAAGTAGCAAATTAAACAGCAAACACAGGGGTGATAGCAATAGCAAACTTATCTTAAAAAAACAAAGCGCTGTACAAAAAAGGAGTGTCAACTTCATTTACTGACTTAAAAGCTGGGTAAACTATGCGTATTTATCCTCCACCAGTGCCAAACAGCTCTTTGTCTATCTCGCTGCCCCCAGGGTCCTGGCCCATATGCCTGCCTGGTCTGCAAGCCTGGTCACACGGGTCAGGACCCTGCCAGCCTTCTGGGATACGAGTCTGTGAGTGTGGTAGTGTGTGAGTGTGCGTGTGTGCGTGTGTGCGTGTGTGCGTGTGTGCGTGTGTGCGTGTGTGTGTGTGTGTGTGTGTGTGTGTGTGCATGTGTGTGCTTCCATCTGTTACAATTGAGGTGAGTCATGTGACAGATCACCCCTGACCTCCCCCTCTGGGAGCGAATGAATGCTCTAGTTACACTCTACAGATGTAGAGTGTGTTCACATGCTCCTGCCTATGGACATCTACACATTAGCGTGCTTGCATCAGGCCCCATATTTCTGTATCTATCTTTAGAAGCAGTGGCCGTGCCTGACCCCCAAACCACCAACATCAGCACTACCACTCTTTTCAACACACACACATCCCCCTCCTCTCCCCTGTCTGTGTCTTCTGAACCAGATGGGGTGCCAGGGTCACCTCTGACCCCCACTGCACTGTGACTGATGGGACAGCCCAGCCCTGTCACCCCCTTCTATTGTACCCTGATGGGCATCCGACACCACTTGGACCCATTTATTAAGAACACAGCCACCACGCACCTGAGCTTCTTAATAAGTCTGCCAATCAGTGTTATCCTATAGGCAATACATTTCAATAACTCTTTGTTGTTGCAAATGTATCAGAGGGGTATAATCAGTCATTTGTCATGTGGCACCTGAGCTTTATAATAATGCTGACAATCAATGCATTAGGCATTAGAAAGCAACTGACCTGTAGTTAAAAGGTCGATTCACCCGAATGACAAAAAAACATTTTCTGACTTTTCTCTAGTAGTGCTGAGCCGTGCTGACAGTCTTGGTTTTATTTGATTTCAGGCACCCGTCTCTGAGATGTGTGGGTCATGAGCCATGGGGCTGAATGAAATATAGTTTGTGTTGCAGACAGCATTTAAAGAATGTACATGTATATTTCCAGAAAGTGTCTTGCTCACGAAAGAACAATCCACTGATGATTTTCTGAGTAAAAAGTACTTCCTTTGAAAATAAAGACAACTGAAGAAATTTCAGAGTATCTTAAATTAGCAAAGAGATGTTAATTTTGAGGTAATTTTTCATTTCTGTGAGCAACACAAATTAACCTTATTCACCTCTATTGTATTGGATGTAGTAAGAAATCTTATTTATGTATGTCTCGAAAGCTTGGCACAAAAAGCTGAAAAGATCTGCATACCAGCATAAGTGAGAGAGAGTGAATAATGTTATTTCATAATGTCTGTGAACTGACCTCCATTTTCCATGGCTGAGATATTACCCAAAGCCCACATAGTACCTCTAACACCTTCCTCTACAAACACACAACATGGACAGCTATGTATACAGGCACCTTTTTGACAGGTTATACAAAACATAAATAGATTGAAAATCAAAGGAATGCTTTTCTGTCTGTGCTTGATAATTCTCTCTGTGACACTAGTCTGCATGTTTTATCCATGTGTCTTCCTGTGTCCTCCATGTGTCCATCTCATGAACTCTTTCAGTGATGTGAAGCATTGCTATTTTTGTAGTGTGTGAAGTGTGAAGTGTACATCAAGGCCATCGGGAGGAGGTGGATGTTTGTCTCACAGAATCTGAGGGAATGCCTTATGCTTATGCTCTGAGACAAATTAGCATACAGATTCAGCCGTGGCTGTTGTAAATCCATTTTTCTCCCTGCAGATCTGTAATAAACACCTTCTTTGGTTATGAGAACTACTTTTTCCCTTGTGATGATTGCTTTTTTCCCTACTGTGGGGAAATATATCTTAAAGTATTATGCGATTGCTACAGCATGCTGCAATATTAAGTGAAATGTGTGGGGTTTTTTGGATGATCCCTATCAGTGTATCGGGTGAGATTGAAATCATATGGTTGCATGGGCCCTGCAGCGTGCAAATCTCTTCAGGGCAGAGGTGATAAGCCAAAAAACTTATTTCCTCCAAAATGCCAGGGAGGGTTGAAGAGGTCAATCTGCTTCCCTAACAGACAAAAAATGATTATCTGTGACTTTTGAGAAAGATTATGGTTTCCATCCATTACAAAAGTCCAATCTTTAAAAAGTGTATTGGCCTCCACGTGGACATATCCAGTACAGTGTGTGCTCGGTGCTGCAATTTTCCTCTACGGTTATCTTGAACAGTTGCAATGATATCACAAGGAACAAACACAGAAAACAACATGAACAGACAAAATAAGCCAAAATGCATGTGGCACAAACTGTGTGGAAATAGCAAAAGCTTGACCACATCACAGATAATAAAAAAACATGGGGAGCCATTTACTTTACAGAATGACTGACACACCTCTTACTTAAAAGTGCTGTCAGTCAAGAAAACTGACTCATGAGTTTGAACTGTTTTTTTGAAGTTAGAAAAGTCTGCTTTTGGTTTGACTAAGACAAACAGTAGTTACAAATGAAGTTTTAAAGTGGACGGGAGCACTGGGGAAAATCTACATGAGAACAATCCAAAAAGCTATTTGCCATCTGCAATCTATATCCTTTGGGAGAATGTGCATATGCAACAGTGAGGAAAAACCATTTGGGCCTTTAAAGGTCAAATGTTGACTGTGAAGCACTGTCCATACTCAAATGAGGCCCCTGGGGCCATGTTTTGAAGTGAGTGTTTAAAATGAGTACAGTGAATAGCAAAACCAGTCACCTCTCACATTCTGAAGGTTACATTATTTAAAAAGGCCACCCTCTCCCAGAATGAAGAGCTTTCAGGACTGCATGCCACATACTGTAGTTCTGCATTCAGCCAAAGTGCAAGACCACAACCGATGGTTCTGTGTGGACGTGGAAGTGTCATTTCATGGTGTCTCTTCAATTTGACCTTCCTTAGGTACACTTTGGTGTTGTTGTTGACCTTAACATTTGACTTTATTTTTGTATGCATGTCAGCACGTTTTACTCATTAGAAGTCAAGAGAATCGTCACAATGGAATTCAAATGTAAGCTGTACAATAATGTAAGAAAATTTCCTCTAGTCTGACTGTACCGCGCTATTTGGATGTGATCCTTTCACAATGTAATCCATCACAGATGACTAATTTATGCCAAACATGACAAACAGCATCCAGTGAACAATTTCTACTACTTTGCTGCCCCAAAATGAAACTCACATCTGCAGCATCATCTGATTTCTCTCCATGGGTTTGATTTTTTGATATGTTTTGATTGTTTTTTTTTTTTTTTACACCGGTGGACCTGGGGACCTCATATTATTTAGAACCTAATCCACGTCTGTGTTTCATGTGATGCCTTTCCACCGGATAAACAAAGTCAGTGTTTCACTCTAATTTAATCCCAAGGATTATCTCTGGAGACGACGGAAGCATAATGGGTCTTCATGCTGAATAGCTAGATGAGCCTCCTGAATTTGCACCCAAATTGCTATCAAGCTTTCATTAGTAATTTCCACAGCAGCCTCCATAATTCGCTAAACCAGAGAAAGAAAAAAAAATGTGCAGGGAAAAAAAGGAAGAAGATGGAAAATAAAATTGCCCTGAATCGGCAAGATGTAGATTCACATTAGACAAATTATCAAATGACCACTCTGTCTGTCAAAATCTGGAAATTTATGATGAAATTTTACAGATTTCAGACATGGCAGATTTGTATGGAATTTAAAAACACTGAAAACTTGTACAGTTATTACAGATCTCAGGGTCACCTGGGTTGATACAACTTCTCTGCAAAAGACAAATGATTAAGATGCTAAATCAACAACTTACTCCAAACAGATTAGTCTGAATGCCATGACAATTTCATCGACTGCCATAATTAACCTTTATTCAGGTTGTGTTACATGACTGAAGGTCTAATCTCACAATCAAACGCTTTTGGTGCCGCAAGAAAATTATTGCCTCAGTGACAATCAACATCATTGTTTCATGTGTCCTGATTTGGATCTACAAACTTGACATTGAGGAAACTTTTGAAAGATAAATAGATTGAGGTTAGTTGCTCAGTAAAAGTAGTGAAAAACTGTGAGAAGCAGGTCAATAATTTGACAGTGATATAACCAAATATGACACCAGTTTCCTTTACAGTCAGCCTGAAGCACTAAAGGGTCTCCCACACCTGTTTTATTACTATTTCCCTGAGTTGCTTTTTTGCTTCAGATAGCTCTAACTACCTCCCTAAATGTTTGCTCAGTGAGGGAGGGACACACAATTGAAGCAGGCCATGGCTGCTCAAGCTGTACAACTCTGGATGACCTTAACAATGTGGGTCTCACTCAATATTCCAATGCCTGTAAGCATTGTTAGATAGCGCTGAATTGATTTGTAAGTGCTGTTTGTGAGGACAGGCAGCATTTACAAATGGTGCCGGATAGGATGGGCAGTCTCTGGCCGATCAATTAGTTGGTGTCACACATGTCATCAATCCTGACACACAAGCTGACTTACAAACCCTGCTCTACCAGCTCTGGGGCGTCATGTTGTGTAGTGTGTATTAACATGATGAAATATTGAATGTGGCATAGTGAGGTCGTCAATTTGTTGCACTCAGAGAGGCATTTAGCCAGTTTTACCCTTTGCTACTCGTGTCCTTTGTGGTAAATGAGCTGGTACGCATGATGTGTTGGGATTCAACAAGCGTAAAGGAGTCAAGTTTATTGCTTTGTGTGGTTCAGTTGCAACAATACCATTCAAACTCTGGTACTACTGAATAAGTACAAAGATGCCTAAATACAAGCCACCTTCCAGGCAAACTTTGTCCTAAACAATCTGAGTGACTCTAACGATCCCCTGACTTTTCCTCTAGTGCCACCAGCAGGTTAAAGTTTTCACTTATTCAGTGTGAATTTTTATCTACATGTAAAAGATGGATTGGCACAAAAATCATGAGGACTTCAAAAATCAGCATGTCAGCACTGCCATTGTTGCACGCTAACATTAGCGTTCAACTCAAATCAACCGGTGCCTATATCTCACAACTCACATAGCTACAGTCTCATTTATTTAAAATAAAGGAGATGGAATGATAACTACAGGTTGGACTGATACTCCTATCAAGCTGTTTCCTCGTGTTTTCATAACTGGTGTCTAGGCCAAATAAGAACAATTTGGCAAAAAGCGCAGACAGGTCCATCAAACAAAAGCCAAGACTTCTGATTTATTAGGATGTGGGATTCCTGAAACTCTGTCCAATAAAGGAGTTACTAGTCTGTGTGACTTGTTTCCAACAGGAGAGAAAGATTCTCACTGTTCCTTAGCACAGGACAACAGTCTGTAGGTTTACTGGGGTGCATTGGTTTAATGCAAAGAATAATGGCTTAAAAAAAAGAAGTGGTGTGCAAAGTCTGTTTTCAAGCCACAGCTTACTGGTAATAAGGTGTTGTTGACCTTGACAAAACAAATATAATGAAGCAAACTTTCCTACTGTGAGTTGGACCGCAGAAAGCAAACTGTATGCGTGACATCACCATCACTCTTTATTCCAAAGAGCACAAAATCCAACGTGCAGTGCAGCGAATATTTCTGTTCTCGATACTGTCCTCGTTGAGTACAATAAAAGAAATATTTATTCGTATAGCCAATGCAGTTTCCAAGGAAAGGACAGCCTGTGGCTCAAGAGCAATAACGGTTTATAATGATGATACAGCCTGAAATCATTAAGATTGAGACGTAGCCAACCTGGGCAATGATTTGACTCACTGTTTGTATTCTGAAGACTTGCTATGGGAAATGTCCACTCTCCGCTTCTTCTCGCTCTGTGCCCCTAAAATCATTGTTTGTCAGTGTTAGTCATCCTCTCGCCCTCTTTCCCCTACAATCAAACCTTTCCTTGGTTGCTTCGTGCACTATCTTGCCATGCCTGCTTTCTCCCAGGCGACCCCCGGAGTCGTCTTGATCCCAAACAAAGGTAGAGCTCTTGAATTGGCTTTAGGGGGAAAAGACTAAGAGAATGTAATGTATCTGTTTCTATCCAGGCAGTCAGTGGGAACAAATATTGACATGTAATTCTTTTTTCTCTCCCCTCTCTGTCTGTGGCCAAACCTTCACTTCCATTACAGCTGTGAGGGTGAGTGGGAGGAAGAGTTGATGTCACCGGGGAGACCGACATGAATGATACATTTTTTTTGTTCTCTTCTCCCGTTTCTGCCCGCTCCTTCTCTCCTCTCTTTCTTTTCTGAGGCTGCCCGGCTTTTGCTCACGTCCTGTTGTCGATCTCTCCGGTGAGAAAGCGAAGCCCTTTCCAGCAAGGTAAATAACCATCAGTGGGTGAGTGAGTGGGAAAGAGCAAGATGGCAAGGCAGAGACAGGCAGAAACACACAGGCCAAGAAAGACGGGGAAGAGATGAAACTTGGAGAAGGTCATTTGTTGCCTTTTCAATATCCTCAAGCCCCCCTGTCCCACTGTTCATTTTATCCAAGTGCCTATTTGTCTTTGCCCGAATTGTCTTGACGAGAGCGCGGGCCTTTTACTATTCACGGCTTGTAATATAAGAACACAATGGCTGCTTCTCACAAGGTTGCAAGACTCCTCATTCCATCTCTTTATTTATCTTGCCAGCACAGAGACACAGAGAAAGGCATGAGGAGACAAAGAGATAGGGTGTGATGTGAAAAGAAGGGAAAATAAGTGATTTTTTTAATTATTTAAGTACAATATCCTGTTTCAGGAGGTGTATTATTTTGCAGTGGGTGGCACTGACGTAACATATCCGAGGCCTGAGCCAGACTGACGCTCTGCTCTGCATATCACACATTGGACACATATTATTGATCACAGATGCTGCTGGTTGCCTTGGTTGCTTTAACTCAGTTTGCTCTCCATCTTTCCGTCTGCCTTTCTTCCTTTTTGTGTCTGCGTCTCCCTTCCTCTCTGTTTCGTCTCCCCTCCATCCTTCTGCCTTTCCCAAGCGCCCCACTTCTCATCTTCCTCCATCTGCCACTCCTCTCTGCATCCCCTTCTGCTTCTCCTACCATCCCTCTAACTCGGTCTCTTTGTCTATAGCAGCCCTCTCTCCAGTCAGACATTCCTCTCTCCTCCCTCCTCCTCCTCCATCTATGAGTGTCCTTAGGAGACACTTGTAGACGAGGCAGGGGCTCATATACTTGGAGGTTATGAAGGAGAAACAGTGAATCAAGTTCAGGTCTGTCCAAGTGTTTGCTCGGCATCCGAGCACCCTTGCTCGTTTGTGGATTTCATGAATAATTGATTAAATAATGGAAAATGTAATGAGGGAGATGTTTTAAAATTCAAATTCAAATCAAACAACTAGCCGTGGCATTCGCCGTCTCTTCAATAAGCAGATCTCTCCGGTGATTGGCTGGAGGACGGGGCTGTGTGACTACAGTGTTCATTGGGGCATGGACAGAGGAGATTAATTTGAGGATATTTTGGGGAGTTGCAAACACACAGGTGAGTTAGTGTGTGCACAGAACTTCAGGCTCAAGTTCAAGCAAGTCAGCCTAAACATTTGTGTCTGTGCTGCTTCATCTTCAAGAGTAATTTTCAATGACACAACTGCCTCCTCCTATAGGTCTCCCATGACCGTGATGCATGTGTTTATACTCCGTGTGGCATGTGCGTGAGCATGTGAGGGAGGACATGTCTGTGTGTGTTGTCTAAAAAATGTATATGCACGTCTGTTCATACAGCGCCTCAGTGGTTCTGACTAGGTCTGTGTGTGTGCTCTCATGTGCCTGTCTGTACCACACATGTCCATTAATGTCATGCTCCAGCGGTGGTGAGTGACATGATGGATCAGACGCCTGTGTTGGCACGGTGCTGAGGAAAAGAAGCCACATTAGGAAGCAGCACCATATGGAAAATGCATGTCACATCCATGCTCACTCAGTCTCCCTGCAGCGACATCCTTCACTACATCTAGTGCGCTGCTTTGTTCATTCATCGTCCCCTCTCTTACTTTTCTGGTATTTCCCCTTTCTCTGTCTTTCCACATTTCTTTCTCTCTCCATCGCTCACTCCATAATTTCACCTCTGCTCTGCATCACTCCCCGGCTCTGTCTCACTCAGACATTTTGGTCCCCTTCTCCGACACTGCCACGGCAAAATGCAGGGATCATTAGTGACTTAATGGAGGTAGCCATTTTCTGCAGGGGGGAATAACAATGGCAATGAGCAGTATCCACCACTCCTCTGCCCTCCCCATCCTCTTTGCTTCTATCCTTCCCATTTTTTCCCCCTTTTTCTATCTTGTTGACTCTCTGCTTCCTCGCCCTCACTTATCCTGCGGTGACAGTGACAGTGAGTGCTGTGTACACCCAGTGTAAGAGTGGTCCTCCTGTCTCATTTACACTGATATTGGACTGGGTATCAGGTATGCATGTGTGTGTGTGTGTGTGTGTGTGTGTGTGTGTGTGTGTGTGTGTGTGTGTGTGTGTGTGTGTGTGTGTGTGTGTGTGTGTGTGTGTGCGTGCATGTTTTGACATGGGAGCGACCATCACTGCCAAATGACTGCATAAGCGTGCTGTGGTGTGACACATCGGCAAGAACAAACGAGAGGTGGGATGCTTACACGCACGCACACACTCATGCACAACATTTTCAGTTCATATTTCTTCATCTGAGTAACTCTCTGACAGTTTATTTTGGGTGATATTTTTGCATGGAGAGGAGGAGAAAGATGGCGATTCAGTGACACATAGCTGAGGCCTTATGGCAAAGAACAGGAAAATGTAAAAAATAAATAAATAATCCCACTTATTTTCTACACACACATGCACAGAAACAGATGCACAAACTGCTTGATGTCAGTATTCTCAAATTTGTGCTAAAAATCGTGATATATGCTCATAAGAAGGTCATTAAAGGGCCAGCTAATAAAACCCAAAAGGTATGAATGTGTATGCTTACAACAGTTAGCATGTTGTGAAAGAAATATATAATGACACTAAAATCTCCGTCTGTCTGTATGTTTATACTGAAGAACCGTTCATCTGATCAGATTTATACTTGGTCGGATGTGTTGCTGAGAACCCAAATTTACCAGCTAGTCCAGTGCAAACTCTTCAGATCTACAGGATACATTTATTAGTACTGCTTTACTACAGCCTGAAGTTCACACTGTGTAATGCATGGAGAGGCAACCCCTATTAACTGTGACACAGCCTAACAGCATGCTGGGTAAAGGTTCTCTCCGCTGCTCACTCACTACTTAAGAACACATGAAGAAAGACCAAAAAGACCAGAGATGTTATATTGTAGAGAACTCAAACAAATGAAGCATCAGCATTGTAACTTGCAGATTAGCCTGATTCCAAATAGCTCGCGGCTACCGAAGACTAGGTGAAAGATGCCTTACTGTATGTATTATAAAACGCAACTGAAATCATCTTTGCTCACTTGTCACTGCTTATGTCTCCCAATTTTCACTTGATCTTGTAAATGAGTAATTACCATTTAAAAGAGTTTCTTGGGAAGGTCTTGTGCTCTTGTGATGACACTTTATATTTCTGTATGTCTATGGCTCAAATACGTGAAATCAGGCCCTTAAAATACCCAGAGTTGGCTTGAAATAAATAATAACCATCAACCATAAACTGTTTGTTAGGTGACTCCTGTGCACTAATGCCCACTTGGCATAGTGAACCCCCCTGTGGGCTGAAATACAAAGCAGTCATTATTGATTTGTTGTTTTTTTTTTAAATGCTTTTTTCATTACAGTGTTGCACACATCACATTGCAAATTAATGATTCAATCAAATACAGCTCAGTCCTAACACACAGTGGAAGATATACATACATGGACACCTTTCTTTGAAAAGGGCTCTATATTTGATAGATTGTGAGCTTCAAACACAGATGAGTGACAAATTGAAGAAAAATAAATTCAGATGTCTCCATTAGGACTGGCTACCAATCACTTTTAAGGGTACTGAGCAAATTGCGTTAAACCAGTCGTGTCATATTTTGGCACTTGGGTGAGAGAGTAGGCTAGAGTAAACATTAGATAGACAGACAGAGACCAAGACTACATCACCACTGCAGCTTGTACAGGTTGAACACAGTCAAGCCAATGGTGAGCCGCAAATGTGTGCAAGTGTGGTTACAGTCTATAAACATCACAGCAAGCATTAAGCGTCACGTTTTGCAATGCGAAATATAAACCTGGTCAAGGCAGCACATGTCACCTGAGGAAACACCTGGTCAAACATGGAAGAGATTGAAAAGCTGAGGAGTGGGCTGTGTCCCCTGCAGCAGCCGCAGCTGACGTTAGCACTGACAAGGAGGATAACACACGTGCTTCCTCCAAGGCAGGAGTAGGCATCATCGTGTTGTAAGGACAGATTTGGGAGGGGTTTTACTTTGTGTGGTGTTTAAAATTTTCTAAATAAATGACAATGTTGAATGGGCCTTTATCTGACTTAGTAAAGTGTTGTTACACCTTAAGCCTCCAGAACAGCTCCGGAGCTCCTCGTCATAGATTCTCTAAGACACTTTACATTGGTTTTTACCTTTAATTTGTCACCCATCTGTGCACACTCATACATACCAATTCCTAGACTAATTGTGCACACTGATATACACTGGGCTCCCAGTCACAAATTGTTGCCATTAAATTTTCATTGTAAAGATTTGGCTCATTAATATGAATGAGGGCTGCTGTGTGTTTGCAGCAGTCCATCTGTGAGAAGATTCACAGTGGAGCATGTGTGTTGTCATGCACACAAACAGTACGCGCACACACACACGGATCATGGAGATTTACTGACAGGCCTGTATGTCTGTGCACGCATACACATGCATATGTAGAGACGCAGGCGCAAACACACACACACACACACACACGCTGTCACAGAGTGCACAGCCTGACAAACTGCTACCACCCAACTCACATCCCTTTATTTACCCAGCGATGTGCCCTGTGTCCCTCCACGCCTCTCTCTCCATCCTTTCTTTTTCTTCCCCTCCTTTAATACAAGTCTACCCTACAGTTACCTCCTCCCCATCACTGCCTGCCGCCACAAATCACAGAAGCAGAAAGACTGAAAAGGACAGAGGGAGACATTAAAAAAGGGAGAAACAGAAAATGTTTAAGGGAGGGGAGGCATTAGCGGGGTCTCTTTTTCTTTCTCTCCGACAAAGGACCAGTGGGCATCTATCTCAGGCCTATCTGTTGACTCAGGGCCACAGAATGAGCAGCCAGCTGGCTGGATCAACATGGATGAAAAATAGTGGAGTCACAGAAACAATAGCAACCATGGCGGCGACAACCATGACAACAGTTGCTCCAAGAAAAATAATAAATATAAACAACCGAGACATCCGCAAAAAAGCAACAACTGCATGCAACATCAAGAGCGGCAATCACAACAATAACCAATAACCACACCACCTGCTATCAAAACACATAAAACTTCTTCTAATACATCCACGATAACAAGCACCTACACATCAGAAACACCAACTGAAAAAACACCAACAAAACTAGCATAAACCGCTAAAACTACACCCATAGCAGCAACAGCAGCAGGAAAAACATCCAAGACCAATTGAAATGTCTGCTACAACTAGTATTATTTTTGCTACCTCTCTGGATTTTATGTCAATTTTTTCTTCTTCTCACTTGACCATTCGACTTCACCGTTTGTCTGCCACAACTCCCTCATCCATTTCGCAGCTGCGGTGATGCGAACATCTGAAAACCCTAAATCCAAAATTTGTGCGAGGGGGTAAACAGCACCCCGTCATTTCTCTGCCGCACCCGCTCATCTTCCCTCTCCATCTTGCCTCTTTCCTTCTCTCCCCACAGCCATCAACCACAGCAATCAACCAAGATCTTCTCCGGGAGCTGAAAGGGAGGATGCAGAGAGCATGAAGAGGAGCAGAGAGGGAGGAAGATTAAGGAAATTGATGGTAGAGTGCAGCTGCTTGACATTTAACGCTAGAACTGACTGGACTTCATGGGGACTGATGGCACTGGCATTGATTTGATTTAGGCTTATTTTAAATATATGGGTCAAAATTGAGCGTGATAACTGATGCAATAATCTGAAACAGTTTTTAAATGATGCTCTGTTCGTTGTTCTAAACAAAAGTGAAAATTACTGGTGAAAGTGTGACCTCATACTCAATCTTGGTTAAATTAAATTACATTGTGATCTCAGCAGTTAGAATTCATAAAGTTGTGCTTGTGTTGTCAGATAATATGTGGGCTCAATCATTTTAAAAGCGTGCAGTCACAGAATGCAATTGGTAGCAGAAAATGTGCTCTTTATGCCCATCAGTTATGAGAACATTTTACAATATTTACCGGTTTGATTGCAAGGACATGGAGTCATGGAGACTTGAAAGGTACAGTAAATGCATCTAAAAATGCCTGGCATTATTGCAAAATGTGAGTACAGAACTAAATCCTTCAGGGAGGGAGGTAATTTTAATGATGACCTTTAATTTAACTTGTAAATTAGTTATTTAGCTATTGGAGCCATTTAAAACCATGGTAAAATGTTATTATAGCTAATGAGATCATTCTTTAAAGCTGCATTTCTTTGGCCAAGCTGGAGGAAGTGGAGCAACTTAACAACACATAACTGACACATGATCCCACCTGTTTTTGAACACGCTAGCAAATGTACACATTCAGCAGACATGGTGGAACATTAGCTTATTAACTTGCTAAATGCTCCACAATGTTCGCCAGCTAATAGCAAACTTTCTCCTACTGTTTGGTGCTCAGCAGGTAGTGGAGTTTCACGTCATAAAACCAAAACAATGAGCTAAAAGACACTAAAACGCTTACTGGAGCTGAGGAAAACTAAAATATTGGGTGAACAAATGTCCCCTTTCAAATTACACTCCATCATTTAATCCATTGTTAATGTGAAAATATTGATTAGTGCAACTTTAAAAATACAAAATGCTTATTAGTTTCTCCCAAATCTCAATGCCAGTGTTTTAAATCTCCACTATGAACTGTTCTGACCTCCAAAAATCGGCAATAATTTCAAGGATTAGCATTTCAGAAATACACCCATTACAAAACATTGTTAAAAATGACCTTAATTTATAATTTGTATTTCATTTAATTCAGTTTTTGCCACGCATGGGCATTGGATAAAGCAATAGCCTTTAGACCACGCTTTTCATTTCAGTCTCGCTGGAGCTAAAATTTCTAGGCCAATGGTGTTGGTGGAGATGGAGGAGGAGAGTGAGCGATGATGGAGCAAACACAAATCAGTAGCGGAGTGAGGAGGTGCAGAGGGGAATGGAGAGGGAGGACTGAGATAAGACTGGTGAGGGAAGCAGAGAGGACCAGAGCGGCGAGAAGTGACGAGAGCTGATCTCTATTGATCACCACAGACAGCTTCATTATCAGCACTTACTGGACACACTGTGAATTCACAACCACTTCCTTCTGTGTGTGGGCGGCTGTGTGTATGTGTTCTGGAGAGTGTGTGTTTCTTTGCAGTATAGAGTACATTACTTTCTGAGTGTAGTCTAGTAGAGATTTTCTAGTTGACAGTATCCATCTGGTCACTTTGGGTTTGCTTGCCTCCAAATCTACTCTATAAAAGAGACATCTTATTTTAATTTGAAAACGACTGACTGAAGGTGCTCTCAGATTACTGATCACTGTAATCCCATTACATTGAAATGTTTTTGTCCTGTTTGTGAGTGTTCGTTTGACTATGCGTACCTGTGTTCACTGTGGATGTATGTCTGCAGTCTTCCACAATAGCTACAGTGAGCACTTTCACCAGCAGTACATTCATGAATTAATGAGCACGGCTGTTGAGACATCTCTCTGAGAGCCGGAGAAAATATTGAACGATCAAGGAGGACTGTAAGAGAATGAAAGGAGGAAGGAAAGAACAAGAAAACAAAATGGTCTTTTGTGAGAAATAACAGCAAGGCCTCCCTCTGCTCAATGCTTTTGTAGGAGTTTATTATGAATGCAGTTTTTGAAGGCCACTATCAATATCAGTACTGAAAATACACTGTTTCATACTTTTACATTGAACTGTCCTTACTGCAAAAATGCTTATTCTGGCATTGTGACAGGGAAAACTAGTCTTGTAAAGTAATTAAGTATATTTACACAAGTACTGTAACTATGTATATATTCTATATACTTTTATTTTAAAGGAACTTTAAAAAACTTTACATCACTGAATCCAATCAAATGACCTAATAATGCGTAAAAGAATACCACATTACCAGAGCCACATTGCTCATATTTTGACATTTTAC
This sequence comes from Pempheris klunzingeri, assembly GCF_042242105.1. Taxonomy (NCBI): domain Eukaryota; kingdom Metazoa; phylum Chordata; class Actinopteri; order Acropomatiformes; family Pempheridae; genus Pempheris; species Pempheris klunzingeri. The sequence continues at coordinate 13,162,293 of NC_092034.1, forward strand.
TTATAAAATAGATAAAACATAACAGTGCTAATTTACTCATAGTTACATGATTAATTGATTGAGAGAACACAACTTTAATAATTAATTGTTTAAACCATCTATTATTGTTTGCAGCTTCTCATATGGGGAGATTTGTTGCTTTTCTTTTTCTTTAGTGGATGACCATGATAAGCTAAATTTCTCAAATTCAGCTTTGAAAACTTATCATAGGCATTTTTCACTATTTTCTCAGGTTTTTATAAAATAAATGATCGATCAGACACATCTATATATAATAAAAGTCTTTTTAACAGAAGAAGTTTTGTCTTGTCACAGCAGTAGAAGGACAAGTATTACTTATAACACTATTACTAACAATGGCTCTGTTCAATTCAAGTGCCCTGAGAAGTCATGACAGTGTGGCAGCGAGCGAGCTTTCACAATACAAGGACCCTGAAACTGAGGCAGCTAAATGGCAGTCAGTCATCATTACTTTTATCATTTACACCTTTGCTTTTTGTACTGTGACATGCCAAAATGTCCTTTGTGACAGAAGCCAACTGTTAGCTGCAGCCGTACTAACGCATCAAAGTCTGAATGGAGGACTTTTAGTTTTTTTACACAAAGTTTACATCTGGATCTGGATACCTCTTCCACTACTGGTGAAAACAGCGACTGGACACTAAATATGCATTATATAATAGATACGTTCAGTATGTAATCAAACAGCCAATATGTGGTACATAATACATGGCCAATAGGTGAACTAACCCTAATAACCAGTATAAATAAACATAGTATCAGAGCAAGGCTTACTCAGAGGATGGAGAGGCTCGTCAGTGAAGGCGACATGCACCCACATTAGCTCTGTCTGTGTTTATGGGTTTCTCTCATCAGTTTCTTGCAATAAAACCGGGGAACATTGTCCACTCGACATCCAAGCGCTACATCAATGAGTACACCATCTGAATGCATTGAATAGTCAATAGGATACAGCAGCAGATAATATGGCAGAGGGAAGGGAAACAGGGTATAATGCATGTTCACTTCAAATCTTCTTTCTTTCCCTTTCAGCAGCCCCCCCCTCCCTCCCCCCCTCCTTCCCCACACACCCTCCGCTTCATATCTTCCTTTCATTACCTGGAGAGGAAGCGGCAGAGGGGAGGAGGGAGGGAAGGAGGGAAGGAGGGAAGAAGGGAGGGAGGGGTTGAGATTGAAGGTAGTTAGCGGTTGCTGGAGTTAGAGGTGTGTAGGGGGGAGTGAGGAGAGAAGGGAAGAAAGAATGAGCGAAGGTTGGCGAGGAGTTGCCTTGGCAACAGGGAGCGGGGCCCTCGTTAGCCCAGCAGGTGCTAATAGGGATAACGAGGGGGTGCTGAGGGGGGAGCAGGGGGGGGGTTGGGGGTGGGAGGGGAGACGAGACCTTTACCTCTCCCAGCATCCTTTGCTCCTGTACTCCCCTATCTGCTCCCCTTAGAACTCATCCCTTTCCCCTTTTTCCTCCTCTCTCCCTCCTTGTCTGTCTCATGTTCCCCTTATTTCTTATTCTTCTCTTTTTTCCAGCTATTCCACTTTAAGCATCTCTTTCCATCTCAGCTGCACCGGTTGCACTCATTTCAACAACTACCGGCCCCATTTTTACCCCTCTCTCTCCCTCGCTGTCTCTCCATTTCCACTTTTTTTCTCCAATCCATTTTTGCCTCCCTCTTTAAGGCTCGTCCTCTTTTCCACCCCTCCATCCTGTCCTCCATCCATCCTTACAGTACTTCAAGATGGATAGAAAATAAAGTCCTCCAGTGACTCTCTAGATGGAAAAAAATGGCAGAGAGACAAGGAAATAAAAGCTGAGGGGATGGCGAGGGCATAGGAGAGAAAGGGGAAAGAGGGAGAGAGAAAGAGAGAAAGAGACGGGAGGGCATTCAAATCAATACATGTGTTTGTCAGGTTGTATTTTTCTGCTGCCTCGTGTTTAGTCCTCCCCCTGTACTATTCTTTCTCCGTTTCTCTCTTGCTAAACACACACATTCATGCTCTGGCCGTGAACCCAGCAGCCGCCGCCATTTCAGGTTGTTTTCTCTTGCTCAAAGCCCTTTCTGCTTCAGCTGCCCTGGCCATTTTGCCGTCTATGACAAAGCCTCTCGGCAGATCTTACAGCGCTGTTTCATACATTTCGAGTTCATACAACCTGACGCTAATTAAAATACAAGTGCCCAAGGCCTGACCACTTATCAGCACAAAGAAAACAGAGGCAATCTACTCAGCACTAAGCATCAATGCAGCCAGGCATGTTTAAATTTGAGGTGCTCTGTTACAAATATGTTCACAATTTACATCTTGTGGTACTGAATAACCTGACAGAATATAACATTTGTCTGCATTTTCCCAAGGTCAGTTTTTTTCTGTTACGAGATGACTGCGATAAAACAGACAGGTAGACTGACCTTTTAGTAATAAAGTATATCTGATGCAGACTATATATAGAACAGAAGGAATAACCCAAGGTACATATGCACCTTTAGCCACATTCAAATCTATACCTTGCTCCATTTTTCTAGCGCAGTGCCCTTTTGGGGCGTGGCCGTTAGGAACGGGCCGATTGCCTGGACGATGGGATTGCAGTGTTGTCGGGGGTGTGCCTGTTTGGAGCGCATGCCTATTTAGAGCGGGCCGATTGCTTTGGCCCTCTGAAAGCACCACAGTCAAGAACTGTGGCATGGCTGCTTCTGCGTCCTTAAGAACCGCTCATCCGACTGATTTCAGACATGACACCGCACTCCCTTGTGTCCTCAGCAATACACCCACCAAGTGAGATGGACAGACAGACAGAGTCCTTCCATTTTAGTTAGATGCAAATCCAATAGCAGAAGCTCCCTTTATAAACATAAAAACGTACAGATACTCAGCCCCATTTGTTGACATACCTGTCAAGTCTCTGCTTTTACCCGTGAAACTCACATTTTGTGTCTTAGCTGGAATCTCAGGACCATGAAAGGAAATTCTCATGGATCGTCAGACTGCCAAACAAAATAAAAAACGGTATATGTTGTAATCTCGGCACTGTGGAGTGAGCATCCTGGCTTCTGTGTTCTCAGTAGAAGTGGCAATCACACTGGGAAGCAGTGTAGCAGAGTAATTTCCATTGTCTGCTATGTTTCAGGCGTCATACAGCTGACCTCGAAAGTGTTCAGCAGCCGCGCTGAGAGCAGTGTGTAAGTGCTGTGATGCTTCAAGGACTTAAAAGTCTGATCACAGGTTACACTGATTCCTAGAGGTTTTACATCACCCTCCTTATTTTCATTGCAGTTATGTTGACAGGTATGTGTTAAGCTGTAGTTAAAATGTTCTGCAAGCCATTAAGAGGACGTAGGAAACTGATTGCTACCTCAAATTGTAAGGTGACTCATTTGATTTGATATTCTAAAATTGACTGGCTTTGTCCATAGTCACCTACGTCCGTGTAGGAGCAGATGAGTCTTTTCTTCTGCTCATGTACAGTGCTGTGAAAAAGTATTTGCCCCCTTAGATTTCTTCTGCTTTTGCTTTATTGTCACACTTACATGTTTCAGATCATCAAACCAATTTTAATATCAGACATAGATGACCTGAGTAAACACAAAAAGCAGCTTTTAAATGATGATTTCATTTATTAAGGGAAAAAAGCTATCCAAACCAACCTGGCCCTATGTGAAAAAGTAAATGCCCCCTAAACCTAATAACTTTCACATTCCTGTGGGGGAATTTTGGCCCACTCTTCTTTGCAGAATTGTCTTAATTCAGCCACATTGGAGGGTTTTCGAGCATGAATGGCCTGTTTAAGGTCATGCCACAGCATCTCAATCAGATTTAAGTCCGGATTTGGACTGGGTCACTCCAAAACCTTCACTTTGTTTTTTTTGAGCTATTCAGAGGTGGACTTGCTGCTATGCTTCGGATCATTGTCCTGCTGCATAACCCAAGTGCGCTTGAGCTTAAGGTCACGAACTGATGGCCGGACATTCTCCTTCAGGATTTTCTGGTAGAGAGCAGAATTCATGGTTCCATCAATAATGGCAAGTTGTCCAGGTCCTGAAGCAGCAAAGCAGCCCCAGACCATCACACTACCACCACGTTTGACTGTCCGTATGATGTTCTTTCTCCGAAATGCTGTGTTAGTTTTACACCAGATGTAACGGGACACACACCTTCCAAAAAGTTCCACTTTTGTCTCGTCAGTCCACAGAATATTTTCCCAAAAGTGTGGGGGATCATCAAGATGTTTTTTAGCAAGTGTGAGATGTGCCTTTGTGTTCTTTTTGGTCAGCAGTGGTTTTCACCTTGGAACTCTCCCATGGAGGCCATTTTTGCCCAGTCTCTTTCTTATTGTTGAATCATGGACACTGACTTTAACTGAGGCAAGTGAGGCCTGCAGTGCTTTAGATGTTGTTTGGGGTTCTTTTGTGACCTCCTGCATGAGACGTTGATGCACTCTTGGAGTCATTTTTGTAGGCCGGTCACTCCTGGGAAGGTTCACCACTGCTCCATGTTTTCTCCATTCGGGGATAATGGCTCTCACTGTGGTTTGCTGGAGTCCCAAAGCCTTAGAAATGGCTTTGTAACCCTTTCCAGACTGATAGATGTCAACAACTTTATTCTTGTCTGTTCTTGAATTGCTTTAGATCGGGGCATGATGTGTTGCATTTTGAGATCTTTCAGCCTACTTCATGTTGTCTATTTAAGTGATTTCTTGATTGTACAGCTCTGGCAGTAATCAGGCCTGGGTGTGGCTAGTGAAATTGAACTCAGCTTTCAAAAATGTGGTTAATCACAGTTAATTCATGATTTAACAAGGAGGGGGCATTTACTTTTTCACATAGGGCCAGGTTGGTTTGGATAGCTTTTTTCCCTTAATAAATGAAATCATCATTTAAAAAGTGCTTTTTGTGTTTACTCAGGTCATCAATGTCTGATATTAAAATTGGTTTGATGATCTGAAGTGTGACAATAAAGCAAAAACAGAAGAAATCTGTAAGGGGGCAAATTTAAATTTAAATTTAGAATGTTAATATAGCATTAAACAACTATTAACACTAATACAGATATGTAAAGATAGTCTATGCGTGTTGTGCTGAACTTCTCTGTCCTTCATTTTGATCACTGGGATGGCTGCGTGTGCATGTGAGTCAGTGGTATCCTTCAGTTTATTGCTGAAGGATACCAACTTTCAGACTTTATAAAATTCAAACTATATAATGCAGAATCATGGTAAGTCTTCCAATCCTATTCACATTTTATCAGCCCCACCTCCACTCAAACACTGACTGTAGTTTCCCCTGAGGGGAGGAAATTTATTGTTGCACCCTTTTTGTACTCAGGCAGGCTTAAGTGTATGCTGCAGGGAGTGACGAGGTCAGTAAATACTCTACTCAAAATTAAAAAATTTAACAATCGTTGTCTGTCTGAGCATTTTGTCCTGCACTGTTTATAGGAGGAGGAAGCATCCAGCACAACCACTAAGACAATGATAATACTCTTTTATTACTGCCATAATGAAGCTGCTGGTATGGTACTCTGGAATACACAGTGGCAATGTTCTCATTATTTGACAGGTAAATGATCGGCAGGATCTAAACTCCGGTCTACCAACAAACCTTAAATGTGCACTGTATTTCTTTAAAGCTCTGATATACTTATATTGCAATTGTATGCACTCCCACAACTGCAAAGCACTTTGGATGAAAGTGTCCCACCAAATAGCGTATTATGCATACATTGTGTATGCATGCAAGATAGAGGACGCATAAGTAAGTGCAGTGATGCACAAACCAACAAGGACACTGAAGCACACACACAAATACACTCTTATGCAGCAGATCCTGAATGAATAAACCAGTGATGCAGAGGACTAACTCAAGGACTATCTCTCTTTTGTCTCTCTCTCTCCGTTTCACTCTCCCTCTCTTCACAAAAATAAACCAGGTGTGCATCTGACGTTCCCTCCTCCCTCTACCTGTCACCTCGGGGATGAAGGAATGAGTGAGAGAGCAGGGAAGGAAGAGAAGAGGGTGAGACAAGAGGAAATTCCCAGAAGAGGAGACAGGAGTACAGACATTCCTGGGGTGTGAATTGTAACAACCCCTCCCTTTAATCCCGCCCTAGTAGAATCAGGTCCAAAATGCCTGGGGGCAAATATGACCCTGAAACACACACACACACACACACACACACACACACACACCACACACACACACCACACACACACCACACACACACACACACACACACACACACACACACACACACACACACACACACACACACACCACACACACACACACACCACACACACACACACACACACACACACACACACAGCACAAAGTCTTCTGAAACAGCTGGATAAAGACATCATCTGTCATGGTTGTCAGCTTACGCCCCTCGCTTCTCAACAACACTACCAAAATGTTGTACGCCAGCGCGTGCACAGGCAGCTCCAAACACACGCTGGCTGAAATGTGTGTGTGTGTGTGTGTGATGGTTGAAAGCCACACTCCCACCTCCAGTAAATCACATGGACAAACACACATTCGTCCTTCGCTCTCATCTCTCTATAATGGTAGGATAGAGACGTCATCTGTCACACTCAACTGTCAACTGTCCAAACACAGCCGCCCAGCTGTCCACACATGTGCATACACAAAGCCAAAACCTGCACACACACACATACACTGCACAGATGCAAGTGCATCCCCTCACACATCATAGCATGTCCATAAATACGGCATTTACCTGAGCAGCATGGGGTCTAGGGGGAAATTGCTGCTTCATTATCATAGCAGTTATTATGTTAACCCACGCGTCAGAGTCATGGCCACACACACATACGTAATGATGGGGTCACGCTATAGGGCTGACAGCACTTCCATAGGTGGATGGAGCAGGTCATTACAGCAAAATACAAGCATTTAGCTAGAGGAAAACACACATACTTATGATAATAGGTAGCTGTACAAATACAAAACAACGTGTTTGTGTGTGTGTGTGTGTGTGTGTGCATGTGCATGTGTGGCATTTGTTCATAACATCACTACAGAAAAGCACAGAAAAATTCCACTTCATACTTGCAGACGTAGAGAACAAGTTGCTTCCATCTTCAGGAAAACCAATTCTAGTCTAACAGTCACAGTTGCGTGTACAACAGCAGCCCTTCTCTGTAATGTATTGTCCAATACTCCGTAACTATGTTAAAGACCAGCTCTAGAGTGGCTAAGCTATTACTGCTAAGTGGCTAAGTGCTTCCTAATACACTTCATCCTGTGCGCTGGTTGTTTAGACAGAAAAATCAAAGTAAGTAAAGGAAAGCAGCTTCAAAAAGAAAATGGTAATTCTAGAATTATTGTAGCAAACAGCTGGTGGACTGTTTTCTGTCACTGTTGGATGCTTGAGGGTTTTAGTCTTATTCACTTACTGACAAATGCTGGAGCTCTTCTATTCTGTTTTATGATTTTATAATAATGTACAGTCTCTTTCTGTATTTTCTAGCCACCACATTCACAGCCTCTTCATTAAATGCTGGATACCTGTGCCTGGTCAGTGCAGGTTCAACAGAGGATAGTTTTCCCAGAGACTGTGCTCATAAAGCAGGCAGTTTTGGACACCTTCCTAGACTGTGATTGGCCGCAGAAGTACACTCCTTTATTCCCACTCGACAATGACTTTTCACTCGTGCTGGCGCAGCTCTAAACTGAAGTGAAACTGAGTGTAGAAGAGAGCTATGGCTCAGCAAGTTCTACTTTTGAGGGGTGTTTAGCCCTCTCTGATGTGTTAGCCCTGTCATCCAGTCAACGGATTTACCAGGCCAGACACACATTCAATGACATTCTGATCATCGTCCAACCCTAATACGGGCTCTATAAAATGCTCCGCTGCCAGCCCGACTCATAATGTGCAACACCGCCACCGGGAGGACCGAGGAACACAGGGATCACATATTTTCATAGTCCCCTGACCTTGACAATTGAAAGTTATTTGTTTTAGAATAATTCTCGAGTGTATTAAGAGGCCCGGGGTTTCACGAGGCTGGTGGTATAAACACGAGCTGTGTTTAGGTCTAAAAGGGCCCGAGCATTCCTGAATGACAGAGAAAGGCAAATAGCGTGGTCAGAGCTGCTGGCAAGCAAGACAGTAGAATAGAATATTGAATCTGCCCAAATATGGAAACAGCCATAAAACAATCACATCAACAGCAGGACTCTTTCAGGACAAGCGTTTTTGTGGGCATCCAAGTGAGGGGATTGAAATGGCACACATTCTTGTAGTCGCACACACACTCATTTACACAGGCACACATGCGCGCACACACACACCACACACACACACAGAGCATTGGACAGTATCTCCATTTAAACAGGGGAGTAGAGGGAGAAAGCACGTAATGGCAAAACAAAAAGCACCAGAGAGACAATTAGCACTCGCATATAAAGTCACAATGGAGTATGTTTGTGTTTGTGTGTGTGTACTCATGCATGTTTATGTGACTGTTTGTGTTAATGTGCACATATGTGCCAAAGTTGGTTTGCCTGTGTGTGTGTGTGTGTGTGTGTGTGTGTGACTCTGCATGCATTGGTGCCGGCTTTATGTATGCATGCCAGTCTTGTTTGCTCACCAATCAAACACACGCCACTTGTGTGTGCATTGTAGCCGTCACTCTTCTCCTGCCCACAACACACATACACACAAATACACACACACTGGTTGGCATCTAGGTTGGCATTTGCATTGGCAGCATGGCACCAGTGTCTGGTATCCACACAAAGAGGCAGAGAGCTGTAATCCAGACCCAGCCCTTGGTGAGTTTGTGGGTTTGTGTGTGTGGCGTGTGTCATCAAGAGACACAGTCGTCGTCCTTAGTGGGTTGCGCAACAGCACGCTTCAGCGTCGCTTTCCTCTTTGTCTGGCACAACGTGCCACAGTGACAGCCAGACAGCTAGCACTCAGGCCTGGAAAGGTGCGCCTGGCCAGGACTGTGTGTGTGATTGAGAGTGTGTGTGTCTGCATAGTTGTGGTGTGTGCATGTCTACTTTTTTATGAGATTGGGTGTGTAGCAATGTGCCATAACCGTATGAGTCTGAAATCCTCCCAGGTGTGTATAATGTGTTCCAGCTCAGACTGTGTGACATCACACACAGATACACACAGCAACCACTGTTGCACAGGTGTTGCAGTGCTGATATGCTTTTGTGTTCTCACACAAGGACAGATTTATACAAGTTACATATCTTTCACACCTTAAACCACTCACTGTGTGATCTGTGTGTGTGTGATAGTGTGTGATTGTATGTGTGGAAGACTCAGGTGTGGATTAGCAGGCTGGGGCTCAGGGAGCAAGCTCAGCACACAGCTATTCCTGGGGGGGTTGATGTGGGGTGAAGGGGTTAATTAACAGTGGATACACACATATATACCTGCACGCACACACACACGTATACATCTACACACCAATGACCATAGCAGGAGACCTGTGCGCTGGTTCATCCCCAGTAGAGAAAAGGTGTAGGTTTGAGGAAGGCATGTGTGAATGTGAAGTTGTGTGATTGGATGGTGCAGATGTAGAGAGTAAATTGGAGTCAGACAGACGGGAGGAGAGGTAAGAGGACAACATGGAAGACAGATGAGCAGACAGAAAGCAAAGGTCAATAAACAGAGTAAGAACGGAAGAACGCAAACAGACAGAGGCAAACAGGCAGAGGAGCAAATATGCCAACCTACATTGAAATTGGAGAAAAAAATGGAAACTTTAGGGTTCAAGATATAGTGAGATACTGCAAAGGGAGCCGATACAGTACCAAACTATCATGGGTGATCAGTAACAGGAACAAATAACATCACAACGACACCACTCTCTGCTAAGGTCAGACTGATTACTGGTTTGCCGATGAATAAGTCAGTTCTGTCATTGACATCTTTATCTCTAGTGGAAGCAGTTTGATTGATTAAATATTTGAATAATTGATTACACATTTGTATTGATGGGAATAACATTGTCAAGTCAGGTTTATTTTATAGCCTCATATCTCATTCAATGTCTTAATGGGCTTTATGTACCCATTAAATCGTCACTGTCCAGTTAAAACCATGCATCATTAGCTATTGATTTCTGGAATAAATAAACCATACAGAATCCATTGGATTATCTGAAAACTGCCTCAGGCTCAAACTGCAAACCGCATTGTTGCTGGCCAGCAGATTGTAACCTGGAACCTTGCTGTGTGGCAACAGTGCACTGCACCACCATGCTACCCTCAGGACAGAAATGATAATGATGATGATGGTAATGAAATATGTGCAAAGATATTTGTAAAGAACTGTTACATTATTTATACGTAGTGTATGACATATATGACCAGAATACAGCATGTGTTACAATAGTACACATTTAACATTTTACATATTAATGAAAAACAGGCCCAATAATTATGGTATACTGAACAAGAAACTAAAGTTCAATAAACCAGAAAGTAAAAAATTACATTACTTGCATTCAAATTACTATCAAATCTCTCTCTGGGGATGCTGTTAAATAATGTTTAAACATCAAAACATTACTTTCAAAATTAAAAAGGTAATCCACCAATTTCACACTGCACTCCTACAACACACAGAGATGAGGAGGTCTAGTAAGCTCACTTCACTCCACATCGCCTGACTCATGTGACATCACTGGAGGCAATTTATCAGACTTCAGCCCACTTTGGAGCCGCAAGGGGCTTTATACAACTTTCTTTGCATACGCAGAAGTACTCCTCGAGACTTGTAAACAGACTTTGATGTGTAAAATCAGTGGAGTTCCCCTTTAAGATTGAATCCCTTGGAAAGATAACTATTCAGTAAAATTGAGTAGTGTCCAGCCCACACTTAACCCAGCTGACATGGTTTTAATCACATAGAACAACACAGGTCTGAAGTGAAAATAAGAAGCCCAGGAAAAACCTTTGGAGGTAAAAAAAAAAAAAAAAAAAAATTGGAATGAACCTCTGGAGAGGAAATTTAAAGCAAGGCCTCATTCATTCAATTAAGAAATTCTTCAAATGTGCATGAATAAATTATTATTATGATTATCATTCTCTGTATCAGTGGATTTGGTGCAGAAGGTTTCAGTGGAGCATATCTAATGCCGCTTCAGAGGAATTTCCAGTCTGGTACAGTTCTGAGGGAAACTCTGAATATTGATTGGATTTCAAGTAGTGAATACACAAAACATCAGCTATTGGCTGCTTTGGTATTGGTCACTAAAGACAGCAGTTCAACCCTGCTCTCTACTTTTTTTCATATTCAATCGCTGATTGGGAAGTATCGATTCCTTTCCATCCAGTGACGCCAGACTAACGGGCTTCGTCTGTAAAGGTCAGTAAATGTAATGAATTGATCAGCGCTCATTATCAGTAGAGACACAGAGAGACGCGAGACAGACAGTCGGCCTGAGTGACGGACAGAAGCACTGTATAAACAGGAAGACTGGCATACATACGCACAGCAGAAATATGGGCAGTGGACAAACTATATTGAGGTCATGGCGACAAAATGGAGGTGATTCAGGCATACCATCTCATATAGGAGAGCAGAGATAGAGAGAGCAGAGGAAGGCACAGACAGGCAGATAGCAGACAGTCAGTGGGGAAATTACTGAGGGGTGCAGAGCGAGAGATGGCGGCCGGCACTGAGAGAACGGTAAAATGTCAACTCAACACACACATTATGAAACACACAGATAGAGGGAGGGTGGGAGGGAGGAGTGATGGGGGGGGGAGTCCACATTAATATGTGTGTAGGCACTTTCACATACATCACAGTCATCCTTGCTAAGGTAAAGTTATATGCAAAAGCCATATATTTAAGTTATGGGGGGTATGCCTAATCTATGAAACGTCAGTCAAGACACACACACACACAAGCACTGTATGTACACACACTCACAGTGACAAACACATGCTATAATGGCAGCTCCAGGCGCTGCAAATGACAACGTCAAGAGCGCCCAATTACCACGGTGACTGATCTGGCTACCATTTTGCCTGCCTCTGTCAAATGCGCTCTGTCACACAGCCACCTCCCCCGACTTCAAACACACACACACACGCCGACACACACCCACAGACACACACAAATGCACTAACACCCAGAGATGCAGAATGCATAATGAAAAAGACACGCAAAGATACATCCATATGCAGCGGATCTTTCCTTCCTTCCCTCTCTCCTGGCAGACACATGCGCTCACACACACACACACACACACACACACACACACACACACGCACATGCACGAACACAGAGGAAACCCTTCTCCCTCTTTCCGCCCACCACAGCAGCCTTGGCATGCCGTAGAGAGAGGCAGGAGGCCACATTTAGAAAACAGAAGGGGGCTGTTGCTCTGCTTCGATGGAGAGCTCACACCAAAATTTAGCCAAAATTCCACTTCTCTTCCCTTCTTCTCTTTCCCATATCATAGTGCACTGCTTAGGGGGTTTCTGTTGTAAACAGAGCTGAGGAGTGCCGTGTTACATAGAAAGGCACACGTTTTTGGCTAGCAGCCCCTGTCCTGATTAGAGTGGTAATACATGATATCTTTGTTTTGTTTTTTCATCATTTTCTCCATCTTTGGCAGTGAAATAAACAATGCTGTGTTGTTTTGGCATCACATTTCCTACTCGTCAGTCAAACAGTGTTGCCACTAGCCTCCCGCCATGTCTTTTTCATTGGGGTGTCCGTTTGTGAAATTTGACTTTCTGTTGGAGATGTTTTTTTCTTTGTTTGCTGTTGGGCCATGCCATTTATCACCACTTTCTGCTCTTTATTTCAAACTAGCCACTGCCAAATTATTCCCATTACATTTAAAAACACTACACAAGAAAGACCTACTACAAATAGCAAGTGAAAAGGCTCAAGCATTAAGTGGCTATAGGTTGAATCAACAGGTGTTGCTTGCAGACAGTGTTGTGGCTAATTCCTCAGACGGTCAATTTGGGATCGAGATCCATGCCTCCACACCAGCAAAACTGAGGTGGTGAATGGAAATTCATTTGTAGCACATTTGAAAAAAAATCTCAGGAGTATCTCTTTCCATAAACACAGTGTTCTTATTACTCTGGATAATCCACAAAAAACACTCAATTATTTTGTTAAAAATCCATTAATTTCCATTGTATTATGGCAGAGGCAGAAATCTCAGACTGATATCTCTGACTTTGGACAGTTTCTACCAAAATAATCTCTGTGGCTTGGCATGACTAATGGCCAAGTGAGAAAATATGTTTTTGTAATCCGGGTGAACTGACTCTTTAACTGTGCTCTTGTCTGTTAGCATGAATGCATGAATGGGCAAATCATACAGGGTTCTCTCTTGATTCAGCAAATAATCCTGGGAAATATCAACATCACCATCCAAATATATTGTGGTTTCTCTGAATTAATATAAAGGCTTTTCCACGTTATTGTGAGTGGGACTTGATGCTTAACTGAACCAACACCCAAACTTAGACACTACTAGGATTTCTTGAATATTAATAACATGTTGATGTGTGTGAGCACACTCAGGGAGCATTGTTATGAAGGTGGGTTCAGGAGAAAAATGTGAACATATGGGGAGTAGAAAATGTGCCAGAGACCAGAGAATAAAGTGGACTTAATAACAGCCAGGGGTGTCATTTGAGACATGCACAGCCCTCCAACCCCAGCTCTACCCCCCCCCCCCACACACACACACACACACACTCAAAAACGAATGTGATCGCTCAATCACACACAAACATTTAGGCTGGCCTCATTTTAGTTGCTTGCCTCTCTCTCATCTCTCTCTGTCTCTCTCTCGTCTCTCTCTGTCTCTCTCTCTGTCTCTCTCTCATCTCTCTCTGCCTCTGTCTCTCTCTGTCTCTCTCTCACATACAGAAATACACCACACATACACACCACACATCTCTCTTCTCTGGCCAGGCAGTCGAAGCAGGGTCAGAGTTCAACTCGGTAATGGAGTCTCTCCCACCTGGCGGTGTCAGGTAATACACAGAGGGGGAGGTGTGTGATTGCATGTGTGTGTACGTGTGTGTCTGTGCGGGGTGGCTGAAATGGGGCCGAGCTGAGTGACCCAAATTGTGACGGCAACCTTGAAGAGCTCAGGTGGTACACGATGAAAAATAAAAAGCAGGAGTTAGAGGGAAAGGGGAGAGAGGCGGCAGAGAGCGTTTGAGAAAGAGGCTGAGAAAGGGGGAGAGAGGGTGAGGAGGAGGGAGGCACGCAAGGAGTACTGCGGTAATACGTGTCCTTAAACTGATTTCAGTTGTTTTCAGAACGAGGTGTGGTCCTCTCATCTCTGCATGGCACTGCTGCTGATTGGAGGCTGTTAGAGGTCTCTGTATGTGTGTGTGTGTGTGTGTGTGTGTCTGTGTGTGTGTGTGTGTGTGTGTGTGTGTGTGTGTGTGTGTGTGTGTGTGTGTGTGCGCGAGTGAGTGAGAAACACAGAGAAAAAGTAAGAAAGAGTATGTGCGTGAGTGGCTTTTGTGTGCGCACAACCGCATACATCATGTGCATTATACTTCCCTGCTTACCTGAATGCAATCACAATCTTGGCTCTCTGTGGCTCCACTCTTGTTTGTGTGTGTGTGTGTGTGTGTGCGTCTGCAGAAAGCGGTGATAGGCTGAGCAGCTGGCTGTTTCTTAGTGTCTCTGATTAGTAATCAGTCTGCATTGTGCCTGAATGCAGATTGTTAACAAGGCTGGATGGCGAGGTGGCCTTAACACTATGAACCTCATCAGAGCCCCAATCCAGCCTTTATTAGACTATATAAATTTGTGCCTGAGTATATTTAAATAGATTCTAATAGGGGGTCACATGGTTAGTCAACGGACACCAGCGTCATCTGTATGTGCCTCTGGTATAGAGTCACCTGCGCTGGCACTTAAGCTTACATTTTAATGAGTAATTATACAGTGGTTAAATCACATCATCATAACATATCAAATCATATCAACTTTTCTTCTCTGGAAATGAATAAACAGTTACACTAAGTAATGTAAAACCTTGCTTGTGCAATATAGAGGTGGTAACAATATATCACAGGTTTATTTTGCTTGATATCCCCTAAGATAGAGTTTCCAGATGATGCTTTTTTTTGCCTGTTCTGGATCCTTCCGTTTTATTATAACTAAGGTCTTACTGTCATCATTTGTGGCCAATTCTTTTGTTTACCTTTGGTTTTTATTCCAAAAAAATTTGCCTGACCTGGAGGTTTCAAGACCATGTTCATGTTTCTTGCCCCGTCAGATTTCTTTTCTTTTTAGCTAATTAACTTGGTAACTCCAGTGTTGTTATTATACATCATATTATTAATAATAAGGATGATAACACCTCCAAAAATAAGACCCATCTGGTAATAAACTATTCTTTAAAGGGTATTTCCTTCACAAACTAGATGTGAAGCAACTCTCTGCATCTTACATAACGTGCTGCACTATTACTATGAGCGTACATAACACGGAGCACAGCTAGATGAAATACAAAGTATATGGCTTCCTGCTGCCTAAAATAGTTGGCTTCAGTTTGGGCTGTGATGAAGTTTTTCAAACATTTGTCATGCGCGTTTGTTTTGAATACGTTTTGCTCCATTATATCAGCATTTTTCACTGCTGAAAAACATATGGCCATATTGATGAATAGGACCTATTGTTGGAGGTATTATTTGTCATTCTGACTTACTCACAGTGATGGATGTGCGTGTGTGTGTGAGTGTGATTTATGGCACTGGGGGTACATGGTTGTGTGAGTATGTGCGAGAAAGCAAAAGTCTATTAAGATGACCTTGAGAACTCCAACAACTGCGAACATAAACTAACACTGAGAACTGAAAGTGACGAGCTGACAGTGTTTGAGTGTGTGTGTGTGTGTGTGTGTGATGTCTGGTAAAGTGTAATGCTCTGTGATATTGTGTTCTGAACGTTGCAACACCTCATACTGTTGCAGTGATATGGAGACCTGCAATGTTAATGCTGTTATTTAGACATTTACTATGGATAATGCCACATATACCTGCTCCTCTCTCTGTATGCTTGTGTGTGTGTGTGTGTGTGTGTGTGCGTGTGTGTGTACGCGCGCACTAAACTACGTAATTCTAATCCACTTAGCTTTCATTTTCTACCATTATTTTTTATTCTCTCCTTTACAAAAATAGTTTTTTTCTCTTTATTTTTTGCATTATACCTTTCCTCTCAGTTGCTCCCAGTTCCTTTTCTCTGTGTCCCTCCTCCTTGTCTCTCTGTCTGTGATATAGGCTCTTAGTATATTACCCAGGGAGGTCTGTCTGTTAACCACTGATCACCCAGTAATAAACACACTTCATTAAAGCACAGACTCTCATTCATCCGTTGCTGCTTACCCCCTCTATAGGAGCCTGGCTTAGACACACACCAATCATTTACCGTTAGATGTGTGTGGCTTCTTCCTGGTGGGACGTCTGGGCCCAGCTTGATTTATTTACAATTCTGACCATGTGCTTCCCTGGTAAATGCTTGACTTTGAAGGGAAAGATTACTTTCTGAAGCAAGGGCACTGGGCAACAAGCCTGGGTGTGACTTAGAAAATGTTATAAGTCACTGTGGAGCGGATAACAAATGACGAGAATAAAATTTAAGATATTTCTTGTTTATCACCACTTATTTTGACAAATAGCCAATCTGCATGACCTCAAAATATTGGTTAAGCAATATGAATCATGTTCCTAGATGCCGGAAACAAATATTTCTTTGCCAAGTTTGGTTCAATATAATTCCATTCAGAGGACATGCACTTTAAATGAGCGCACTTTTTTTTTTATACAGTATCGACAACACAATAAAGACATCCAAAAACAATGTCTGTTCCCACAGAAATGCTTTCCGTAGGAGGCCACTAAAACGACCCCAAGCATAAACTCACAGTGAATGACGAAAATAAATTACCTTAAAGGAACAGGGAAACTTTGCCATGAATAATATAGGAGGCTCTCAGAGCACACAGATGGATTATGGGCTTGAGATTGACAAGGACGCCTCTCAGCGGTGTTATTAGCTTAAAAGTCCATAATGGCAGTTTTGCACATTTTAGTCCATTAACTACAAATCACATATACTTCACATCAGTCCTGACCGTTTTCCAATGCGCAACATGAGTCTGAAGATTGATTTCCCACCTCCCTACTAATGGAGCTGTGAGCGGCCCTGCTTTTACAATTCTTCCCTGTTGGTGCATTCAAGTGAACTTTGACATTAAATTTGAGTGACGTCTACCGAACAGCAAGGCACTTCATTTCTATAGTTACTCATTGTTTCTTTTCTGGGGGGGGGTAATCTTGACAGCATAGCTTGTGAAGGTAAAGCTTTTCAGACAGCCGACTCAAGTCTCGAAAGCACAGCAAGCAAAAATCACTGGGGTGCATCTTAGTAGAACTGCAACTAATGATTATTGTTGTTATCGGCTGATCTGCAGACTGGTGCAATTAATCACTGATCATTTCGTCTATAAAAAGTCAGAAAATTGTGACAATGCACATTATAATTTCCCATTTCCCCCCTTTTTTGTCCAACCAACTGCCAAAAATATTTTGTTTACTAACATGTACGACAAAGTAGTAGTACCAGTAACATCACTGTGACACTGTTAACAAGGCAAAGGTCTAAGCTGAAGGTCCTTAGATTATAATAAAGGCTGCAGCAGCACAAGGTTAAATACAGTAAAGAAGGAAAGTGAGTTTAAACTCCTGTGTTTGAATGACAAAATGCCATCACTTTACCAGGTGTATTACATGTCTGAAAAGGGCTTTGGAAAAGGCTTCATTATAGAAAATGATGCAATATAACACTTAAACAATAAATATGAGCTGCTGCTGTAGGTGCTGTAAACTGCTTGAGAATATGATTAGAGCGGATGATTAAAACAACTCCCACACAATAATAAAATACACTTGGATACAGCAGAGTTATGTTTTGCATTAACTGGTAGGTGTGTTACACTTATGTGTTGTCCAGATGGTCTCTAATCTTCCTCATTATTTGTCTGTACAGCGGTTTGAATTTGTCTATTCAAACCACCATTCACATCTCAACATGACGTATAGGCCTGCTTTGATTGGATAAAATCTGCCTGAATGGTGTCATTGATTGGGTGGGAAGATAGATGGCGGTCAGACAGTCATTAAACGTGACCCCAGCCCCTCCCCTCTACGGCCCGTGTCAGACTCAGAGCGCCTAGTAAATCACAGACTCCGCTGAAGGCAGCATAGATCACCGCTAACAACACTGCATCAACAAGTAGACAAGCACAGAATAAATACCACGGGAGACAGAGAGCAACTTTAATAAACAAGTTTTCCTTTTTTGATTTCTCACTGCAAAAATGTCAGTCTCTAAAGGTCATCTAATGTTTGCATGACAATAGTTCACTTTATTTTCAGGTTTGTCTCGAGTTTTTACGTGGATCAAATAAGCATATCTAGAAATGAATGTCTTAGATGGAGATGTTCAATAAAATCCTGGTTTGTTATTAACCAGGATTTATTCTCTCATGTTATTCTCTCATCCATCCTCTTTTTCATCCCTGTTTCTTCTACCACAGTCCATTCTGTAGGCACTAGGATTCTGTAATCTATGCTTACTGACTGACAAATCCCATTTTGAATATTTTGCTTTGTGTTCTTCCAGGCTTGCTTTCTGTCTGTGTAAAAACGTGTCTGTCTATCATAATAACACATTATTCACAGAAAACATCCCCGGGCTTGTCAAAGATGACGGACAGAAGTAGTCAAAATCAATACTGGTTATGCTCCATCATGTTTTGTTCTCTAAAAACATCTATCTAAATCTATCTACAGTCAAAAAACTATGATCAAATCATATTGTAAAGAGGTGGCTTTTTAAACCGAACTGATTGAATTACGTCCCTTTTAGTTTGTTTTCAGCAACATGGGAGCCAGACTGCAAGAGCCACTGCCTAATACAAGCCAAAGCTACTCAGATGAGACAATGGCATCAAATGCTGCCACTCATCCATGATGCTATTGAGAAAGCCTTAGAGAGCGGAAAAGGAATATTTAGCAGAGGGTTTTTCTTTTTGTTTTAGCAGAGTAGGTTTCCATTCCATTCTCATGGAAGGCAATAAAAACAAACTGTGGATGTTAGTGGGCGGGGGAGTCCCATCAATTTATCTTGTTTATGGAAGCGACAGGAGACCGCTCAGCTATTGTGTCTGCCTCTCTGCCACAATTGGTACAATACTCAGGACAAGGATTTAACCAGCTCCATCTGCCTCCTCCTGCACTGCACTCCGTCTCACTCTCTAACTCTCCATCCGCATCATCTTCTTCAGCCCCGCATGGGCATGAGTCTATGCCTTTCTGCACTCATTCTCGCTTTCTCTCATCCATCCTCTTTTCTACATGCTTCTCTCTTTGACTCTCTTACTGCAGAGGCTCTATCCTGTCTTCCCCCTTCCCTTGTTCCTCCTTCCTTCATTGACTCCAGTGGCTCCATCATTGACTTCTCTGACCCTCTGACAGCCTTGACTTGACATTCAGACATCGTGTTCATCTCCTGTTTGTCTCCGTCAACACCGCCCAGGGTATTTGATCCATGCACAGACTGTCAATATGCAGCACGGCGCAGCCTGTCCACCTCTGCAGACACTCTGGCAGACGTCCACTCTTTAAAGACATCTATACTCCAAATCCTTTTTCATTCGTCTTTACAGCTGTGAGCTGCTGCAACTTGTTTTCTATAACAGAGGCTCAGCTTTGTACTGCTACAAGCTGGTTTACTTGTTCTATACTGCATGTGTCACTGGTTCTTATTGGTGAATTAGGTGCTAGGATTGCTAAAGTGCAGACCAACCTGGCTTGGTTGGGTGTGAAGTAGGGGGTGGGTTATAATTCCATATCAAAATGTATCATAATATAATCCAACTGAATTGTTTGGTAATTACTATAACTAAAAGAACATAGTTCTATTAAAGTACATTATGACGTTTCTGTCTTTCTTTGTTCTACAAACTTCTGTTGACTAAATTGAACAAAAGTAGACATGGGTTTGGTCACATATAGTGCATAGCAGAAGAACACAGTTCACTGCTTCACATCTCCACATTAATTCATGATAATGATTTCTGCCAGCTGACATCAAAGCGGCATCGCAATTACATAAGTTGTTGTTGAATAATGAACTTTTTTTTGAAGTTACTATTTATTTCAGTTTGTAGTCACTCTATGATAATTATTTACAGACAGTTCCTGTTAATACCTTGATAGCATCTTCGAGTCTGCACTTGAAATGTAAAACACTGGAGTAGACATGATCTCCGTGCATTACATTCTTCTTTTGCTCTATTGCTGGATTCTTTCCTGCTCTTGACTTGCCTCTCGAGGAAGAATGGCAGACACCACTGACTCAGACTCCCGCCCTACAACAAACTCCACATTACATTATTGATTGACATCATTGGCAACTAAAGCACCACAGCCGTAGTGTTGAATAGCAAAGGTAACAGGTTGCAACACGCTCTTGGCTTTCACCTTTAGCCAAAATATCCAGAGGGCATCCTATTTTCTGGTGAAATGTTGTGTGTGAGTGGGGAGTATTGAGAAAGACGGACAGCTAGTCATGGCAGAGGAACAGGCAGGCAGAGTCAGTCATTCCAACAGTTACTTCAAAATAACACGACTGAGAATTAGCCTATCACCACACAGACTGCCAAACCCAACATTATGCTCAGTGACAAAGATTTTGAAATGATATATTTCTACAATATCTGCACGAGACCCACTGAAAAGGATACACATATTTCTGTATTGGCGATAAAGGTGGACACTGGATGCAAACCATGGCTGCAGAATCTTCCAATATGAACATAATTTCTAGGATACTGGGCTAGGGATGTCACCATGCTTTAAAGCAAACCGAAGAAAAATCTCCGCATATGTCTGGACATCTCATATTCTGAAGGATACAGCCAACATTGAAAAAGACACACACACACACCATATTTTTACAGTCATGATGACATGGCACTTGCTAGAAAGAAACTTCAAAAAATGTTCCTCACTGATATCTGAGTTATAAAGGCCAAGATTCCACAACACAATGCAGATAGCAGCCAAGATCTCAACCTTTATTCTTTCATTCAACATTAATGTAGCCCATCAGTTTTTTCAGAAGTATTTGCTAGGACACACTGATGTGTCAACAACCACACTCCAACAAGTTGCTGCAACAAAGTAACATGCATGATAACAACTGTTCATATTATCTAAACTAAAAATATCCCTGTGAATACAGTGAAACCAAAGCTCAGGTGGTGTTCGTGCCTCCTGAATGCAGAGCTGTACTTCCAAGCAGAGAGCTTGTACTCTATCTGTCGTCTTTCCCATACGATAAAATGCAGCATGATAAACACATCGACTTGCTGACTGACACGGCAGATCAGTGGCGAGACGAAAAGACATCTCTGCCAAACAGCCATGAGAGCTACAGGTAAATACACCCCAGATAACAACCTCCATCTCTCTCTCTCTTTCTTTCTTTATTGCCACCTACTCTACCTCCTCCTTTCTCCCATCTCTGCCTCGGTGTCGCCATACCCCCCTCCACCTCCCTGTGTGTTGTCGTGGCAACGCCGTGGCCGCCCCATTGTAATGCCTGCGTGTTTATAAGTGGAGTTGCTGCTTTGCCGCTGTTGGTTTCTCCCCTTTTCTCTCTTTGTCCCTTTGAAATAGAGAATAAAAAACGGGCCCCGATGGACAGGGGGGGGGGCAAAGAAGAAGAAGAGGAGGTGGTAAGGGAGGTAGGTTTGTAGGAGAGGGAGGGGGTGATGCAGGAGCTCTAGCAATCATTTAGCAGTTCGCTACCTTGCTTTTATCTGTCCTTAGAGCTGCTTTCTACATTTCCTTTTGTCTCTGAGGTTGAGGCTGCTCGCCGCTCCTGTAAAAGTGGCTGTGTGAGAGAGCAGCCATGAAGTTTATTAGGTTGATCACACACGCACATACACATGGACACACTTTTTTTCTCCCTTGTACGTTATTTCCTTTATTGTCTCTCTCTCTCAAACCCACGTACATACTTTAAAACACACTCACCATTACAGACTGACACAGTGTATAGAGCTATTACATGCATTGATGAGAACGGTCGTATCAAAGAGAATCCACAATGAGAACAAACATACACAGCAGATGAAACACCTCCTTTGTGTTTGGCTCCAGGAGCACAACACCTTCTAATGAGGAGCTACGTGCACAGGTGTGCGCACGCGTACGTGTGTGATTAGTAGATTTCTTGTCTTATATTTGTTTTATGTACACGGCGATATCTGTTCGGAGCTGTGTCTGGCAGTGTGTCTACAAGAGCAGACTGACAGGTAGGTGTGTGTGTGTGTGTGTAATCTCCCAGATAAGGTAGGCAGATAGAGCGAGCAGATAGACAGGGGTATTGGGGATGAGATTGCAGGAGGGGCTTAAAGCTGAAGCTGTAAATCACTTAACCTGGGGCTAATGGGCTTATAGGCTGTACTACAGTACACACACACACACTGATACAAACACAAACTCAATCTCAGTTGCCCTTCCAAACACACGCACACACACAAAATAACTAAATTTCTGCAGTGTTGGGCCCCAAGGCCTCAATAAGTCTTATCTGAAATGTTAACTATTAAATCATGTCCACGCAGAATGTCAAATTAAAAACGTACTAATTTAGAGAATGTGTGCACCGGTGATGTATTGCTCCACTATGTTTTTAATCAATTTAGTCTGTGTGATGCACGGTTCAGTGTGTGTGTGTAGGTATGCAGTTTTGTTCTTGTTGTCCCGCATGTTTATTCATCCTGGTTTGCATTGGTGTTGCATCACAGCATGTGTGTGTGTGTGCGTGTGGGCGTTTAATATGAATATGCAATATAAGCTTTCATCCGACGTACATGTGAATCACCGTTAAAGTTCTGCCAGAGAAAAATAAAGTCAAAACTGATGCATTAGTCAGTGTTTTTTAGGACCGACAAGTGATTCATCAAGTTACGCCCATTCTTCCAAAAGCACACTTGAATCATTTGTGCGGGAGCGTCTGAGGCTTTCATCTGTAGTTGCTTTAAAACCTGGGAGTCAGGCTAGCGGCTGGTGCAGACTTGCAGGGAGAACACACACACACACACACACACACACACACACACACACACACACACACACACACACACACACACACACACACACACACACACACACACACACACACACACACACACACACACACACACACACACACACACACACACACACAAAGGGAATTGCTGTGAAAAAAAGCAAGGTGTGCGCACTTGCAAGCTAGGACATAAGCAGGCTGTCACTTGCCTTTCATTTAAAACACGACCGTGTGCGCACACACACACACACACACACACACACACACACACACACACACACACACACACACACACACACACACACACACACACACACACACACACACACACACACACACACACACACACACACACACACACACACACACACACAGAAATAAGGTACCCAAACACATCCTTCCTTCATGCAGGGTCACATATGGTGGGCCATTCTCCTGGTCAGTAGCTCATTACATTTCTCATTATGTCTTTACACACATTTGGCCGATCTACTGCACCTGTTGAGGTGTGATATACCGGCTCTCTGTTCACACCTGCTCCTTCTCCTCCTCCTCCTGTTCTTCCCGCTATTGCTCCATCTCACCCTCCTGCCCTCCATCTCACACTTCTCTCGCTATCACTCCATCTGTCTACCTGTCTCCCTGCCTGCCCGCCTCACCATCCTCCCCATGTATCCGATGGAGACCACGCTGTTGCCAAGGCTACCGCAGCCATTGTGTACCCGGTTGCCAGGTGACTGGTCGCCGTGGCGATGATCAAGAATTCTAAAGCGCCGCCGCTGCCACTCCTCCTCCCCTCAATAAATAAATCTTCACCATTCCCCCCCTCCCTGCTCCTCTCCGTCGTTGTCCTTCCCTCCCTCCTGTCGACGCGGGTGGAAGAAAAGCGCAGCGACCTTTAAGGGGAACTGAGCAACAATGGAGGGATGGGATGGATGATGGCTTGTTTGTTTTCATTTCCTATGTCTCTCTCTCTCTCTCCCACTCTCTCTTTCTCCCTCTACCCTCAACTCTATTTTTCTTTTCCCTTCATCCATCTAGTCTCTGGCTGTCCAGTCTGCCCAGTTTAATAATGAATTGTCTCTGCTTTCTTTCTCATTTCCCTCTCTGCCCGCTTGTTTGATCACCCCTCCTAATTCTTCATTTCACTCGTTCTCCATCCTTGTGTTTTATTTCACCAAACAGAGGACCATGAATGGCCCTCACTTGGACTTTCTCCTCTTCGTCTTTGTTCATCCTGGAACTCTGAAATTCACTCTTCAGTCTCGTTCCTCCTCCTCCTCCTCTCCATCTGTCCCCCCCTTCTTCATTTTTACAGCATTCACCTTTTTCCATCCTCTCTGCTCCCTTTCCTTTTCTCTCCTCATCACTGGACAATTTTGTCGGGCTTGTAGTGATGCTCTTATCCTTTTAATATGCTTACTCTAATGCAATAGTTAATTCCTGTTCCCCATCACAAAGAAAGATGATGGCAGATAAAATTGGTGTGCAGTAGGGTTTGAACATTATGGGTTTTTTTAAAAAGACTGATGAGTATTTTTTGGCATTTCCATTTCCATTAGACTGTATTTGGGCTGAAATTCATTTTACATTTGACAGTCTTCAGGCCAAAAAAGATAAGAAGTCTCCAGTTTTTGTTCCGAGAATTTATTTGTGGCTTGAAGACGATGTGACACTAACCTCAATTGCAAGCAAAGATGATGGTGAAGAAGACAAAAAAAGAAAAAGAAGACACATCCACACATGTGGAAACTAATTAAACTGTGAACTATATCTCATTTTTCATCAAAGGCCTGAATTGGTTCTCAGCAAGCTGATGTGCTTGTTCAACCCAAGTGGGTATTAGACAGAGAGATGAGAGCAGATAGAGCAATACTTGAAACATAAAGTATATTTATTGCATACACAGACATGCTGTCATGGCCTCATAACCTCATAATGCAAAGTTATAAGGCCAGGAGTGCGTTCACTGTGTATTACATCGTTTATGGAGGCTAAGACACTCACTGTAAACTCTATGGCCAAATTTACTGATATTCAAATGTGATGGTCGAACATGTCAACCATTTGTTCCCATACAGCGCCATCAGCCTCACACTGACGCTGGGCAGTACGGCCTGGCACACAACCAACCATCCAACATGACACTGCGTGGAGGAAATGCCGTGTTGAAACACGAACATCTCCCAACTGTCTACTATATCATCTGATGATGTAGAATTAAGATTTCTCATGAAGACACAGTTTGACATTTTGGAAAAAACACTTTTTACACCCACTGATTGTACATTCAGTATGAAACCAGCCAGTAAGCTTAGCTTAACATAAATATTGGAAACAAGGGGAAATGTCTTGCTTGCCTCTAACCAAGGGTAAACACGAAAAGCTCTAAATATAGTCCCCCCATAACAACACAGTCTCTAAACGCTTTAAAACTTTATTGTACAGATTAAATAAATGAAATTTTACACGTATATTAGCAAACTTTAGGGATGCTGGTTAAAAGATTTTGTTACCTTTGGACAGAGCAAGGGCAGCTATTTCCTCGTTTCCAGTCATGAGGACAAGATAGGTAGACAGACTGCTGGCTGTTGCTCCAAACTGATGGGACAGATATGAGCATTAGCATTAGCATTAGCCCCCTAACCTAAAAGTCTCAGCTAGAAAGCAAACAAGCAAATTTCCCACAATTGCAAGCTACTCCTTTAATTGTAAAACTATTCTGTTAAAACAGTATTATTAGTATCACTGGTAACAGAGTATGACGATAGGGTTGTCCTCTTATTTTTATCAACCTAATTTCATAATCTTAACAGTTTGATCCAATTAAATGGGGTCCTTCACAAATTTGAGGTTTTTATACAGTAATCCATGCAGCAGATTTCACTGTGAAAGTAACCTTGCCTGCTCACCCATCCTACAGATGCGCTATCTTCAGCCAGCTGGCTGTGTGCAAGAGTGTGTGTATGTGTGTTTGTGTTGTAATGTAAAAGGGCATGTGATTGCAGTTTCCTGTGCCTGCATGTCGTGATTTGAAGTGTGTGTGTGTGTGTGTGTAGCTTCATCACATGTGTGACCAGGCTTGTCCCCTGATGTGTCCCTGAGCTTAGCCTGACGCTCCATTGATTTGTATGGAAATACTGCCTGTTCACACAGCAGGGTGAACGCCCTCTCTCTCTCTGTCATCAGTGCCCAGCTGTGGGACGCTCACTGTGTTCTTTCATTTTAATGTGTGTGCAAGCGCGCGTGTGTGTGTGTGTGTGTGACAGAGAGAGTGAGTGAGAGTAAGAGTGAGAGATTCGTGTGATTGAGTGAGGGTTACAGTACGTGGCTGAAAAGATGAGAACACAAGATCGTGTGAATGGCGCATGAGCTCGTCAAGTGTGTGTGTGTGAGAGTGTGTGTGTGTGTCATACAGATTCAATGTGTTGGCGATTCAATGCAAGTGAGCTTACATCTGTCTCTTGACATTATCTCACACACACTCACACACATGCACAACCATTCCGGCTTGCCCTGACAGAATCCATGGGGTGAAATATAATGACCAGAGGCACTATTCATTCCCATCAACACTATCCGTCCTTTTGTTTACCACCCATTCTTCCTCTTGTCCTCCTCTCACTCCCTTGCAAGATGAGTCGGTCCTGCCCTTTTCCTTCATTTTATCCTCCTCCTCTCCATCCTCCTGTCCTCCCTGTCTTCTTCTCTTTTCATTCCATCTTTCCTCCATCTTTCTTTGCCTCTCCTCTGCCTCCATCCTTCCCTCTCCCCATCTTTCTCTCCATCCTTCCCACTCCCCCTCCTTTCCTCTGTCTCTCAGTATTCTGTTAAAGTCACGACCCTATTCCGTTCACGTGCTCATCACTAAATGACAAACCAGAGACAGCTTCCGCCTCTTAAAGGCCAAAGCGAGATGTGTGCAGATCCCTCTCTCCCTCTCTCAGCCCTTTTAGTGCTCATACAATATGTGTTTTTTGAGCCACCCAGTGCTTCATTCTGTCTAAAACTACAAGTAATGGCACTATTCACGGGAAGAGAAAACCACACAGAAAGAAAAGGTCGGGCTACAGCCTGCATGTTTGCTTTCTTTTACATCATTTTCTGTGTTAAAACATCGGCCCACAGTGTGTTTTCCTCCTTTGTGGTAGTAGTGGGGTGGCAGCCTTTTCAGCTTTTGATACATGTTGTACACATCAAAATGAAACCCACCTAATCTCAGCATACACCTTTTTCATTTGCAGAATAGAGTTTACCCGCCGTTGGAGGCTGACATAAATATTTATGAAAAAATTTGTCGTCGACATCATAGCGAGTATCATCAAACAGACGAAAGTTATATGAAGATAGGCTTGTTTAAGGGGAAAGAAGAAGAAATTGAATTTTGTTTACGTTGGTCATTGTTAGTCTCATGATGCTCAGACTTCTCCATTTTCTACCACATCACTGCATAAATCGTGTTATTAATCGTGTATTTTCAGCAAACAATGTGAAGTGCTTTTCAGAAACTACACCAGCCAAAAGAGAAATCAATCCAAGTGATGATTCCTGCAAACACGAGGCCTATAAATAATTATGTCCTACCTGCTCCACAGTAAGTAATCAGAAGAAAATGTTTCTCATTTGCAGTTGTTGTTTCCAACCATTTTTTACAGGCAAATCTTTGAAGGAGACGGACCTGTATAAAAGTGTTTGTAACTATTAATGGTTTACTGCTGTGCTTTGTACTGAAGCAACAGTTTGATCTGATTGCACAACCACTCGAGCGGGCGTTAAACGGGAAAGGGAGAGCTCACAGCATCGCTCACTGTGATTCAGAATCTTATAGAATCTCACAAGTCTCACGTGGGTTAGAAAGCCACAATGCTTTGATCGATTACAGTCTGAAAGATGAGATAATTAGATCCTGCTGGTGGCATCACCAACCCAAGTCTTCATGAAAGTGATGTCCTTCAAATCCCCTCCGCAGGCTAACATCCAAACAACACCTGTGTTTTAATGCTTGTGGAGCTACCAGCAACCATATTTATAACTATGCATGGTGACATCAGAGAGAGATTCACTTTATGGCAATTCACTTATTTTTTTTTTTAAGTGCATGCAATGGGATGAAGTATAAGACAAATATGACCCTACGTGGAGCTGTGTGTGGCTCAGCGTGGAGTTACAGCATAAATTGAACCATCGTAAATTTAGTTTATTGTGCTGTGTCTGTGTGTGTTTGTGTAAGTGTGAGCGGACTGGATTTTTTACTATCGTGTGACGCCAAAAAAAAGCACCCATGGGAATAGATAACCCTGAAAAAAAGTAGTCGCCTGTGAGTCGTTTATCCCGCAGTATATCAGAAAAATGTCTGTTTCTAGGGTTGAGTGTACAGGTTAAAGGTGAGGATAGTCCTCACTAGTAAATCTAAATGGGTCTGTTTACTTTAGTTAAACAGAAACATGTGGAATTCAACCATTTGATGCAAAATAATGTACCCCCCCAAACCAAAAAAAAAACAAAACCTTCACTTTCACAGTGTGTGTGTGTGTGTGTGTGTGTGTGTGTGTGTGTGTGTGTGTGTGTGTGTGTGTATGTGTATGAGTGAGTCTAGTATTAGCTGGTACTAGCTGAAAGCCATGTAGCTCAATAGTGGAATTAGGGTGATATTGGATATTGGATGGACTGTAACACATTACACCACTTCACTGTCATGGACAGTGGAGTGCTTACAGCAAACATCACTTAGTGCACGCACTCAAACATGCACTCTTTCAAGCACACACACACACACACACACACACTTAGCCCTACACATGATAACATCAATTTAACACACGCACACACGAGTACGCGCCTTTTATGATATTTGAGATTTCAAAGTAAACGATAAAAAAAGGAGAACGTTTAAGGAAATGTTTTTTTGGGGAGATGTAGTGAAGGAAAGTGCGTACCGCACATTAAGCATGTTTTTCCTTTATGCGAGCATGCATAAAGCTCTTTTATATCATTTAAGATAATTTCTCGCTCATACAGGCTCCAGCTAAAGCATACTTCTCTCCTTTTATCAGCTTTTTTTATCGCTCCATCCTCTTAACAAGCATTTTCCCTTCTCCTTTTGCTAAGTACGGTCTTTTTACGCAGCCTCTCTCCCTTTCGTCAATCTTCCAATTTTGCCAACTCTCAATCACAGTCAGCGCATTCACTCTTTTTCTCTTTTCCCTCATCAGTCAGTCCAGTCATCTCGTAGCATTTATGTACTTACACACTTTGCATTGCAGACGTCATAGTGTATAGTTGTAGTACACTATCTTGAATCAATCCTGACCTTTGGAGTGTATAGTATAATCTTGGTGATGTTTTTATGTGTTTTTAATGCATTCCTGCAGTTATTGCTGCCTGGGGAGGAATACTGTTGATTGAATTGTAATGTTTGAAATTGAATCTCTTCTCTGTTTGTCTTCTCATCGTCTTTCTCAGCTTTCCATCCATCTCTAGAGACTCATATCTCCTTTTTGTTTGATTTCTCCTTTCTCTTTCACTGTCTCGATCTTCCTTCACTATTGTCCGCCATATTGTCCCTCTGCCATCTTGATTCACCTTTTTGAGTTCAGATAACCGGGGCCATTTTGGACCTGGCTCCATGTTGGCAAAATATGTAGATTCACAAAGCTCCAAGGAACAGCAATACATTTTTCTTGCTACTTTTTTAGTAGCAAATAAAATGCACAAAATTTGTGAGTACCAGGCCTCTCATTTTAAGCCAGCACTGACCATCACTCTCATGGGGTAAAGTGTCAAATGCAGCAGTTGGCCAGTTATTACAGCTGCAGCTAATTAACATTATTCTGTAAGTAACTTGACGAAAGGCCAAAACTCCTAGCTGCTGTTCCATACTATTGCCAGAGAGGAAAAAAAGGGCAATAAAGAACCACCCTGCAAAACCTGAGATTATTGTCTTTGAGGTTTTTTTTTTTTCTTCATCCGATGCCAAACTTTTTTTTTAAAGATCCCATATTCTGCTCATTTTAAAAGTTCATACTTGTATTTGGAAGTCCTACAGAACAGGTTTACATGGTCTAATGTTCAAAAAACATTATTTTTCTCATAGCAGACATGGCTGCTGCAGCTGTTTTCAGCCTCTGCCTGAACACTCCTTTTAAAAGAAGAGAAGAGAAGAGAAAAATCTGCTGCCTCACTGTCGTCTAGACATGATTGTATTACTGGGAGCTGGTGTTAGTGAGAGAAAACAACAAGGTAGCTTCAGTAGGTTTTCAGTGGACAGAGAGTCGGCCTGCTGAAGTGCTGAAGGAGGCCACATGATGAACAAATCCCCTTATGACATCATAAGGATAGGCAAATCCAAATGGGTTTGTTTTCACAAACATTTACTTTACGGTATTTCCTCATAGTTTGGCGGTCTGTAGGCCCACCAGGGACACATGTGATCTATTGAAAAAAACATTAAAAAATGTATTTTGCATAATACAGGACCTTTAATTCTTGCTTTCTACAATATCTGAAAATAAAATAGTAATCAAAAAAATGGTTAAGGTTAGAGAAAGCTAATGGTTATGGTTGATAATCAGGCTTGATTGCAGGTCTCTGATGGGACAAACATTTTAGTCTCCTGCAAGATAGTGACACGCTCTACATGCCCATCCACCACTGGGAAAGAAAAAGAATAAGCCAACTTCATACACATATAAAGGAATTCCAAAAGTTCCTTAAAGTTCATGCCATGTTACATGATCATCTAATGGGTATACCTTCTGCTTCTCCCCAAACTCTCCTCCTGTCTTTTTATGTTTCTCTTT
Organism: Pempheris klunzingeri; assembly: GCF_042242105.1. Lineage (NCBI taxonomy): Eukaryota > Metazoa > Chordata > Actinopteri > Acropomatiformes > Pempheridae > Pempheris > Pempheris klunzingeri. The sequence goes on from NC_092034.1 coordinate 13,193,249, forward strand.
CTCTCTTCCCTCTTTGATAAGTAATACACTGACCTTCTTTCCAGGCCTGGATCTGTTGCGGGACTTTTTCTCATTTGCCTCCCCCCCTACTCCCCTCTATCATATCTGAAGCAAGGGGAAGAAATGGGGCAGACACTGCATACATTTACCATACTGGCACACACCCATAAATACGCACAGGAAGTGACAGACAAGGGAAACATGGCTACAAAGGATGGGGGGAGTGTGTGTGTGTGTGTGTGTGTGTGTGTGTGTGTGTGTGTGTGTGTGTCTGAGCTTGTGTGTTTGTGAGAGAGAAAAGGGAGAGGGGGATAGCTGACACCAATATGGTGTTCTATTTGTCTGTTCATATTGGTAAACACCACCTCATCTGGCTTTAACGCTGTTTTCACTGTGACACCCTGAGCGTAATTATGACACATTGTCCTGCTTCTTGCCATTTTTCTTCAGCAGCTAGCACATGCTCATCATGTGAACACACACACACGCAAGGTCGAATGGCGAGGCAAATCTGTACGCTGACACACTTTGATAGAGATGCAAGTGCAAGCACGCACACAAACACAGACGCACACCTAAACAAACAGACACACACACACACACACACACACACACACACACACACACAGAATGACTCACACAGACACACACACACACGAGCGTGTCACACTTGTCTTGCATTGTGTTTGCTTACTGGCTTTGTTCCATCCATCACGCCATGACAGCCAGTCGCTGTTGATTAGAGCCATGTCAGCCTCAACAGAGAAATCGATGGTGAAATATATAAATAAGAACACAATTAAACCAATTGAGAGGAGGGGAGGCAACAAGTGGCCTGTTGAAGTGACGCTGCCTGCCAGCAGAGGTTGCTGATGAGCTTCCCACAGTGGAGGGAGAGAAGAGGGTGGTCTGAGGTTTCCTTTGTTAGTTCTCCATCATTTTCCCCCATTCCTTCAACTGCAGAATGGGTATGATTGTGGGGAAATATGCTTGTGCATGTGCTGGCAGTGCATCGGCTTGACAATGACCTCACCCTCCCAAATTATTTGCATCTGAACTTGCTCAAGAGCATCCGTTACAAAAAACACAATTCCGTTTCTCACCATCGATCATTACACAGAGCTCAAATGCACAGTTGGCCCCTGGAGCCCCCAGCAGTGGCATTCAGAGGCCTGTCTGATCATGAATAAAAATGATTCATGACTTTTGGGGTTGGTGAAAAGTGAAGCGCCCAGCCTTGGACCTGGAAGAGGCTGAGTTTTTTGGTGTGAGGAATAGAGCACAAGACAGGCAGATATTCACCAAGAAATGCATAAATGAATGCAAGAAACTAAAAATAGAGGACAAGACTCGTGATGAGGCAACTAGAGTGCCCTGAAAAGGAGAGAAAAGAAAAGAAAAAAGAGAGAGAGAGAAAATGCCGCCAGCTGCTCCTGATTCCTCAGCGGAGGATTTGAGTGGCATTTTTATGAAGAAAAGGCACGCTAGCCAGGACGCCGAGCTGCGCCCACTTCACGACAGCCTGGCACACACACACACACACACACTCCAGGGTAAAACGGCCTACTCCACTGCACACACTGCAACTGCTTTGTGCATGTATATGGAAATGGATGTGGGTTTTGTGCAGCTTAGCAGGAATGCACTCAGAGATGATATTTCAAACCACATCTCAATAACCTGCATTTGTGTGCATCGGTTTGTGTGTGTGTGTGTGTGTGTGTGTGTATTTTTGTTTCTGGCATTTCAAAGCTTTTTATTTATGGCTCTTAACAAAGTCACTTTCATGTCAAATCTCAAATGGACACACACACATGCTCACTAAGTAACACCCCAGCGTGGTGTTGCTAATAGCACTAATTAATAGGCTAAATTCTACTAATTGAACTCGCTTATGCTGAACCTCTCTCTTCCTCCTACTCCTCCACTCCTCTTTCATTCTCTCTGGACTTGTAGACCATGCTGTTAGTTTTAATTTAAATTTGCATGGTGATTACATTACTGTTCCATAGACTAATACAATCTCTGTTCTCTCATCATTACTATACATAATTCCTCAACACTAATCCGACATTCACCTATTTTCAACCTTCTCTCATTTCCAGCATTTGCTCCACCTATCTTTATGCCTCGGTATCACCCCCAACACACACACGCGCACAAACATCCACCTGCTTCTGTTTGAAGCCTCGAGGAGAAGAGAAGAGAAGAGAAGAGAAGAGAAGAGAAGAGAAGAGAAGAAGAGGTAGTGTTCAGTTGAATGAGCCGAGTGTGGAGGAGAGAACGGGATCTGGGAGGGACATGGGGAGGGACAGCCATTAGCCACACCAGCTGTTTCTCTTGCATATTAATACACAAGCAGGCAGGCAAACACACACACACACACGCCGGCAGACATGCAAACACTGTGAAGGTAAACCCTAGCGAGACCAGCAGGAAAATCTGACATACTGTACTCTACATTAAACATCAAAGTTGTGCCAGAGATTTACAATGGAGACATATGCTGCACATTTGTGACATATATGTGGACATGCACACGCACATACACACACACGCTATAAAGGTAAGTGGAGAAATCAGAAATGCATAACAGAGATAAAAGGACATGCCTCAGATTTATATCAGATATGTCCATATTCATAAGAAATCCACTTGTATGCCAAAGCGCGCGCACGCGCACACACACACACACACACACACACACACACACACACACACACACACACACACACACACACACACACTAAAGACTAAAAACAGATGCTTGAGATTTACAATGTCGAGACATGCTGTTCAGATTCATAACACATACTGTGGAACACATGCACACGTACGTACATGCACGCACGCACACACACTTACAAACAAACCCAAGCTATGAAAACAAGCATAGAGATCAGACATTTAAAATATATATATGCATAAAACCCTAGGAACTCACTCACACAGGAGACACATGCTGTGCAGATACATAGCAGATGCGGCAACACACACACACACACACACACACACACACACACACACACACACACACACACACACACACACACACACACACACACACACACACACACACACACACACACACACACACACACACACACACACACACACGGGTCTGTGAGAGGAAGAAGACAGCAAGCAGTGCAGTATGATGGGTACAGAGAGGAGAAGAAACAAAGCGAGGAGGAGCGAGAGAGGGCAGAGGGTGGCGATGATTGTGGCTGTGGCTGAAAGAATTCCCCGAGTGAGCATTATATATTGAAAGGGGGATAAAGTGCAGAATTGCTTCTTCCTTTTTCTCTCTGTTGTGTTTCCGTCAGAATGAACAAACAATGTCACATCCCTGAGAGCCTCTCATAGTGTTATGCGTTATATGCTACTATGCAATATAATGAACTACACATAATACTAATGGTAGTGTATAGGACATTCAAAAACACTTAAATAGTATAATTTATGAAAAGTGTACACTGAGTGGAATTTGTAGTGCTGTTTAATAGTACCACCCAATCTAGATGACTGGGGAAAGACAAAATATTAGAAATATTGACAGAAACTTAATATCATTAGGTTTATGGTAGGGCTGTTGTACTACACAGCATTAGTTTTAGCTAGGTGTATCTAATAAACTGAAGGGTATATATTGCAAAAAGCAGCTTCTACAATAATCAGACCTCTTAAGATGATGTGTACAAAATCTTACAATTAAAAGTTGCCATCTGGTACGTTATCAGAAAACTAAATGTGTTCAGTTTTGATCATTTTATTATTAGCTAAAACCATTAGCATTCCAGTTGATTCACAGAAAGCAACATTTTTTAATAACTGATTCATCAATTCAAGTCATTTTTATGCAAAAATGTAATAGTTGAGGAAAAATAAGTTGAACTTCTTATCACATAAGACCAAATGGCTCAAAAATGAGATCATTTTAAAGTTAACGCAATAAAGGGTAACCAAGTCCATTTCGTTGTCATCTTACTTTCGATGGTAATGATTTACTTGATTTGTACATTTTTTGATATTCTTTGTGCATTTCATTGTTTAGCTGTGTGGATTAATATTAAGGCCTATCTAGCTTAAGCTATAAATTGTATGTATGTGCACAGGGTGTGTATCTATGTACACTGGCTGATGGTATAAATAAAGATAGCCATGATATAAAGATAAGTAAATAAGAAAAAGGAATTTAAGAAAAGGAATGTAGTCCTGACATTTTAACTCTTAAATATCAGTGGCAGCCTTAAATTCCAGTATCAGTCAGGCTCACATATTAACATGTATTGTATGACACACTAGGACATAAGGGTCCATAAAATAAAGTCATATACACAGTGGCAGCTACTGTAGAAATCCCCCCTCATGCATTTCCCCTGCATCTATAATGCATTAGTACTGCAGACAATTCGTTCTTCAGTGTTGTAGAGGCAGATAAGTGTATTGAAATATAAAACTGAAGCTTCTCTCAGCTTCCCATCAGGCCATTCCTTGTGACTTGTGACAGCTGAAAAGAGAGGAAAGCCTGTTTTTACCAAGCAGTCGCTCATGGGAATGGTACAAAAGTGCAGCATTAGTTCAGATATCATGCGGCAGATAGCATCAAGGCCTTGGAGACTGTGCACCCTAATGGCAGGGATACCTGGGCAAAACAAGAAAAACAACAGGATAAAAGACAAAAATGGAGAAAGATGGACGGATAAATATGAAAAAATAACATGTCATCTTACACTAGACAACAAGAAGACAGGCTTATGAAACAAAGGACAAACAGACTGACAGGGAGAGGAATTCAAAGGAGCACATATTCAGAGACCAGGAGTATGTTCTGAGACAGATGCACACAAACGCACACACAAACATGTAGACACACGCCGCAGAAAGTAATAAGTGTTGTGACATAGACACTGAAACACTGAGACAGGGAGAGAGATGATCGGAATGTTAGTAGATACACACACACACACACACACACACACACACATATATATCTCTAGTGCTAGCTTGACTTATGAAATCCTAACTGTGGCTCAACACCGCAATATTGTCTGAAAATGTCAAGGCTTCGATGGAAGCCCCACTGGGACAAAATGTACTGTCAACACACACAGGGCTCAATCTGTTCTCGCAAAGACATATGGCTTTCATTTATCACTTTCTATGCTGAGACAAATTGTTTTCCCAAAACCTCCATGTGCAACACAACAAGAGTGGTAAAGATGAGGTAAAGAAGAGATGTCACGAGGGGAAGGATAAAAGAAAGACAAATACATCAAGGTATGTTTTTCAGCTGTGCTGCACCTTAATATAATCTGTCTTAAATGTGCTCTAGACTAGAGTTTTCTCTAAACATACGCAGGTCTAAAATCGGATTATGCTTTGTCCCTTTGGGTTAAACTAAGGTTGGAATTAATATACCGTTTAACTGTTATCGAACAACAAGAATGTTGACAGAACAGTTCTATATAAATACATATTAATTGGTTATAGGGGTGCTTGTACAAAGTATATGGACAACATAAAGCAGCAAACATACAGAAGTTAAATTAATAAGTATGAGTTACGTTAACACGAGGCAGAGGGCACAATGTGGGATCTGTGCCCCTCCACACACCAGGACTGCAAAGTGGACCATTTTGCTGCAGTGGTAGATGGACCTCACACCCTGAATAGTGCACCCCCTCAGACGCAACGGGCCACCGCAGCAACAGCACATCCTTTCAGCAGGACTTGAGTTGGATAGTAGGCTGGAGATCGCGAAATATGTGGAGGGGAGCCGGGGTCGCCACAGAATGAAAATTAAAGCCCTGGTAACGTCCACAGACTGCAGTCTATGGCAACATCAGATCCTTCTTTAATAACATCGACAAAAGGTTTTCTGCAGGTGTTAAAACATTTATTGTGGGTCCTGTTGGTAATTTTTAAGTGGGTCACAGACGTTTTAATCTTGTCAGTTAACAGTTAATGATAGGACAGAAAATTCTAAATTAGCATCCCTAGTTGAAAGCATCTTGGATGTTTTTATGTGCTTTATTTTGTTCCAAACTGCCTAATTACAGGTGAACCAAGGTTCACAGACAATTAAAAACACAGACTCAATATCTATTAGACTTTTGGTAACTTCCTACTAGGTTGTATATCTGGCCCTAGGGTAACATAAATGAATCTGATTCTAGTCCCATAAACTGCAGCTTAGCATAATGGGTCTGTGCTCTTATAATTAAACTTCTCTGTTGTACAAACCAGTTAAAAATACATACAAAAATAGAATCTGAGCATCAGCCCAGACTGCAATCTGCCCCTCGGTTATTTTTCTCTGTTATGCTTTCCAAGCATCAGTGACTTGGCTTTAAGACGGTATAATCTGCCTCCATATACCCATAAACCCTTGCGTTCCAGAGCAATTTCCTGTTCAGATTATGTTCTCACTCCTACCACAACACGCAGCAGTTGTCTGGGAAGAGGACAGAGTGAGCTGCATTTTCATCTCTCTAAATTCGAATGCTTCATTCTCACCTGGACAGGCGAATGAAATAGTGGAAGTTCAGGAGTTCAGAAAAACTGCTGCAAACACACTTGCTGTGAACACACCCTAAACCGTCCAAATGGTCCACCAAATCTGAAAATGTGGGTTTAGGCTCAGTTTATTACATGCGTACATGTAGCCCACGTCTTCTGTCTGTGAGCGAAAAACCACTGAACACATGCAGCACATTAACTCTGACAGCAGTGATAGCTTTACCTATAACTTTACCTGTTACCACCACAGGGATTCAGACACACAGTATATACTGCAAATGCAAAAAACACTTCCATGCACCATATGTGCGACACACATCTTGATCCCCTACTTCTTTAATTACAGTTGCTTATATTTCTCTACTGTGTTTCACACTAATTAGACAGAAGTGGTCTGTCACAAGATAAACGATCCCATGTGGCACTCTTATTTTGACTTTTATCACAGCATCACACCCACACATGTGCATTAAGGCACAATCACAATACAGCAGTCATCCTGTTCATCTACACAAGTGTGAACACATGGACAAACGTACAGATGCACATGAACACACACACACACACACACACACACACACACACACACACACACACACACACACACACACACACACACACACACACACACACACACACACACACACACACACACACACACACACACACACACACACACACACACACACACACACTAATTAAGACGTGCTGGTTTTGATGTTTATAAAAAGAAAAAAAAAATTCCATCAGCAAACCTCAGTTTCCTGTTGAGAAGGACTGTTGGATTTTAAAATGTCTTTAAAGGCTCTCATGGCAGGGATGTGCGACACGCTGGGTGCATGACGCCAAGCTCGTAAGGCTCACCACGGCGCTGCCACTGTCGCCACCAGCCTCTAACCTGTACCGTCTACCCCTCCACACACCACCCCGACGCTGGCCACAGGACCGCACCCTACCCTGGGCCTCTGTTTATAGATGGGAGGTGAGCTCTGTGTGTGTGTGTGTGTGTGTGTGTGTGTGTGGTAAAACTTTCACTTTTTTTTCCCTGGGGCACAGTCTTACATTGTGACTCCCACCTTGCGAAAGCCTGCGGTGTGGCAAGCAGGACATCGGAGACCCAGAGGCCCTGGCACTCAGATTTTATTTGCCCTCAAATTGATCCAAGATGGCAGTGAAGATTCCTGACTAACAATGCAGATGTGGGCCGCTGTTGTTCATTAGGAGAGGCCATATTAGTTTAGCCCTAGGTTAAGGCAAAGGGGACGACGAGGGATATTAACTTTGGGCTCCTTTTCAGTGGGGTCTTAACCTTCCTCCAGCTCCATCTCCCTTCCTTGTATTCTATTCTTTCCTTTCTCCTGACCTCTCCCTTTGCCAGTTTCACTTCACTTGACCTCTGACCTGTCAGCTCCCCCTAGCCAACGGTAGGGTCCTCTGTGTCAAACACCGTCTGTGAAAACACTGCTCAGATAAGCTGAAGAGAGAGCCGGGCCAAACAGAAGACAGCATTCAGAGGTAGCAAACTGCAGCAGGGTTCAGAGACCCAGCAGTCCTCCTCTAATGTGGACAACACAATGAGATAAGCCCAGTGAAGTATCAACACTGTGGCAAAACTGATTCAATTTTGAGAAAACATTGCGCTGAGATAAGATGAACAAACTACCACACATTATGACTGTGTTTATTTCCAAGTCGCAGATAACAAGATGCTGCTGGCTGGAAGATAAGCTGGTGCAAGTAGTCAGGCAAACATATAGCTTGGAGCCTGTATGCATAAACACAGAGTACAGTAGAGTGCCGCAAGAGGAGCTCAGGGCCAGTCACATGACAAGATACACTTCATTACAGGGATTAATCAACACTGTCAATTTCAGCTTACTATTTGACTTAAAGCAGAATTATGCCAAACCGTGATGTAAAAATGTTTCTACTATTGGGTTTTACTTTCATTTTGCAGAGTACAACCCCTGGAAGTGCAGTCTCCCCGACAGTACTTTGTCATAATATATAGTGTTGAAACCAATTTCGACCATGAGGTCCATTAGTAGCTGTTGTGGAACTTTTGATTGTGTCACAGTCTTCCTCAGTAGATGGAGGTCGCCCAGATGTGATGGTGCAAATTATGTAGATGTTCAAAGTTTCATTCTTGTGAGCACTTCACTGGCTTCCCATCCCGAAAGAGCTTATCATAATTCTAAGAGCCCAAAGTGAAGTCTTCAAACTACTTCTTTTGTTGACAATAATACGTTGCCGGTGGTTCTTGTTCAGCCAAACTCTCATTGGTCAGACAAGCACTGGTGTTACTTTCACACAGAGAAATGCCGTCTTGAACCTAACAAGAGGAGTTTTTAACTGGTTAATAAACACTCTCAGTTTAATACAGATGCCTCTATATGACCTTGATAAGTAAACGAACCATCAACAAGATTAGCTGTATTGGAGGTTTGTTTTTGTAATTCTGCCACCAGGTCCGATTCTGATGAAACGATTTACTCTGACTTATCCTGGTTCTCTTCCCTGTCCTCCTGTGTGCCCACTTGGTCTGGCTGGCTGAGAGACATCATGAGCAGTGACTGACTCAAGGTCCACTGCTTTGCATCTAAACCCCACATTTAATTTTCATTTTCATGTGCATTTCTTTTTTTCAATGGTTTCAGAGGCTCTAAAATGCTGTCCTCATTCAGGGAAACACTACCCCTTTTGTCCACAGGGACCACCAAACTCATACAAAATAAAGGTCCATGCAGCTGCTTTAATCTACTGTTTTCATGAGTTTACAATGCCAATGCTGCAATACACCACTAATGGAGGACTAACGCTGGATTAAAAGGACTGATTGATATTAGAGCACACAAGAAGAAGAAATCATCTATTGACAGTTCAGAGAATGCATTAGCATTCGTCCCTCCAAAACAAGCACATAGCACAAGAAGAACACTGAGCAGAAGTGGAAAACATGTTTGTGTTGACAGTGCAGTGAATCCACATCCCCCTTCCCACAAGCTTTTTGTTCATCCTCATCGACATGTGGATTGGTTTAAGAGAAGGTAGATTTTCTTTGGTTGAGTGCAGCCTTAGTAGTATGGCATTTCTCTCATTAGCAGAGTGTTATATTAGTACAGCATTGCAGCACTTTCCTATCAGCCTGATGGTGAATCATCATTCTCATTCTAGTCTCTGCTGGGTTGTCTTGAAATTTAAATAAAAAATATTCCTCCAAGGTTGTACTGGGAAAAGACATATTATTACTTTTGAAATGAGCAAACAGAATAAGTCATGCTTCACTTTTTCATACATACAAACTTAACATCGCTCTCCTCTATCCACTTTAAAAAGGCAAAAATGTCCAACTCTTTCATTCTGAATAAGGAGACTCCAACAGGTCTCTGTCACTGGGATGAAAAACCAAATCCAAGACACTCACTGCTCTCAAATAGAGAGCCTTTTAAATCCTCTGACAATGAGCGAGACAGATAAGGAGAGAGAGGGGAAAGCGAACGAAAAGAAGACACTCACAAACAGAGGGAGAGAGAGATAGAAAGGTGTAAAATGGAGAGGATAACGAATGAGTGCGCCGCTGAGAGGGAGCCTTAATGATGTCAATGTGATAAGTCTAAAACGAGGTGAAAATTGAAATGAGTGCTGCCACGGCGGTGGTCGGCGAGGAGAGTGAATAGGGGTTGTGCTGCCGCCGCCGCTGCATTCATTGGCGTAGATTAGCTGGGGGACAAAATAGAGATGAGGTGAAAAAGAAGTGAGAGGGATGAAGGAGGAGAGGAGACAGAGAGATCTGTTAACCTGTAAACAGAAAAAGCTAAATGAAAACTCAGGTGACAAGAGGGGGACAAAGGGACACCCAGCAAGAGATGGACAGAGGGTAGAATATATAGAGAGCCCACAGATGTAAGACAGATAGAAAGAAAGCATGACAGCACACAAGAAAGAAGCATGGGTGAGAGAAAATGGGTGAGACAAAGGGAGAGTGGGAGCTAAGTTCAAGCCAAAGTCAATTGAACAACTAATGTGAATCGATTTGTTGCCTCTGCTTTTGCTCTTTCGGGAGTGAGTGACATTTTAAAGGCACGTTTTATTATTGGGAGGAGGCGGGGCTGTTTGCCTGGCAACTGAGCACACTGACAGCCTGCTGACAGCTGGACAGAATACACTGAATACAAGAAATACTGCAAATGGCCTGTGTGTGCTTGGGGATCCATTGTGTGCCTGGTGTTTACGTGTGTGTAATGTGTCAGATAACATACAGAGGGAACATGGAAGTGTGTGGGAGTGCGCTCTTCTGTAAGTAGGTGTGTGTGTGTGTGTGTGTGTGTGTGTGTGTGCATTCTAGCTTAAGCACCGTGTCTCTGTGTTTACCTACATGATAAATACTGCAAATGGCCTGTGTTTTACTGCATGCATTGCATCATTAGTAAGCATGTTGTGTTTGAGTGTGTGCATGTACAGCAGTCATATTTTCAGGGAGGTGAGCACACTTTCCCCCATATGTCCATTGTAGGTTTCATGCTTACTGTGTGTATGCTCCTGCATGTGTGTTTGTGTATAGGCATGTATTTGTGTGTTTGGGAGTGTGAGCATGTTCTGTGAGAATAATTCATGCTAGTGAGTGAGTGAAATGTGGTGGCCGTCCACAGGCAGCCTGGAGTTTTGCCAGTGTGGAGGGCCAGCATTAATAATTAAAAACACTTTTACAGGGAGGATCTCTGTAGCGTCTGTTGTCGGTTGCCCTGTTCAAGGGCACATTCAGGACAATCACACAGAGAAAAAGTTTGGAAACATTACACACAAAAATCCCAAAGGCAGTACTGTGTCACACAGAGAGGCCATCACAGGGCATGGCTGCATAGCATCCACAAAAAAACTATTTCTAGTGTCTTTTTCCACCACAGCTCTCTGGCTAACTGGATAATCCAGCTTCTTTATTTTATCTTTGTAATTGATTCACAGTGTTTGGTCTGTTCTTTTCCACCAAGCATATGATCATTTTTGGTTCAGCACAATGAAAAGTCAAAGAGGCGTCTCAGGAATTCACTTAATCACAAGGACCTACATTCGCAAAAGCAGGGCGCCAAAATAAATAATTGAATCGGAGTAGTCTTAGCAGACCTCATCTCTCAGCAGTCGTTGGTTGGAATCCAGTGAGTGTAGTAAACTACTTTTCATGGTATATGTAATCCTGAGTAAAGTCTTCCAAACAGCATGCTGTGCTGAGGAATGGATCAAAACAAACAAACCAACATAGCTTTTCACCAGCGTGGCCATGTTCCAACCCAAAGGAGTCATCTTTAAGCCCAAATGGCTGGCCAAGTATTTGCACTGGGCCAATCCAAGGTTTATTGGAAACACTAATGACTGGCAAGGGAAATCAGCTTTTGCATGTTACAAATTCAAAACCGCACACATTATTGTCCATTACGGATGCTCGCACAGTATTTCTTGATGTGCAGCTAATCAACAGTTTGGACATATTCTCCTTAGCATCACAAGCAAACAGCTTTTCAGCAGTGTCTTGCTTCTGTAATACAACATACTTCCATCCTGAAGCAAGATGTAAGACATAATGTGGGGGTTGACTCTGAAAAGTGGACATCAAGTACATAGCAAACATTAAAAGTGAGTCAGACCTTTGCACATTATCTATCCTAACCCTGTCTAAGATGATTTAAGCAACAAGGTCAATGTTAACACGAATTTCATCCAATTTTTATCCCACTGAGAGTCTCCTGAGCCATATTAACCTTGTGTAACCACCCTCAAGCTTGCTGAGGTCTGGTGAAATTCTGATGACACAACCATGCAGAGCTACAGCTACTTTAATGATAAAATGGATAAAAACTTGGGATGTAGTGCCATGTTTACCAACTATAAACTACAGCTGACATTCACTTCATCAGATTTTAATGATGTGACATTTTAGAACAGAAAAGCTTTTGGTTTTAAAACAGCATTGCATATTATCCATCTAGTCCAAAACAACCAAAGGAAGGGGGATATAAGAGGGATTTTTATTTGTGAATAGTTCTCTGTAGTAGGGCATTCTACACAAGGTTATTAGCTCCACTCACATGGGTTCATCATGAGCTGATGTAGGATGTCATGGGAGATCACCTGATCACCAGCTCATGCCTTTGATCAGGGCCAACTATGCACCTAGTAATAACTCTGAACATTTATCTCAAAAGTGTATTTTACCCTTTGGGGTTTGTGCTTTTCAGTTGCCCAGAAAAGTATAGCTTTCTAATTTGACAGTAAAAATGAGTGGTAACACAGAGGAGAAGTGTATTTGCCTTAATGATAAACTATGATGTTTGGTATGGAGATGACACTTTTCTCATGTGTGTTCTGTTGAGTGTTCAGCTTTAGATGGAGTCAACTCAGTATTTATACAAGGACATTAGACAGATCACCACCCTGCTCTACCTTTCATCTGCACCCTTCTCTAACCAACTGTTCTGCTACACATTCTCCTGATGTCTGTAGGGCTGAGACAAAGGAGTGGCTGCATGAGTTTAAGGTCATATTGACTTACTGTTATCAACACATCAGTAAACCGAGTTAAAGCTGTGCCAGTGCCTTGGTACATCATGGTTCCTCACAATGAAAAAACAAGAAGTCTGTCAGGCCTCTCAGTTGTGTGTGTATGTGTGTGTGTGTGTGTGTGTGTGTGTGTTCGGTAACAGGCACAGATGTTTGTCGAATGTGGATCTCGGGAAAAGACAAAAAAAAAACACCAAAAAAAAAAAAACATGCCAACATGTCAGTGCTCAGAGGGGTGTGATAGAAAGACTGAAAATGAATCCCTTTTGCACACAGACACACACACACACACACCCATTACCCGCCGCCCCAGCCTCCCTCCCCCCATTCTCGTGGGTGTCGGAGTGAGAAATTAAATTTTTCTGATGAGAAAGTTTTTCCTGCCCCCATTCCTCTCCTCCCTCTCTCCTCCCATCCATTCTTTAATTTATTTGCTTATTTATGAACTATTAATTTATGCACTCAGAGAGAAATTAACAGTTGTGCAGTCAAGTGTTCGGGCTGCTGCCACTCTCACAATAGATGATCATCACTGAGGGACTGGCATGAGTCACAAACACTCACACATACAGAAACACATGACACCATACACTCACTCAAAGGGAGAGCAAGACAGGTGCTGCATATCAATGGGTACTAAAATAACCATCCATCAGTCCAGTGTAGAAAACACCAAACTTCCATTTAGTTTTAATTGTTACATCCAAGCCTGAGAACTCCAACTCCCATTATTCTGACAGTGTGAGAACAGAAGGTGCGTAGCATGTTTAACGTGGGGAAAATTAATTGGATAAACTATTTCTCCTACACAGATCTATTACATTCTGCTGACAATGTGTTCACTATCACACTTAAGGCAGAGTACTAAAAAAATTACACCACAGACACTTTCTAGGTGAATTAACACCAGGGAAAACAGAGTAAAACACACAGCTTTGGGTGTAACATTCACAACTATTAAAAAATTTGCTAAATCCTCTTTAATGCTATGAAAACTGAGTATTTTCTGAAGCTATAAAATATGCTTTAACTACACAGAATGAAATTTAAAAATGGCTTAATAAATCTGATCATTTAAGACTAGTTAGTCCTACGGCAAAACATTATATCCCTACAGGGACTCTGACGAAACATTAAAGGGAGATTTAAAAAATATCATAATGACTGCAATTGGTATGTAGGGAGCAAAGGGCTCAGCAAGAATTACAACATACTATGAATCCATAGGAATATTAAAAGGTTATCAAAAGTCTTTCACAGGTCCACAGGGCCACTATCCATCTCCTACTGCTCCAGTCTACACCCACATGCCTCACTTCAAGTTCCCACGCCCACGCTATCCCAGCACGCTACGTGTTTATCCAGTCAGTCAGTCAGTAATTCAGTCAGTCAATTAGGCAAGCAGTCTATCAGGCAGTCAGCGTGGGTGGGAATAAAACTGACACACAGACAGGTCGGCCGGCCCCGTGGGGGCAGCGGAACACGACACGACCCATGCCACCTCATTAGTAGGTTAACTGGCACGTGTGGGCGGCCAGTGACTGTGTTTATGTGTGTATCTGCGTGGGTGGGAAGTCAGAGCGGACGGGCGGAGCTACAAGTGAGTGACGGCGGCGTGGGCGGTGGGCTGTGTTTCGGTGGCCGGAGAGCACCCCAGGGAGGGTGACAGTGTGTGTTTATGAGTGTGTGTCTGTGGGAAATCGAGTGTGTAGCAATGCGGTCATCTGCGGTGGCGTCTACAAGGTTGTCAGTGAACGGCTGTGGGTGGACAGGCCGTTTGTTGAACACTCTGTTTCCATTTAGCTTGGACAAGCGGACCACGCAGGGCACCAACATGACCACTAGGACTGACTGCTGACCCCCCTATGACATGCCTGGACCTGGGGTCAGCGACAGTTAGGATGAATTTGAAATTTCCAACCCTGCGTGCATATTCAAAAGCCTTGGTTTCCTTGGTTAAAGCTCTTGTGAAAAACAGTCCTTACAAATGTAATATTCCCAAATAATCACCAGTTTCTGCCTTCCAGCAGATTTGGTTTTGCACTAAGTTTTTCCCTTTGTGGGATCTTTTACGCAAGACTGAAACTCCTAACTGCTGGGCTAACAGTTTTTAAATTTTGGACCTTAGAAAGCAGAGAGTGAGAAGAATCAGCTAAATATTGAATCTAATTGAGACATGTTTGATTTTACAATACTTTTAAACAACAGTGACACTTCCTGCCACCAAGCAGGATGTTGCTATTAATGTCTCTCAGTGTCGCTCAACCTCTAGTTTGTTTTGAAGAGCAAAAAGAAGCAATAGTGGCCCTGCAGCCTTTGATGGTGACAGTCAGATGAGTTACATCACTGTGGAGCTGAAGATATGCAGGTAGAACAACGGAAACAAAATTAAGCTTTATGTCATTTTAAATTATAGCAAACGACTTCCTGACCCGTGCCTTAAAGCAGTCTTGCAAGTTTGACCTGATGGCACAAAACTTCATACTTTATGCCTCAAAAGTGGACATGTCACTTTTTGGATTATAAAAACAAGCCTTTGTTGTGTTTATTTAAGTATTCAACATGTACAAAAGATGTTGTTTTAATTATTCAATGTCTTTTATCCACTTTATGAAGCTGCAGGTGGTCTCCTAATGGTTCTTTTGATCCAACTGTTCCAATTACTGAACCACATGGGAAAATCTGGATGATAAACTGCTGTAACCTCCCTCCACAATTAATGTCAAAGTGCCCTTGAGCACAGCAGTTAACCTAATATTCAGCGGTAGGGGAATGTGGTCACACTGGGTAGTGACATCATCCCGCCTGTGAGTGTGTATTTGTGTGTACACTGTTTTCCCAGTAGATGACCTACTGTATGAGTCATATAAGTATGTGTCTGAAGTTATCATACCTGGTTACATGAGGATTAAAAGGAAAAAAAAAAAGTCTGTGTGACTTCAGGATTATTGACATCAACCCACCTGCTCATATTGGTGTTCCATTATTGGTGGGGATAACAACGAGCGTGGACTAATTGGTACTCACACACACACGCACAAGACAGATGGACCAAGTAGACACATAATATCTCATCCGCATAAACACACACACACGAACGTAAGCCCCCTCCAGCGTCCTAGATAGGCTGGGCCAGACTGGACCTGTCCACACTTTGATGATTGAAGGCTTGGCCTAAATGAACTGCTGCAG
Source organism: Pempheris klunzingeri (assembly GCF_042242105.1). Classification (NCBI taxonomy): domain Eukaryota; kingdom Metazoa; phylum Chordata; class Actinopteri; order Acropomatiformes; family Pempheridae; genus Pempheris; species Pempheris klunzingeri. Next base: position 13,209,515 of record NC_092034.1, read on the forward strand.
AGGTCTGTGGATGTGTGTGTATGACTGCGTGTGTGTACAAAGCTGTAGGGGGCTACCAAAGTCAGTTATTGATCCACAGGCCCCCTTAAGGCCACTAATCAAATGAAGCGAACGCTGAGGGGACACAAGAGGCACTTGAAAGTTTCTCAAGTTTCTTAGACTTGTACACCAACCCCCACAGACTCACACACAGAAGCAGTCTGTCAATCTGTCATTCAGTTTGCTTGCGTGTGTAAGTGTATATGTGTGTGTGTGTGTGTCTGTTACATGTACCCCAACAACCTCCCTGTCCGTCTGGGCCATCCATCAGCCCCAGTGACTGATGGGTTAACTCCAGCAGGTCCAGCCTCACAGATGGACTTTTCCCAGCCACTGAGGCCCACAGGGAGAGGCCTCGACTGGGCAAGGCCTCGCAGAGAGGCTGGGTGTCTGGACAGAAGCCCTGGAGCTTTGGGAGGGGGGGTGACAGAAAGAAGGATCAACGGTAGACTTTAAGGATCTCGGGCCTGATAGAATAGAGTTTTTCTGTGTATGCGGGGGATAGTTGATGATTGATGGGAATATGGTTTGGACTGAAGGGTAGGACAGAGAGATAGACAGATACCTATGATGATGACAGTCAATCTGTGAGACAAGAAGATGAGGATGACTGTTAGTTTAAAACCAGCAATACATGCATGTGGTGATGAGGGAAATAATGAATGATGCCAGCTAACAGAAGACTAAAGCACATACAAATACGTCACAGGGTCAAATTTAGCTCAAGACTCAGTTCCGTGTCACTTTTCTCCAACCACTCAGCTGCAGGAAGAAGAAAAGATTTACAATAATCTTCAGAGAGAATAGCAAATTGCAGGCATTTGGAAAAGACTACCCAGTGTGTTGCAATATGCCAGGGTGCAGACCAACAATGCAGCACAATCACTGTTCCCACATCTTTTGCCAGGGTTAATCAATGACTATACAGTGACAGCGAATAGACTGCTGATTCCATATGCCCAGCAAAGAATAGACAATCATTGACTAATCACAATTTGATAGAAGCTGCATAGGGTGGTGAACAGCTGCTGTGCCACTGAGCCCGACTGTAATCACATTATATATTATTGATCTGCTAAACTGAAGATTATGGGTTCTGATATTTCTACTGGGACTGAGAAGAGTAACAATTTTCAAGGTCACAGTGCCAGGACTGAACCGGCACCCTTTGGGATTATCATCAATCCATACTTAGATCTGTGATATAAGATATATAAAACAGCTACGTACATTTCTGCCTGGCATCTAGGAGGAGGTCAATTCTAACAACTTTAGAACTTTCCTCTCACACATATTCAAGCACCACCCTCTGAGACTAACACACACAAACACTTTTTTTCCATAACCATTTGATATAAGAGGTGGTGCTTCAGGCATTAGAAGTGTAGCTGCAAACTGTCCACACTGCACTGCAGAGATATTGATGTCTTAATACAATAAAAAGCAAAATAAACATTATTATCCTGATCGTTATAATTATCTCCAGCCCAGAGGCTCAAACTGAATTATTCATAGAGTGCTTAATTAAATGGGTAGACTTGGCTGTGAGTGTGAGTGTGTGAATTTGTGTATGTGTGTCTCTGTTGCCCGATGTCTTGTGGACAGTAACATTAAATGAGAGTAAATATTCAATCATTCTGGAAGGACTTAGAAAGAAAGATGAGTCTGTGACAGAGAGAGGGGGGAGGGAGAGAGAAGGACAGAGAGAGGGAGGGAATGGATTACACACGCATCCTCGTTCGCCCTTCACTGTGGTCCCTGTCGAGGAAAAGGAGGACAGACAGCCGTTTAACATTTCAGAGCAATGGGGCTTTTTTATACACTTCTTACATTTAACTGCTGGCACAATAAGCAACCAGTCACTGCACTCCACAGCACTACATAATATGCACACACACAGACACACTCAAGTGTGTACCAAAGCTGAATGCGACACCTCTAATGCAGTCAATAGTGAAGTCAAGGCCACAGTAGTTAAATGGCGGCATAGTAGACAGTTATTACTTCTCTCTCACTGTGATTACTGTATCAACCACTGAATGAAAGCACTTCCTTTGGTCCTGCCACTGATATTACTCTTGAAAAATGTAGATGGAGTTACAAAGCCAATACACAGACACACACATATTGTATGTATACACACACACACCACATCATACTCGCACACACACACACGCACCAATAGAGACAAGCAAACTTAAACAAACAAACTTCTACTACAGTATCATATCTGCATATGTGCATACACTGACACCACACACATATACTCATATATACAGTATGCACACAGAAAAACTGGCCTTTGCGTAAAACTCATTTCCACAAAGAAAATGCAATAACACACGCACACATATGAGATATAGGCTACAACACAATTGAAAGGTCCTACTCACTCTTTCCTTTCTTTCTCTCTCTCTTTCACACACACTTATGCTCATGTAGGCGTTCTGTCAGCACTAACTCTGTTTTCGTCATCTTTTCCTTAGACATTTGATGAAGAGCTGCTACACACACACACACACACACACGTATGTGCGCGCGCTTACAAACCAATGAAGTGCTGATGTGCCAACAGGCGTAGCCTGGACACTGTGGTAATGCAACAGCCCATTCACTTTATTATGCATTAGTACCAGGGCTGCTTTTTCATTACACCCTAATGACATTTGGTAGGGTCCACTAATCAGCCTCACGGGACCCCTGCTGACTCCCCAAACCTATTATATATGCACACACACACACACACATTATATAGCCTATACATATATATGTATGTATATATGTATGAAAACACTGCAGCCATTTCTGCACAGACAAAAATCTATTTAAAGATGTGCTGCCTGTACAGTACGTACAGGGACACATCAGAGGGTAGTAGTTTTGATTGTGTACATGCTTTGTAAAACATTTAGCTATTATCAAGCAAAAAACAATTGTGAAGTCCTCTGCCAAGACTAACGTGCACATACAGTACACAATGAACAGACGCACACACGGGAGGGGGCGGGGGGCTTGGGATGGCTGGGGCCCCTGGGCTTGACTCATTATCCAGACCTACTGTACCTACACCATGAAATCACACATTACAGCCTCCCCATAAGAGAAACAGAGAGGCTAGGTCACACAGTGGACAGTGAGCACAGGGTGCGTGCACATGGACAGAGATGGCACGAAGGACTAAACAGGAATAACACTGTCACAAGTGTGCAAACCCCTCAAAACACAACGGACACACTGTTCAACAGACTCTAAAGCTGTCTGCAAGTGGAAAGTAGGGCACAGCATCATTCAACAAGTCCGTAATATGGCCCAGAAACACAGCAACAGGCCGAATAATGTCCACCAAAGTACTTAGCCTACTTACCATTTAGACGAGCTGTTTTCGACACATTCCCAGCTTTCCCAACTTAGTCCCTCTCAAGCAACGTCAGTCCGTTACCGCATTTTCTTCCTGTGTGACAGCCAGCGAAGCACCGAAGACAACACAGTCCAGGTATCTTCGTGCATGTTACATTCACCAGAATATCTTAATGTTGGCTCTCTAGTCCGCTGAAACATTTTCTATTACCCGCCATGATGACTGGGTTGGACTTCCTAAACCTTTGGCCCACCTGCAGGACCTCTACCCTCTGATTGGTAAACCCCTGGCCAATCAACGAAGACGCACAAATACACAAAAACACCTGCGTCACTCAACATCCAAACACAGGTGAACACATTTTCTTTGCTCTGGAGGCATTGACATGAATCTGAATATTGTACCACGACTAGATATGTTTTTAAAAATAATATCATAATAATTTATGAATAGCTATTTTTTTGTTAACTATGTGCATGTGTAATCTTGTTTAATTTATGATTTCATCTATTAATCTCAGTATATTCAGTTTTAATTGTAATATGTAATATTACCCATAATGCTAATATGTTCTTTGTTCTGATAATAAAGGTTTTACGTTTCAATAGAGCATTTTTAAACATGTGTTTTTGTTTTGATGATTTGATAATGATTGTCATATGCTTAATGATTTTCTATTTACCTTTTTCATCTCAGGTTAGTCAGTGCTTCACCAGTCTGCCCACTCAGACACAAGCTCTGCCCACAGGGAGCACATGCATTACTTAGGTGCATTTTAGCAGTTTACTTTGATGCTTCACTACATCACAGTTCTAATATCTTTACACAGGAGTGGGAGAAAGAAAATAAATTAGAACCTCAGCACACACACATGCTCCTTTATTGTAAATGCAAAGGTAAAGGGTATCTGCTTATATGTAAACATGCACACAATAACACCCCCCCCCACACACACACACAAGAAAGAAATGTGTGGAGGGATTAGGTTGGTACTGCAGAGTGCGGGAGTGTTGCCTCCGCTGAGTACTGAGTGATTAGGTTTAGAGTTTCAACCTTGGGGCAACAGTGGGCAGGGAATATAGGAGTGTATGTTTGTGTGTGTATGTGTGTGGTGCCTGAGGCCAGAAGTGTTATTGTACTGGGGCTGGGTGTATTGTTTCAACCCTGAAGTGTTTCTGTACACAGCGATCTGTTGACCCCTACCTGAAAGCTCTTAAAATTGTTTTCAGCACCAACGATTTGGCACGCTTTCCCATAATCATCTAGAGAGAATGCATCATTTTGAGGGCAATTTCACCAACAGAGAGAACCAAGGACGTACTCTTATTGCACTTTTATATCTCTTCTGCCCTCTCTGTTGTTGTTGTTGTCATTAATTTTGTCTGTTACTGAAGCCAATGCCCACTGACAGCAATATTAGCACTCTATAATGTATTAGCTCCATTGTCTCTTAACTTTGTAACCCTCTCCCTTATCTTAAACATGAACTTTACCACCAATTGCCTCTATCAGCTATTCAGTTTATTACCCATTCCCAATAATGTGGTTAACAAACAGGCAGATATCCAACCACATTTAGTTGGCCAATATGAGGCAAAACACACAGTTTCTACCAATGACTCCATTATTGCATCACTTTTTACTATTCATGTGTATTATGAGTTACAGTAAAACCATGAAAATATTCTGTGTATCAGCTGCAAAATGTGCTATTGCTTTTTTCCTGTAAAATATAATGATAGTTGAATAAAGTTTGCTGGGTTTTACCCCTCCTCACAGTCCTTATTATCATTAGTTGTTTGTTTTTTTGCCCAAAATGTTCCCTTAAAATCATAAATCATACCTGCAAATTCAGTTGTGTTTCAACAGAGCAGAGACAACGGCCACCCCAGAATCAATATACTCGCTTTTTTTTCCAGTCTGCCCAGAATGCCATTTCTTATTTTACTCACATAGTGCCATAGCGCTAATCTAATATTAGCTCTGTTCAATGAAGGTGGATGACCTTTGAGTCAGGGTACTTTTAAGTCTGCCATGGCCTGATCAACTAATGGTGTATGTATAGTCTAAGCAGACGGGCACAGAGAGCTTCATTGGCTACTTAATGGTGGCTGTTTAATAAAATTATTTTCACCCCCTTCTTAATTCCTTGTGTCTTTTTTATTGGTAATGTTTTTCAAAGCCAAGAATTCACTCAGTGTGTGGAGAAGAAGGCGGAGGTGGGAACCAGATGTACACTGTGAGCGCGAGTGTGTTTGTGTATGGGCCCCCGTGGCTCAAAGGATAAGACATGGATAAGACAATGGTGTTTGCTGCTGGCACTAAAGGCTCATCATTTGCAGCCCCTCCTCAGCTGACTCACGCAAACACAAACATGTGCACACACAAAAATACACAATCCAGCTGGGACGGTACCCAGTGACAGGCACTAGGACTCACAGATGTCCAGGTGGTGCAGGAAACCCTGGAGCTATGCCCAGACTGGCATAGGAGAGACTGCCTACACACCTAAAAGAAATGAGCACACACACACACACACACACACACATTGAAATGCACACATGTACATTTGCAACGGCTTGCACACACCTATAAAGCGCATGAACCCGTGGACTGACACACACAAAAGCACACCCTTGCTCACTCCCCACCTTCTCGCAATTAACACTGCTCCTATAGCTCGAGGCACAGAGGAAATGAGGTTTTGGTTTTGTAACAGTGTGTGTGAGAGAGAGAGGGAGAGAGAGTTGTAAGAGGTAGAGGGATTAAGGAGGAGGTGGGTGGAGGGTTATGGTTGGTGAAGGAAATATAATGTGTGGCATGGAACTATGTACTCAGGGTACGGTAATGACTGTGCATGAGAGGCCGTGTGTGTCGGTGTAAGTGTGCACCCGGATGTGTGCATACACGTGTGTGTGTGTGTGTGTGTGTGTGTGTGTGTGTGTGTGTGTGTGTGTGTGTGTGTATGTGTGTGTGTGTGTGTGTGTGTGTGCATACGTGCGCCCACATTAAGTCGTTTCCACCCATTCCCTCTCTAAGTATCATGTTCAGAGGCTGCAGTTCATTCCTGTCTGTCTGATTGTGTTGTTGTGCAGTCATGGCTAATTACCTTGATAGTCTGTTGACAGCGCTGAGACAATTAAACAGCCAAATGGAAAACAGGAGGGGGAACTTGTCTGAAATGTCCTCTCTGAGAGTTGAACTAAAGAATGATTCATCTCCAACATGTGTTTATAATAGGAAATCGTTTATAGGCAAAAGGGATGGAGTTTGTTTAGCAAATTGTAGGATGCCTGCTCCGATGTTAGCTTCAAATTCGGCAGTTTGACTTTTAACAAACAAGGAAAGCTGTCCCCGAAATTTAATTCAGAGTAGAGAAATAACTTGTTTCATATAAACTAAGAAGGAGTACTGATCTAAAGTCAATGGCACACACACAGTGTGTGTATCAAGCAACTATATGCTTCTCCAACTTGCTGAATCCTCCATTTAAATAGCAGTGCACCAGGTGCTTGTGCACCTGGCTGTTAAAAGGAATGGGATATGATCGGTTTAATTCATGACACACCCCAAACACACCATATAGCAAATTAATTTGCACCCAGATTATGTGCCGTTTCACTTGCAAAAGCAGAGTTTGATACGTCCTAAATACACTTGCGCCATCCACTTCAGACCATGCTCTATAGATCTTTTAAGCAGAGCCATTAGTCTTGTTAATTGTTCCTGGTCTTTACTTATGCAGAGGCTCACAGCCCTCAGCTCTTTTTCAGACCACCATTAAAAAACTCTATTAAAAAATCTAGTCAGTAGTGAGTGATCATAGCGGCAATGATTCAACCAAATCTTTTGGAGTATGATTATTTTGCCGAACTATCTTTAAATATGAATCTCCACAGCTCCCAGGTTACAGATTTAGAAGCCTAGCTAGTCTGAAATATAAAAAACCCATTTCTCCCATCTGCAGACTCCATACATAATCTTTATCAGCCTCCTTATAATAGAGAAATCGTCATATGTATAAGGCAGGTCTGTCCCATAGGTGATAGCAGCATCCATTATGTACACACATTACATACAAATAGAAATTTGCATAAACATGATTTGGGAATTAAGAGGGTTAGGGGTTAGTGTCGCTTGGAGGTGGGGGCTGGGCTGAGAAGCAGTTTAAAGATGCATTATGGGACTTCTAACGATGATTTTTGAAGCATGCTTTTGATATAGACAGGAAAAACTAAGGGACAGGATGGCATGCTACAAAGACGGTGAGCAGAATTTAAATCCATAACGTCAGCTGTAAATGGTACTACATGTGTTGACTGAACCATCACTTCACCCTTAGGATTAAATAAATTGTGAGTATGTACACAAAGGTTCTCCAAGGCTAATGGTTGCCTGTGTAAAATAATCTTTTCACAACTTACTGCTCCCAGCATTATACAAGACCCAGATTGATTTTGCTCCAGCGTTTCAGAAGAATATAAATATTCTCAAACAATTCACAAATTCAAAATGGATTTCAACCTCTGAGCACTGTGATGTGCGATCAGTCTTTGTGTCAAGGGCTCAGTCAACCCACGTCTCTAATTCAGTGAAATATACACGAGCAGGGCCGGCAGCAGGGGAAGCTTGGCACCAGAGTTGTCGCTGTAGACTGATTCCAGATTGGGTCTTCAGGGGTTGTGGGGGGTGAGGGTGGATGGGTGGTGGTAGGGATGGGGGTACAGTTGGCAGGGTTGTTCACACACTTAGGGCCAGGCCTGGAGGGGGGTGTGCATGTGTGTGTGTCTGGCTCCTGGTGTGTGTTGGCAGGATATGTGCTGGCAGCACCAGCGTCTGACACCACTACAGTTGGTCCCCTCTGGATATCTTTCGCACCCCCTGCTCTCCTGCTCCATAACCTGCCCTCCTTCCTCCTTCTCTCTTCCGGGGAGGAGGCCTGGGTGCTTTCTTCCCACTTTCCATCTCCTTCCCCCTTTGTTTCTCCTCCTCCATCTCTTCCTCCATTGTCTGTCCATATTATACTTTCAATCGCCTGCAAACCTGATTCTGCATGAGTTTTGAGGGCCAGTACTCATATTTTGAGACTAAAGATATCATTGCCCAATGGTTGTAGCAACCATTTAAATGAACAATTAATTCAACAATAAAATAATAAAACATAGTCTGCACCAAAAATAAAACTTTATTGCAGGTTTTACAGGCTGTTTTCAGGCATCTTTGGTCAGAGAGGAACTGCCATCATATTGGCAGTGGATGCCAATATATGATATGTAATAAAAAAAGCAATAACTGCCAGATGTAACTGCAGATCATATATCTACCTAACTATTACCAGATTTGCACAACAGACCCATCCTCCCTGTCTTTCTTTCTGTTTGGCAGCTATGCCTCTGCACCAAAAACTTTCCATGAAGCATCCATGAAGCCAAATTTCCTTGTGACTGAAACAGGTTTTCTACTAATATTAAATGTTTCCACATCAAGGAAAACCTAATATTCCAAAACTAAGAACAAGAACAAGCAGCATTTTCTGATTAAACTGATTAAACGTAACTTAATAGACATTTTTGGAAATAATTCGATAAGATATAATACAATCAGTGGAAGTTTACAAAAATCACCAGAAGTGGAGATAAACAGTTTTTTCAAGGCAACAGTAAGTTTCTCCTTCACCCATCACCCCTCCCTCGCCTCTGATGTCTTTGTTCCCTCTCTGTTCCTCATCTGTTCTACATTCAGGACAGTATTCAGCCTGCTTCCCTGCCTATTTCTTTATTTACCATAGGAAGCCTGAGACGGCTCTGGGTTTATGGAGACATCGGACAGGAGGTGCTGGATAACAGAAGTACATTTTGTTCCTGAGGTGTGTGTGTGTTCATCAGAGTGTATGTGTTGGTAAGAAGGGGGTGCTTAAGGAGAAAGAGTAGTGGGGGGTCTAAAACCACTCACCAAACAGCACATCTGTGCAAAAGTGAACTCAAAATGTACCGTGAAGACACATTCTTTCTTTGTTCTGTTCTGTTCTAAGTTGCTCCAGTGCCCCACACCCGGGTGCACTTACTTACACTCCCCCCTACTCCCACCACCACCACCATCACCCCAGACCCAACCTCCCCCTCCTGCAAGACACCCCCACCTCTGTCCCCTCCCTCTGTGCCTCTCTGTGGCAGATGGGCACTGTGTGTGACAGCAGGGTCATTGGGTCACATCCACATGGGGCAGGGTTCTCCTTTTGTGTGTGTGTGTGTGTGTGTGTGTGTAATTTGACCTTTTGCATACACTCATGTATTTGTGTGTTCTTTTTCATGTGTATGTGTGTGTGTGTATGCTACAGTTCATGTTTGTCTGCATGTGTGTGCGAGTGTATGTGTGTGTGTGTGTGTGTGCACAAGTAGCACATTTTTGTACTACTTTCTGCTTTTTATTGTGTTTTTTAAAATATTTTTATGTGTGTTATTTCATATATTTGTGTGTATTACTGTATCTGTGACAGCTACTGTGTGTGTACATATCTTCAACCTTGCACTCAGTGTGTGTGTGTGTGTAAAGGGGTATCCAGTGCTGGCCATGTATAAGGGAATTGGGGGAAAAGGTTTGTAACCCCGAAATGGTTTGTAACCTTAAGCAGCCCCTTTTAGCCTCACACCACACACACACACACAAACACACACACTCCCCTGTCGTGCCTCTAGTCTCAGACATAATGTGCGTGACCGTGTCTGTGTGGCACAGTCACGCATGTTTTCATGAGTGTCTGGGCATGTATGTCTCTGAGAGTGTGTGTGGAAGAGTGAGACACAGACTGCATGGATGAGAGTATTTATATGCTTGAGTGTGTGTGACAGAGACGGAGTGTTTGTGTGTGTGTGTGAGAGCCATTGTGTGTGAGACAGAAGCCTGAGGGCATGCTCATCAGCAGAGAGACATAGATTTGCATAATGAAATTCCCTCTATCGCACTGCCGCAGAGGACAAAATAAAACAAGACCCTTAACAAACCCTTTAAACACCTAGGTGAATACAGCAAACACACATACACACACACTTATCCTTTAGACCTTCGATTGTACCTGAAGCCTCACAAGAGGCTTTGAAAATGTATTACTATAGGTACCATCACTCCTCTGTGTGTGTGAGACTTGTTTTGCTCAATATGACAATAACAACAATGCTATTCTGCTTTGCAATTGTTCTCCTCTTCAGAACTGTATGTGAATAGCTTTTATGGTGTTGAGTATGTGTGTGTGTGTGTGTGTGTGTGTGTGTGTGTGTGTGTGTGTGTGTGTGTGTGTGTGTGTGTGTGTGTGTGTGTGTGTGTGTGTGTGTGTTTGATTCTTTCATAACCCAGACAGACACGTGGAATCAGGAGCACATCTAACCTTTCATGGCTACATTTATCTGAAAAAAAAACCAGCACTCTGACCTGGTCATTCAGTTGAAGTATCTACTCACGGTTTAGCTACATGTGAACACACAGCATGTGAACACCCCAGTCATGTCTATCAGTCTGTCTGTGGTTGTGTGTGAGTGAGAGTGAAAATCAGTGCTTCTGTGCACTACGGTGATATCAGTGGATCTGTCAGGTAAGATGATAAAGGCGACCTGGGACCTTCACATGTGCACGCCTGGCAGACAGGAAATCTACCATCACTGCTGTCCTCTGCCTGCCTGCTTGAATGTAATGTTGAGAGAAGAACAGAGAGCAAAGGGGAAGGGATGGCTGAAGAGGTGGTGGTGGTGGTGGTGGGTGTACTTGGTCGATAGAGGAGGGGAGGTGAGGGCACAGAAGGAGGCTGAGTGAGGGAGGAGAAGGAGATGGGGATGGAGAGAGAGAAATCAGTTGTTTTCAGACAAGCATCATTTTTCCTCCAAAGGACACTGGCAGCTGTTGTGTGTAATGGGGAAGGGTGAGGAGGGAGGGAGGGAGGGAGGGAGGGAGGGACAGGCCGAAGAGAGGAGAAGAGCGAATGGGGGTGACAGGGATGCCGTGAAAGCAATGGAGAGGAAAAGCATCCTTTAGCTATTATGGAGAAAACCTAAAGGGACTAGGAGTGTGTGTGTGTGTATGTGTGTGTGTGTGCGTGTATGTGTGTGTGTGCATGCAGGAGAAGGGGAGGGAGGGTGGGCTGTTGGATCTATACAGAGACCACCTGTTTCATCAGAGGAAAAAACAAAAACATAGATGGAGCATGTCAGGCAAACAAGGACAGAAGCAGCAGAGGATTTCACAGGTCTTAAGGATGTTATTCCTCTGTGCCTATTCAACTACTCCTGGCAGCAGGTCTGCTGAATGAGGCCTTCTTTACACACTCAGCTGGCATTTTCCAGCACCTAAAACAGCGCTTTTCTAAAAGCAGTGAATAAATTCACATTGTAGTGTGGATGGGGGAAACAGAGCTTTTTGAAAACACTGATGTATGGCTGTAAACCTTCACATGACATTAGGTACATCTGTGTGGCAACCACATTAAATCACTGAGTCACCTCCAGCTGCCTCCATGCTAGCTCTTTTGGTGTGTCAATAAAGCCAATCTCAAGGTCTGAAGGCAGCAACCCAGGAACCACTGTTAGACAGCATTCAAGACAGCATTAGCCCTGTGTGAAAGGCCACATGGGTCACTCAGCAGCAATCTGCCAACGCAGAGGGCTTTGATAAAACAAATCCAAGTTTGTTGAGCAAAAATCAGCCTTTGCACCACAATCAATCAGCCAATCAAATACACAAAGATACATTCCTGGTTGATAATGTGAACACAATATTTCTACTTTTTACCTAGATAACATGATTGCCATCATGACAACTTTCTTAAATTTCATCTTTCAATCTTTCTTGAAGTACTGTAAAGAGCTGTGCAATGTTTTGGCCGTTGATAAGGACTGAAAATGTTACTCAGACTGACCTTCCTGAAGATTCTTTCATCACCTGCCAGTATTGTATTTTGTGTTCCATTCTTGTGTGTGCAACTTTAATTGAAATGAGTGGGGCACCACCTCTGGCCATATATCCTGTGTGTGCATATTTTATCAGGTAATCTGGTAGTGTGTATGAGCATGTGCACACTTGCCCCTCACATATTTAGTATGTGTACAAATGTCTGTGTATGTACAGCATTTTCAGGTGTGTCTATGTAATTATGTAAGTAATTTGTACTTAAGTGTCTGTGTAATGTGTTCATGCTTTTGCATAATGTATTTGATAGCACAACATAATATTCCCTGCATGTGTGTACCTTCTTACATGCTGTACTTGAGTGTGTGTCCTCACATGCTCACCAGCATTCAAGTGTACTTGCACGTGTGTTCCGTGTTTAAGTATGCGTAAGTGGAGGTGTGTGTATAAGTGTGCTTGACATGTTCGTGTTGGTGCATAATGTGCTGTACTGTATATATGATTGTATATACTTGCACACATGTGCAGTGCAGGCGTGTACATTACTGCATGTGTGTGTTCACGGAACATGTGTTTGATATTCCATGTCTGTCCGAGCATCAAAGTCATACATATATGCACTCTGTGTGCGTGGCTACAATAAACTGTCCCTTTGGAGATGCTTTATTTCAGTGGTTATATTGGTTTTTTCACATCTCTCTTCCCAATTTAGAGACACTACAGTGTTTTTTGACCCCGTCCATCTCATCCCATCAACGGTGCCCCCATCCCAGAGATTAAAACTCTACCCGGCAGCCAAACTTCTTAACCTGCACCACTTCACAAAACTCTTCTGCTGCTATTACCAACCACTTACCACACCTCACACACCAGCTAGAAAATCAATACTTTTACTGTGTGTTTGTGTGATGGGGGGGGGGTTGCCACCCCCCAGTTTGCTTTCAAAGTAAAACACCCTATCACTGAACCCCCCTTCCACACACACACACACACACACACACATACTCCATTCAAAGTCTCCACTCAACTACCAACACCCCCGCTCTCTTCCGCCCCTGCAACTGTTCAAACACTCACACGCTCACGCACCCTCGCACCCGCATCTTTGAAACAAAGCACGATGAACACCTTTGTCTGCAGCCAGCTGCACGGTGTGTAGTCTGAAATGTGTGTAGTTTGAACGCAGGGCACGCACACACAACGACACACACGCTCACACAGATAAACTTAATGAGGACTTGGTGAATGTAAAGCGCTAACCATACTGATGTCATTGGTACAGTGAGGAGCAGGGCCCCTTTGGTATGCTGGCCACACACACACACACACACACACACGTCCCAATACTGGGCCTTGTGTTCTGTTTCCTTTGGCAACGGAAGTTCAGTATTTAAGACTGCTGCTAGACAAAACAAATACCCCTCTGCACTCCTCTGTCTCTCACTCCCTCTCTCCCATCATTCTCCCTCTCGTTCTCATCCCCCCCTCATACTGTCTTCCTTATGTCTCTGTATGTCTTCCTCTATCTCATCATCTTCCTTTCTCCTCCACAGTCCTCTCATCTAGTTTCAATCTCCATCATTTGTCCGTCTCTTTTTTCTCTCCCCCTCTCTTATGCCCTCTCTCTGCCTGGTTCACACACTAACACGGCTCAGTGCCTCCCTGGACACACACCATTCTCCATGCTTATTGTTCCCCCTGACAGCTTTTGTAGTAGGGAGAAAAAGCGACCTCTCCCCTCCTCCCCTCAGCCTCCATCTCCCAAATTCACCAACTGCCCCCCCCCCTCTCTTCCCTGCCTGCCTTCACCCTTCTACCATCAGCCCTACCCCCCCCCCCCCCCCCCCCCACACACACACACACACACACACACACACACACATTCCAAAAGCATAAAGGTCAAAGGGTGCAGCTGCCTCAATAAAGAGATGGGGGAGGGAGAAAGGGGGAGAAATGAAGAGGGAGGCGGGTGACTCATTCACTTTCCTTCCTTTCGGCAGTGGGCAGAAATAGAGTTCGAGCATCAGGGTTGGGGGGTATTTGGGGGGGGTATAGTGGGGATTTGAGGATGAAGGGGTGGTTGGCTGGTTTTCTAGCCTTTTTCGCAGCGTTGGTAATAGCGGTTGTTGTACCTCTTTCTCACTCTGTTTACTCTCTTTGGCTGCAGCAGATGTAAACACAAACGGTTGGTTACAGCTATTTACCAGAAAGGATCCTTGGCTGTGTCTTCTTTGTATTTATGACGACCAACATGCTGGATCTGTTCTTGGCTAATGGACAAAATCCTCCACTGGTGGGTGTGTTTTAGACTTGGACAGATTTGTGGAGCTGAGACTGGCCTTTTTGTGTAATATCAGATAGCAGCCAGTCATGTCATCCACCTCCGATATGATGGAGATTTCTATCTGAATGCTGCTGCTTGAGAGCCATCTGTAAAACCTGCATTCCCTAAATATAGGAGCGTAACTCAGATGTTTATCTATAATTGAATAAATGCGGTGGGTCTCTTTTCTTTAAGCAGCAGCTAACACAAACAGAATTTCATTTGTTGCTCTTTCAGTCTAGAGTTTTACATTAGCAATGAATACATGGTTGGGGGATCCTTTTCAGTTAAACATTGAGAATATGGCAGATTTTCTCAAAGACTTTGACAGAGGCTTGGGTGGCCACTGGAAAATGGTCAGCAGCTTCATGTAGACCCACCATATAACTTAGCCATAGGCCTTTTTCATGAAACACATTTTGACATGTCACAGTAGGAAAGGCACAGGTGTAAATAATAAAATTAAGGATGGCTGAATTCCATTTATTTGCATCAGTTTCAGGGTCCTTGTATTGTGCATGCTGGCCACACAGTCATCACTTACCGGAACGCTTGGATACAACACCTGTGCTTTTAGTGTGACAAGCCAAAATATCTACTGTCAAAAAGGTTTCTTAGACTACTGACCTGACTCCTTGTTGTGCCAATGGACATTGTGTCATTTGTAATGTTTTGAACTGTTTGAGTTAAAAAGTTGGAGTTGGAGTTTTAATTTCCCTGAGCTGGGGGGAGAAGGTTTGGCTCAGCTGTAGCCGCAGGACTGGACTCTGTACCACCCAAGCTACGAAATGTCCAACAAGACCAGTGGTGATAGTAGCTCCTCTGGCTGGTAGGGGTCCCCACTCTTTAGCTAGCCTACTCCTCTCTTGATCTACGCAGTTCAGGTTTTGTTCAAAGGGTAAAATAGTGGGTGGCAAAGCCCTTAAACTGTTACATAGTCAAAACAACAAATTTAATCTATTTAAACGTATGTGCCAGTGTTCTCCTGGCATCTTCCAGGTGTGTCGCATCAGTGGCTAATTAGAAGTGAGAACCTTCCCCCAAACTATGACATCCTGCTGCTTTCAAATGGAGCTCATCAGCTCATGGTTACAACATGGGAAGTACACGATATGCTTGGCGTTCGAGTGATTACGTCATGAGAGCACTGTTGCTAGGCAACACGGATGCCAGAACACGCAGTTTTTGCAGTTTACAGTCATTACTTACTGCTAAAAACTGTTACTGTCAGCATCTAGAAGCCACCAAGGCTAACAGTTCAGCTAGCTAGTGAGCAGACAACCTAACGTTAATGCAGGAAATATGAGGCCACTGAGAATGCCAACATTTACCTTACATGTAAAATTACTTATATACGGTTAAAATTACAATATATGAACTCACCATCCGCCAAATAATTCACTTCCATGGCCATCTGCCATTTCTGAAAACCTCACCAACTTGTCACAATTCATGAGCTTTGACCTTTCAAAGAATTTCAACTTTTGAAGGCATGAATACTTCAAGAGTGGGGCGTTCATATTGACTTCTATCATGACCTCAGCGGACACAACCCCATTTGAAAGCACCATCAGTGACTCCTAAACATGCCCTACTCATCCACACTAAAAGACTTATTTTAACATTAAAGTAATATTAAAAAGGAAAAGGAATCTCTTAGCAATGCACTTGTGCAGGTTGGGATTGACAGCCTTTGATTCAAAATCTTGCAGAAGCCTTTTTTATTCACTAAAAGTCCTACAGGGACAAGCAGTGTGCCTGCGGTTGCTTGAAGCTGACCTTTTCAAAATTACCGCTCTCACACAATGATTGATATCTTTAATATCACAAACACAATGGGATGCTACTGAAGGTAAAATATATTTGATTTACTATCTTTTAAAACACAGCTGTGGATCACAGTGGTTATCCAGGACTGTAAGTTCCAAAATCAGGGAATGAGCCAGAGAACTGTGAAGAGAAAAAGACTGACATTTTGAATAAAATTTTACTCTCACAGACTGCTACTACCTGCAAAAGCTAATGGGAGGCTGCCACAGCACAAGTGGTGTGAAATCCTTCTTGATGGATTGAAAAGTGTCTTTAGGGATCCAAAAACTCGCCTTCTTGAGCATCTCAAAGGGTGTGGTGCTAACCTGGATGACTTTGGCATGATCACATTTAGACTTGACTGAGAGAAAATTAAATCAGATTTCCTTTGAACAGGATTTGCTTTGAACTCTGCCCATTTAGAGAAAGGTCCCATGACACAGATTGATTGTGGAAGTATGTGCAGGTAGAAATCCGCCTCCCTGTGGTTAGTCCTAAACTTTGAACTTAACATGAAAAACTTCCCGGCTCTTCATGCAACCTCTCATCTTGCTATGCACACACTTCCTTGCGGCAATGATGATGCATTAAAGACTTGAAATAGGTGTGACATGCACCAATTGGTATGATGAAAACTGGTCTGTATCTTGCATGTTCCACACTTCTTGCAAAACAGAACAGGTCTTTCATTGTTAATTAGTGTGGCTTTACAGTGTGTAAAGTTTCAGTACATTCCTATCAAATTCCTGAGATACTTCAAATCGAATACAGTAACAAGAACAGCAGGTGAAAATCTGCCTTTTCTTCCCCCTCTGCAGGAAGGTTGGAAGTCAAGCCTTGCTACAGAGCACTGAATGGCAGAGAGTCACAACCAGAATCACCAAGAATGCTCTGCTGGGGTTATCTACATATTTTTTGCGCTTCAGTTGCTTAAACTATAAGTGGAGATTTTTCATCTCAGTGTTAGAAATGTATGCAAATCAAGTTGTGGCACAAACAAACCCTAGAAGACGAGTACTGCTCATCCAAAAAGCCCCCTTCATCACCAATTGCAAGAACAAATTGCGTGCTTCAGCTGTTAAGACTAATCCAGCGAGTCTGGCACCCGTACACCCTAAAGCCTCGACGTAACTGGAGCTCTTTCTGATCTGATTGGGGAATCTAAGATGGAAAACCCTTTCCAGTGCTGCTACAGCTATTCTTAATGTGGGTTTACAATAAGAGTGATTCTGAATGGGCAAATTGCACAAGGGATTTATACCATTTTTTGTAGAAGTCTGGGAAGAAATATAGGCTAGAGATGTTGACTGCACAGTCGCTGTATTTGAGAGTTGTACATTAGCTTGAGTCTTGATTGTCTCATCTATAAATCGGCAGAGGAGGAAAGTCACTGCGTCAATTTAAGTTCTACTTATTGTTTCTCCATTATGTCCATAATGACATACAGACAGAATAAGGTTTTAATAAATAAAATATACAATGCACTTTAACAATATAAAATATTGTTTGAGTGTGGGCAGTATGACGGACAGAATTGTGTCGGCTTCAAAGGAGTTTTCATTTAAAAAAAGTTTCCAATAGCTATTTTATGGTAATGCACAGTTAGTAATACAAATGTTTATTTTTGTGTATTAAATCTCTGACTATGCTCAATATGCAGTGATTGTTTCATCATTACTTGACTGGAAGTGCCTTGGGCATTCTGTCCCTTCATATAAACTTCCTTCTTCTAAAGAGTACAACAGCAGCGGTGTCTTAGACCATCTAGCAAGAAAACTTCTCACAGGTTTGTGCAATAGTCATGTAACACCGTGAAAGAAAACCAGTCTTCACAATGGATACCAAGGCTTCTTGGCTTTCTAATTTGGCCATTTTGTGCATTTTTTCTCCTTGGACTAACCGTCAATGACTCCAGGTCCCCTGTGTGTTGCTCACGGACACCTCAGAAGGGTAGATGTTTGTGAGCAAAGCTGTGGGACTCTTTAACCACAAGACCACCCGGACTCCAGTAACACAGCTTCTATGTGATGAAGTATATTCCATCCGTTTCACAATGGAGCTGAAATCTCAGAAGATTTTAGGAATAAATGAAGTTCCTGGTAAACTGGCAGATGGAACAATGGAAGGGTGTTTTGGATATAAACTTCAGTCATGACACACCCGCACATCAGTACATAGGGTTTGTTTTGCTCGGTTAGATTGGAATTTCTCCTAGAATGCGGTTTATGTAAAGTCTGCTTTGGTTTGTTTATCTGCTCCGGGTGTCTGCGTGCGAGTATGGAATGTATTTGTGAACAATATCCTGTTGTCCTGGATGGGTGTATTGCACTGTGTGTGAGAGAAAACGATGGCCAGAAAACTTCCATAGTGTAATCTGTTAAATTACTTAGATGAAAGTGCAATCCATGAGATTATTTCTATTGGTATATGGTATCTATTACCACCATTTGAAATGTCCATATGACAAACAAAAAGTAATTAATCTCCAAGGTTAGGTCAGATGGGTCAGAAGTTCTTGTTGCTGCTGTTTGTTTGTTGTTTTCACATATTATTAGCAGTGGTTATCATGAAAACAAAGGTTCATAATTTAACATTGCTACACTTTAGAGATACAATCAATCAATCAAGTAACCCTTGACGATGCAACTATAATCTAATAGAGAATAAATGTATGTAATTTTTTGTAATCTGATTACATTAGCCAGATTACATGCAATCCATGTGGTGCCTCAAATTGGCAAGAATGCTCTTCAACACAACTGCTAACAAAACTTTTCAGCTTGTCCACAGCTTCCAGCACATCTGCAGCTGCTAGCAATGACAGCACTGACACAGAAATACTACTCTGGGGACTCTGGATTTATGAATTATATTTGGTAAACTCTTCCTCTACCATACTGTGTCTTCCAGTTGTGAACCAAGCTTTTTCTGAGATAACTTGTACTTGTACTGTAAGATTAGCTGATGATGTCCTCATTGGCCTTGAAAATAACACTACTGCAGTAAGTTACTACTACCGGTACTAAGCTAATTAACTGGACACACTAACTTTTACAGGCTAAGGTAGAGCACACTAACTTGAAGTTCAATCTCTTCCTTACACTTTTGCTGTTGTGTTTTTAGTTTTGGAAAGGCCATTGAAAAGGCAGCACTCTTCAAATATACATACAGAATATATTTGTTATCATATTTATTTTCATATTTGTTACGTTATTATTGTCACTGTTCAGGGGAGGGGTTAAGCAAATGGTCTATTTCATGTCATTACTTTCTGTAACAGAATATTATGCTGGTCTGCCTCTTTAAAACTATATGTGAAGAGTGAAAAGGAATAAAGAAGAGATCTTTCTAAAGCAGCTGAGGATCAAATTTAGAGGAAAAGCTTTTTAATTGAACACAACCTACTTTGTTTAATTTCCTGCGGCTTCAGTTGTGTGTATGCATAATGGTCTGTGTGTGTGTGTGTATGTGTGTGTGGTAGACGGGGTGGGAGACATTGGGGGAGTTGTTTGCGCGACAAGCAGGAGCATTACAGAACGTTTGCTTGTCTCCAACAATGAGGGCTGCAGAGGTGCTATCCACTCAGGACAATTAACAAGTTAATCATCTGAAATTAACGCTGCTATATCCTCAAGCCAAACACATAATGTACAGCCCCCCCACACACACACACACAAACACACCCCACTGTGCAACCAAGCTATTTTCTAACTGTTTGTTGACCATTCTTCCTTCTCTCCCTCTTTCTCAGACTCTCCATCAGCTCTGCATTTGCAGATTGCAGCTACACTGTTATTACCTCAAACATTTCTCTCACTCTGAGATGGAGGGAAACTTACAGAATGTGATTGATCCAAAGAGGTGGGGAGAGAGAGCAGGAGCAGGAGAAAAAAACAGACAAAAGACGAGTGAGAGTCAGGTGGTGAAAGAGAAAAGAGAGTGGGTTATACAGAGATCAGCGGATGGTGGAGGGAGAAAGGGGGCCTATCTTGAGTCACACAGAAAAAGCTGCCAGCATCACTACTGTAAAATCATGGATTTTCTACTGATAATTCCTCCTGTGCTGAGGTTTAATTACTCTCTGTCAGAGCTATCAGTCTGCCTCCAGGTCTGGCCACACACAGAAAGGCCTTTGCATCCAATCAAATAGCTTGACCTTTTAACCCTTCATCTCTTCTCCAATCATGGCATGACATTTCAGGTCTGTCAGGTGCGAGTCATCCCTGCACTCTGTGCAGCTCTCCTCCTCACGCTGCTAAGGCGCTACACTACATTAATCACAGTGACACAGTAATCACAGCAGTTTTACCCTGATTCACTATGCAGATTCCTGGGTATATTTCTTTGATTTAGAGCGTTGTCTCCCTCTCTCCCCACTTCTCCCTCACTATCCTCTTATCCTTGACCTTCGCTCATTCCCATGGTAACTGCGTCTTACTTGAGGATTGTTTCGTTGGTAAGTCAAGTGGGCCAATCCTTGGGTTTTAAGTTGCGCATCAGTGGCGAAGCTTTTCAAAATCTAATTTAGGGGATTATCTCTCTATTGATTTCACTTAAAACTGATTCTTTTCTCTTTCCATCCTTCTGCTGCTGTGATAAAGTATCAGGGAAGGAAGCGGCGTGTGTGTTTCAGTGTGTGCGACATATCAAGCTTCCCTTCCTCCACGGAGTCGAGGAGGAGGCTCAGCCGTCTCACTTGGCAAAGCACGGAGAGCTTGCAAGAGTGTACGTGTTCGTCTTTGTGTGCTTGTGCGTGTGCCGTTCCAACTTTTGGTGCCTATCTGCATCTGTCTATGTGTGTTCATGCGGCATACACACACACACACACACACACACATACATGGCTATCATCCTCCCTGGCATTAATATTCATCTGTGTGTGCATTGAGCAGAACAGATTAGCAGGAGTAATGATGAGCATGTAATGATAAGGGGACCACAGCAGTCCCGATAGTCTAAACAGGCCTCCTTTAAACCCGACTGGAAAGAAGCAAGCAAACTCATTACGGCTTAACAGCCATTAGATTAGCATTAGTTCCTCTTTGAAGAGAATATTGCTGCTGGTTTCCATGGATTAGCAACAGTGTTGAACCATTCAAGGAACATTATCACTACTGGTTAGGTATTATAGTTAGCAGTTTGTTGGCAGCTACTAGCTTGTTTATCACTAGCCATTTCATATTGCTATCCAGGTGGTTTTTGCAGATTAGAAGTACATACCAATCATCCAGGTACTCTACAGGCAGAACCATGGAACCTAAGGATGTGGCAATATCATGTGACAGAATCAGATTACATAAGGTTATTACCAACTGAATGTTAAAGTACCCAGTATAAGCCTTAAACTCTTAGTCATACACTTGCTATGAGGGACCAGAAACGCAGTGTCCCCATAGAAATATAAGGGGTTTATATTCTATGATTTACTTTTTGGTAGGAATATCATTCCTTTTTCATAGGTTACTGATCCAACAAGAGTTGTTTCCTAGCCTGGGTGAGTAGTAACATTCTGCATTACTTTGTAGAACAAGACCAGTTTGTGGTGACCTAAATAAAATATACAAGACAAACATGAAGACTGAAAGAACTGTAGCAATTTCAGTTCCATTGTCAGTTATCATATTATTTAAAAATAGTGGGAAAGTACATACTGTTGTGTTTGGTCTTGCTCATCCACACGTGTTTTCAGTTACTACTAACAGGAGAGTCTTGTAGATGTCAATCAAACACAGTTGGTACATGGCCACAGTCCTGGGAAGAGGTCTAATCAGGCAAACTAAGTGAAAACACCTGTGTGAGTGTACATTAGTAGTGTAGGAGCTTTCATGTTTTCAGTGCTGTCAGAAGAGGAATTGTTAGTGTTGGATAAATTGGCCCTTTTAACATTAGACATTTTGACATGCCACAATAGATAAAGCACAGATATGAATAATAACAACATTAATAATGGCTGAATTCCATTTATCTGCTCCATGTCTAAAACAGCCTTGAAAACTGTCGTGTTGCAAAATTGAGGAATATGCTGTTAGTCTGATCTGTCTAAAATGTGGAATATTGTCATATTAATAACAGTGGTTTGTTAGAATGCATAGACACAGTCATCATCACACTGTCACGGCTTACTGGGACACTTGAGAAGGACAGAGCCATCATAGATGTTTTTAGTGACACCTGTGCTTTTTCTACTATGACATGTCAAAATATCTGCTGTGAAAAAGGCTTACAGACACTACAGGGAATGATGGGAACTGGGTTAAATTTGGCCCAGGTCTAATTAGAAAACAGTTCTTATTTCCAAACCCTAGTCACAGTAAATAACCTGTTTTGTTTACGAGCAGATTCTGATTATGGCTTGTGAGATTATGGTTGAAAACTTACAGCTGAAGTGTATTTAAAAAGGGAAGGAAAATGACAAAATTGCTGCAGAAGGAAGCAGTGACAGACTGCAGGTGTTTGGTAGATTAGCAGCTTTACAGGTTGTTGGTGAATGGATGTTTACTGTTTGCCAACCGTCATTGTACTTGGCCTCAGTTACAGTGACAGGTTGTCATGGCAGAGCCAGCGGCAAGTGTCTACCACGATCAATGCCGGTGTGTGTTTGTATAGTTGGGGTCAGTGAACGTGTGTGCATGTCTGTGTGTGTGTGTGTGTGGCATATGATCCACTCTCACGCATCACAGATCAAAGGGTGAAGGCAGCTGCTTGGTCATCTCACCCTAGGCCACCCTGATGGCACACTATGCTCTGGAGGGGCCTTTAAAAAAAAACACAGACATGCATACAGAAGCGGATGAGACAAATCTAGGAGGGAGCAAAAGACGCTAACAGTTACTATAGTAACATGCCACAAAGCTAGAGGGAGAGAGTGGGGAAATAGAGGAAGAGGGGTGTTAGAGACAGAGACGGAAAATGAAATCAACTCTGTCAATACGTTGCCAAGCAACACTCAACACTAACGAAGCCAGGTTTGATAACTTGTTGATAACACCAGTGGGAGAGCCTGTGTGTGTGTGTGTGTGTGTGTGTGCGTGTGTGTGTGTGTGTGTGTGTGTGTGTGTGTGTGTGTCTGAAATGGCGTTATTAGCAGAGGCAGTGAAAGAGCCCCTGCTGAGACAAGCTCAAAGCAGAGATAAGGGGAGAGACCTTCTATTAAAGGCAGGGTTACCAGTGGGCCTCAGGAACACACACACACACACACACACACACACACACACACAGAAGCAGAACAAAAGACCTCAGCAGATCCTCATGCAATAATGACACACAACAGGACCAAAAGAGTGGTGCTTAAACATTTTTGTTTGTTTTTTTTATTCAACCTTTTTTTCCAAACCAGGAATGTACTAGTTTTTCCTCTCTTTAGAGGTGTGTTGGAGGGTCGGGGGCAAAGGAACGGGGGAGGAGAAGGATCAGGAGGGGGGTGGGTTCAGGGGTCGTTGTGATGAGCAGACAAGGGGGTAAGGAGGAGAGAAAAGGAGGAGGAGAGGACACAAAAAAACCTTCTCACACAGAGGTGTCCCAAATACAAAGTCTCAACACGTTACATACGGGAGCCATCTTGCTCCGCAGCCTCCGCTCGCTGTCTATTGGCACAAAGAAACACACACTCACACACATGTACACACACACACACACTTTCACCAACGGAGAGGTGAGGGAGCTCGGCGGCGGCTGCTTTTTTAAAATCTTTCCCCCGTTCCACAGAAATAGCACTTTCTTCTTTCTCTTTTCATCATGACAACCAGTGGCTGTGTCCGCGGTTTTTAGAAAAGCCAACACGTTGAGTCGACCAGTCAAACACAAACAGTGAGCGCCAGAGACACAACTTTGAAATAACATCGACATGAAAATCAAACAATAATACAACAGAAAAACTGAGTCCAAGAGATACTTGACATTCTGCTGAGAGGGACGGGGCAGAGGGAGCGAAATGGACTGAAAACAGGGCAGTGGCTTCTTTGTCGGAGTCGATGCCGTAAAGTCCGAGACGTTTTGTTTTCCCCCTCGCGGCAGCAGCCATTTTTGAACAAAATACTGTCATTTTGGATTGGAGTGCTCCAAAGAGTTGCAGAAGTAGTTGAAGAGAGAGAAACAGACACTTCATTTGGCTTGGAGGATATTTTAGGTACTCTGAGCATGTTTAAATAGACATAGACTTAACAGCATACATAAAAAACACAAGTCGGTAGTTGTACAAAAAGAAGAATTTGAGGTGTTTTCCTCTCATTTCATCTTTGAAATCAATTTTGATACAGTCAAATACGATCCAAACTCATTCATGGTATAAAAACATATCAGAACAGCATCATTGTGTGTTGAACAAAGTCATTTCAGACGAATGTGACACTTTATGAAAGATATCTCATTATATGATGTTAGATACTGATACAAAACACAGCTGAGAAATGTTGAAAGGTCCAGATTTAACACTGGCTTCACACAGAAAACATGGCTACGTCACTGGAGGCCTTATGCGTGTGTGTGTGTGTGTGTGAGTGTGTGTCTGATAAACAATAAAAGCATACTGTAAGCTCTCCACTGCCACCCAGTTTACACAGAAGCCATAAACATGTCTGAGCAACGCAAAACAGCCTTTTTTTTAGTATGCACGTGAGAACATGTTGCACCTCAGAACACAGCGTTGTGTTGTTGCCCTCTAGGCTGAGGTGCTGGGCACTAGTGTGTTTGAGTGTGTTTGTATGCGAAAGAGAGGAGAAAACACACCGCACACAAACGCTCTTTTCATCCCTCCCATGTCCATCGGGTCAGTCTTAATCACAGAAATACAGAGTCATATGAAAGCAATCAGCATTTTTGTGGAGTGTGGGTGAGAGTGTGTGTGTGTAAATGTGTTTGAGAGAGAGAACTAGTGGGAGCGAGAGAGAATGTGTGTCACTCAATGCAATCAGTAGGCATTTGTGACAGTCATTAAAAGGTGTGAAATTTGTGTTCGGTTGTGTGGGAGGGTGTGCGTGTGTGTCAAACAGAGAGAAACGGAGTGTACCGACTGCAGGGGGGGATTTCTCTTGTGTGTGTCCACGGCAAGCAGTGTACTGTGTGTGCCTTTATAATAAACGAGAGTGCGTGTGTGTGTGTGTGAGATACACAGAGATGCATTTCAACACAAAGTTTGGTGGAAAAGAGGAGCAAATCTGAAATGTGCCACCTCATGTTAACATAAAGTGTAACTGAGTCACAATAAATGTGTGTGTGTCTGTGTGAGTGAGAGAAAGAGTGTGTGATGAGATCTCTCCTTTCCGTGGTTAAAGTTCAACTCCTCCGAAATCCGTTTTGGCCGTCGGTCCATCGCCTCCGATCAGGAGGCTCGGACTCTTCGCTCAAAGAAAAGGTTTCTCTCCTTCACCAGCCACTCCTTCATCTGCTCTCTCATCCATCCTCCCTTCCTTGGGATCCTTCTTCTCCCACTCCTGCTGCTCCCATCCTCCCCTCCCCTCAGCTTCTTTTTTCTTTAGTGTGCAATTCCTTCACAGTCTTTTCTGTCCTCGTCCCCCTCCCTCCCTTTCTCTTTTTTTTTTTTTAAAGTTCTGCATTCAGACGCCACTTTATTCCTCCTCCCCAGACAGCACTCTCTCTCGCCCTGTTCTTTTTCCTTTATTCTTCTTTTTCATTTCATCCCCTCACCCCCCTCTGCTTCCCCACCATCACCACCCCACCCCCCTGCCCCTCACTTCTTTTCACTTCTGCGTTTCAAAAAAAGTGTTTGAAAAAAAAAAAAAAAACTTTCATAGATGGTTCTACCTCAACACTTCCACAAACGAGGTCTAAACTTCAAAACTACAGCATAGTACAAGGAGCTATAAAAATATACACAGAGTTCAGAGACCCTAGAGGGGTGGGAGGGGGAGGAGGAGGAAGGGAAGGAGGGAGTGAATGAGAGAGGGAAGAGAGGAAGAGAGACACGACCTCTGTTCGCCGGGAAAATTAAAAAAGGGATTAAATTAATATACAACGCAAAGGGAAAAGGTAGGAAACAATGTTGTTCTAAGTTGTGAAAAACAAAAACACCAGATAAAAAATGTCTAGCAACAGAAGTATAGTATAACAGAGTGGGTAAAAATAATAAAACAATAGAAAACAGAAAAAAAACATCTAGAAATTATTTACTGGATATTCATATATATAATCTATAAGTGTTGATAGCGATAAAAAATCTCACTTTTTTGATATTCGCTCACTATTTTGTGTTTTGGTATTTAAGACAAGTCTAAAGAACGCACGCGTACGCACAATCACTCACACACAAAGCATGTACACACACACACACACACACACACAAACTAAACCCCACGTGCGCATATGCAAACTCATATGCAAACTTGCTGCACTGAAGCACACTAACTGCACACACACGTCTAATGTGGAGCAGCAGCGCCATAATTATTATCCAAGTCGTATGCACACTCGCACAGTCACACACACACACACACACACACACAAATTATTAAAATATACAAGATTCTGAGTGTCACCGATTGGCCAGACCTCCTCAGGCCTGGGCCTGGTCTTGTGACCGCCGCCCAGGCTTGCTGATTGGGTGAGTCCGAGGCCCCTTTCTCAGGAGAAACAAACACAAACAAACTAGAATCCTATTGGTGAGTTAGTGGCAGGGGCTGGTCTCTGGTGGGCTGATGGAGCTCTGAGGGGCGGTGAGCTAGGCAGGTATGGCCTCTGGGAATCAGAGTTCTCCCGCGCTAAGTGGGATCACGGGTGTCGTTTTTTTAGTTGTAGTCTTTTTCTTTCTCTTTTTATTCTTTTGTAAAACATCTCAAGTCCCAACACCAGGTCCATACTCCTAGAAATAAAGTGGGTTGCCACACACACACAAACTGGTGTTGCAGGGACGACTCTTCAATTCAGCACGGGTGGGGCTCATTTAGCTCTGAGTTAACCAGAAAGGGGGCACTCAGAGGCTCTTGCCCATTTGTGAGGGCCTTGTTAAGAGGGGCTATGTACGAATATGACATTGCCCTTTACACACTTGGTGGCCCAGTTGTGCCAGAATGGGGTGGGGTGGTTTATTCAGCTAGAAACACAACTGTGGCTGGGCTCACGGGGCAGTGCGTGGGGGGTCCGTGGGACAGTACTGCTAGTATTGAGGGGTTCAGGGTCGGAGCTGTGAGGGTGAGCTTTGCTGTGGCTTAATTTGGAGCAGGGGATTGGTTGGTCATGGGTAGAGGGAGGTGGATGTGTCCATTCGGCCAGAGAGGCAGCCATCTCATACTTTGTAGTAGATGTTGGCCGGGCTCTGAGGCGGCATCTCCTGGACGATGTAGACGGGGTGCCCGTAGTCTCCGCTCACCTTCTCATAGTGCGGGCAGTAGGCTGAGTCCGACGTCCGCAGAGGGATGATGATGTCGCTGGGCTCAGAACCGTTGTTGTTGGAGCTGCTGATGCCCCCGCCCCCTCCCCGCTTAGGGCTGGTGAGCGAGGACAGCGAAAGCGGAGGGTGGTGGGTGTCTGAGTGCTTGGCGTGCCGCCGCCTGTAACACACCACGCAGATCACAGCGGTTACCAGGAGGAGGAAGGCAGAGCCTCCTGCTGCGCCGGCGATGAGGGCGATGTTGGAGGGTTGAAGTGGGCCATTCTCGCCACTGCCCTCACTCCCAAAGCTGTTGGGTCCTCGAGGCTGGGTGGAGTTCCCTGCGCCGCCTGAAAAAATTAAAACAATCGTTGTCTAATACCCACAGTATCACATCTCTGAATGTTTTGAATGTTTCCCTTTGATTTATATATGTATATTAATCATCAGGAATATACCAGAGCAATAACACAGCTTGCTTCCACAATTTGTGTTTTCATGAGCCTTTGAATAAACATACCAAACCTTATGGCTCTGTACCACAATAACATGAGTAATGGTGCTGGTTTAGCTCTGCTAGCGAAGTCTGCAGAGGCTTAACCCAGTGGAATGCAGTAAGTATGCAGCAAATCGCTCATATGTGGTCTCTTTATTGATGCAATGAAGTGGACAGCAGTGCATATAAAACAGAGAGGGATGTCCATAGTGTGTTAGTGTCAAGGCACTACACAGTATATACTCTTGTGGACAGCCTGGAGAAGCCACAGTGTGTGTCAAGGTAACACACACTATTTCCCTAACTTTAACAACTGTATTTACTTAGCATTACAGCCAGCCACATGAAGAGAGCCTCTCCGCTCTGCTTCTACCACCAGACCACACACTCCGCCTGCCTGCTGGCCTTCTAGCCTGCCTGTCTGTCTTTTTATCTGTCTGTCTGTTTATCAAACTGTCTGTCACGCTATCTTTCTGTTTGTCAGCCGATTGCTCCCTCTGTCTGTTGTGTGTCTGCCTGAAACCTAAGATCTTCACAGCCTCCGAGCTCACAGTTTTCTCTGCAGGAGGCCAGGTCAGAACTCAGCAGGTGGATGATGGTCTGGATGTGTGTATGAATGTGTGCATCTGTGTGTGTATGTTTATAGAGTGGGGGGCTCCGGCTCTGGCACCAGACCGTGTGAATGTGTGTGGCAAACTGGTTAAGGCCGGTAATACGAGTCGCTGCTATATAGAGCCTTTGGATTGGTCCATCATTATTCTTGGCACACATCCTTTTCTTTTCTCCCTGCCTGTCCCCCTCCTGCGTCTCCTCTGCTTCCTTGCCCTCCCTCGCTCCGTGGTTTTCTGTATCTTCGGGTTATTGTACCCGTAATGACCTACCTTGCTCTGAGCTCAGTGCCTAGCAACACAAACACACATACAGACAAATGCACACTAAGATATGGACACACACGACCATGCAAGCGAATACATGCAAACACACCTTACCCCCCTGCTGCTAGGCCCCCCGTTGCGCTGGACTGACTGGGAGCAAAGCGCTAATGCCGGACGTCGATTACACTTCCCTCTCCTCCTCCCGCTTTCTTCCTCCCTCCATTAACCCAACATCCCTCATTCTCCATCTCCATTATGATCGCTGCCTTTCACCAGCTCTCTTTATTATATCCTCTTCCCTCACCTCTCCTCCTCTGCCTTCTCGTCTCACTCCCCCATATTTTCCACTTCTCACTCCGTCTTGTTTCCTTTTTTATCGCACAAGTTCAGACCTTAACGCCTTCTTTGCCTCTTGCCTCCCTCTTTTTTATTTCATTAGTGAAGTTCACCTTGGAGAGAGGCATCCAACAGGTCAGAAACGAAAGAAGTGGTCAAGGTGATAACAAAGTCTTATCGTTGTTTATGAGCCAGCTGGCTGCCCCCTTCTATTTCTTGAGTAGAATTCATATTTCAGGCAGTAGTTGGTCTTACTTTTTTTTTTACATATTTGTTGGAACTGTTTCATATTGCTAGATAAACTAATTATATTTCCACTCAACTGTTGCACATGTTTCATTTCCAATTTCTTTTGTGTACTCTGTGGTGTTTTATCAGCTGCTATGGTGAGAGAGGGGGGGTGTGACGTGCACCACTGACCCCAAACTGGACTCACCCCGGGGACATAGTGATTGCACACCCTCCTGACACCCTTGCTTTTTTGTTTTGGTTTTTAATGGGGTGGCAGCATGCGTATTAGAAAAATCTGTTTGACTGAGATTGTTTTAAGTGCTCAAACTCAAAATGAGCAGAAAAACAAGTGAATATAAACATAAGAACTATGCCAACAGTAACAATAGGTGTTAAAACTCAGACTGTCATGACCAATATAAGTGTCATGTGTGGACCAGAGGTGTGATGTAAATCTACAGCTAAATCTGTATCTATAGGCTGTTCAATTCATACCAATATCTGCATTCAGGTTTATAGTAGAAGTGGGTGGTTTATACTAGAAGCTGTTAAAAACAAATAGATTGATTTATTTGTAGTTACTTCCAGTCATATTATTGTCTTATTACTGTAATGTGGTGCAAAGTTCCAGCCTTCAATATCAGATTATAAAGTAAAAATAACACCTGTGCAACATCACTCAGCTTTATCCTGCAATGCTCAACTAATCCAGTGAAAACTGATGAAAAGTTACTGAACCTCACTGAATGTCTGAATGGTGAATCTAAGATGATCTACACCTCCATGTCTTAAGCCTAAAGGGTACTTGTTTGCATTTTGGAAAATCTGCATCATGAAAAGTCATGCTGCTTTGGTTACTGGCAGTCCCTGTTTGCTCTGTACTGATGGCAATCAACTGGATTACTTTCATACTGAAGTCTGAATCCAATGATCTGACTCCTGATCAGAGCCTCCTTTAGATTCATGGGCATTTGACATGTCCATGAATCTAACTAATCTATGAAGCTAATGAGTGTAGTGTGTGTATGACGTCTGTATTGATTAATGACTCCGAGTGTATTTTGCAGTAAGTTGTGTCAATTGGGCGACAGAGAAAATAAAAGACTCAAAATCTAGATGCTGAGCATATCTGTCCAGAGAGAATTGTCTGCACCTAACTGAATAATGTATTTGTTTACGTCCCCAGAGAGGATCAGCTTCGACAAACAGTCAAAACAAGAGATTGTGAATAACCAACGATATTTCAGCTATTAGCTGAGATGATCTGGAGCGTATTCACATGAGGATTCGAAATTCTGGCATAACTGTTGTGTCAGGAGTCAGAACAACAATTTCAGACAAGTGTGTGCTAATATGCCCTTGTCCGAGAGTCAAAATGTGTAAAATACCTCATTATGTGTTCGATGTAAATCAGTCTTGTAGTGTGTCCAATGCAATTTGTCTCATTCTGGTGAAAACAATGCATACTATTGTTGCTTACTTCACACATGCAGTTCTCACCTATGTGAGGTATGGACAAGTGATTGGACAACGTGTGACTGGCCCAATTCACACCTTTGGTATAGTACACAAATTCACCACTGAAAAAAGAAAAAGAAATGAACACATCATGTTCTTTCTCCTCCACTGACTGACTTTGAGGAAGAGTATGAATCCAGCCTCTATCCATTTCATTCTCCTTGTTCTATTCCCTTCTCCTCTTTGCTTTTCAATTATTCTTTTCTTTCTCCTCCTTTTGTGCCTCCTGCTTCTACCCACTCTGTTCCATCACTCCCCTATGTCTCTTTCTCTCTCTCCCCTCATCTTTCCGTAATTCTCATTCCTTTCTTTCTCTCTCTCTCTTGACGGAACTCCTGAATCCAGGCCACCCAAACTAATGACAATAATAACTCTCTGAAATGTTGCCGCCGGTCTGGCCCTTTCTCCTGCTGCCCTCTCTCCCTTTCTCCTCCTGCTTCTTTCTCACTCCCTCTCTTTTTCTTGTCCTTCTCCCAAGGTAGCTATTAGCCATCCATTCCCCGCCTGCAGCACTTAGCTCAGAGGGTTGGACTCAGAGACGAGGAGGAGAGGGATAGAGAGCAGAGGAGAGTGAGAGAGAGAAAGATATGGAATTAAATAGAGAGATCCACAGATGTCACCGCTGCACATTCTCCATCTGTCGCCTCCTCCCTCTCTTTCCCCACTGCTTTTCTTTTTATCTATCTGTCTTTGCATGTTCGCTCCATCCACTTTGTGGATGGATCCACCGAGGATTATCTCCATTTCTTACCTGGGTTTCTGCTGGTGGTGCGTCCCGCTGGCGGATCCTTCTTCGGTGGCAGCCCATATGGGCCTGTGGAGGAGAAATAAGGGTGGAATATGAGCAGAATGACAGAAATGCAGAGATAGAGGCTATCTCCTCCAACAGCCAAGGCACTCGGAATTGGAACCAATAAGAGAGCACAGAGAAACACTGAGCCAGCCAGAAAGAAATAGAGACAGAAGAGCTTTAATAAAGGCTTCCCTCCCTTCCATTCCCATTATAAGAGAGCACATATTGATTGGGCTCCATGTGCCGTGTATGAGCACTTTTCCATTTGTTTGAATGGGAAACTAAAGAGAGGCCGTTTGTTGTTTTGGCCAGAGTGAATTTACACAAGGCCATAACGGCTTGTAATCTGTGGTCGCTAAATCAGGCCATCTGTCTAGCAAGCCCCCAGTAATGGTGATGGCATTAAAGTGCGTTTATGTGACACTTGCAAACACACACACACACACACACGCGCATACACGCACAGATGCAGCTATTGTAGAAGTGCCACTCCTCACCGCTGAAAGAGATGGTTTAGAAAATTCTAATTTTGTTCGCTTCTGAGCCATCTGGCCAACAGTAGGCTGCAGGAACAGAGCTTCATATTGGGATATGACTATTCAGCTCTGCAGTTAAAGCAACAATCTAAAAAGAAAGTCTGTTTTTGGCCATTACAGCAGCAAGGGAGAGCGAAATAGATCCGACCATGAGGTGCTTATGGGTGAAACTGTACAGTAAACCCACAAATACACACACTGCATCACGCCCATGCATAAACTAGTGAATGTGTGTGTGCATGCACAGCCATCAACCTATACATACTGACATTTAGAGAAGTGTTAGGCTATTGGCTGGCAGCTCCCTCATGACCGTCAACCAAACAGAAGATAGGGGTGGTGCTGTGTGGATCAATAGAAACTGCTGTGTGGTCAGCAGGGGCTCGTGGAGGGAGGTTTAGACTGTGTGTATGTGTGAGTGCGTGTGTGTGAGACAGAGAGCAAGCAAGATAGATAAAGAATAAAATAAGAGAAGACAGGTCAATGCATGTGTGTGGGGCAAGGGTGCAAGTGTGTGTTTTGCGAGTGTGTGTGTTCCTTGGAGCGGAGCTGAGCGCCATATCTCATCAGAGATCACCATGAGGCGGCATGCCGCTTATTTAGACGACAAACAGCACAGACGTGACCTTTCAGCCACAGAGCAGATAAGACAGAAAGACGGAGGAAGACAGAGGGAAAGAGTAAAAATAACAGAGAGGCGGATTGAGAGGGAGAGTTGTAAGGAGAGATGGCTTGCATGCAAAATGAAGGGAAGTGATGAGGACAGGGAAAAGGGGAATTTGAAAAGGATGTGAGCAATGTTGCTTGAATGACAAGGGGTTAAAGAAAGAAAAAAAAGGCAAATGTAGAGGGAATAGAGAAGATGTGGAGGAAGGACAGAGGACAGTAGAGAAAAAGATGGAAGATGAAAGGGGGACAGAAAGAAAGGGGAGAGAAAGGTGACAAATAAAAAGATGTGTGTGTGCATCTTAGAACTTCACAGAGTTATGTAAAAGTGGCAGAGGGGTTTGTATGTGTGTGTGTGAGGAAGGTACACTTTTTTTTACCATGTGGTGGAAAAGCCAGGGGAAAAGAAGGTGTGTGTGTGTGTGTGTGTGTGTGTGTGTGGGGTAGTATTTCTATTGAGCTGAGCTGACTATGCTGATGTTATGGGCTGATAGAGCCACAGCAGCGCCACTTGGCTCTTTGATGAAGAGCACCAACAATACACAAGGCTTGATAACACAGGATAGGCTAAGGCAATAGAAATAGGCGAGAGTGTATTTGTGTGGCTGTGCGTGTGTGTGAGAGAGGGGGGTGGGGGGGGTCGTGTGAAGGACAGGTGCCTATTATGTGTAGGAATGTGCAGGTCAGTGAAAGTGCTTAAATGGGCCTTTTTTCTGCTGCTTTTCTGAAAAGCCTGCATGTGAGGGTCATTACCTGTGAATATTTTCCAAACAAATTAGAAGTGTGTGCAGCTACGAGTCATTAAAAATCACTGACTGTGTGCTTTAACACTGAATGGAGTCATTTTGTTATCGTGCTTTAGCTGGCAGGTCTGCTGTGTAGGGAAATGTGTGTGTTCTGGTTTGTACTTGTGTGTCCACATGCCTGCAGGGACACAGCAGTTTGCATGTCTACGCCCATGTATGTGCTCATATCCTTGCACATGTATGCCTATAGTGCATAAAGCGTGCAGGGATACATGAGTCGATGTGTGTGTTTGAGTGTGTGTGTCCAGCATGAGTCAGTGGTAGTTAAAAGTCAGAGTGAGAGGGGAGTCAACAGGGCTCATTAGAGCTGACTGATCCCACACTTCTCTGCTGTTCTCACCACTTAACGAGACCTAATATGCTCAGCGAGAACACAAGCACACAAAGAAGAGATGTACGTGCATGTGCGTGCGTTTTGTGTGAGTGTGTGAGAAATGGTAAGATATGAGAGATGGTTTGAAAGAGGCTGCCTGTTAGATAAGGTGCAGTAATGAACGTGCACTGTACAGATGGAAGATGATGTGAGATGTGTGTTAGTCATACTGTGTGTTAAGTGAGAGACTGTACGTGGTGCATGAATAACAGCGTGTGTTATGATAAAGTGAGAAAGCGTGTGAAGGAGAGTCCATGTGTGGTGAACTCCAGGAGTTTCACATATGGGAGAGCTCATGTGTGAGATGATAATGTAGGCAGAGGTGAAAATACTTACTCTGCCCCACTTTCAGGACCACCTTCATGCCTTGCGTTGCACACACTCCGCCTCTCATGCTATCCAGGCCTTGGCGTGTGCCATCTGACGTAGCTGGGGGGATGGAAACACAAAATTACACAATTAGCCAAGTAGCAGGGTGGTATATAGACACACAAACACACACACACACACACACACACACAGTGGAAACCATTCCATTTAAGCTACACAAATTCACTCAATCTATAGCAGACACCAACAATAGCTTCTATTCATATGGTCAGCCATTCCAGAGAGTCAGCGAGTGACATTTGCAGAGGCAGCGATTTAAAACTCCACCAGAAGCTCTGAAATGTCAAACTACGAAGCAGCAGCACTTTAATAAGTCCTCATTTAGCTGGCCGCTGGAATTCATTAACACCCCCGCCGCGCTGCATGGACTCAACCGCTTTCAGTCAACTGCAATTGCTGCTCAGACTGGAGAAATAACAGGGGAGGGGGGTGATTTACAGAAGCATAGACTGGCTGATGGAAAAATGGGATACTAATCCAATCAAGGGCACATATGAAATAAAATAGAGCCCTTGAGTCATAAAACAGTTTGTGGAGACAGAAACTGGAGCTGATTGGTTAGAAAACAGACTTGAAAGAACAAAAATTGGTAAGACCCTATAACTATCACTTATGTTTCAATTAAGCAAATGAAAGAGCATTTTTCTATTTAAAACTGAGGGTCTTACGTGTTAATACAGGCAATGAGGAATTTCATATACATTATCAATGTATAAAGGCTTTTTTTCCAATGAAGAAACAGCAGAGATACAGTATCAGATTTCAGAATCCTGAAATCAAACAAGTTCCTTTCTAGTGAAGCTAGCAAGGAGGTCAAAGGAGGTCAAGCAGTGCTGACAAAGTGCACAAGCAAGAGGGCATGTGTGCACGAATCCCTGCAACACTAACACTTCTTCTTACATAAAGTGTGTCAGCGAGTGCATTAAAGATTACTGATCTGCAGGTCACAGAGGCTGGAGGAGGAGGAAGGAACACACAGAGAATCAGGATGGAGGGATCAAACTGTTAAAATGAAAGAATAGAAATATGAGGATGCAGAGACTGTGTAGGAGGAGAAGCTATCTATAATTCTGTCACCCTGATTGTTAATATCTCTCCCCTACCTGAGGTTTCTTCCATTATTTTTTCCTGTTAAAGTTTTTTTGGGTTGTTTGTCCTTATCCTATACAGCGGAGATTGTAAAGAACTTTGAGGCAAATTTGTGATTTATGACATTTGGCTGTATAAATAAAATTGACTTGACTTGTTAAAAACAGGATAGAAAGAGGAGGTGAGGGGTAAGGATGTGAGAGAGGCCTTCAAAGTGAGAATCACACACGTGTAGCTCCAGTCAAGTCTCAGCCATTTGTACACAAATGTTCACGCCAACTCCCAGCCTTTCCATCAGATCTGAAAGGCAGTTCTCACTTTGAGAACTTGACACTATCTCTGCCTTTAAAGTGTAACTTGATGGAGGGTCTGATGTGTAACCGCAGTGGCTGGTGAAGAAGACAGTAAACATGCTCTTCCTCCTTCCACCAACACCCTCAAACACCCCTGCTCGCACCACCCGCCTATCCTTATTTTCCCCGTTCTCGCCCTCGGGGCTAACCCTCACCTTGTCTCCCTAAAGACATATAGAAATCATTTTCCCCCCGCCACTTCGCTTCAGGCTATAGAAGCAGAGCAGAAAGGGAGGGATGGTGGATAGCTCAGAGAGAGAGAGAAAAGGAGGTGTGAAAAAGAGGCAGCTTTACTTCTAACACCCTCTTTCTCTCTCCGTCTCTCTGTCTCTCTCTCCTCCCTCCATCGCTGCAGGATGCAGAGTGTGAAAGCAGAGGAGGAGAGAAGCAGGCGGAGGTCAAGGCGAACAGCAGTATGGTGGGAAAGCCAGGAGACAGGGATGGATGAAAGGATATATAAAGAAGGTTTAAATAAAGTGCCGTGAAAAACTTTGCACATTCTTCAAGTTTTTCTATTATATGTCGTGTTACTAAATCATTTGAAATCATAATATTTTTTTCTGCCTGAGACCTTACTACAGTTATTTTAATGAAGTTTAAACAAATAGAATTAAGCAGAGTGTGCCAAAGTAAGCACAGCTCCAGTTTCATCAGGGCTTAAATGTGTCATTGAAAAATCCTTTTTTTGTATTATTTTGGCAGCTCAGACATTCTATTCAGGTTATAGCGACATGTTTTGAACAGTATTCAGAGATACTCAGAGGAATTCAAGACATTTGGCCTCATATAAGAACTACCTGTAGAAATTTGTTCTTAAGTTGCACAAACAACTTTTCTTGTTCTTAAAATTTTCACTCAGGTCGGAACAAAATGTTTGTGGGTTTCATTTATTTATAGTATTCCATATATTTGCATGAAAAATAACTATCAAAATATTAAATGATGTTAAGTGTGTAGCCTTGCTTGATTATCTTAAAGCTAGAAAACATGGTTTTACTGAAGGGGGTGCAGAATGTGATGAAGAGGGGCCGTAGGGCAAAATCCAAGAATAACAGCTCTGATTAAAGGAATGGATGGAGGAAAGACTAAATACCCTCAACTAGTCTGAGAGCAAGAGAAGGGCGACTAAGGACTAATATTTCTGAGAGTAATAACTCCTGACACACGAAGGAGGACAAGAAGGTGACGGGAGACGAGGGAGGTGAGGAAGACGAGGGTGAGAAAAGAGGAGGAGGAGGCCATGTAGGGAAGCGAGGCAGGGAGACTGATTGCCTGTGACAAGCTGTTGGTGATATGATGGGGACAGGAGACTATGTGAGACGATGGAGATGACCCAGAGCACGGTGGACAGAGGGAGGAGGAGGTGGAGGGAGGAAGAC
This sequence comes from Pempheris klunzingeri, assembly GCF_042242105.1. NCBI lineage: Eukaryota > Metazoa > Chordata > Actinopteri > Acropomatiformes > Pempheridae > Pempheris > Pempheris klunzingeri. The sequence goes on from NC_092034.1 coordinate 13,247,097, forward strand.
AAGATTCATAGACAGAGGGGAAAGTGGTAGGATAGAAAAAAAACTAGAGAAGTTAAAAACAGAAAGTAAGGAAAGAGTTTAAATGACATGATAGATAGCGGTGAGGTAAAAGACTCTAATGTCTCCATTATGGAAAAGTGGAGCGGTAATGGATAGAAAGAAGAGCGAGACACAAAGAGAGACAGAGACTGAGAGCACGGGAGCCAAATCGAACCACGAGAGTCTGCACAAATGTGATTTTGCAAATGCAAGCAATTTTTTTAACATCATAATCAACAGGTCACAAATATCACAAAGGCAATTTTTGTTAAAACACTGAACTGCATCATGACAAATCCTCTTAAATCCATTAGACGTGTTACAGGTGCCACCATTTCTATGAATGTCAATTTCACAAGAACAAAGCGAACAAAGAGATCATAGCCGCTTTGTCCTTGGATTGAAAAATATTCCCTCCACCAAATCATAGTTGCTAAACACTGGAAATGCTGGTATTTCCTTGCACTTGAGGGGGAAAAGATATCGGCAAATCAAGGTAGAAATAATCACAGAACATCTGTGAAATCCTGATGAGAGACAGAGATGAAAGCGGGTAAGATGGAGAGATGTGGGAATGGTGTGCCTCTTTCCCACTTCACTTTGGGAGGACAGGAAGAGGGGGAAAAAGAGTGGGGAGGAGTGTATAGAGCTATTTGGGATGAGATAAGAGAGGAAAGGAGGAAGAACAGTGAGAGAGAAAGAGGGAGACAGGGGAGGGAGAGGAGGGATGAGTAATTGAGACGATGATCAGCAGTGATGGGGGGGATGTGAAGCGCTAGAGGACAGAGGAGAGGAAGGGCGTCGCTCCGCCACCCTCATTCGACAGGAAGACAGGAGGGAGAGGCGGAGGAAGTGGAAAAACTTAATTAATGAAATAATACCGCAGTCAACCTCAATCAGACTGCACAGCACCGGGGCTCTGCACACAGGGAGGCAGGCAGCCAGGCAGGCCGGGGAGAGAGTGTGTATCTAGTCCATAGAACAGATCACACAGTGGATGAGAGTCTTTCTCTGTCTCTCTTGTTATTACCAAGGTCAGTGCTGGGCCAAACCTCTTCTCTGCCTCCATTATCGCCACTGAGGTTGGCCCACAGTTACGTAAAAGTGGAGGACAAGTCCACAGCAATCATATCTCACATCGTCCATTCATTGAGAGACGCACACCCCACGTCTGACATGCGTCCAGCTCTACATTGACTGTCACTCGCTGCAGTAGACTATGCAAAACTACTTCATTTGCATTAAGACGCAGCCCGGACCTCAGTGTTTGCCCTCCCACTCTATTCCTTCCCTCTCTGGTGGTGTGTTTCACGGCCCTGGTTATATATTCCACACATGCTGAGTGACAGCCAGCCTCCCGCAGCAAAACACTTGCTCCTATGCGAGTGATGTGAATTTGCGTACATGCTGATGTTGTTATTTCCATCACGTCCTTCTGTCTACTTTAGGGCACGACTCACATTTCACTTCGCTCAAAAGTCACAAGAAGTGCTGTTATATTGCCTCATTTCATATATTTCTGGTTCCAGCTTTTACTGCAATATGCTTTTCCAGATTTTGGTACAATATGTTGTGTCAGAAAGTTGAAAATGTGAAACGTAAAGCTGAATCCATCCTGGATACAACAATTGTGTATTAATAACCACTAAAAAATGACAGGATCATCTGAAGAAATAAGTGTTTATAACGGAGTCACTGTCAATCAATATCAGTCAGTCAATATCAATTATCAATTCACTAACTCCAATTAAAATCCCATTTTAGGAACAATATTTACATTGTTTCAAATGTGGAAACCCAACAAACCTGCTGCTGGGAGCAATACACACACAACTAAAACTGATCAAGATGAGCAAAGCAAAAATCTTCTCTGAGCTCAGTAGGAAGATTCTTTAGACATTTCAGTGAAAAAATCTGACACTAGTGTATGTCAAATGTATATAGTGCATATGACTACGTAAATGTGTGTCTAATGTTTTACTTGAAGATGACAGGTTACATATTGCATTGGGGGGCACAGCTAAATTTTTCCTTCGGGGCCCCCAGGCAGATTAACGTCACTCATGCCACTTGAAAAGTTATGAAGTTGCAGTTTTTCATGATAGCAGATATTGAGCTGGAGCTGTCTAAGTACTGTGCATAAATACTGTTTATGTGGCCAAGCTATTGCAACAGTCCAAGCTCGCTACTGTACCACACACAATCAAATTACACACCCATGGTTTGAGCATGAAGTGGAAACATCTTTTACAGATGACAGCTAGATTAAAGGGAGTAAAAATGGGAATGTGGCGCGGAACAAAAAGAGAAGATTAAACAACAAACTGAATGAATAAACAAGGAAACAAGGACCAGGGAGGAACAAAGCTCGCTCCCCCGTGCTGTGCTGTATCACATTCCACGAGCACAGCACCGCCGCCCCCGCTAGCCTCTGGTGTGTGATGGCGTGTTAGCCTCGTCATGAGTGTGTCATGTTAAGGGACGCAGTAATCATGAATGCAAATGCAACGTGAAAGACACAAACTAAAGTGGGTGTTTTGTTTCGCCCCGGGCACACTGGTGCATGCTAAGGCTGGAGTGGTTTGAGTGTGTGTGTCTCTGTGTGTGTTTGTGTCAGTGTCTGTGCAAAGTGTTCCCATCTGTGCAAATCAACCTAAAACCAATGTGTTACTTCCCAGCAGCTTTGACTTTAAAATCCTCCTTTTAGTTCCACTTGTTTGGCTTTTGGACCACATTCTCCAAAAACAACCATGAAACTAAGTTTGTCACTTGGGTGGACTAGGGAGTGTGTGTGTGTCTGTGTGTGTGTGTGTGTGTGAGTGTGTGTGTGTGTGTGTGGATGCAGAGGGGACTTGGGGGTGGGATTTACAGTTGCCTTCCTGTTTAAATTTGTAGTCCTCACTCTTCAGAGGCTATATGAGCTCCATGTGTGTCATCTAGATGATGAAGAGCATAAAACCTGATCTCCTCTCCCCTGAGGCGTAGCTGAAGGATTCATTCTCTCTCTCTCCTTCTCCACACGTCCAAGACCGCCCCCCCACAAAAAATCCTGGATCTCACCATCGAAATTTCCTGTAACTAAAAACGTCTTCATAAATCTCCTATGGCTCTTTTATAACCTGGCTATGACGCATTAACGCAGCTATCACAAGCCATTACCTCGCCACGGCAGCGAGGAGGGAAAGAGGCATTGAGTTGTGTACTGGAACAGAACGGGCATTATTTTAGCTCCCCCACGAAAAAAAAACAAAACACTCTTAAGTATTATCTTCACATTCCACCTCCAAATACACAACACACTACTTCCAACGTAGCATGAGGTTTTCCAAACTTTCTTTCTGCAAAGAGTGCAGGTTTTTTGTTCTATTGTTGCAGACAAAGGCCCACTGTTGGCTGTGTTGCGGTAGTACTTGATCCGCAAATGGGACCAGCTACAAACAAGGACAAAACAAAGACGTCTGCCTGTTTGGCGCCTCTGTTGCACGGTGACATGACGGTATGTGTGTGGTTTGGAGACAGGACAAGTATGATTATGCGTTTGTCATATGAGGCAGTGCGAGAGTGGAAGAGATTTGTGCTGATAAAGACTTGCATTGCAGAAATGTTGTTAAATATAGAAAGCACTTGTTCCTATTTATGATTCAATTGTGGCCAAAGCACCTCTTGTACTAATATATGCCACTAGGACACCAAAATATGGCATGTAAGGACACTTTGGTTACTATGGTTACTAATTACTTTTCCTGTTTTTTTTTTTATCTGACCCATGCAATACTGAAATTACTTTTACTACCTAAAGTGCATGAACAAATTAAAGCCACATTTCTCATCTCTGGTGGCAACAAAATTGGCTGATTTCTAATGCAAACTCTCCATAATTTGTATTCTGTACTAATGTGATTCAAAATAAGTATGACAATTTGACAAGTATGACATTCAAACTTGTACAAAGTTGTTAATGCAGTCTGTATCATTTTAATCTGTTTCTTGCAAGCTTCATTACGTGAATTTGTGAGACGCGGCATCGATATGACCTGGACACGGCCAAGTCTGGGAGCCAGCAAGTCATGGTCACACGTTGAACTCACATGATGTGTCACATGGTTACCAAAAAGATCCACACAGGATCACAAAACCCAGACATCAACTCTTACACGCTACTCGCATGCATTCACACACAATCCACCAGGGGAACATGATCTCAGTGTCTTTGCTTGCGTGCGGTTGATCTCTCCTCTGTGCTCGATGACATTTTAATTCTCAGCAGTTATTCGCTTTCCATCCATCCTGTTCTATTAGAATCATTTCCCCCCGCCTCTTTATTCTCCCTCTCTCTCTCTTCTATCCCTCCCTCCCTCTGTCTCTCCATCTTTCGATGTCCTGTGCGCTTGGAGGGTGGGTGACTCAGAATCACATCGCATTAACCTCCAGCACCAAAACACACACAACAAACTGGGCCACGGCACAGCAGCCTCCCCCCCGCTCCTCCGCCTCCTCCTCCTCCTCCTCCTACCACCCATCGGATTTCCAAAAAGGAGGACTAGAGTGAGGAACGCACCTGATCTCTACATCTGACAAACACACACATGCATGCACGGCACTGAGAGGGAGTGATTGCTTGTGACAGATCCACTGCCATTTTATGGTTCAGTTCTGAGGCAGTGAGTGAGAAACATTGTTGGAGGAGAAATGTTGCTTTTTCCTGTCACATTGTTTTCCCTCTCTGACTAAATCCATATCATGATTTATTAGACAGCACTGCTTGTGCCATACTGATAATCCAGTGGTACTGCTGTATGGGTGTTCGACCTTGTTTGTGCGTTTTCTTATGTCTAATTGTTTCCTGTATGTGCGCAAAGGCCATGAATGTTTTCCCTGCACATCATGTGTGTATGAGAGATCATCCAGTTCATAATCTGGTTTGATGCACTGCGGGTTAATGATGGCTGTCGACTGCAACATTAGCACAGTATGGTCCCTGTGTCTGTGTGCATCAATAAACAATCTACACACAATCTCCTAAAGCTGCTTATAGCCTCTATAAGAGATGTATATAGGGCTGAGGAGGAGGGGAGAAGGGGGGTTATTATCACTGTCAGAGAGAGGGAGAGAGAGAGAGAGAGAGAGTAGAATGGACATAAATAAGGTTATCAGTAGGCATAAACACAAAGGCCCATTTCTTCCATTCATTCTGGCGTTAATTAAATGACAAGAAACAAATCGTGGGCGAGCAAACGTAATTCTGCCCAATTCGGTAAAAAAATAATAAAACATGTGACCTCCAGAGCATAGACATGTATAATGGCCCAAAAGAAAGACAGGCAGGAACAAAGCGAAGGAGGAAAAAAAAAAGCAAAAGCAAAAAAAGAAGGAGCAGGGCCATTATAAAGAGGTCTAGTGACTGGCTGGATGAGCCTTGTGTAACGTCAGTAAAGTGCTAGCCATGTAGGACAGTCACGACCAATGTTCCTTACAACTGGGTCAATGTTCCCGTCCTGGGGCAGCGAGGGCATTCTGCGTGGTCTTCTGTGTGTGCGCGTGAATGTGCAGTATCTATCTGTTAACTTCCACAAACCTGCTAGAAACTGCTATCCCTGCAATGCTTGTCAAGTGCACCTCTGAGTGGACCTCCATGCATATTGAATGAATACTTCAATGACTACTTATCAATACTTAATGAATACTTATCAGTGAATCCCTGAGTGACTTCTACAGCACTGATTTTTTAAAAGGCTTTTAAAAGGCATGCAAAGCCTTTTTAGATGCGGCTCAGTACGTAACGCAGTCCTACGCCGGCGGGGCAGGAGAGAGGAGGCCGAGCGGGCCGCTGAGTTCATGGCCGCGTTTGAATGTCTGAGTGTGATATTTTCCAGTGGCGGCTGGGGCGACGGAGGGTTTGCTGCAGTCGCACAGAATGTGAAGTAACACTTGACGCTATCGCAGGGGATCTAGCTGCCTGCAGACCCCAGTGTGTGCATATGTCTGCGTGTGTCCTTGTCTGCTGGTGTCTGGCGGCATGTGTCCGTCTTAAGGTTTGTGTGTGTGTGTGTGGGTAGCTGTTCTGCATTATATCAGCCACTAGATTGGAGGCCTAGAGAAATGGGTCAGCGCCAGCCTCGTCGTTCCCTCTCACTGTCTCTCCTGCTCTTTGCTCATGTTTTTTTTTTTCCCAGCCTCTCTTATTCCCAAGTCGCGCCCAGAATAAAAACGAAACACCTCCGGTTGTCCACTCCTCCTGCAGCTGCCTGGATCTGGGTTAAACCAGAGAAGTCCATCACTCACTCCCTCTTTCCCCTCCTTCCCTTCTCTGTTCTTTTCTTTCTGTTGAATAAAGAAACTCTGAGAAGTCTCCTCTCCACTTGGATCCTAATAATCTCAGCCGAGGAAGAAGACACATACAGAGTAATGATATGGATGTTGAGAAATGAGACATCAAATTTGTGGAGTAAACACAGAATGCTCCCATGTACGGTGAAACACCTGCCATCTCCTGACATTTAGACTGAATAGGTCTTGAACACAGAGAGTTTTGAGAGAGCGGTCTTATGATCAATGATGATTCTGATAAAAACTAATTTGTCATGTGGCTCAACTGAAAACATGTCACAGTAAATTTCCACCACACTTTGTGTCTTTGGTCTATTTCGCTCAGGGCCTGCTCATGGGGTTTCGTCTGGGTGGCCCCACTGTCTCTCTCTCTCTCACACTAACACTCACACACACATATGCACACGCACACCTGTTGCAAAACCAGTCAGAGGGGCTGAGACACAACACAGTTAATAGGATACCATTGTCATGACAAATAGTACTGGAGGGATGTCTCCAACTCTCTCTCTTTCATTAATGTCTCCATCATTCATTCTGTTGTCTTTTTTGGGCCAGTAAGTTGCCCCCCAAACCCTCCCCTTCCCCTTTCCAACCGCAGAAACCCAGATGCTCACACACCACCACACACAAATGCAGAGGACTGCACATTTATACACCTGTGTGAGCACACAATCACTAAATAAAAGCACTCAGTCTCACATTAGCCTGATTTACTGTCTCAATTTAAGCATGAATTCTGTGCAGTGAAGAGGAAAACAGGAGACAACTACACCTAACTCGCAGTTCCACGTCTCCTGTCACTTTGTCATACTTTCATCACAGGAGAGAGGAAAAAAAGCCGTCTGTTGCAGCAATCACTCTCTCCTCCAGCATCTCATGCTTTCCCTCCTCTCCAACATTTCCCTCTCCCTCTCCTTTCAATTATTGCCTTTATGTTTCCAGCCTTCCTGCCGTCCCGCTCTTTGAAGGGGCTTCCTCTCAGGCAGAGCCTAGCTGTGACATTGTCTGTCATTGCAGGATTACAGCGTTGGCACCTCGCCACGAACATGCTGAAGACGCAGAGAAGGCGACCCTCGCCGTATGCGTTCTGCTCAGCCACGGGGTACAAACTTGTCGACTAGAAAAACAACTCGCGAAAAACTGCATGTATCTGAAGCCAAAACTTCCCTCCGGGACACTGAGCTGTCAGATTTCCTTAATATGAGTGACTTTGAGTCAACTTTGTAGCTGATGGTGACTTTTAGACAATAGACATATTGCTGAAAAACTGGTACGATACAGTTAAGCTGTTTTTAGCAGTTTTGCTGAGAATTCTGTTTGACCCTGATGGTTTCTTCAGGCTTGTATGACTATTTTTGGATTCATTTCTTGGCTGATACTTTGTGTACTATTCTGTATCGTTCTGTGTCTTTTAAAATCAAAACAAATCTTAGGATTCAGTGTTCCCTTTAAATCGTATGCCTGACAAACTGGGAGCAACATTTGAAACAACACTTTGAACTGCATCATGACCGTGCAACACTGCCTAATAACCATTTTAAAAACATCAGTCACACAAAAATATGAAGAAAACACACACCATCATTTTGAAACATCACAGGCCAAGTAATTCTGAGATTATATAAAGCCTCTCTGAAGGACAGGTGGTCAAAGAATGTCAGGCCTACTTCTTGCTTTTGAGTTTGATATGTAGGTTAGCTACTTTTGGTAAAACAGAAATTGGCAGAGCGGGGGAACAGGAAGGGGAGAAGTTGTTCGACTGAAGGACAAACGTCTGGTAGAAAAGGAAGCGAGGAACAATGCAAAAAAGAGGGAAGTGGGTCAACGGTCTGAAGGGAGGAACGTGACAACGATCTGTGACATGTAGCAGGAGAGAAAGAAAGCGAAAGCAAGTAGGAAGATGGCGACGGGGAGAGGGGAGGGGTTTCTAAATTAAGAAGAAGGGAAGCAGAAGGGTGTGAAGGAGGAGGAAGAAGAGTGAGGGTGAAAATGTGAGAGAAAGTCCACGGGAGGCAGGAGCTGTTAGAGAAAAGGGCTTCATAAATGTCACTCCTTTCTGATATTAATGGTGAATGTCAAAGAGCCAGAACTTACAGGAGGTTAGGTCTCCTAAACACACACAAACACATGTATAAACACAGAGTTTTTCCCTTCAGACAATGACTTTTGAAAGGAGGCAGTGAAGGAGTGGGCCTGCAGAGGAGCTGTACATCTTAAAAACTGTAATTACACATAACTGTCAGTCTAATTAAGGCTTTTAATGAACTCCATGAGAGCTCAGAAAGGACAAAAACCGCCAGCCATTGGAAAATGTGTGTGTGTTTGTTTGCGTGTGTGATAAATGATGCGCTCAAGGAAGACCGTGCATATAAGCGGCAACACAATCAAACATTTTAATGAGCCTGAGTGCAGCTTTCAGGTCCACCATCTAATAAACATGCATACCTGTAAGGGTCGCTCATCTCCTATTGCAACACACCACACACACACAGAACTAATTGCTCCTGTCGCTTTCCCTATGGTGATTAAGTGTTAAAGCCCAGCCCACTGCAGAACTGTGACTGGACCTATAGAAACACCTTTGAAACAATTGGATTTGCCATTAAGGAAAACTTTATTTAAGATTTAGCTAAATTCCTTCACAACAGAGGGCTAATCTGCATTATACATCATTAAGCTTGGCTGCTAAAACTCTTGGCTGCACTCTCTTGTTGGCTGGCCAGGTATAGGAAAATAGATTGTACTCAAAGGCTGGAAAAATGTTAGGTCTTGATCTGGCAGATACAGAGCAATAATGAGAATCAAATCTTGTTTGATTTTGGGTGGGCGAGCTCTTGTATAACAATGGCACACAGTACACTCTCTCGTGTAGTTTTTAAAGGGTCATATCACCTAAATTACAAAAAATATATATTTCTCACTTTGTCAACCTGGAGGTAAAAAGGGAGCTAAATGCCTACTGCTTGCTGTAGTGGTTAAGATCTTATTATCTAATAAATATCTGCATTATTATCATGTGTTGAACATATTGGCTATAGTAACTGCAATAGCAGTAGTATGACTAACAATGCAGTGTTAAGGAGTACTGATACTACATGCAGCAACACCACTAGTTTAATGTATTTAGTATTGAATTTGGGGTCATGTAGCTATGTTCAAAATCATGCATTCCACTAGTGAGCTCTTTACTTCACTGAGTGGCTATATTTAATTATCTCTTAATGAAAATGGGCATTTTTATGTCTTTATTAGATATGACACTAGAGAGATGGGCAATGGGCGCTGTGGTCCATAAACCCTGAGGCTCCTGAAGCTACAAGGCTTAAGAGTTACAGTTTCAAAATAGTTCCCTATTTGCTCCTTAGTTAAAACTCCTTTCTTCATATAATGAAGATCTGCTAAAGGCAGTGACACATTTCAACTCTCACTACTAATATTATTCTGTTACTCTAAGCTTTGCTATTACCATCATTATTTCTTTCCATGTCAGGAGGCCATTGCCATCCATTTTAGAACCCTAAATCAGAGATTAAGAAATACTGGAGACACAGTCTCTCTTTTCTTTCTCCCTCAAGTTTCCTTCTTTCATTGCATGCCATTCTTTCAAAGAGTGGCTATGTCATAGACTGCAGTCACTGTGTACACACACAGAAGCACTTTAAACCTGGCTCAGTTTTAGTGTTCAAATGCACTAGCCAAGAATCGGCTATTATGCAATCCTGACGAGCATGGAGGTCCTTCTAATGGATCTACACAGACTCAGTACAATGCAGCAGTGTGTATGTATACTTGCCTTAAATGTCCTTGAACCATGACTGTAATACTTGAATACTGAGTTGTGTATTTATGTGTGTGTTCGTCGAAATGTATACTTTAACCTATATGGACATGAACCTTGGAATTCAGAAATGTTTTACTAATCTTTACCAGTACAGCCCCCTTCCTCTTCCACAATACCCTCGACCGTTATTCTAGTTTCCAAAAGAGGAAAGCGAGAGAAACACACACACACATGTACAGAACATGGGAGCCAGTCAGCCGAAATAATACATCTTGACATTCTGCTCGAGGGAGAGATTGGAGAGAGAGAAAGTGGAAAGAAGAAGGGTGAAATATGAAGGGGAAGATGATGGACAGCAGAAAGCATAGGGCAATTATATACCGTTTGTGTGCGTGTGCATGTATACTGAATGTGTGTGTGTGTATATTTCTATATGTGTGCAACAGTGAGAGAATGAGAGTGATGACAGTTGTGTTTGTTTAGCTCTCTGTGATTAAAGCCTCCTGCTAGAAGCTGTGTGCTTAGCTGCATGGCAGTCTGTCGGGTTTTTTTTTAACCATGTGTGTGTGTGTGTGTGTGCACGTGCATGCTTGTGCTCCTCTCTGCTTTCAAGAAATGTGGGTGCATATCCATTCCGTATATGTCAGTCTGTCAGTTTTGAAGTGTGTTTATGTGCGTCTTAAATCTTATTTGCACGTCATGAGTTTGTCTTGGGGTTGAGGCGTGTGTGTGTTGCAGTCGGTCTGCTTCTTCCCCACAAATGTGTGTTTTAGTATCTAATCTCCAAGTCTCATTTGCTTAAATGAAATCATCAACGGATGTCTGGTGCAAGCGGGACGGGTAAAACCTGTATGTGTGGCTGTGTGTGCGTGTGTGTGAGCTCATTAGCACATGGTTTCTCTCTGTGTCGTCCTGAGGTTTGTTTGCATTTTCGTCTGTTCAATGTAGGGTTTGTCGTCTGAGAGCTGAAAGATAACTGTCTGTCTCTTTCTGTCACCTTAGTTTTCAAGTTCAACAAGCTTTATTGGCCTGATAAAATCATTCTCACACTGCCAGCGCAAAGTACACAACACCGAGTTTGTCAAGGTAGATGAAAACAGGAGTGTAAGCAAACGTGTGCAGCAACTCTAAGTGCAAATCTTACTAAAGTTCAGCAGAAGATTCCTGTATGTCACACATATTTTATAGATACCTGCTTGTATAAAAACATCTATAAAATGCTACTGAAGTATTGTGGAGCTCAATGACTACAATAAGCAGCACACTCATGGTTCATGGTGTGACAGTCATAGGTTTGATGCAATCAGAGTGTCCTAAAGGGAGACACTGAACCACATCTGCCACCTCATATAAAACATCCGCTATATGCATGAACAACAATGTGATTCTTTGTTGGTTACTGGGTGTTTATTTAGCAGAAAATGACTCGCTGCCTTGCTTGAGGGCACATCAGATGCTTGCATCTTTTTCGGCCTGCTAAACACAAACTTATTTGCAACAAATGTTTGTCACCAATGAAGTCAAAATGGGGGTATAAACATAATATTCTCTTTTCATGGTGTATTTTCCCACCATGTTTTGATGATCAAAAATGATCATTATGGTCTGATCTTGAAGCCTATAGCAATGTTTTCATTTTCTGATTTAATCTTTGACTCATGCGTGTGAAATGTGCATAGTGGAAAAGTCATTATTCTGCTAGACCTGATAGCAAAAGGAATGCGCAAATCTTTTCACCGTTCACTTTTTGGCGCCGTCTTCGTCTTGCAAAGGGGAAGTCAAAGAGAGGAGAGAGCGTCTAAAAGAGTAATAAAAGCGTCGTGCAGAGAGAGAAAGAAAGAGCTCGAGACAAGAGTGACAGACATGTAGAATGACAGAAACAGAGAATTAGATAGAGATGCAGGGGGGAGACAGAGAGTTTCTCACCTGAGAGGAACTTTTAACAGGGTCAAGTGCGAGGTGCAAGTGTAAAAACAGCTCGAGCTAATTCATATTTTAAACCAGTCACACACAGCACTGACAGCACACACACACGAACACACCCAGCTCCCGTAGGATCACAAGCCCACTACTCTTACCTCCAAGGACTGCAAGCAGCTCTTTTAAAGGCCTGGTTTAAAAAAAGACGTCACAGCATGCCAAAACATGGCAGATGGGAGACATTTTCCACTCACAAACTGACAAAGTCTCACATAACAAGAACTGATTCGCTGCTGTAAGGATTGATATAAGTGTGATGTACTCTTTACACTCGGGGAGCAAAAAGAGTGCACTTCAACGTCAATGTCTTCAATGAGGGGCACTTAGCTAAAAATATCAGTTCCACAGGAGTACTCGGTGATACAAAAAAAAAAAAAAATGTTGCATAAAATCCCAGCAAATAGACAGAATCGTGTTAGCATCTCATATAACGCACCAGCTCTAAATAAACTATGACTAATTTGTCACTCGGTGTCATATTTGTGGGTTGAGCGACCTTTTTCTTCCCGAGCGCTGCCGCCAAAACTTCTTCGATTACTTTATCAGTAATCCCTTTACAGCAGCATGCTCCAAGTGCCGTAAATCTGTCCCGCTCCTCTAATCTTCAATTCATCACACACTTCCTAATCACGCTCCAAAAATAACAAACCTGGTATTGCTTACACTCTTCTTTCTGTACAACGAGAGCTGAGCCAAATGCAGGCTATCAAAAGGTTTATGGCGTGCGTATGAATCACTAAAGACTAAGAGACTACCCTGTTCACCTTGTTATATTGTAAAATAAAAGACGAAATAGGTTTTTATTCTTAATTGAAGCTTCAAATAATTTAAAATGGACCTGCAATAATGTAATAGTGGTTTCTTGGCAAGGTCAACCTTGTGAAAACAGTTCTTAAATCTTGAAAGGGACAAACCTGGACAAATAAAGGTTAAACCAATAAAACAGGCCGGGCATTCTCCACTAAACCTTGTCTTTCCTCCCAGCCGGCTGCCTTCCAGAGGCAATGACAGCGAAACTGTTGCTACAGATGAGGTAAGACGCTTTTTGCCACAACAGGGCTCTCTTCTCGCAGCGCCACCAAGAGAGCAACCAGGCGAGGCTGAAGGTACCAATGAATTAGTTCACTGTTTTCGCTCATTATGCCGAACTGACTGCCTCACTTTTTCTCTGTCTTTATTTACACCCTTTTCTTCATCTCCGACTTCTCTGGCACCACACACACAGCCAACAAAGACCCCGCTCATAATGAGGGCATAGCGGTGTCTGAGTGTGTGTTTTTCTTTGTGTGGTTAGTGTGTGTGTGTGTGTGTGTGTGTGTGTGTGTGTGTGTGTGGAGGGAGGAGGATTATGGCAGTTCCAAAGCTGTGAATAGGGGCCAGGCTGGGCCTTGGCCCTGGCTGAATTAATTACTCTAATTAGCTTCTTAATTGCATATATTAAACCAGTGGTTAGCAGGGCTGGAGCCGTGGTTAGGGCCTGGATCTAAAGCTGGAGCCGGGGGTGGGTACAGGCGGACAAAAGGGTATTACACACAAACACACACACACACACACACACACGGCAAGCCTTCCCCCACCCACTTGACGTAGTCTGAAGTGGAGAAACGAGACCAAGCGCTCCCCTCTAAGATGAGGGTATTCAATTTTCCAACCCTCCCCTCATCAATATATAATCAGCACATACAGCAGTAGCAGATGTGTGGTACTAATATGGACGATAAGCCCCCCCAGAGGGAACTGAGAGGATTAATATTAGAACTACAGGGACGACTTGAAACAGTCTTCATGTGAAACTCTTAACTGTATCACTTACTCAGTACTCTGTTCCCTGTGACATTCAAGATGCCAAACCCTGCCACTGATTTGTGACCATCAAGCCTCGCCCCGTCTGGCCCCGCAGCACAGGCTTACATAGACCATGACAACATCAGAACCATTAGTTCCACCGCTCGTTCCACTTCCCAGCTTTTTTGGCTCGTACGTTTTGTGCATTCTAAACAATTATCAAAACCCTTGGCTCTCCAGAGCGGACAACATGCATCAAATTAAGCTTTTTTGGCTTGAGCTGACCCAGAGTAAAAGTAAGCCAGGCTGAGGGAGAGAGGGAGTCAAAGATCCTCTAGGCTATAAAGGTGAAGGCTGTCTGTGTGTGTGTGTGTTTGGGAAGGGGAAGGATTTGAGCTCTAACAGCGAGAGGCGGGGGGTAAAAATTGCCAAAAATTCTTTATTGTATTTGTGAAATGCACCCAAAGTACCTCACAACAATGACGATTAGTCAAGAACAAGTAAACAGCCAGTCCGCTAATGAATCTCTCTTCAATAAACAAGTGGAGTACACGTGCACGCACGCACACACCGTGCACGTGCATGGGTGCACTGTGATAATGATGTTCTTTGTGGAGTTTTTTGGGGTAATTAGGGCTGCTTAAATGGTGGTTAAAAAGGATTTGCAGCTGATTGTTTGTCCTTGTGTCTTTGAGCCGTGGGCCCTCTTGCTCCACTGAGTGTCAACACTGTCTTCTTCCACTGTCTCTTCATTGCGCACAGAAATCCTCTTTCATCAGCCCGTCCATAGCCAGCCGTTCCTCTGCTTCCCTCCATTCCTCCCTTTCTTCTTCTGCCTGCTCAAATTATTCTAGCTCGTCTGTTTCCCTGTAATTTACTCTCTCTCTCTCTCTCTCTCTCCCTCTCTCTCACTTGTCCTCCTCCTGCTCCTCCTCTTCCTCTCCATCTTCTACTGAACAGCTGCCGGGTACAATTCAACTCCAAGAACACCATAATCCCCCTCACACATGGCAAAGATCATGGCTGTTACTTATAGACAAACGACTTCCTTAAGAAGCCGCACTGTGCATGTGATTTCTCTCTATTGAAGGAACAGTTCAGCATTATGCAAAGTAAAGTTGATTGAAATTTGATTTCTTTCTGAAAGTTGTATTAGAACATTGATATCAATTTAATGCCTGTACATTAAAGACAGAGCTCAGGATCTGGTCAGGATGCGGTAAGCCTCGCTTAGCAAGAATGGAGGCAAAGGAGGTAGCTGGCCTGGCTTTGTCCAAAGTTCAAACATACACTGATTTTACAATACTATTCACGTAAACTTAAGAGATGTTGGTACATTTTTTTTGGTTTGGGCAGAGCCAGGCTAGCTGTTTGCCCCCACCACACATGTTTATGCTAAGCTGGGCTAATGATGCGCTTGAACCAGCCATTTTTCATTCCACTCTCAGAGAGAAATAAAATGAGCATGTTTCTGAAAATGTTTAGCCATCCCATTAAATGAAAAAGGGGGAACAGATGGTTTATCGAGGAAACTTTCAACACAAAGTTTATCCACACACACACACACACACACAGAAACACACACATCATGCCTGCATGTCTGTGTGCAGGGCTACGCATCTGTCTGTGTGAATGTGTTCATTATGTTGATCAGAGGTCATGTTTGCTTGAACCTCGACACTAAATCAATGCTATATTAGCCGGCTAATGTGTTCTCCTGATGGCAGAGGTCAGCCGAGAGGTGCGCTTGTTTTAAACTCCCCCATGTCTGATTGCCAGGAAACACATCCTTCTGCAAAAGGTTCCTTGACAGAAGGCAGCAGCACAATGATGCTTTTGTCTGTCACGCTGCGATGGGCAATGAGGAAAGTTTGCGCATCTGTGTGTGTGCATGTGTGTGTGTGTGTGTGTGTGTGTGTGACAGACAGACAGTGTAGGAAGGTTAAATGAATCATACAATGTTAACCAGGCCCAATCCAATTAGGGAGGGATTCTTCTTGTCTGACCTTTAACAGGAGAGACGTATTCACACTCACTCACGCAATCAACCCCCACCCCATCAACACAACTACACACACAAACTCTCAAAAACTACACAGTCAGACAGACACACAAACACAACACTCACGCAACCACACAGCAACACCCACAAAAGCACCCTCCGCCCTTACACACACACACACACACACACACACACAGGCACTCAACAAACAGCACACACATACCAAAACACACACACACAGCCAATCTCACAGACAGTAGCGCGGCTCTGATTGCTGACCTAAATCGGCCAGGCGATCTGTCACTTTCTCTTACTCACACTCAGCACACATCTTTTTTTCATCTTTTTCCTCCCCTTTCTCCTCTCCCTCTCTCTTCTTTTTTTCTTGCCCAAATATCCCTCGCTCTCTCCCAGTGTCACTTTACATCAGCTCATGCCCACCCCTGTCCTCTCCCCTATTATCTTTACCAGAAATGCCTTGGCCTCATTTGTATCCCACAATATAGGTGTCAATGTACAGTATGTTGCATGTTTACAGTGGTTTTGCTGTGACCTGTGTACTGTAGATATGTGTTCATATTCTTATGCATATAATGAAGATACATACAGTGAAGCTCAGGGGAATCTCACGCTTAATCATTTAAAGCACATGAGTTGACTACCATCCCTTTAAATAGAGCCATCTTTTCTACTATCCACTTTCTCTCATCCATTGAGAGATGCAGATAAACTTTATCTGTGGTGGGGATATTAGTTATATCCATTGCACCAAAACCCTGCTGGCCCATTCTCTTTCATTTTCCACTTTTGCACTTTATTTGAGGCTATTTTCACACATGAGCGTTTAACTGAGGCTGTTCGCCCCAAGAATTCGATGTGTTTACTGGAGTGTGAAAAATGTGTTGCAGGGTAGAAAAGCAGTCGCAAGTGCGTCTTGAAATAGTTGTCAGGGGCTTGTTTGGCGCGAACTCTTTGCATGTCCCCAGAGGGCCACAACAGATGTGGAGGCCTTTACACATCTGAAAAGTTGACAAAAGACAATTTTGTGTCTCTACATAGAGTAAGATTCATGGTGATCAGGATGGGGTTACAAGCGCACCATGAAAGGTATAGGACATAAAGGCATAGAGCCAACAACTCTGTTTGGTGAGAAGGAACACCTAGTTACCTAATATAAGACTGATGATGACCTACCTAAAACTGAATATGTAATCACCAAAATGTCAGAATTAGATAATGTTAGTCCGAGTGACAGACATTGTGTGGGATTTCTGGTTCCTGAACTGACCTAAACAACCACCCTTGTATGGGCCGGAGGATTTGTTTCCTTACTTGAGATATTTTGTAACAGGAGTTCATACGAGCTACCATGCCTGTGCATACTATAAATTTGTTTCAGTATAACTGGGACTAATTTTAACTGTTTGATAGTACCTTTCAGAAGTAGTCAGGATCACAACTGTAATAAAAAAAAACGACTTTATTTTGGGCACAAAACAGGTGGCACTTGTTAGACTTGTTGAGACTTGTTGAAAATAATGAGAGATACCAGTGTGTCTAATACTCTCCATGTTTACATGAGATGGGATACATAGTGCTACACAGGCATTTTGATTTCAGCGGAATTATTCTGTATAAAACAACTCTTAAGCCCCTCACAGTGGTCATCCTGTTCCCCCCCCTTCACCCCCTCTTCTCTCTCCTTCCTGCAGCTCTTCCTCTTCTCTCCCCTGTGTCTGTGGTTGCTTTAGAACCTGGCAGGAGGCTCAAATCAGAGGGCTTAAACTTGATCAAATATTCAGCAGATATAGATTTCTCAGTCCCTGGATTCCCCACCTCTTCCACCCAGCTGCTTTCCATCCCTCCCTCCACCCGTCCTTTCCCTGAATCTCTCACTTTTGCTCTCCCCACTGCAGACACAGGCAAAGTTGTGTGCTGCACACATACATAGACACACTCACACAGACAGCCATGCACGTATGCACATGGGGAATCATGAACTATCGCAGAGTGGCAGAGAGGTGCAGCTCATTTAGGCTGCAGTGCAGTGTTACTCTCTGCTTCCTCTCCTCCATAGTCTCTTCTCTCTCCACTATTTCACTCTGTTTTGCTGTTGTCCCCTATCTTTCTCTCTCTCTGTCTGTGTCACTCTTTTCCTCCCTCTCTCCCCTCTTTCTGTCCTCCTTTCCTCCCTCCCTCTCCCCCATCTGGATTCTGTGTCATTTATTTCAGCTTAACCCTGATAAATAAACCAGCGAGTACCTCTGCATTATTGAACACTTCGACATTGCTGTCTGCACGCACTGCGCCTGCCCCTTGCTGTCCAACAATTAGACCACACACACACAAAATCACACAGCCGCACCCTGTCCCGAGCTGCCCACAGAGGCACCAATCAAAACTTGCAGTTAAAGACTGAAAGGGTTACACACAAATTCATATAAATATTCACACACAAAAATGAGACAGCTGAGGAAAAGAGACAGATGGGTGGACAAAAAAGATAAACAGAGAGACAGAGAAGAGGCAAACAATACTGAGTCAAAGAGAGAGAAAAAAAAGTTTGCAGAAAAGAAGCTAAGACACCATGGTATGCAAATGATTACCATACAAACACACACAACACCAACACACCATTAACTTTCCCCAAACACAAACTTACTCAGAGACACACAGATGCAAACACGCACAAACACACAGATTTATTTTTCTAGGTGTTCAGGCTCCAGTCAGCTCTTCTATTATTCATATTAGCAGGGGGTTGTTTATCTCTGCCATTGTGCGACTGCAAGCACCGGCCTCTCCGTAAAGCCCCAGGGGCCCTGCTCCCTAAACACACCGCTGGGAGTCATTCATGTGCACAAACACAGAAAAATACCTTCAGGTCCGTCCTACATATCCATACCTGCACATGGTGGTCACATAGACGAGCATCACACAAGACAGACACATCATTTCATACCTATATTCATGCACACAAACACACACATGCGCACACACACACACACACTGCCATCTGTCTCAGAATGCAACAACAACACTGCAGCCCCATAGCAACTGACCCATTCCCCACTACAGATCTGACCAATCGTTGTGTGTGTGTGTGCTTTTTTGGATATGTGTGTGAGCTATTTTCAGACTATTTTGTGTGTGTTTACAACCACAAGCCTGCTTGTATGCCAATGAGTGTGTGAGTGCATATATTTATGAGAAAGCCCCTGTGTATAGCGATGTGAGCATGCATATGTTAGAGTGAGCTCCAAGGAAGATTACTGACGTGTGTGTGTGTGTGTGTGTGTGAGAGAGAGGAAGGGACAGAGAGAGAAAAAGGGAGACTGAAAGAGATCACTCACATATGAGGTCATACTTAGGTTGACTGTGGGCCTGCAATCATTCACTGCTGGTGCTGATGCAAGTCGGTGTGTGTTCAAACATGCGTGTGTCTGTGTCTGTGTGTGTGTGTGTGTGTGTGTGTGCATGTCCCATTCCCCTGAGAGCAGCAGCGGTGATTAAAAGTGACCACGTTGTTTCAGTGTCACCCTGCAGATGAGATGCTGTGTCCGTGTGACAACTGACTCTCACATCCCATTCACATCAGCCACACACACAGCGACAAACCTGTCTCTGCCTGTTGTCATCTTCTTCGATCTTTCTTTCTTACTTTTTTTTCTCCTCCTCTTTCTCTCTCCCCCTTTTCCTTTCCTTCCATCCATTTTCATGCATCTTTTAAGTCTCTCACTTTTTCCCCACAAGCTGGCCCTCTCTCCTCTCCTTGTTGTGACTCTCTGCATCTTTCCAGCCTTCACTTCCATCACTCACTCTCCAGAGACAAAGACATTAGTTTGACAATGATGTGACATAGCCATGCCTATTACTTATTTTAGCACAAGATGGGTGACGTTTGTCACTTTGGCCAACAAACTGAGCAGGCATGTTCAAGAGCAATTTAGTGACTTGTTCTGAAATTTTCCATCTTTCTTTCTTCATCTGGGCCAGCTACTATTTCTTAATATCACATAATGCTGAATTTCACAGAAAGATGAAAAAAAATAACATAGACTGTCCCTTGTTACTGAAAATTAATCTTAGAAAAGCTGCATGTTTGAGGATATGTTCACCAAAATTACAGCAAACCCTGGATAATCCACGCTGTCATCAGGTTTTAAAGGGACTATTTCTCCAGATAAGAGCGGCCCACCTTGAGGTCTGTGGATTATCCAGAGTAACAAGGACATTGTTTCTGTATTTGTGTCTGCCTGGCTTCATACCACAGGGAGCAAATGAGAAACGGTCATTTGTAATTTGGGTGAACCGACCCTTTAAAGTCAGCTAAACCTGGACTAGTTTTAACAACAACTCCTCTATTCTCCTCATTTGTACGCTGTGCTTTAAGTTGCAAACCAGATCAGCTGCATGGAGATGGTTTTCTCCTTCAGCTTTCATTAAGAAGAGACGTCATCAACACTGAACTCTGATTGTGTATGTGTGTGGGCATGTGTGTGATTGTGTGTGTGTGTGTGTGTATGCGCTACATGCATGCAAGGAGTGTGTGTTACACAAGGCCCTGGCGCCTGCTTTCAAAGGATTCATTAAAACCAGTGAAAGGCTTGATCTGCAGTTTGGGTTGATGTACTGAGCCTGTCTGTGTGTGTGTGTGGTGGGAATTGAATGGTGAAAGAAAGGAGGAGAGATGAGAAACTAAAGGGTGGAGAAACTGAGGGAGAGATGGGGGTGGAGAGAGGGGGAGAGTGTGACAGAGAAATGGGTTTACATAAACCCTGACCTCATGTTATGAATGAAAACATCAATCAATGACTATAACTAATCAATTTTCCCACTCTTTCTCTCCTCTCTGCAGGACGTGGAAGTAAAGAATTACATTTAATGGGATTCGTGTAATCTGATTACAAAACAGTGGCATCTGTGCTGCATTAGTGACAGCAAAAACAAAGGAAATTTGGGATTTTCTTCAGACCCCTAGGTTTTTGCAAAACACAAACATTATTTTCTCAAGAAATGATCAACCACTTGTGAATGACATCAACAGAAATTATGATGTGGAAATGAAGTCCTGAAGAGTTTTTGGCACCACTCACTACGCTCCATAGTGGCAAACTGCAAAGGAAACCAATTACCCAGTGGATTTAAAACAAGTTTCTGGTAATCCGGGATCGGGTTAACTTTGAAATTAACCTCCACTGCCTTTTTTCCTTCTGCTGCTCCACCACCCAACCGCTCCACATCACCACACATACATTTTCCACGTATGGTTGAATGGTCTGCAGTGTGCAAATTAAATCATGTTATGCTATAGGTTAATTAAAACAAGATTTCCCTGAGGCTTGCGCATACATTAGTGCCCTTACACACATGCATAAACATGCACTTACTGTAACTAAATTCAGGGACAAACCAGTCCACAGTGAGTTCAGGAGGCATGGAATCCTCTTTATAGGGCCAACAAGCACACACAAGCCACAGCAGATATGTGGTTCTAAATATGCAGTAGGATAAATGGTTATTAATCATCTCACAGCCTCATTAAGTATACAACAGCTCTGGTGAGGGACTAAACACAATTCTTCATTAAGAGCACATGATCAAAGACACAATGCACGCTGTACACAAGCTATCTGGTGATGTTATCAATAAGTTATCAGTACCAAATGCTCTCTGCGATCAGCTACTCCCCTGTCTCTTCACCTCTCCAACTCTCTCCCTCTTCAGATGTGTGAGTACACGTGTGTGCATGGGAGAATGTGTGACCTTGTGTTGCAGCCTTCATTGATTGGGCAGGAGCTGTCAATCGATCAGTCTGGTCTGTGTGTGGAGATAAAGGTGTTTCTATCTCTGGACAATCCAGTTGCCAGGTGGGAGTATGGAGGAGTGGGCAAAGTAGAGACCGTGGGCCACATTTGGCCCTTTGCTCACATCTTTTTGGCCCTGCAGAGGGATTTATACTGTTTCTACTTTGCTGCAAGGTAATAATAATTCAAGTTTGAGACACATTTTTAAAAAAGTATTTATTGATGGGAGCTCTCCAGTGTGCAGGGGCTCTTTTGCGCTAAGCAGTCTTGGATGTGTGTCACACATAATCAGTATCTGTGCAATCAAGCAAAATGGGAAATTTGAACCCTGATCACATTGATTATCTTGTTGAATTCCAAAGATGGAAAACTAGGACAGATCTTTAAAAAAACTGGTATGTTTCTGATTACCTGCTAGTGTGACACGTTTTGCAGCTGATTTCAGATTATTACCTACTGGAAACCCTCTGTTTGGTTTAGACGAGGGGCGGCACTTAGCTAGAGCACGCAGGAGGCAAGACAAGGTACAAAAAAGTCTCAATCGGACATCCCACACACTTTGTACTACGAAGCTGACAGGATTAAGTCCAACTTATTCAGACATTTGCGTTCTTACATACGGCTCCTCTGGGTAATGTCTACATTCGCTCAGGGTCACAGTGCATGCGTGAAAAGGACTTTATACTGCATTTCTGAATTATGGATGCCCATTAGATGATTTCTGTGCTTCTGGGCAAACACTCTCTGTGTTTTGCTCTCCAGAATTGTTGAAAACACCAAAATCTGGCAACCTCAAATATCTATAAGTTATTAAATCTATTTGTGAAGAAAATACCTATGAGATGTTGACAGTGCACCAAAACCCAATATTTTAACATGTAGTTGCACATAAGTGGATTTTAAACGATGACATCATTTAATTTAGCTATCAGGGTATCAGTTTTGTGTGTCCTTTATGCGTTCTTGCAGCCATACTTGATGTGGCTGTTCTGGTTCTGCTGTTCAACATCTGTCAGTCACTGAATCAGGTATCAGCAGGTATCAGATTGCATTAATTTTCCTCAGTGCTTATCGGGCCAAAATTCCTGTATCATTGGGTCCTTCGGTGCACACACAGCCTTCCAACACACACACATACATCCACAGTAGCTTACTGCACCACTGCATGCTATCTCACCTCCTCATATCTAATCTGGGAGAAATACTTGCATGATGATAACAATGCATGGTGCAGGAGAAATATGCCCAGTGCCTCACCTCTCTTCACAAACACGCCGGGTATGAAGACTGATAGCGAAAACCGAACGCTCCTGAAACCGACGAATAAATAGAGATCACAAAGAGTCATGAGGGACTTCACAGACTCCGAGATCTTATATTCTCTTTGTTTCTTTCTGTCTCTCTAACTCTGGCTGTCTCTGCATCTCTGTCCCAGCTCCCTCCTCCTCCTGGCTCAACTCGTTCCATCGTTTTTTGGGGGGGTTTTTTTCTACCCGCAGATAAAAAGAAGTGAAAAGAGCATTTGCACACCTGAGTGAATAGAGCTTGCAGGTGCGTGGGAGGAAAGCTATGGGAATCGAACAGGGTCTCTCTCTCTTTCTCTCTCTCTCTCTTTTGTCTATACTGTTCACTCTCTCACTCCTGAGGTGTTTTTACAGTACTTGTGTTTGTATTGGAAACGTGTGTGTTTTTTTGAGAGTGTGTGCATGTATGCACATAAGTAGGTGTGCTTTGTGCGTATTGCGTGCATTGCTCCAGTTGGGAGCGCTGAATGCTCATGGCTCTTGGTCTGTATTTAAAAACAACCCACAGGTTTCGGTTGAGGCGACCTTTACTTGCAGATTGTTCCGTCCGATACAAACGCTTGGCCTGGACCGCCTTGATGACCTCATCAGGTCTTCACGCAGCTTAACTCCAAACAAACCTTCTGGATAAACCAAAACAAACTGTGCTTCGCCATTTGCGGTCACTGCGAGGCTGGCAGTAACAATAAACAGGCCCAAGGCCAGCACAGCAGCCGAGCAGGACAAAGACATAGCAAAGCCACGCACACACACACACACACACACACACACACTCTCAGGAACGATGCTGAAGCACAAGCGTAACCATACATTACTAAACACATCCCCCACAAGTGGCACAGAAGGACAAATCCAGGGACACACTGCAAAATATGAAAAGAATGGAACATTTTTTTTGTTTGTGTTTATAAGCGAAGCATCATCTGAAGTGTGTTTTTCTCCCACAAAGGTGAAACAAGTGAAATTAATTAGTTAGTCAAATAACCTGCAGTTACATTGAGCTTGATTTGGAAAACAATACCCTGAAATATCCTGAAAACTACAGTTTCATCTGGTCATTTTTTGCAGCGTACATCCTGTACTGTATCCACCCAGATCGCACACAATTCTCAAACCTAATTACTCTAAACACACCCGCCCAATCATCACCATCATCACTGAAATAAACAAACACACTCAGCCACAATCAGAAATCAGCCATGCAATCATAACAACATCCCATCACCCCCACACTGCAATAAAGCTGAAAGCACACACATGCACATTAACACAAGCACACACACTCTCCATCAACACATCTCCAGCGTTCTGCTTCCTCCACTCACCGATGATGTAGTAGTCGTGCATGCTCTTGAACTCGTGGCCCCAGAGGTTGGGCGAGAACTCCTGGAACTTGATGGTGAAGCGACGCTCTCGGGTGGGCTCGTCGCAGGTCAGCACGATGTTGGGGGGGCCGGTCACCTCGCAGCGGTCCGCCTGTTCCCGCGACGACACGAGGTAGAGCTTGTAGAACTCGTACTCTGGCGTGGACCTCACAGTGTCCAGAGGAGGGCAGATGAGGTCCAGCCGGTCCCCGATCTGAGGGTAGAGAACGTAGCCCTTATCGTCCCTGAACCTGGAGGAAGGAAAGAGGAAGAAGCCAGAAAAGAAAGACAGGAGTCCAGGGAGAGAGAAAGAAGAAAAAAATTCATTAATTAAAAGTCTTTTGCGTCCTGCAACAGCAATATAAGCCAATTTAGAGCCACCTGTCCTTGCTGCTCAATGAGCAACAGATGGGTCTTTTTCCCTTATTTCTCTTGCTTCTTTCTTATTTGCTCTCCTACACAGGGAACAGGTGCCTTTACAGAGG
Organism: Pempheris klunzingeri; assembly: GCF_042242105.1. Classification (NCBI taxonomy): domain Eukaryota; kingdom Metazoa; phylum Chordata; class Actinopteri; order Acropomatiformes; family Pempheridae; genus Pempheris; species Pempheris klunzingeri. The sequence continues at coordinate 13,271,974 of NC_092034.1, forward strand.
AACGGCTGTGCACTCAACTGCACAAATAAATTTTTACCACACAAGCTCCCGCAATCCCCTGTTGACCCCATGAGGTGTTGGAGAAAAAAGGAGGGAAACATAACCACCAGTTGATGACCCACAGAGGGAAAATAACCACCAATCTGAAGCCAAAAAGCATTCAGGAGAAAAATCATGAATAGACATGACCAGAGATACTTCTGAGTGATCAAAATCTCGTTCATTTTTAAACTTAGCATATAAACAAGTAGTCAAATGCACACAAAAGCAAATTCAGGGACTCACAAGTGTAGGAGCAATATTGCCTTTAAAAGAAAAGCCTGGAGTTTGCTTGAGGCTATATGGAATTCGAAACAGAAAGTATTGAAAAAAGTTATTGAAAAGTAAAGCAAAAGACTTTCAATGTATGCACAAGTGTGAATGTATGCATGGGGAATGAAAGTGAAAAAATAGTAAAGCAGCAAAAGAAAAAACAACTTTTACTAGATTCACTCTTTGCAAATGCAGAACTCATTTTCTTTGTTTTTGTCTCTCAGCCTTTATATTTGGAAGTGAGAACTGAGGCATGTCCATGAGGAGGAGACAGGCAGACAACTATCAACGCAGATCAGTAGAATGAAGCTACCAATGCCAAATCTCAGATATGTACAGTTAATTAGTTTGCTAATTAGCTGTTTTGATGTCAGTCTGTCATCCTCTTCTGATATCCACGTCTGTTTGTTTATAGCCTAAGTGATGATTTGACACCTGTCATCTATGGTAAAACCTGCAGTCTGAAGGGATTGGAATGCAACAGTTTGACTACATTCAACAAAAATATGCTTGAGTGCGGTTTATTATCGTCATCATTGTAATTTTGCCACGGCTTTCAGTGAACAGCTTTGATGCCGCATGGTCTTAATGTTATTAAATGGCTATCCCGCGGTAAACATTGAGTGGGTTTTGAGGAAATACTTCACATAAAAATTGAAATTAATTCTGCATATCAGCAAAAACCCAAACTCTCGATTAGAAGCCGACATGAGAAGTGTTTCTTTTTTTCAGCATGAAGGGCTGGTGGGCTCACTGTGGTTGCAGAGCTTTCAGAAGTCTTTCCAGAGCAGAGAACATGAGACACAGAAGTCAGAGGGGCATAAACTCAACAAATGACTCAGACTCTGTCATTCCCCTCACAGCACAGGGCCATCTCTTGCTGATAAGGCCAAACACTATGAGTTATCAATTTAGCTCCTGAGGCCTATGATGACTTTAACGCTCTATGCTAGCATGCTTGGGGAACAGTGAGAAAACAGAAAGTAGTCTATGCACACTCATTGTGACTATATCTCAGGTTGAAGCGAGTGCCAGTGCTGACAGAAAGAAAATAAGTATTTAAAATAGTAAAAGATAAAAAGGAGATTTGATGGGCTTTTTCTCTACTGTTCGTATTCTCACAGAATGTTAAGTGACACTTTGATGTGGAAGTGGGAGCAAGCAAATGTCTGTAATGTTAAGAAGCCCGTTTTCTGTTACCTCTGACTCAGATGCTGTTTGTTTCCAACAAATCCACACAGCACTCAAACCTGCTTAATTATTCTCTTTGTTCTGCTGTCAGACAACTGTTTGACCATTAAAAAATAAACAATACAAGATCACAAACAGACCCAGAATTATGCTGCATAACTGTACTGTTAAATAGACATAATAAATCCTACTAATGTCACATTAGCAACAAATTACACTTTCATTTCTCCAATAAACAAATACTGCATGGGAGCTGACAAAAATCCATGCCAATGCATTATTTACAATATTAGATGGTAACAAATAGGGCTAACTTGATTTTTACTGTAACAACTTAATCTGGAAAAACATTATCTTTCTTTTCATACGTTCCTCATTAGTTATACTTCTGCAAATTAAAAGGGTACTCCAGAAATGTAATGTTACACTTCCACAGCGTTGAAGGCCTTGCAAGATACAGATTCTTCAGCGTAACTTTCAGTATTGAAGCAACAGAGACAGAGATTTCTCAACTTTTAGTCCCTAGTTTGGGTCAAAAACACTAAATCCTACATTTCCCATAATGCTACTTTACTGGATTTTTGTTAGATCCTGATAAATGCCCTCATCCATAAAACTGCATGCACAGGCTAAAATAGTGAGGTCTCCAACCCGAGCTGAGATCATCCTGATGATGACATCACTATGACATCATAAAGGTTATTTTTCAGACTATAGAAACCTAAAAGCTGCTTTATACAATAAAGGGCAATGTTTTGGTCATGCAGGACAAATTATTAGAGCTTCAATATGAAGACTCAGTGATTTTGTGAGTCTCCTTTATTATACCTTCATCTTTCTGACCACATCCTCCCCTTCTGTGCAGGCTACATCTGCCTCTTAGCACTGAGAGCTAACAGCCTAACACCTGCTGGAAATTGAGATGTAAGCTTTATCTGTTGGTGTGTTTGGCTGGCGGCGTACACCGGAGGGGAACTCAAGAAAGCAGACTGAGTGGCGGAGGAGCTTTGGCTGAGGCGGGCCCAGAGGCCTGCTGGGAAGCCACCGTTCCACTTCTCATTACCCAGGTCACTCGGGGTTATCAGGCAATACTTAGACTGGAGAGGTAGGCACTCAGCTTCACTCAACACGTACACACACACACACACACACACACACACACACACACACACACACACACACGTACACACACACACGTACACACACACACACACACACACACACTTCACCTTCCTGTTGGCACATGCACACACACCATTTATAGAGTATGAACCGTAAACATGGTGGTGGTTCCTGAGGCTTATGCAGCAACACCTAAACAGAAAAATCTATTCAACACACACACACAGGCCCATACAAATGCCCTCCTACTAAATACAAAAGGTTTTCCCAAACACATCCACCCACAACCATAACACACAGGTCTAGTTTTCCCTAAACACGAACACTGAAACCCAATGACACACACACATACTGACACACATACACACACACTCTTCTACAAACAAGCACCTTTTGCTTCCTGCATGACGCATTCTGTGAGTGGTATCTGATGGTACCCTGAGTCACAGTCGAGCTGCATTGCAGAATGGCAGAGCAAACACACACACACACCCCCACACACACACATGCACAGAGGATGGTATGAGTGTTATGGTAAAATGCCACCGGGCAGGTGCAGTGCTCGAAAAAGAAAGAAAGAAAGAAAGAGGGAGAAATCAGTGAAGTGAGAGAGAGCAGGGGGGAGTGGAAAAATATTGAACATGTCAGGCAAGGTATGTAGCAACAACAAAGAAATGTGGTGAACAAGAAGAAAGGATACACAGAGACAAAGAGGAAACACTCCACAGAAGAAAAAGACCTTAAAATATAACCTGAAAGAGGAAAAAAGACAACAAAGACAAATGACAAGGATAGAGAAGTAAAAAGGGAAGAAGGAAAGCTAGAAACTGATGGTGAATTCTAGTACAGTCCTGCAACAGAACTCAATTTTCTGATAGGCTGCATGTTCAGGGTGCCAGATTTGCTGAGTTAACCCTGGTTAACCTAGTGTGTGCGTGTGCACTCTAAACAGGATGGGGTAAGGAGACCTTGTCCCAATCTAATCATGTGGTAGAGGAAGAAAAATGGTGCGTATTTATCTCAGAATTCACACTTTCCCCATCTTCTCTGTGTGACGCCCACAGTGTCAACAAACCCAGACAGCATTCAGTCAGCGAGTGTGGCGGTATGCAGTTTGTCCCCTGTAACTGGATGTATTAAATCCACCTTAAAAGTCCGGTCTGAAAGTGCAGGACAATTTGTAAGCCTCTCAGAGATGCTGCGATGCTGTGAAACGCAGTGGAGAAGTGCAGAGGGGAGGAGAGTGAAGTGAGGTGAAGCTTTATAGAGTTCATCTGTGACCACATGTAAATAAATCATCCCATTCAGACACAGCCCTGAGCAACATTATGCTTTCCCTTTACTCCTTTCTTTTTGGCCACATTTTGCTCTGACAGAGACACTCTCTCTGTCTCTGCATGGTTTTTCTCCCATCCTCTCTCGCTCTCCCTCGTCTCTTTTGCTGTCCACTCTCTCCCTCTCTCTTAACAATAGATCCATTCATGTGGCCACACTTTGAAACATGGCGTGGGGGGTTGGAGTGGGCCAGAGGTGACACTGAGGAGGGAGAGGAGAAGGAGGAGGAGGAAGAGATGGAGGGAGCTGGAGGAGGGGGGGGGGGTTCCCCCTCTTTTCTTCTCCACAGCTCTTTTATGAGGGCAGAAACATCATTTTCTCAACCCAAGCGTCGCCCCGCTGCGACCCCCGAGCTGAGCTGAGAAGACTTAAGTGTCAGTCTCCCTGACCTCCCCCTCCGACCTCTTACACCTCCTGCTTCTCACCCTCAGCCATCACTCCTCCCCCACTCCACTCTCTCCCACTTTTTCAGTGCAGTTGTCAACACAGTAACTTTTTCTGTTTTACATAACGAAGAGATTGTTTGTAATCAATATTCAATTTCCAACAAAATCCTCAAATTCAAATTGAGATCATGCACTTGATCATACACATGATTTAAAAATTATGAAGTGCGTCTCAGACACTGTGTGTGCTTTTGTGTGACCTGCATATGTGTGTCTCTGTCTTTTCTCTTGTCCATCTGCATGTTGTCTGCTGTTGTACCTGCTTCGGGCGGCATATTGGACAGCTCCAACATTTCCCAGATTCCACAGCGGCAACCTGAGCTGTGTCCGGACCAAAGCTGGGCACACAGGTGCAGCCGCAAGGGGAGGAGACAAGGGAGGGTATGTGTGTTCGAGTGTATGTCTGTGCAAACATGAGAATATGAAGGGGAGGCGGGGTGAGGGAGGGCAGACGAGTGTGAGCTCTGACTCTGTGAGAGCAAAATCCAAAAACAAAGATGCTGAGATGGAGAGAGCGAGGCGAGAGACAAAAGAGAGGTGGCATTCAAAGTGATAAAGCATTCAAACAAACACATAAGGACAAAGGGAGAGCAAGAAGTCAGACAGATTGCAACAGAACATAATGTGAAAAATAAACCCCAGTGCAAAAAAAACAGACAGAAGGAGGATGGAAAAAAGGGAGAGGGAAGGACACTGAAGTTGGCAGAGAGTACAAAATAAACTAAAATGAAATCAGCGTGGAGGATTTACTCAAAACTCCACATCAACTTTGACCTCCTCCATCCTCTGTGGGGGTTTTGTCCTTGGGCTAAACCACAACCTGGTGTGAGCGGGAAGCCAAGGAGAGACAGCAAAGGACCGATCTATTAGGGAATAATAAACGATGGCGGTATTCAGTTCTGTGGCGGGGGAGATTTATGGCGGGCGCTGCGCATAAAGCTGTCTGCACTAATCTCATGGTATACACAGCGTAATCACACACACAGGGGCCCTGAGTACCCCCCCCCCCTCCTCCTCTTTTAATGTACACACGCTGTCAGGCGCACGGCAGGGGAGCACGCACACTAAAGAGTAGCAAACCGATCGGCTACGAGACGAATACACAGTCTATAGGACAAGCGTGCACGCACACACACCTGCTGAGCTGCAACACCTGCAGGCCATCTAGTAGCTGTCTAAAGTAAATCTGCTGGGTCTCATTTGCTGGAGAGGTGCTTTCCAAAGAAGGCCACAATGAGCACACACACACACACACACACACACACACACACAGAGCGGAAAAGGTTCATTTTGAACATGTCATTTAAGCCCACACGGAATCTTTTCAGCCAATCCTGTGCCATAATTAACTTTATTCCAATGCATGTACATTTTCTTTAATGAATTTCCACTCAAACAAGTGTTAAAGTCTTGAAATAATAAAAAAATGACTCCTCTAGTGTGAAGAGATTTGGAAATGTAAAATTATCTCACTCTACTGACAGACTGTTTTACCTACTTTAAGAAAAATATTATTTCAAGCTTCAGCGCTGGATTAAATCACTTGCTACGATGGAGATATTTTGCAGAGCAGCCACACAGAGAAGGGACTGCAGTGGCTATCATTTTCCACTGATCTGCTGCAGCAATCAGTAGCCCTATGCGCCGTGCAGCCCAGAAACACCAGCTATACATAATGTAAAACACATGGTCGGGAGTATATAAAACATGAATTCACCTAATGCACAATCTGGCTTTGACATAGTGTTTGTAGGAAAAGCAGCTCAATCCAACTGACCTGTTGCGCTCTGTGTGTCTGGCCTTCTGCTCTATCTGATAGCTTCACAATAGGAGATTTTAAATTTGACTCATATAGCGTTCTGTTATTTTGACCTCATGTTTGATCGGTTGATTATAATTGAAAAGGTTTTTTTCAATGCTGCTGCAAGCCTGCCTGAAGGTCCTTTTTGCAGGTTGGACTTGAGGCCTTGCATCAAAGAATGCTATTATAATCTGCATCAGTGTGTGAGGTCATCCTATGAAATATCACTGAATTAATACTGTGTTTTATATAATTATTCAATCATACATCAGTCTGAGAGTATTAAATTATTCATAAAGATTAAAAGTACCTTAGATCCCCACTGCAGCTTTATTTAATACTCAACTGGAAGGAAATTATTTAAATCCTGTATAATCTTTGACACAATATTTGTCATCCTTTAAGTGTTCTTGGAATTAATAATCAATGATCATAATTCAGCAATTTGAAATTCAGCATCATCTAACAGAACCTTTTGCAAGCAGACACTGCAGTTTCTGCTGCCGTCAGTGCACAGGGCAGACAGACCGTTTTAAAATATCCATAATCATTATTACTGTCTTCATTAAAGAACCATATACCCTGGAGAAGAGCTGCAGAAAGTGGTCTTAGACTGTGTGTATGGAGCTGGAGAGAGATGGAGATACATTTGTACATGATAGAGGGAGACAGAGACAGGGAAAGAGAGAGCTATAATATAAATTGATGAGAGTTTGAGTCTCTAGAAGGCATGGCCCAGATACCTCCGAACATTTCCATTATGGATGAAATGGTTGAATGGATGGGAGTTCGACGAGGAGAGAGAGAGGGACAAAGAAAGCTGGGTTTCCATCCAAATCTAAATGATCAGCCAAAGGTGGATGTAAACAGCACAAACATATACTGTGCAGTCAAACTTAGCTCAAATCCACACAACTGTATTTTAAATTCTAGTGGAGATCCCAAAGCTTCCAAAGATACAAAACATGTCATCTGAATTCGGGGGGAAATGTGTAAAAAATGATACACGAAACTTGAGAAGTATAGCACTTATAAACAATGTGGACTGTTGGGTTTGAAACGTCATATACTGTAGCTTCATTGAAGAGCTTCTATCATACGGAGTGAAATCTGTTCATTTTCCCAACCTTTAAGCTGCACTAATCAATACTTTTTGGGCCAGGTTTAACTTTTTTTCTCTTGTTTTTCTGGCCCAAAAACTCTACTCTCATCAACCTCAAGTTTTCAGCAAAAATGCTGTAAAAAAAAAACCAATTTCCTGCCTGGCAGCAAACAGCAAGTTAGCAATTAGCTGGTGAAGAAAGTGGAGCATTCAGCAGCTAAATTAGCAGAACTTAGCCTGATGCTTTCCTCAGGAGCTGGTGGAGACCAAAACAGAGCAAACAGAACACTGAATACTAGATTTACATCGAACACATTGAATACTAACATGTCCACCATAACAACAAGATGATAATATTTCACTGTTGTTTTTAAGTTAGTTCCATTGGCTCCGAGTAGCTAAGAAAATGAATGAATCTACATATATGGAAAGAAATGGGTGAAACTGGGTTAAGAGGGTTAAACAGAAAAAGAGGAGATACTGATCGACAGATAAACCAACTCTGAAGAGCGTGAACACGGAGAGAGGAGCACAAGGTTGATGTAAAGTCAGTGAGCGCTGGAAAGCCCTCAGGAATGTTGGTGGTGAGAAACGACAACGGTGGTAATAGCTTCCATATGGCGAGAAAGGGAGGGAAAGAGAGAGAGAGAGAGAGAAAGGGATGAGAGACACTGATGATGTTTAGGAGGGAGGGAGGGGGAGAGAATGGGAGGTGGCAGTCAGCAGGTAGGGATGCAGAGCTTTGTTTGAATAGTTAGTTGGCATCATGGGATTTGAAGGTAACTGTGTCCTTGTCAACACACACACACACACACACACACACACACACACACACACACACACACACACACACACACACACACACCTCCAGAGGAGGAGGTCCAGAATGCTGCAGCGTCGGTGTCACATCCAGTACATATCACACCCAGCATAACCACGGAGACACGGGATGGAGGCACGCTGGATGCCTTGGCATTTGCAAAGAGCACGTACACACACATACACAGACACACACTGTGTTTGTCTCTCCTATGAACACACACACACCCTTCGTGTGCCTTGTTGCTGTGCTCCTGCTGCGTTCAAGATGAGCGTATCACATTAAGTTGAAACTTGTAGCTGCACCATGAACAGAGACTGGAACTAACTAACCAACTATAGAGAAAGACTTCTTCTCCTCTTTGAACAAAGCTGAACAACGCAGCTATATTCAGGTCAACAGAAACTTTTCTCAAGCAAACGTCTCCCTCTCTCTTTTTCTTCATCTCTTTCTCATTTGCATCCTTGTTCCTGTTTTTTTTCATGTCTCTACTCCTGCTCCTGCATCTCCAGCTCAGAACTTTTGTTCGTGGCTTCTTTTGACTCCTCCAAACATTCGCTAGAAGTGAGTTCTAGACACTGCTCTATATTCAATCTCTTGTGTCTCACTGAGCCTCCTCCTCGCTCTGTTTCTCATTTCTCCACCTCTCTATACCTTTTGTCATTTCCATCTTTCTTTTCTCTCCAGCCAACCATATGTCATCTCACTTGTTCACAGCTTTTCTTTGATTTTAGTTTGTTCAAAAACACTTGAAGTGCAGGAATTGAATAATGCAAACACAACCAGATATAACTGCTAGCAAGGAAAATGTGACGTAAAAACTAATAGTTCAATAATTACATGTTCATTTACAATGCACTTTAAAATCCAGTATGGCACCCAAGGGACATTTTAGGATTTGCTTTTAAATCTTAGAGTCTATTTTTACTTTACTAGTATTCAGTTTGTATAATTATTAATATCCTGCTTTGTACCATGTTTTGTATTACACCCTGAGTTCATAAAAACAGTTTATCTGAACAAAATTTTTCCTTGTGCCTGCAATTATAAATAAGAATCCTAATTATTGGTTTTATCCTGACTATTTTAATCTTTTAGTCAATGAAATGTCTGAAAATTGTGACTAATGTCTGTCCAGATTTCCCAGAGCCCAAGCGACATTTAACAGTCTAAAACCCAAGACATTATTTCATAATCAATATTCAATATATTTAATTTACAATTAAATCAAGCAGGGAAACCAAACAATTTAAAAGCTTGAACAAGCAAATACTGGTCATTTTTCCTTAATCTAACCTCTTTTCAGAACTGTTATGTTCCTCCTGTTTAAGGTTAAATTGTGGCACATTGTTTTTCCTCTTGAATATTTTGTCATTTTTCATCAGTGTGGGTTGAAGTTGGCCGCATTTCGTGCTTCCGTCTGAAAATGAACACGTGTGCACTAACCTGCAGCCATAAAGCCACAGTGGAGACATTTTACATCCAAACTGAGGGAACTGTTCCACAATGAAACCGAACCATTCCTCTGGAGGATCATGCAAACCTAAAACCACACGTACAGTAGTCCCCATTTCTTTCTTTTTCTGTCTTCACTCCTAAACCGTCTCTAACCACCATTTCTTCCTGCTCCTGTGTCTCTTCCCCTCTCACCTGCCCTCCCCCCTCTTTCCTCGTTTTCAGCATGTACTCTGGGTGATTTGCAGCAGTCTGGATTGGTCCCATTAAGGTGGTCTAGTGGAGGTGTGTGGTGATAGAGCACTGCGGGTCATGACAGCTGTGTGTGTGTGTGTGTGGTGTGTGTGTGAGAGAGAGAGAGAGAGAGAGACAGGAAGAAATTGAGAGGGCTCCCCTAGTTCACAAATGAATACACCTACGTATGTGAACCCCTCAACAGGGGCTGAAGGAGACCCTTGAGACACACACAGACAAACACATGTTACAAACCCCCAATAACTCCCGGTGAGGTCTTCACTGTGTGTAAGTGTATAGGTTATGATGACATACACACACACACACACACACAGATAGTGGCGACTGGTGTTTATGCCTGGTGTGTGAAAAGTCTTTGAGCCTCAACTCATTGCCCCCAACCACCTCACTAATTTAATTAGGTCACCTAGGGCTCTGGAGGAATGAAGGTTATAATGCATGCAGCGGCTCTCATTCTCATTCTTTATGCTTCACAGACACACACACGGACACACACACGGACACACACACAAGAGTCGTCCCTCTGGGAGTGAAGGAGTGAGGTGAGACGCTGACCTGCCACAGTTTGGGTCACCTATATTTCCAAAGCTCACTGTGTGTGTGTGTGTGTGTGTGTGTGTGTGTGTGCGCGCACGCCCATGTCCACATGCATTCATGCATGTAGGCGTTCTCCAGAGGGTCCCCTGCCTCCATCTGTGACCTGGGGGGGCCAGTTGTGTGTGTGTGTGTGGAGGCTCAACTTTGCTCCGGAGAGGCCACAGGGTGCAGGGAGTCTGAAACTTTAGCTACAGGCAACTCAACTTAAGCTCAGTCAGGCCATGGTGTCAGGGGAGCAGTGTAATCCATAGGGGGCCCCTAGGGGCCACCAAGAATGTAGGGCTCTTGGGATATATATATATATATACACATATATATATATACGCACACACACACACACACACACACACACACACACATATACATATATATACACATATATATATATACGCACACACACACACACACACACACACACACACGCCATCCAAACAATTTCCTATAGCGGACTAGGTACTGTGCTGCATTCTTTGAGGACAATTTTCAACTGTGGATTAATACACATGTGGTGCTTGAATTTCTAGTAACAACATCTAGTTACAACATTTTGACAATTTCGATTATTTTGTTGAAGGCTTTTTTAAGATCTGTTGTAAAGTTTGGGAGCAAAATAAAGCATTGTTGAGTCTCTACTTTAAAGAATAGGTAGACAATTTGGAAAATCCTCTATCCTCATTTGGCCCCTATATGTTTAGGTTTAGTTTATGGTATGGGAATTATCAGACTTCAAGGAAGGTCTTCAAAAGGAAATAAGTCCAATGATATGTGTGTGTTTGCTATGTATATCCCAACAGGAACCTTGTGTATCTGCAGCAGTGCTTAATCCACCATTTGAAATGGGAACCTGGCTTCCATTGGGTTTCCCCACAGGCTCCGAGCAGCGCCACCCGACTCCCAGACTCTCAGCGACTCCGACTCCAGTGGAACGCATCTTGAAGCGATTTGGGGCTCAAACCCTTTGCTGCTCCCTCTCTTTTTTCCCTCCTCTACAACTCTCCAGCCGACCCCCCACCACCCCACGCCACCGCATCCCCCACACGTATGCCTCCTCCTGTTCTCAGCTGAAGGAAGCTTTAAGGGCTTAGGGGAAAGCGCTAGACCGGCAGTCCCGGCTCGACCCAGGGGTTGTGGAGCCCTGCGGTAAAATCAACAGTTCGCCCTCTGCAAGAGCAGAGTCCGAGCAGTCTGGGAAGGAGGGATGCGTCCATGAAAGTAGGACAGACAGGGTCTATGGCTTGCTGACAGCTGCCTCAATTGCAAACAGACACACATAAGTGCAATCACATGCACGCACACACACTCACACACACTCACATGCCCGCACACAAACATGCTGAAAGAGAAAGCCTCCTGGTCATCAAAAATCCTATTCACTCCCGTCAGGATATTGAAGTGTGTCATGCCAATATTTCAGTGCTGATAGCTTTGCCAGAATGTGTGTGTCTGAATATGTGTGTGTGTATGTGTGTGTGAGAGTGCATGGCTGTGTGTGGGTGTGTGCTTGAGCACGTCCTTGCGTGTACCTCGCCACTTCTCTCCCACTTTATTTTCTAAAGAGTGGCTTTTTCAAAAGTCGCCCGGGTATTTTCAAGGGGCCTGTCTAATTCATGCAGGTGAAGTGTTTTAAAGTTCCATTCCCCGTTTACCTGCGGGGCCTGAAAAACACACAACAGAGGTTTTGAAATAACACCTCCTCCCCTCTCCTCCCTCTTTCTCCCTCATTTTTATCACAACTTCTATCCTTTTGTCCTTCACTTTCCTCCTCTTCCTCCACACCTGCCTCCCCTTGCTGCACTCCTTCTCTTTCTTCCCTTCTTTTTCATATCCCTCGTTCTCTCCCCACCTCCCTCCTGCTCTGTTTTTACCTCATCCATCGCTCGTCCTCTCTCTCACTGCCTCTCATAGTGTTTGAAGCAGAGTGTTTGTCTCTAGGGCTGGATGATTGACAGCTGAGAGAGAGCCAGGCAGCTCTCTGGTGACAGATAAGGACTTTGGCTCTATTACTCACTGGGTCCCACAGACACACATACAAATACACACACACACACACAAACTCACCCATTCTCCCACATGCACACGGATTCACTTACTCGCTTGCATACACACACACACACACACACACACACACACACACACACACACTCTGCGGGTCCCATGCTGCTCCCACAGTTCGGCAGGGAGCAGACAAACCTATTTGCATTAGGAAGCAGCGTGTAAAATAAATAAAGAATCGGATGAATCGAGGAATAAATAGAGAGGAGGCACGACTGGGGATGAGTATGACTGATTTGCAGGGTGTGTGTGTGTGTGTGTATGTGTATGTGTGTGCTCTCTTTTTCAACCTCTGGGCTCCTGAGTGGGGAGAGCAGCAGTGCAGCAAAAGAAACACCCTGCACACCCTGTTGAGCACACACAAATACAAACACATACACACAGTCAAATATACATGAAAAGATTCTACAAAGCCCAAATCATTATGGAAATGAAAAATGAAAGGGGCTAAAAATACTGTTTTATTCCTCCCTTTGTTTCGGGGGGAACTCCAGAGAGACCACTGGCTGACAATGAGCTAGGAAAAGAGTGAGACGGAGAAATAGTTTTTCTCCTATCTGCTTTTCCGTGAACATCTCCCTCTACAGCCACCCAAATCTCTGGATTGCAACACTCTCCTTTCTTCAAAGAGAAATTGGATTGAGTGCAAGTGGTTCAAATTGGGTGCATGTTTATGTTCTTGGCAGAAAAAAGGAAGCTCAGTGACTTGTTGATTGACAGCTAAAAGTGAGAGGAAGATGGCGAGAAAGAGAGGCGGCAGGCGCATAAACAGGTGCAACATCAGATATGGAGAGGAAAAGCAGAACAAGAGCAGGAAAAGAGAGCAAACGTGGAATTAGAGAAAAACACGGAGAGTTCAGTACTTACGTAAGTTTGTGCAAGAGTGAAAAATAGCTGAAAATGTGGCGGAGGGAGGGAACACAGAGGAGAGAGAGTAATGAACAGAGGGAGGGATGGATGAAAGACTGTGAGATGTCATGCCGAGTTACAGGTGTGTGTGTGTGTGTGTGTGTGTGTGTGTGTGTGTGTGTGTGTGTGTGTGTGTGTGTGTCAGGGAGTCATAGGGGAGAAAATGAAGGGAATCACGGAAAAAAAGATGAGTGAGGAATAATTAGGCCGACCCCTGGCAGAGGAGCATGGCAGGTGAAAGGACGAATGGGGGAAAAGCGAGGGCAAAGATGGATGGATGGTGGGGAGATGAAGAAGCGAAGAGTTGAAGGCAAGGACGCGGTGACATAGCAGGGGAAAGCGAAAAAGAAAGGGAAAGGCTAAGGCATGACTACAGAGATGGCAGCTCAGCGTGAGAGAAGGAGGGAAGAAAGGAGAGGAGGGCAGCCTGGAGGACAGGGGTTTAAAAGTGAGAGAAGAGAAAGAGGAGGAGGAGGTGACAGAGATAGACGCAGAGCATGAAAATGGCCTTTGTCATCCCTTCTCAAAAACAGAGCCGGAAGACAAAGGGAGCGTGAGCGCGAGCTGCTTTTTCCAGCATCTCTTAGATGACAATAGCTATTTGTCTCCTCATCAGAGCGAGCAGAGAGGAGAGAGAAGAAAGTACACTACATACTGTTCTTCATGTCTCTTCCTCTTCACTCGCTTCTCATCTCCATCCTCCTCAATCTCATTTTTTTCCCCCCACAGCCTCTCCCCTCATCGCTCCCTCTCCGTGCCGCAGATACACAAACTCCCTTAAACATAGTCTCTGCATGCCAGGGATCCAAAATGCTCTAACTCTCTATTAATGGGCGCTGAGCGGCGAGGCAGGGGGGGAGGTTCAGGGGGACCTCCACACCCCATCCTCCCTTATTTGAGGTTGGAGGTTAAGGGTCACGCTTGAGTGCTGATGGTGCATCCCGCCAGACAAAGCAGATTAGCACGCACACACATACGGAGCGAGCAGTGGTATGTCACCCCTCTAACCCCCGCCCAGCTTGTTCCCCAGCCACGGCCTCATTGGGTGAAATAGTATCATAAGTTGCGGGTTGCACCAATGAGAGGTCAAGGCCTGATTGTGAGTGCGGTCAGCGGTCAAACCACCTCTTGCCACGGGCGGTGATGTCACTGCCGAGTTAGTATTCATAGTGAACAAACTGCAGATGAACACATTTGGAGTTGTGGTTTGATTTTTGGGTTTGTTCTGTGCATTCTTCTTCATCTCAGACTGTCATGTTTGCCAATTAGTGGATACGTCTCTCCACCAAATGGACATTTATCTTATTATCCATACTTAATGTTGCACAGCTGGAAGCTGAACTCTGTGCTAGTCCATGCTCCAATCACTGATCTATAAGATCAACTGTGCTCCGTCTCTAAATTCAGAACTAAAAATCAGAAGAATGTTATCTGGGCAGCATTTAACTCTAAATTAATTTCATTTAGTAATCTAGTCTGACCCCACTCTGGCAGGGGATTTAAGATAAGATTGAAAAATTGCTTAATATGCAAACTCAGTTTGTGCTGTCAACTTAAATAATGTAAGATTTCATATCTCCTCAGGGGGAAATTGTCCTAAGGCCTGGCCAACCGGGGGTCTGCACAGTTTCTCTGACCCCAAGGGCTTAATGTTGCTCCACAGAAATTGTATTGCTGCTATCATATTAGTAGGGCTGTAACTAAGGATTAGTTAAATGTCAAAATGCACATAACAATTTTTAAGAGCCAAGGGGGATGTCTTCGGTTATCGTTTCCCAGAACCCAAAGATAAAACATTGTCTGTGACATACAGAGAAATACAGTAAATCAGCATTTTCCCTTGGTATTTAGTAATTTAAGACTCATGCAGATTCATTTAATGTTAGTTGACAACTCAAATAATCAACAAGATGTCTATTGTGAACTGGAACTAGTCGTACATGCGCAGCCCTTTGAAAAAGTATTCTCACCAGGTACATTTAGTAGCTGTTCTGAAGCTTTTGATCATATCACATCCATATTACATATGGAATTAAAGTTTGCATTTCTAATAGACTACATTTTTAATGTTTTTGAAAAGAAATGCTCCACAGCCCCCCAAAAACCTATTCTTATTCAATGCTTCCCGTCTAAACTGGGTTCTTAAACAGTACTGTTTAAAAAAACCTACTTCCATTTTTTAAAGATTTTTAGAGAAATAAATGAAGGAAAGTAGCTGCACTAGAATCATGAAAAACATTTTCTATTGGAAACTATTTGAACTCTGTATTGACAATTTTTTTTAAAACGAGACTTTGAGGATCTGATTCCAGACAAATACAGCTTGCTAAGGATGTTTTTGCAGTGTAAAAAAGAAAGAAAGAATGTAGAACAACAATAGGTCAGTTTTGATTTCCTTCACTCTATTGTTGATCTGTATGTGAGGTCTTATTTCTGATCTGGCATCAGTGGGCAGCTCTGCCAGTGTGTTTAGAAGTGTTAAATGCCCCCCTGACCTGCTGCAGTCTGTTATTAGGCCTACCGACTGCCATGCCTGCTAACTCACACTGGCACTAACGCCAACGCCTGGCAACACACACACATTGGTCAGACACACAAACTCACATGTGCAAACACTTACAGGTGAACATGTTGCAGACACACACGCACACAACGGGCACTCAGCAGTGGATAGCCAGTGATCCTCCTCCTCCTCCTTCCGCCTTATCAGTTAGTCGCGTTCCGCCTTAGCCATGCATACTGTACAGTCATTAATCATGATTCTCATTAATTATCTATGCACCCGGCTGGCTAATTAACACATCAGCTCAAGCAGAACTAATGCTGCATGCTAGTTCACCTCCCACTCGCACCCAACACTCCCCAACCCACACACACCCTTACAAACCAGCTCCAACCCTGCTTCTCCCAAACTTCAGTTCCTCTTTGCTGCAAGGAGGAGACAGACTTGTATGAAAAAGCTTTCATGTGTGTGTACAGTTGGAGGAGGGCATAAAGATGAACCACCAGCTGCGGATTAAAGGAACAGTCTGTTGTATTTTACCAGCCTCTGGTGTTTAATGTCTTGTACTGTAAATTTGATGCACCCCTATTTGCTGTTCTTGTCATGTCAACACAGGCTAGTGGCTTGCTCCAGTCCATTTCGCATATCTATTTACTACCTATCACAGAAGCGCAAGCATTTCAAAAGTATAGTATGAGCTGAATGCAAAACCTTGGATCCATAACAACTTTGTGTCCCCCTTTACAGCTGACAGGTCTATGTGCTGTCCTGCATGGCAGCATTTAGTATATTCAGGGTCTAAAATCTCAATGACACCAGCATTTTAAAAAATGAAATACACTCGTAACGGTGGAGTAAAGCCATGTGAGTCTTTTGCGAGTTCAGCTTTAGTGACACACAAGTTTGCTCCGTTGACCTTTAAAAAAAACTGTTCTGACAGTGCTGACCCTTGAAGGAATGGAGAGCCGGAGAAATAGAGATCCATTTTCTATTAAGCTATGATGCATCATCCACTTTTGAATAACTGCTGGCGTATAAACTGCTTCACAAAAAGGCATGGCATTCATTCTCCGAATAAAGACAAAATCCATAACAGGTGAGATTAATGGGTTCATCAATAATGTCTTTTCATACCGCTGAATGTAATCTGGGTTTTGCCACGATGTTAAGAGGCCCATTGAAGTTTTGTTTGTTCCTTACAGCTGTTTGATTTGATTCTTTTCTCTGAGTTTATTTAACACCTGTAGCATAAGCAGCATGATCGATATGAGTATCTCCAAAGCGGGAGAGGTGCTGTGAGAATTTACCCACGTGGCACAATAGCAGTAGCATCATTAATTATTCCTAATTATTAACAATACTGGACACAGAGACAGGATCCGTCAGGATGTAATGGCAAATGACCTCCTGTGTGTCGAAAGCCATTCATCTAATGATAATGGAGGGGAATATCCGTATGTGTCTGCGTGTGTTCATTACTTTGGTGTGGGAACCCAAGGAAGTTCAGCGTCGAGTGTTACGTTGTTTGGATGTGAAATGTTAAAGTTATCATTAAAAGAAAACATTTAGTGGATCTCCACCTGTCCAAGACGGCTGCCTCTCTACCTCAGATGTGTGAGTGTGTGTGATGTCTAGCTGTCAGCCAAGGACGTCACACTTAGCGGGCATATTGCTAAGGACCCAATGCAGTGCAGTGTTGAGAGTGAAATCATTTGGATGGGCAGTTCCTGAGAATGATGCAAGCGGTCACCAGTGCGTACCGGGAGCCAAGCAGTCTGCCTATTCCCAAAATCCAAACAGGCCCTGTACTAGTTAAAGTAAACAACAAAATGTGGAAACCGGTAGTAGCACATTTTATTATACCATAACTTGTAGTTTGATAAACCTAACCTTACACGTGGGCAGGATTTTCAGTGTTTAGAAAATTAGAAATTTTAACTAATAAAAAGATTCCACCAACAACACAGCATGGTTGGAGTTTTATTTTCATTATTTGGGGGTTTATTGTGCTGCAGGACTTCATGCTTCAAAGAGATTTACTTTTTGAATTTAATTTGCGATGCTCAGAGCATTTCAGAAGCATTTAAATTTCAACATGTTTTTTCTTCAGAATCGGTGCCCAATACAATAGAGCTTCATTTTTATGGGAACATTTTCTTCTAGGAAACAGTCCACAGTATGGTCTCCTGAAATTATCCCCTCTGTTGTATTGGGAGAAATATCTCAAGTTTAGAGAGATATTTCTTCCTATTAAATTTTCTTCAATTTATGGTTTCTTATATTACCGAATTAATGATGGATCTAAAAATTAGACACAGACTTTTCTCTTTGGAGATCCTTTACTGAAGGAGTCAAAATGAGAAAGATGCGTGGAGTGGGTTGGACAATAAATAACATCTCACCGTGACACTGCAGTAATTGAACTGGATGAATTGAAAACCTTTCCAGCCTTTACTCCGCAGGCTTTAACCACCTGACACCAATCACCAGTAGTGCCAGATTTTAATTTGGTCATTTCTTCTTGGTTAGAGCATGTAGCGAGTGGACAGAGATAACAAGCAGTGAGATGGATTCAAACTGACTCCATTCAGGGTGCAGTTGAGGTGCCACATCCTGCTGGGATATCTGGCCACTCCATGTGGTTTATATGCTGGTCCAGCTCCCATAGTATTTACTCCCTTTAATCTCCCATGAGGCCTTGGGCTAGAGTGAGATATGTGCCTGGGGGTAAAGCAGAGGGTAATTCACACTCAGACAAGGAATTATAATGTTTCCATGCATGAAGCCTCTGAATAATTTACAGCTTTCAATGGCTTAACATTGCTCATTCCACGAACATACACACACGCACACACAGGTCTGGAACTGCCCAGGCTGTGGTGCAGATTTAGTCATCGCCCTCGCCTCACCAATCTCTCACTGGTGCATCACTAAATACAGCCCCCCTCAACTCATTCTTTCTGACAGCCTGTGCAGCATATAATTATGTCCCCCCTGAAACCAGGGCAGTAATCTCACACACTTGTCTAGCCATTATTATGGAGGCTCTGGCTTCTCTCTGCCCACACCCTGCCTTCCCTCAACCTCTCTCATCCAGCTACTTGTTCGCTCAGCTGAGCTCTGATTTCCCTATCTCCACTTCTTCATATCTCTCTCTCGCTTTCTCTCTATGGGCCAAAAGCCTGAATGAGAGAAAGAATTAGAAAGAGAAAGAGGCGCTCTGACATTAACGAGATTGCTCGTTAAGAAAGGAGGGAGGGGGAGAAGGAGAGAGGAAGGGAGGTGGAAAATGGAGTGGCTGTAATTGGGAGGTTTTTGAAAAGGAGAGGGAAAAAAGACAGAATTAGGTTTCCATCCAGGGCCTGTCTGGAAGTGTGTGCGTAAAGCAGATACAGAGGGGACTAAATATAAGGTGAGAGAATGACTTGTTGGATTTCTCAAGAGGTGCTAAAGGTCAGACACACCTATCAATCAGGCTCATACAAAGGGCTGGGTCTGGCTCTTCCCCCTCCGGCCCTCCTCCCACCAGCTCCCTCCATCTCTCTTCAGAGACAAAGAAACGCTTTACAGTAACAGGCTTCTGGAGACTATTTCCTCCCAGTGCTTGTAGCTGCTGCACTGTCAGCAGGCCCATTACAGAAATGCATTTCATTGGCATTTCACTTCTTGTTGGGCAGGGAGACTAGAAAGCTGCTTCACAACACCAGACACATCCTGCCGAGACAGCTCGGTTTATAGCAACATAAAGAAGTGCAGACTTTTCTCTGCATGTGGATAAAAATATTTACTCTTTCTCCAACATATTAAGCCTCAAGGAGTGTTGCACAGCACCTTTTGTTGGTTTATATTTTCTTTTTCAACGGCTCCTCTTGAAACTTTTTCAGCGCATAATACTTGCTAATAAATTTAGGGAAACTGATATCCTGGTGTCTGAATGAGCATGCCACCCCAAAAAAGCTCGTGTGTGGCTAAAAGAGCGGGGCTTTGCATTTCCTAATGTGCAAATATGTGCCAATATATGTGTGTGTGAGCGTGTGTGTGTGTGCGTAAGTCGGTGTAATCCCTCGCTGTGGGACGCCCTGCCTTCTTCCTGTGCCAGATGAGAAGATATTCTGCCAAATTCGACGGGCAAGTGGGCTGCCAACTGCGAACATGCACTCTCAACCACACACTGAAATCATACACTGGCATGTGATGCATGCATATAGGACACAAAGAGATGTGTGTATACACACACACACACACACACACACACACACACACACACACACACACACACACACACACACACACACACACACACACACACACACACACACACACACACACACACACACACACACACACACACACACACACACACACACACACACACACACACACACACACACACGGCTGGGTGTGGGCAGGTTTATTCTAGTCTATAGGTCTGGAAGAAATGTTGGAGGATTAGGGAGTGAGCCCACAGAGAGGTAGATGGAGGAGCTACAGGAGGGATGGAAGCATGGAGATGGAGAAAAAAAACATCGAGTTAGAGTAAATGAAAGATAGCGAGGAAAAGACAGACGGAAATGAGATCAAGAGGCATGATGGTGGAGGAATAAAGGCAGGCCAAGTGGTATGAAACAGTTAACTCCATGGTTTATACAGCAGGATGGATTATCTCTACCTCCTTCCCCCCCCCCCCTCCTGCTCCAATCTCTCCATTGTGTGCCACTATGGAGCTCTATGGAAGCAGCGGTGTAGCGGGGGGGGATTGAAAGAAATTCTCTCTCTTTCTCTTTCTCCAGTTAAATTAATAATATGAAGCTCTCTATCCCTCTCAGTCTGCTTTATCCTTTTATTCGCCCCCCTTCTCCGCTTTATCTCAGACTGTTCCTTGATTCTATTATTCCCTTGGCTGTATGCTTGAGTTATAGGAGTGTATGCTGGTGTGTGTGTGTGTGTGTGTGTGTGCGTATTCAATGCAAGCTTGACAGGCTGCACACCAAACTGAGCATGAGAAGTTTTTTTTGCTGGTGAGAGACTGCAGGGTATGAAAGAGAGAAAGAGTGAGAAATAGCTCGAGATAGATACAAGTGTAACAAAGGGAAAGTGGAGGGTGAGAGGGAGAGAACTGAGAGAGGGTGGGAGAGAGGCGAGGGGAGAAAGTGGGTAAGAAAAGAAGTGAGAGAGAAAGTGACGCGCAAGGGCGGAGGTGTGAGATGAGACCAAATAGATCAGAGTCACAGTTTCTAATAAGAGGCATGACACATTCTCATCTTTTACCTTTCTTCTTTTTTTGTGTTTGCCCCACCCCCTACTCCCTGTTCCTCTCTCCCTTCATCTCTCCTCTGTCTTTGCTCTTCATCAGTGCTTGAACTGGAATAAAAAAGCTGCCAGAACTCTTAACCAGCTGTCTGAATAGCATACACACACGCAGCATTCCTGGGCAAGAATTTTTTATTTGGGGGTATAAATAACTAATACTAAATACGAAACACTAGTAGTACATCATGTGTGTCGAGAGGTGTTGCACTCTGGACGAACTACTTATGGCCAGAGGATTTTAGGGGCACTAACAGAAATCGAAGCTCTTATCCAGCAGTTTTCTGACTGAACTGGACCACGTGTTGTACCTCACACCTCTCACCTCTCATGGCTTATTTTGAGCAGGAAATGAGCCCAATTTTTGGCATACGCTTATACTGATTTTCCACAGCACCCTGGTTAGCCCACTTTAATTGCGCCAAAGCGTGCCAAGCCGGGCACACAGCAGAGCACAGCCTTGCTGTTGTGGTCCCGCTTGGTAGCCTGGCTGACCGCCGCCAACCCGTGACGATCTCCCCCTCAAACAAGCTGGGTCTAGCACTAAACTGATGGCTCAAGACGTGTGTGTGCCTCTCCTGAAGACTAAAGAAAGTGTTTTTGAAATTCTCAAGTTTGTTGATTGTAGCTCCTAACAGATTGCTTCTAACTTCAGTAACTAGCCTAACTTTACTCTGTACGTTCAAATTAAAAGTTTCACACCATGAGGCATCTATAGGAGTTTAGCTGCTGACCTGACAGTTAGCACAGCTTCATTAGCAGTGCTGTTATTGAATAAAATAAGGTCTGCATAACAACATGTGGACATACACAGCACTATTTGGTCAGCAGATCAGTTTTCAATATTGCAGGGAGGAACAGTAGTAGCGGAAACAGCCACAGTGGGCTGTGGAGCTGCAGACACACAACAGACACACCTCAGATCATCAAGGTGAACATTTTTTTCCACCTTGTAGTGCTGTGAAAAAAATACTGATACTTTGCCAGCATCCATATTAAAAAGCAGCACTGCAATAACAGCACAACCAGGACCTTCATCCATTAGAAAGTGGTGGTACTGACTGATAAGTAAGGGTACTCAGTGGTGCTCAGTAACAGTGGGTTCTGGCCCCTCCCCTCCTCACCCTTCTTTCTCATTTCTCTCCCTCCCTCCCTGCCTCTGTCTCCAGATCTCAGCCAGTGGATGTCTTTAATCAGAGCGTCAATCAGAGTGCGACGCGCGTAAGAGAATGAAGCTTAATCCGATATAAGATACACAAGATAATACAGCTGTTAAAACCATCAGCTGCCTGCTAGATAACAACCCTGTCACCCACATGAAGTCTCTCTCTCTCCCTCCCTCGTCTCCCTTCTCCCTCACTTTCACTCTTCACCGTTGTCAGATTTCACTCTCTTAATAGTGAAATGACTGGTTGTTAAATCTCAGCATCTCTCCATCTGTTTCTTTTTTTAATTGAAGTGTCTTTGCATCATAGTCTTCTTCTGGGTTATTATTGTTAACAAGACATCTACTCTAAATCTGGCCATGAAAAACACTTCTGGATAAACTGAAATGGGATTTAAATGCATAATAGAAAAAGTAAATCAAATCAACAAAAAAAAAAAACAAGACTTTTGACCTTTGAAGAAAACATGATAATGAAAAATTGATTATAATAATGAATTATGCCAAAATACAGAGAAACAAGTAAAGTACACGTTTATGTGAGATTTCTATATACAGAAATACCTTTAAAACTAAGACTAAAAGAGGCTAAAACTAGACCTTTAAAACAAAAAACAGCAGGCCTAACAATGGGAACTCTTATTACCAACCTGAAATGACACAGAACTTTAATTAAAAGTTTCTGTGAAACTGTAAAAACATTGACCTTTAAATCCCTTTTACTGCTAACAGAGAGACGAATCTCCATTTCTCCCATGCTGGGCTGACTTCTGGATGTTGGATTAAAACTGTGAGATTATTCATAGGGCAGATTAACCAGTTAACGTGACCTACTGGCCAAACTGGTCAGATTATCAGAGAAGCAGACAGAGAGAGTACATGCAAAACACAGAGGTTGGTTAAAAACAAAAGGAGACAGAGAGAGATAAAACAGGGCCACAGGTGGGCGAACCGGTTAAAGGAGGTGAGGAGTGAAAGCACTGACAGACGTTAAGGCTAAACAGACGTTTAACAGACAGATAGATGGAGAGATAGCCCCAGAGTAGAAACAGGGAATTAATGGAGGGTGACCGCAGGGGGAGGGGCTTCTCTCACCACCTGCAGGAGCCGATGGAGGCAGCGGTTGGGTTTAAAACAGCATGGTTAAGGACAGAGAGATAAGATAGGACTGCGAGCTATTCATCACATTTATAGGAGAGGTGACATTTAGCCAGACGACAGCTTGGTGCATGTGGTGCTTTGAGGGCCACAAAAAGTAAAAGAAAGAAAAAGGTGTGAATCAAGACTTGCATGCAAAAAAGTACATGCTTTGTATCCAATTGTGTATTCAGATGCATCAGTTGGACTGTTTACATGTTTCTTTGTTATATTTCTTTAGTTTGTATGTAGGTGCAGGGCCGACTTCCTGAGACTGAGCACGGGACACCTGTCTCACACACACACACACACACACACACACACACACGCAAACACCTGTCTCTTGTCTAGGTGAGAACTGACGCACGGGTGGGACGGAGAGATAGAAAAAGAGCGAGAAAGGCTTTAGAGAGAGAGAAACGGGGCTTATGGAGGACAGAGGGAGAACGGATGGGAGGGTGAAGATAAACTAAGCTTCAGACAGCAAAGCAGAATGTGTGTTGGGAGAAAGACGCACTTTGTCAGGAGAGGACAGTGGACAAGGGGACTGACAGGTCTGAAGAGGGAAAACAGGGGCAGGACGAAGGAGCTGGCCTGGGAGAAAGAGGGACAAATGAATGGAGAGAGGAGGAGGGGGTAAAAGGCAAAAGGAGGAGAAGGAGCGAGGGGCGAGGGAGAGGAGGGAGGGTCTGTGGGTTCATAATCCCCTTACAGACAGATTTGTTGAGTGATTGACAGCCCAGCGTGCCACGTTAGAGCCCAAGCACACAGGGGCTGCCATGACTGGGCGGATTATCTCTCCCCTGGCTTACAACCCCCCCCCCCCCCCACACACACACACACCACCTCATCACCACCTCTTCACCTCCAACCCCCCCTCTATAGGGTCAAGTGGTACAGGCCAGTTTCTGTTGTTTTCACACTCTCTTTTCATGCTCGCCTAGAAGCCTTGCTTTGTCTCACTTGATTGTGTTGTTTTGCAAATAATACTTAATGTGGCGATGGACGAGTGCGAGGAGCAGGGTGGGGGTAATCAGCAGGGGGGGTGTACACAAACCCACGCAGGGCAAGTACACAAGCGCTCGCACCCACGCATGACGCATGCCTGACATCCACACAATCACACTTGCACACAAGCAGGCGCGCACACACATAAAACTCGCTCTATTCAGCATGCAAGGGCATCATGAGGGTACAGAAGCACTTAAACAAGACCTTGAGTGAATTCTTTTGTTCTAGCTAAGTACCATCATAATAGAGTTAGCTCACCCATCACAAGAGTGATTACATTTAGGAGGAAACATAAGGAGAAAGCAAAGGTTTTGATTAAAAGGAGATAACATGAAAAATACCGTTGAATTACAGGACTTGTGCACGATAGCAGCATTGTTTGGCTGCTCTGAAGCAGCTATATTAAGGCTTTAAGAAATCAGATAATGTGTATGATTAACCAAGTGCTAGAATACACGCCTCAGAGACTGGACGTGTTGCAATGCTCAGCTGTGTACACACGCCACACACATATATAACGGCCACCCAGGACTAAGGCTCCAGATGGGCTAGGCCTAACTGGGACCAGTGGCTTTACCGAAACACATAAAACAGCAAACCGAATACAAACAGCAAAGCAGCTGTGTGACGCACGAACGCCTGAAAACCCGCGGCAGCCAGAGAGTTATCGGTGCCACGCAGCGGAAATAAGCATCACACGCAGGTATGCACATCCGCACACATGGTACAGGACTGCACATGTTCGGCACAGTGACCCACAGTCGTGCCACCCATCCATCAACTGCAAGCCAAAGAACACAAGAGAGAGACTGTCGAAAGGGAAGGCTTTTGTCCCCCCCCCAACACACTCCACTCCCCTGCGCACCAGCATTCTTCTGGCTTGATTTTCTTTGTGGGGAAAGAGGGAGAGAGGGAAGAAAGAAAGGAAGGATGAAAGAAAGGAAGAAAGGAGGGTGCTCCATCTGTCCCCCCCCTCCTGTAGCTGGGGAGCTGCACTCCAATAGAGTGTAAGACTGATAGAGAGTAAGAAAGAGGGAGTGATTTTTGGAATGGTGGTTAGAAGACGGGAGAGCTAATGAGGGAATGGCTTCCTGATTTCGAGAGAATGTTGCGGGAGTGGTACATCTGCTCATGCATGTGTACTTGTGTATACTTGTGTGTGTGTGTGTGTGTGTGTGTGTGTGTGTGTGTAGGCCAAGCTCTGGTTCACAGTCATTCCCAAATTACTTTGACACCGCAGTGATAGGCAATCATGATTATTCATCCTGTCTTCACTACAGAGGACCTATTTACTGCTTGACGGTGATGAGCGAATGAGAAGAAACAGAGACTACACATCAAAAACCACCCACAAAGGATGACGGGAGACAAAAATGATCAGAGTGGGAAAAAAGAGAAAAAGAAGAGAGCAATCTTTTTAAAAAAAAGAAAAAGAGAGGGAATAAATTTCACTGTCTGCCAACTAGCTGTAACATGATAACGGCTTGGATATGTAGAGAGGGAAATTTACACTGGTGGTGAGCCAGGCAACGAGAGAGAAAGTGAAAGAAAAGACAAAAGAAATGAAAGGGGGATTAGTGGGGAGAAGTGGACTAGTTTTACAGACGACGAGAGGGGTAAGAGTGTGTGTGGGAGAGTGCGAAGCCGGAGAGCTGAGTGTGTGTGAGGGCTTTCAGTGGAAGCGCTGGGGTGGGTGGGGGGGGGCTCTTTTGTTCAGGGGGAGCAGAGGGAGGAGGGTGAAGTGAAGGGGGGGAGAGTGGGAGAGTAGACGAGGAGGAGTGGAGGAAAGGAGTGAGGGATATGCTACTGACGGAGAGAGGGGTGGGGGGGTGGGGGTACCTCTGAAGAAACTCAACCCCTCCACTTGGACTTTTTCCAGCACTGAGAGCAATAACATTTTTCATCTGTGCATGCATGAGTATGTGTGTGTGTATACAAGCGCTCCACTGTGTGCTCGCATGCCTGGCTGTGTGTGTGCCCGTGTATACGAATGCTGGTGTGTGTTAACGCTGACTGCAAGACATGAGGACAAAGGCAAGAGAGAGAGAGAGAGAGAGAGAGAGAGAGAGAAGGAGGGTGAAACCACTAAAAAGCGGCCCTGAGTCGTGTATTGTAGCCAGCGCCGGGGTATCAGATGATGGCATGTGGACGGGGCAACAACAATCCACTTCAGCGCTCTTTCTATACAAGATGGATCTTGTTAAAGTTACTTGTTCTAGACAACAAAGCGCTGCGCTGCACATTTGGAGGCAGCCGGCTAGTTTGCTTTTGTACTCTTCCCTGTTTGGCCCTAAATCATTACTTCAGGTTGAAATACCTTTATCGGCAAAATGCCTGGCTTTCAGGAAGTTGGAGAAACAGCCCTGTTTTAGTTTGACAACCAGAACTTTTTGGGTTTATCCAGTGCAGGTTTGAAAGAGGTTGATAAACACAGGAGGCTGGATGTTCTCAGTCTAAAGAGACCAAAGGAACCCTTCCAATGATGTCAAAGTGAGACAAACATTCAAAAGAAAAAAAATATAGAAGCTTCTTACTACAACAGTTAAATTGATGAGGAACAAAACGCATCACACTCACAGCTTTCCTTATTCTGATATGGACGTTAGCTTATGTTGCTAATGTTAGCTTATATCTTCTGACTGACTTCAAACCTTAAAACTCACTTCACTTCACCGCGGCTGCTGAGTTGCTGCAAAAGCTACTTTCATAATGTGTACAATGTTATGAAGCTTTGATGTGATTTGACAGCAAAATCTTATTTTCTAAGCCAGAAAACAATGGCACCAAGTATGTAGCTAAGCTAGCTAAGAGTTTGTACGTAGAGGTGGAGATTAGCTTTCCTAAACATACAAGACCCCAAACAAATTTTACATTGTTGTTTATGTCCAAGTAAGATAAACAAGACTTAACTGTGTTTCAAGGTGCTAGTAGGCA
The DNA here is from genome assembly GCF_042242105.1 of Pempheris klunzingeri. Taxonomy (NCBI): domain Eukaryota; kingdom Metazoa; phylum Chordata; class Actinopteri; order Acropomatiformes; family Pempheridae; genus Pempheris; species Pempheris klunzingeri. The sequence continues at coordinate 13,299,428 of NC_092034.1, forward strand.
GCTTTTAAAACTTTTAAGAGAGCCAGGCTGGCGGTTTTCCTCGGCTTCCAGTCTTTATGCTAAGCTAAGATTATCACTTCCTTGTTCCAGCTCCATAGTAAATGCTAAGACATGAGAGTGGCATCAATCTTTGAACTCGTGGGAAGAAAGCAAATGAGCATATTTTCCCTAAATGTTTAACTGTTCCTTCAAGAGAACAAGATACTAAATTGTTGCTTTCACAATTTCTCCTCTCAGCATCAGTGACACATACAAGCAGGAAACAAGCTTGAAACAAAAGTTTCCTGTGCTCAGCCACAACTGAGAAGTTTTTAAATTAAAAAGGCAATTTAAAGAATAAATTACTTACTAGCTTCCGTCTCAGTGTGTGATCTCTGCGAACTGAGAACAGCTAAGATATCCCACATGCAGCGCAAACCTTCTGCATCCAAAACTGAAGAATTAATCTTAATCTTGCATTTCCATCTTAATCTTGCATTTTTAACGTCAATCCTACTTAAATTATATTTAATGCAGAACCCAGGAAATGGAGCATGATTTTTCCCTGCACAGCCAGCCAAGGTCAGTTTCCCCGTAGACTGTAAGAATGATGGGCTAATGCCAAAGCCAGATGGACGACGCTCACTGTACGGTCTTTTACCTTCTAATTAGAACTATGCATATGTGCACACACACTGAAACACACACAGATACACACACAAGCATCTGAGGAGAAGAAAGCGTGAAGCCTGGAAAAATAATCAAGGTGCTCAGAGTTAGTGATGCAGAATATTACAAAAGATCTAGGCCTGTGGATATATGGGGTAGGCCTAATACATGTGTTTGTTTATTAGTAAGCCACATTTTAAGAAGACTGGCTGTTATTGCAGTGGGGCAGAGCCCACAAAAGCCTCTTAGTATGAGGATCATCTCTGACCAATTGTAAGTCAATGGGAAAAGATTATCTTAAAGCTATAAGATGCTTTGGAGTAACAGGTCTCCACATCTCTCACACAAGAGACCAACCATCTACTGCAACAGCCAGAGGATCGACCCCCCCCAACCACCCCCCACACAAATAAAAGCCATGTATTGTTTTGTGCTTGAGCAGTGAATAGTTGCTCTGCTTTGTTACCAGGCTCCTTGCAGGCAGAGTGATTCATGTATGCTTACTTTTGCGGCTCAGTGTGTTTCTGCAAATCTCTGGATAAAAGCTTCTTATGCCAAAAATATAAATGCAAAATGAGATATTTAAAGAAAATGCCACCTGTAACCACTTGCAAAAGCAGCTACCGGCTGTGTGCCTTGCATTTCTAGGTCCATTTTGTTGTTTGACAGTGTGTTTTTGTTATTCCCGACATGACTTACAAGAGACAAGAGCTACAATGGAGTACAATAAAAGAAAAGCATCCCGCCGAACGTCAGGTTTTAGAGTGTATTTTGCAGAATCAAAGAGCAAGGACTCCTAGACTCACCAACAATCGAGCAGGATAAAATCCATCAAAGACTAGGCACAGACACCATTTGACTGTAGCCTCAATAGACCAGAATGAAAGTTGACTTCTGAACAAGAAGCACGACTCTCACACTGCATCAGAGAACCTGGTGTCTTGCATTCACTGTATTATTGTCCCTCTTTTTCCCCCCTTACAAACAGCACAACTGCAACACTTTCCCTTTTATGAAATGCAGAAAATGAGACACTAGAGTAGAAGTAGGTGAGACACTTTTATAAAAGGTGGGTACACCAATACATGTAAAACACTCCATCCTTGAACGCAACAAACTTCAAATGTCGACTACGCAGTGGAACAGAGCAGCTTTCTTTTAAAGGAATTGATTTAGCTTTTGGCAAATTAAGTCTCTCAACATAATGTTAAGCTATGAGGCATTTGGCATCATTTCTGCCTCTGTGAGTCCTGCATACTGTGTGTGAAGTCTAAGCACAGCATCTCATCTTATCATATCAACTTTAGTAAATACAGAGAGGGGAAACAGCTGCCAGTCTTTTAATCAGTCCACGCTTAATTGATCAAAGAGCTCATTCTGCCCAAAAAGTCAATGAATTCCTCTAAAGATTACCAGGTTTCATGCTGGACTTCACAGGGATAAATATTATGGGACGTGTCAGTAATGAGGAATGAGGGGCCAGCTCAGTTGTATGTGAGCAGGAAGCAGCTAGTCATGGTGGTGACCTATAGCTCATCAGTCACTCTCCCTGTCTGGGCTGTGTCACATCAGCCAGTACCACTGTCAAACCCGGCCGTGCTCCCAAACCATCCATCTCTCTTTTAACTCCCCTTCCCTCACCGTCTTTCATGTGCTTTGTTTCCTTCTCTGACCCTGCCAGCTCTCTGCTCTCCTCCCATCTCCTCTATCTTTCCCTTATATCATTCAGACAACACCCACTTCTTCCATTTCTGCCCTCTTGCTCATATCGGTCAAAGATGTTTGCCAAAACTTCAGCTGTGACAAGGCACAGCTGTCTCCCTGCAAACCCACTCATTTGTCTCTCTTGCATAGACACACACTCTCTCTCTTTAATGTTCAGTTACAAAATCATTTTGGGCTGGTGTCCAATCAAAGCACTGTGTTGACGTCCACTGGCAGACGGCGTGAGGAGAGTGATGATGAAAGTGACGGGACACAAGAATGGACTCTGGCCACTGGCGAGGAGACAAGAGATTTGTTTTTTCATTTTGAATTTTACAACCAGTGTGTAGGGCTATGCAAAGTAGGACTCCACCGTGACGTTGCTTTAGGTGAGAGCAGCTGTGAGAGGCCTAACACACCATGTGCCACAAACACTGCAAAAAATCTCCATCTGATCAAGTCATTTCAAGAGTTCTGAAATGCGTTATTTTCTTCAAAGAAAAATCAAGTTTTAAACTTGTTTTCCAGCAAAGAATTGTGTATCTTGAAATAAGCTAGGATAACGCAGGTTGCTGCACTGTAATAAAAAAAATTTAATTGCAGAGAAATACTTGAAAAAAAGTAGATTATTAGAAACAGGTTGGAATAATCTTATTGTACTTGCAGATTTATGACTCAATAACAGATTAAAAAAAGGAGTGCAGTGCAAGTGCACATGGCATGCATCAGAATGGCTCGGAGCTTAGAGATCTAAACACACAATTTAGTATTCATGGCACAAACACACACATACCAGCACACCCTCCGCCACAAACTAGAATACACACACACAAATCGACAACAGCGTGAACTCCCTCCCACTGCTATCCTGTTTATCTGGAATGATGCCGTAGCCACAGTAGCTGCTGCAACCCGAGCCGAACCCAGTGTTGTGGGGATGTGCAGAGCAGCAGCAGAGCTGGGAGTCTTGTGATACTGAACCTAAACAAAACTGAAGAGCGAGCAGGGGAGGATGGAGGGAGGACTGAGGAGGAGGAGGAAGAAGAAAGCTAAGAGACTGGGGCACGAGTAAAAGAAAGGATAGAGAAGGTGATGAACAGTGTGACAAAGGTTGCCTCTATGTTGCATACCCCTCTGGCCTACAAAGTGCACACACACGCGCACACACACACACACACACACACACACACACACACACACACACACTTTCCTGCTGGCTTCTCATCCCACCAGTCGGCTTCTCTGTGTCACCCGGGGGAGGAGGATTGACCTGGCCCAGTCCAAATGCTGCCAGGAGGATTGGATGATCCTGCTTAGGCAGGGTGTGCTGCGAAGCAAGCTAATGAGAGGCCGGTGTGTGTGTGCGTGTGTGTGTTGGCTGGCTTTGCTAAGGGGCTCTGGGTTCAGCCACCCAGGGCAATCTGCCCAGTGATGCTGGGACACATGTGACCCCTTCAGACCTACGGCTTGGATTACTGTTACCACTACTTCCATTGTAAATGTGTGGGCGTGCGTGTTGTGTGTGCATGCACATGCTACCAGGGAAGAAAGTTGCTTGTTTCTGCATGTGTTCCAACATTGTGAACTTACTCAACCAGCCACACGCTTTTAATCTCCTTCATCCTAATCATCAGCACTTTTAACAATTACCAAAATCCCAAAGTCACTTCTAAAGCCCCCGGGACTGGGGAAGTAAATTAGTTCTTTAGCTAACCCCAGCATATTTACAACGCAGCTTTATAGCTGTTATGATGTTGATGAATGTGCACTGCCCCTGCCAAATAAACTTATAATCGAGTGATAAAATAATGAATGAATTCCGAGTGGAACAACAGTCCGTGACGCCTGCCAATTTCCTCACCTCTACTAAGCGTGTGTGGAAATGTATGTGTGCGCACATCTGCCCTCCTGAGTTCACCGTCTCATTGTAACAGAGTGTTTAATGCTCACTTGCACATGCAACAAAGGAGATGCACTCGGACCACACGCTCTTTACACACATGTCCGACATAGATGGGAGGTGAGGTCGAGCCCCCGGAGGGTCATTTATGTGCATGTGTGCAGGCATCTGTTGAGAATGTGCAGCTGCAATAGATCTGTCTGTTCACGTGTCTGCATTTTCACGGTCCAGCTGCATACCTGTGTGTCCATCTGCCCGCCTGCAATGCCCAAAGAAAGAGAGGCAGAGAGAGAAGAGAGAAAGGAAAAGATTCCAGCCTCTGGGCGGATTGGCTGCCTCCTTCTTCTCCTTCCCCTGGCCTTTCCTTTCTGCCACATCAGCTGAAACCTCTTTTCACAGCTCCTGTTGCTCTCAGCTCGTAAACTTACACACACTCCTCTTTTTCACCGAGGGAGAGGGAGGTGGGAGGAGAGCGAGAGTGAGGGGGAAGGAGGAGTGGGGGTGGGGGCTGCAGCCTGCTTGGTTTAACAGTCAGATGCAGCAATATGGTTCATATTCTTTCCTTCCCTTCTTCCCTCCACTACATTCCTTCTCTTGTTTTATACACTCGCTCGCTCCTTAAATGAAAATTAAAAAATGAAAACTACCCAGTGGATATTTTCTAATCATTTAGCCTAAAGATGCGTGTAGGCTTACCGGGCTCCTGCTTACTTATCCACACAGCCCAGAAAAGCCTGGGTGCATGCATGCATTATTCATGGAGGGGAACCTACGGGTGGATTTTAAAGGGGTGAAACTGGGTGTGGAGTTTCAAACACACAAGCGATCAATAAACGGGTGTTGGAATGCTGCTCCTTTGATATGACACCCTGTTTGACCCACTAACACTTATTCCACTCTCCGCGCTCAGTCCCAGAAAGCCCTCACCAAGAAGATTTCCAGTGATTTTTTTTTTTTAAGTCTTTTTTTCTGTTTTTTTTGTAGTTGAAACACTTAGCCTAGTTAGCTAGTCTTTTATCCGGCGCCAATTAGCCGGCGATTAATGAATTATTGAGAAACGGGAAAGGGGGGATTAAATTTTAATGTGGATCTTAGGGGGAATAGTTGTATTACAAGTCACCGCGAGCTCCGAGAGAGGAGACGCCCACCCTCTGCAGCCGTTTACAATAATCTACAGCCGTTTACTAAAGTATGGAAAGAGAGAAAAAGAGGAAGAGGGAAAGTGTGAGTGGAGGGAGGGGTGAATGGGGAGGATTTGGCCTTAAGAACAGACGCTGAAATCAAACTTGCAAAAGAGCCAAAAACTACAAAACTCCATATGCTGTGATCAGAGGAGTGACCAAAGCCAACAATCTCTCTACTTGAATTAATTTTCTGTGTGTGTGTGTGTGCTTCCACCAATGTGACCCACAGTTTTTGATCCCCTGTGTGTGAGTGTGTGTGTGAGTGTGTGTGTGTGTGTGTGTGTGTGTGGGTCACCTGCTACCCCAGCACCCAATCCACTTCAACCGTCCCCCAAACTCCTGAGCAGTAATGTAAGATTCGATCTTTCATTAGGGCGGCCGTGTAAGGCCGATAATAGGAGATGCTGAGATAAGGATAATGTATGTCTGTGGGGGAAGCTCTTCCCAAGGTGATCGTTCTGGTTCAGTTCTCTCTTCCTCAAGCAGAACCTGTATTGGCACTTGAGACTTAACTGGTATTGATTTACTTAGGGTTAGGACTGTCTCTACCCCCACTGTGCTCTCCCTACCGCTCCTTCTGTTTCTCATTCACCTCCTGGCACCTGTCTCTGTTTATATTCCTCCCTGTACACCTCAGTCTCTTTTCTGTCTGCCAGGCCGTGGTAATTTCAACTGATGGAGCAGTCAATAAAAGGGTGGATGCGGCACTTGATGGCCGCAGGCATTTTGACTCTACATTTTACTGTGACTTGGGTCAGCTTGATCATTTTACTTTATCCTGTATTCCAGGAATTAATCAGGTGGTGGAGTCTGAGGCATGTGTATCCCCCCGCTACACCCACGGGTGCCTTCTTTTCCTCTTCACCTCTGTCACTCCTAACACATCTTTGAGTGCATCGGTGGCTGCTGTAGCGCCATAATTAGTGGCTGGATGTGACACATGTTTCCAATTTGCTACGTCTGGTCACTGCACTGGAGGAGGTGGGGGGTGGAGACAGAGGGAGGTAGAGACAGAGACTGACGAAGTGGCAGGATAAAAAAAAAAAAAATCAGGAGAGATGGACGGGCACTGTGGAGGAAGGCGGAACAGAAGGAGGAGAGCACGGCAAAAGAGGCAGCATGCAGGGGAGAAAAATATAAGAAAGAGGGTGAGAGGTGTGCATGTGTGAGAGAGAGAAGAGGAGGGGGGGGGTGGAGCTGGAGATTGCTCACGGAGGTGGAAAGGAAGATGGAAGGAGAGGTGGAGGGAAGCTGCAGGTGGATGGTCTAAACTTCAAAGCAGTACACCCAGCCGAGGTCTAGAGGTTAACAACGTGACAGCCCATTTGCTACACAGACAAGATGTGAACCATACATGCGCTCTTGCACCTGATTGATACAGACTACTGCTACTGCTTACTTTTCGCCTCATTTCAGAAGTACAAACCAGATGTGTGTGGGCCCCGGACTTGGTCCTTGGAAGATGCACACCACTTGGACATGCATGGGCTCTCAGCATATTTCAGCCCAGGGCCAAAACCTATTTTGCCCGGAGGCAGCTGAAACTAAAGCACCGCTCTTGTCATGTAGAGACTGAGGAGGAACAAGTACATGGAAGTGTGTAAAAGGGCCAAGAAAATAAACTGGAGGAATGACTAAGCTGATTAACTATGAATAGTAAGCTTCATGAATAAGCTTCGTAGTATACAATAGGCTTTGTACTTTGAATATATGAGTGAGCAAATCTGTGGGAATGAATATGGAGCCTGGTGTAAAAGCCACCACCCCTCTAATTGCCAGCCAGGCCCGTTCACTAAGCCCTGACACCCACCTAACACTGAACTCCATTAGGAGACAATGCCATGGGATCACCTGTAAGGCCTCAAAGCCTGGGCTGTTAGCTTCTCAGTGAAAATTACCCTGCCATGTCCAACTCTACTCCCTGTTGGGTGAATCCACCCACTGCTGACAAAAAGCCCTCATTAAGGGCTTCATGCCTGGCTCCACAGCGGGGGCCCACGCACAGTCACATCTATGGAGAGGGGAGAAACTGGGCAGGCCGTAGCCTCCAGCACATGGACACATTAAAAACCTGTTAGTTGCTGAAAAAGCCACTGGCATGGGAGTGAGCTGTGGATAGCCAGGTTTGGTGTATTGCCTGAAGCGAGTCTAAATTTGCCTTTGTAGCTTTTAGTATAATAAAGTGGGTAATGTAGGCGAAGTTACAGGAAATGGGAGCTACTCAGGACCAGTTTGGTGGCCTACATTTTCTATTTATTAAGCTGAAAAACATCATTGTCCCAGTTTGTCGCCAGAAATATAGTCAGGATTTGCAGAACTGAAGCCTGGTGTCACCTCCATATAAGCCGCCTTGTTATTCTCCAGCCACCCCCCCACCACCCACACTCCCCGGCGTCTATCCAGACACTGGGAAATTGGCAGAGGTGTGAGAAAAGTGGTGTCGGTCGTTAAGGCCGGACGGCCGAGAGGTGTTTAAAATGACATTTCCTCAGCTAATGCCTGACACCTTCTCCAGAGGACAGAAAACATGCAAATGAGCGTGGCCGAGTGGGGGGGGTGTCGGGGAGGCCTGCGGGCCGGAGCCTGGGCTTTAATCAAGGTCATCCAGCAACAGCAATTAGAGCATCACACACGTCTTCCTGCTCCTACAGTGTGGTGGAGCTGCCGGGGCCAAACTCAGAGCAGCTGTGGGACGGAGCGGCCTGCTTCGGCTCACTGTGTACATTTATCACATTACCCTGTTTGGATTGAGCCCCTGTTGGACTGTAAGCAATAATGATGGAGTGATGTTATTGTGAGGGGAAAGCACAACGAATCGGCAAAGTAGAAACCCTCATAAAAAACCAATGGATGTCCTCGGAGGGACTGAGTGTGCGGCAGGCCTGCGCTCTGCTGACCTAATCGAACTTTCTGGTGTTTGAGAGTCACGTTGTATTAGTACCAGACACCTCAGTGCACTTAGTTACCCACATTCCTCGGCCTAAATGCTGCCTAAACCGCCTCTTCTCTGCACAAAGTTGCACGTCGCGCTCGGAACATGCAATTAAACTAATTATTCGATCAGTTTCTCTCTCTTGCCTGGGCCGGAAACTTCAGGTTCAAACCTGCTGTGAAGCAACCAGTACAATCTGAAGGTCTGCAAGTGTGAACTGCTCTTACCTTTCGTTCAGGGAATTCCAGTAGATGGGCTCCATATTGCTGGCCGTCGTCCCCAGTAAATCCAGTAAGAATATCAGCAGGATCCAAAATCCATTCCCACTTCCACGACACGCCATTTCAACCCCGACACCCAGCATATGTAGCCCCATTTAATCGAAAAGGGCAGTATTTTCTGTGTTTTCACTGCTGTTGCACGGGGACTCTCAAAACAATGGATGTGCGACTCCAGCCGAACAGGCTATAGGCAGGGGCAGTCAAAGTGTGGAGTGAAAGCCTGCTGCGCACAACCTCATGGATCCACAATTCATCAAATTGTGCCGAATCAAACCAAAACCAGACTCTGAGGCGTGCGGGAGAAACTTGTCCAATCCGCGCGTCTGGATCTCCAAAACCGACGGTTTTACTGCGCGTCCCCGACCGTACTATTTCAGCGCCAATCCCATGACTTTCCCATTAATTTGTCATTAGTCCTCGTTTTTCCAAAGCAGCGCTCCTCGGCTCAAATATAACTCCACCGAATCGGATTTTCTGGAATTTCTCGCCACCCAGGAGCTATTTCTGTTGCCTTTCGGTGCGCCCTAATTGTCTTTTTCCGAACAATGTTCCCTTGTTGTCTGTGCCGACTCTGTGTGATTTCTCTCCCATTACCTTGTTTTCTCGCCAAAAGATCTACCTCCTAACACACCAGGCTGGGCTGAAAATGATTATTATCAGTCTGTCAGGAGGAAACAGTCGAGATCAGGCCAAAACTGTGAAGGTAGCGCGTTTAAATCGGAAAAGATGCCACTCGTGTCCACAGCTCCATCCTCATAAAGACATGTTGATGCTCGCTGGGCTCAGTCAATGCGCATTACAATCCCCACTCTCCTCTTTGTAAAATACACAGGTTGAACACGGGTTGTAAATCCGCAAATCCTTCAGGAACTGATTCGTTAAATTGAACAACAACAAAAAAAAAAAAAAAAAAATCAGAATCCCAAATCGATTAAGTCCAAGAAATCACGCTACAACACAAGAAAGCAGCGAGAAACAAACCAAAGAGCTACAGAAGCATCTCCACTCTGATGTCGCACAAAGAGCAACGTGAAACTTGTGAAGTGATTAAAAAAATAAGATGCGAGTTGGGAGCATCGGTCCCTGCTGGAAACAGACGCCTATCTGATGCAGCGCATCATTTGGAGAGCAGGACGCGTCGCTTCTCGGCCAGAGGAAAGCGCTTCATTCGTTATCTCATCCGTCTCTCTGCCTCAAAATCCCACTGGTTTGACTTGCCCTAATGCTCGCAGCACATTGACAGACCGACTGGCTTGTTTGAGAAAAGGAGGAGGGGAAAAGGGGACGTGGATGAATGGAAAAAAAATCCCCATCCTCCGACTGGCAGGCAGGGCGCACCGGCGGAGCGCAAGTCTTCCAGGCTTTTTCGGTGGGGGCGGTATCGAGTCCCTTTCAGCACCTCCTCTCTCCTCCTCCTCTCTGAGTTTCTGGGGCCCCCCGACTCGGACCTCTGGACTCCCTGGCGCTCTATTCTGCCTCCTTTCAAACGCCGAAGAAGAACCCCCCCCACCACCACCACCACCTTTCTCAATACTCACCAACGTGCGCCCTCCTCTGCTCGACACCACGGTGGAAGAGCACGAGCGCCCTCCATGCCTTCAGTGGGCATCACATGTGGCGCTGGAGGAGGATTGTAGTGAAAAAAATCCAGCTGGAATTACAGAAGGATATCATACAAATGTCACAGCAAAGCTATGAGTCCCTATAGGGGCATATAAGGGTTATATGGAATGAAAAATGCCTCAAGACAGAGTATGAGCCCATTATGTGTATTAAAAGAATATTCTAGCATTATTTCAAAAGATACAGTAGACTCCACACAGTCACACTATGAGGAACTTGAATGTTATGGAAACTATAATCATATATTATACATGTAAGAAAAATCCTGAACATGAACGCACATGAACATTGGATTGGATTCACACCATAAATCTGCTGCCCAATCTAAACAAAAATCTAAACAAAAAGAATCCCCTCTCTGTGAGGTAGGATGTGCCCCCCCCCCCCCCCCCCCCCCCCCACCCCGCCCCCCAACTCTGTCCCCTTGTTGACAGAACAGGGGAAGAGTCTCAGCATCCAGCACCAACGCTTCAAAGCGGGCTGTTCAGCTTGATGAGGTACAGGACGGTGCTGGGTGACAGGCCCTGCTGAGGGCCACACACACCAGTGTTTACATTGTGGCCCCGGTCACCAAGAACACTGACACTGATTCACTTATACACTGTTACACACACACACACACACACACACACGCATGAGGTGGGGAGGACTATCAAAACTGTGGCTGTACTGCCCCCATGTGGTAGACAGAGTGTGTAAACCTGACAGCACTATATGCCAGAGTGAAGGTGAACTCTGCCAGGCCACTAGTATTACACCAAACTAGCTAGCATGTCCCACATTGTTAGACTTTAACAGACACTTCCCATCGTATCTCATCATTGTCCAGAGTTGTCTTTAAAGGAGCACACCACCAGTTTACATCAAGTACTACTGTGCCAGTAAAAAACACTGTGCATGTCTTTAGTGGCCCTGGAGAGGACTTTCCAAAAAGACCAGAAAAAAACGTTCAAACTGATGACGTCACAGTTGTCATCATGGTTATCTTGGCTTGAGACTCATGCTGTGCTCGAGACAACTCAGCAGTCGAGATATTCCAGCGTCCTACAACAAAAAAGGACAATGGCACAAAGTCAGACATCCTACTTTTAATCTCAAATCCATGTAACCCGACTTCATGGAGAAACAATTGTCCTGCACCAAACAAGACTGGCAGCACTCATGGAGGCGCACACCGCAGCCTCAGCAGTAACCATCAACCAAAAGGCAACTTGAAGTATATTTGCATGCATCTAATTGCAATAATACATTCAATCATATAGTAGGTGCAGTATAATAAAATGAATGATGGCATGTGTTACTTCATGCACTGCTCCCCCTCTGTTTTATTCATGTAAAGAGGCTGTATATATAGATTGTCTATACACTTGCAGAAAAAGCACCACTTTGTCAGCCAGCCATGTTTAGTGTTGTGCACCTAAAACGCTTGGATGGCAGAAATGGGAGATATCAATGGGGAAATTCTGAGTGGAACATGTGCTGGATTTGAAACAAATGGACATTTAACAGGCTATTGGGTTGCATCATGGGAAAGGTAGGATGCAGGGTTTGTGGAGCGACCAATACTAGAGACTATACTATCATGATAGGTCAGCCTGCATTACTCCTGTTCTGACCATTTTATTTGGAGTGTAATGCTAAACCTTGGGAGTAGCCCTTTAAAAATTATGAGGTGAATTTGGTTGGTTTTTTTTGTCTGAAAATTGTCCTTAACTACAAGATCTAATAAAAGTGCTTATCTATGTGAGTTTTTATTAGCATGACCTAAAACAAACCATTATTTTCCCATCAAGAGAGCAAAATACTTTCTCAGACTTGTGAATAGTGCCCACATGACATTCCAAACCTGGAAATTCATCCTGTGCTCAAGCTTCGCACCCAGCAATGCTTCAGCAGGTGAATCCACAAGTTCTTAAAAAACTGTAGCTGCAAGAGGGGAGAGGAGAGAGATCTTTTAACACTTTTCATTGAAAATCTTTCACTTAAAATCAACAGAGGGACAGATATTTTGATGCACCACGAACACCTGCTGTTGCTGCACAGCCAGGGAGAGGACAGAATAGGGAGGGAGGAACAAAAATGACAGAAAAGAGACTTAAGTGTGTTGCTCAAAGGCACTTAAGCAGGGAGTGATCTTACAGGAGATTAAACCTTGGTCTGCTGGTGGAGGGGTAATCTGCAAGTAACACAGAAGTGCAGACGTTTCCTCTGCAATGCTAAATTACAGCATGCGTTCAACAAGAATTGTAATTGCAGGTTTTGGGATCCAAACTAGAAACAAATGCAGCAGTGAGATTTTATAGAGCTGGGCAGAGAGGGAGGAAGGAAAAGAGATGGAGCTGTTTCTGTTGCACTGACCTCTTGAAACCTTGGCAGGGCAGATGACAGAGCTAAATGTAGTAGAGGAAGACAGACTGGTTTAGAGACAACAGTAGTTCAGAGGTGGAGCTGGCATGAAAAACAAACCTTCTGTTGCGTCTGGGAATCCGTGTGGGAAAACTGGCTGGTTTGTGGCTCTCGCCCGTGTGCGTGTCAAAGATGACTCAGTTTTAAACACTGCAGAGGTACAAGATACCACCTACATCAGATCTGCCACAGTGCTGAGTAACGGTACACACTTTCAGGAGTGATAAGTGAGCGGACGGAGGGAGTTCGAAGATGTATTTATATGCTTCACATAAACTCAAGCTGGCATGTCTGTGTTTATTACCGCTTATTTATTCATGCTGACCTCATTTACTGCACCGACCTTCAACTCTTCTTCATAACCGCATCCTCTCCCCGGTGACTCTGGCTACAGTCTGCTCCAGCTGCCAGAACTCACCACACACACACACACACACACACACACACACACACACAGAATGTACCCTAAATACACACACATATGCATGTACACATTCATGCACACATGAGCATGGCCATCACATTCACACAGCATGTAAAGCTGCAAACATAAGCACTGACAGTAAGTGTGTGCTTGCCATGATGCAGGTGGTGGTGAGGGTTAAGGGTAAGACAGACACATGCACGTACACAACCACACAAACAAGAATCCCACGGTGGTGGCAATACAAAGACCTCAGACAGGAAAACATGCTCCCCGATGGGAATGAAATTCACACCGAGGGCGGTACAGAAATGTGTGTGTGAGTGTGCATGAGGATGTGGGTCGGTGTCAGAGCGTGGCACCCTCGCCTGCCTTGCCAGTTGATAGATCTCAGCTGCTCGTCTTTATCCTTGAGCATCTGCCTGTCCACACACACACACACACACACACACACACACACACAACTTCATATCTTCCTGTTGACAGAGAGAGAGGTGGGGGGGATTAAATGAGAGGTGAGGGGTTGTGCAACATGCGATGAGCAGATCACACACATGGATCGTGAAGAGCGACTTGCTGATTCTGCCTCAGTAAACAATTTTGTTCGTGACAGCTGATCTCAGTCACACACCTTCCTACATTTGCATACTTGAACAGGCTGTGTGTGTTTGTGCTTCTATAGCCAGAAAGAGGATTTGACACACACTTTACATGCCAGCCATTCACCTCATTAACCCAAATCTCTACCCTCAATCTCAAATCATAACCTGGACATAACCTCAACCATGCGGCTGCACAATGCAAAATTACACTGCAGGATTTGCAGCTGCAACTGAAAGCGTTTCTCTTCCCTCCAGCCAGATATCTGCACAGGAAGTGACTTGAACTCTTCATCTGAACCTTCCTCCTGCTTCTAAGAATAATACATTTAGATTTCGAAGCATGCAGATCCTCGGCTAATGTTAACGCTTGCACTAACCCAGACATGCTGCTGGGCTGTGTCCCAAAGTCTGGCTGAAAGCTTCTTTGCCAAAAACTCAAGTATATTTTCCAGTAGGTAAAAAAAACAAAACAAAGGGTACATTGGTTTCTTGTGTAGTATCTGCAAAAGAGAGATAAAAATGAGTTTAAAGTACATTGTATTTAGAAGCAGATCTCAATCTTTTTGGTGGGCAAGACTCTTTATGTTCTTCATGCTCAATGCTACATCTATGAGTTGCAAGCACTTAATCCAAAGAGAGATTTCTCACCTAAACCCGTTTGTTTCATCTCTGTAACAACTGTTAGAGGCCTAAAGATACAAAACTTTCATAAAAGAAAAAGAAAAGAAACTGAATTAGCTAAACTTTATTTTTCTTCTGTCTGGTTGATCCTCTCACAGCCCTTCAGATTTATCACCGGAGCCTTAGAGGGGTCAAGGCCTCCAGGTCAGCATCTGCTGCATACCATGATAAGTAGTAAAGAATTGGGATGTAGCGCTGTTGTCCAATCCTCCCAAACATTAAGAGTAAATGCGGTCAACTGTATTCCCCTTGTGTCTCAGAGGTGAAACCAGGTGCTAAAAAGCTGGTACTAAAATAACAGCCTTGACTTAACCCATAACTTTAATCCTTAAATCCTAATTCTAAATTGGCCCTTTATGTGGTGCCAGCCGCCCACCATGTGTCTACTTGTGAGGATTTCCCTCATCTTCCTGTCTTCATCAGGATATCTAGTGCGAAAACACACTCACACATAAACTTGCACATCTTTCCTCACTTGAACTTTGGCTTTCCTATCCTCTGCCTCCCTTTTCATTGTATCAGCAGGGCGCCTGCTTCCTCCTCCTAATCTGCTCCTCCATCTGTCTCCTCAGTTCCTAGCAGAGCTCCTCTGACCTGCCCCACTGCTCCACCTGCTCCCTCCACTCTGCCTCCGGCCTCCTCAACTGCTGACTCCTCCGTAAACCTCCCCTCCAGCCGCTGTGGAGAGGGGAACGAGGGAGAGAGGCTGGTTATGGTGTAAAGGTGTAAAGAAATGGACAGACGCGGGGACAAGAGTTGTCCATGCAGCCCGAGGGCAGGTAGGAAGATGAATTTGAGCCCAACTGCTCTACCTTTCCCCAGAGTGCAATTACGCAAGCAATTACTCTCTCTGGGCATCACACACCCCACTAAACCACCAAGATCACATCCAATCTGCCTGGGCCGCTGGGATACTGGATGGTTAATATACTTCAATAGGCTCCCCCTCATGATAACTAGCTACAGGGATCGCCGGAGGGAGTGTGTGGAGAACAGGATGAGATGATGAGACGAGGGTGAGGTGAAGGAGAGAGGGGCGGTGGAGGCACACATGTGAGTACATAAGTTGATATTCTATATGTATTAGGGCTTGCATATTCGTGAGAAAAATACCAATGCAGGGTCACTGGTCTCTACCTGCCAGGACCAGAAGAATATGATGACATGACGCATCCTCTCTCTGTATTAACTCTCAGCTGTTTCAGACAGATGTCCATGTGTGCGCCTCCACATCTGGAGCAAATGGGAAAGGGATCAGTCTCCGCAGTGAAATGGAACCTCTGGTGCTGTGCTTTTCCCCGGCTTCAGAGCATGTGCAGGAACACAGGTGCCAATTATTTTCACATCTAATGTAAACCAGAGAACAAGGACGCGTCAATCACCACCGCAGCCTTTTGGAATGGAAATTGGATGTATTCATAGGAACGCGGCTATTTTGGCGGCTGATGAAATGGCTTCGTTGGGACTTGTAAAAATATCCCTGCAGATCCAGGCTTTGTGAGGAGAACCTCAAGTCATCTGAACTTCAGACTGGCCCGCCTGTAATGAGCAGAAAATGTGGCAATGTGAAAATTAAATTCTACTGCTGACTGTGAACAATAAGGGGTTTCATTTTTGATACATGCTCACAAAGACATTCACTATTTTTGGACTTGGCTCCTATTCTAATAGTGTTAACAAAAGAAGTCAGTGATCTGCAGGTAGGAAACACATGCAGCCTGACATTACAGAAAGAAAACACTGCTGGAACAAGACTATCCACAGCCAAGCCAGCACCTCTGTGAGGCACAAATATTATGCTACAAGAAAAAGTCAAGCAATGCCAATTTTACTTGAGTAAAACTACAGAATTATCAGCAACATCAGCACTCATTAAGCAGTAATCTAAAATATTATTGCAATTGCTTCACAATTTGTAGCTGGTGGAGGTGAAGCTCATTTGAACTAATCTGTCCTATAATGACGGTACATCATAGTTTTACATTAATCATAATTTTTTATGCATTTACATTTCTTAAGATCTGAATCTGCAGTGTGAAACTACAGCAGTCGTGTCCAACCGCAGTCTAAATGTGATCGTCCTGCGAGATCTGTCCACGTGCTTTAATAATAAGGTTTATTTACTTGATTTAGGTAACATGTTTTCTAAAAGTCTGAGGTGCACCGAGTAATGTGGCAGCGGAGTTTATGCAGCACATCACTTATTAAAGCCTGAAGAAAACTGGATGTAACAAGTCTACTCTGCTGGTGTGTCAGAGCCGGGTCACAGAGAGGGCCTGTGCTAAGCGCCTGCCAAACACATCCCGAGTCTCTTGGTGATGAAGGAGCCGTCCCTTTGACATTTTGAGAAATACCATGTATGACAACCTCTAAAAGCTACAGCAAAATGTGTTCCCTCTGCTTTATGTTCTGAAAAGCTTTTCCTTTCAAAAAGCAGCGTGAGGGTGACAAACCAGAGAGCATTCTAGACATTTTAGCATCTCAAACTTCAGAGCCGTGTGCTCCCTCTTTTCCTCCATGCTAATTCAGCCGGGGTCACACTGCTGAGTGTTTGCTTGAGTGCTTCACTGTGGGATTAGGAGATTCAACAGGCAGACAGCCATTTGAATAATTGTTTTCAAATGTCTTTCTTTATATCAAGATCCCATTACTTACTATTCCACACGCTCTCTGGTGAGGAGCGCTGGGACTGTGAAGTTTGTGTGTGTGTGTGTGTGTGTCTGTGCCTGTCTAATGGAAGGCACTTATGCAAGGCCATGGAGACTCACTCAGGATGCGACGTAAATGGGAGCGGAGAACACAGAAACACAGAACACTTGATGTGGATTGGCTCATTAGCTGCACAAGTGGAAAGACTACACTGCAGCCACCTTGGGATGAGGATAATGGCTCCGCTGTCGTCTGTGAGACAGCACTGAGGTTTGGACGGCGTGGCATTCAGAAGGCAGCGCAGGCACTGTTTCCTAGACAAATGGCACACAGACAAATGTTTAAAACACTGAAGATGACAATTGCTCAATGTATGAATGTCATTGTTGGCAAGGAGGATTAGCCTCCGACTACTCCCACCGTCCCATTAGAAGATATAATCTGCTGTTAGTGGGGTTTTAGCCAAGGGGGAGTAGTTTAACACTTATGAATAGTTATGCATTTACACAGCAACTGCTTAAGCAAGGTTGGCCAGGTATAGTTTTGTCATGAGATCTGGCCAACTGTGTGGCTGAGGAAAAAAGCTAAGTGTAAAATGTAAAACTGTGGGCTATGCATCATGGCAAAAATGAAAAGTCTGATTGTGCCACGGCTTTAAGGAATCTGGCTGCAACCAAAACAAAATATTTCATCAGAAGACCACATCACTCATGTATGACAGAAACCTTTTCCACTCTTACAGACTTAATATCAAGCGGATTCATCCTTGGTATTGATCAACACCCTGCAACCTAAAAATGATGAGCAAAAATATTTTCACTCAATTATGAAAAGCAAAATGTTTTCAGAAAACTATGAAAGTAGCACTGATTGATTTTTTTGGCCACTTCAGGGAAGCGCAAAAGGCTGTAAACACAGCACTGACCGTACAGAACTGATAGGGCGAATGTGCAGCGAAGTTGCACATCCAGTAACAAAAGCATTTATTCAGGGATGCCTTTGCACATCTAACACTGACTCTCCTTTCAGCTTTGTTCCGCTCTCCATGAGGTCTTAGAAGAAATGGTCTGTTTAGCTGCTAAATGCTCCACCGTGTTCATCAGTTAATGGCTAATTTCCAGGTAGTGTGTTGTGGGTTTATCACAGCTGGCCTGTGGTGGGGGTGGGAGTGAAGCTGCAGAGTTGGCCAATAATTCTCTGTAAGTGAGCCCCTTTCATATCTCACACAGTAGGGTTATCTTTTGTTAACATAACATTTTTGATTACAGCAACTTTGAGTACATACACAATTGGGTATTAGTGTATTTGAATTTAGACACCTTGAATCGAGCTTCGCTGCATCCTGCTTCCTTTGATCGCTGCTGAGTCAAGTGACAGAATACGATTCTTTCAATCAAAGGCAAGTTCTACAGACTAGATATGGTGTATAAGCTTACATCTATCTCACACACCATACTGCATGACAGAGCATGACCATCAAACCCAGAGAACTGTCCATAGATTGACTTGATTGGCAGTGCTAGCATCTTTGAGTCATAACCACATTCTGTCCCTAATGGCATACAGCAGACACCCAGAGGTGATAAGGACATACATCTCACTCATCCCCGCACGCACAACTCTCTGGTAGGGCTGAGATTAAGACGAGTCCAGACCATCAGACAAACAAGCAGCAATCACTACACCTCTAGATTATCTATTACACTTGTTTGCCATTTTTCCCTTTCTGTCCCCAATTTTCCTTCTTGTCGTCTTTCTACTTTCCTTTCCCCAGGCGAAGGCGGTCGCTAAGCAACCTGCACAACACAACAGCGCAGCTCTCCAGCTTGGCTCTCTGCTCGGTGTGCCCCTGTGGCTTCAGACAATCAAATACATGAGTGTGTGTGGGAAAGGTGAAAGCTATGAATAGTTTCCATCTCATAAGCGAAAACCAGAAGTCCCTTAGCTTTAAAGAGCTGCTTCTTGACTCTAGTGCAACATCGTCTTGCATTCATCAGGGCAGGCATCCAACTCTGGCCTGCTTTACAGAGAAAGGACAAACATGTATAAGACTGTGAACCTGTGAAGAGATATGCTTTTAATTCACCCCAGCTTGAATAAAACCACCAGAAAGCCACCGGTTGTTGACACAGATATCTATCCAAAGACGAATGTGACATCATGGTTCCCAAAGCTTCCTGGGAGAGCACATTTGTGTAGTATTGTGTAATAGTAGCAAGAAGTGAAACCTATCAAAACTGATAGAGTCCTCAGTGTCTAAAAGGTACAGGGCTGTGCTCATTTGATCAACCTTCAAGGAAAGCAGCAAAGCACACCCCACTGATGGCAACATAAGCATTGAGCCACTCACAGCAGAACATTATTAATGCAATTATACAAATACAATGTGTTTTGTGTTGCCACGTCACCACTCACACAGATACAAATATGATCTGAGCACAATCTGAAGAAAAGGAAAAAAAAAAAATCACTTGTTTTCCAGGTGCACCCACTTCTTAGAGACTTTCACAGATTGTTATGAGGTTACAGTAATCAAGCTAGCTGCTTACAGAGAATACATTCAAAAAATTAGAATGATCATCATGGCTTTACAAAAATATACATTTGTGGGCATGCACAGAGCGACACAACACTTGGTGCGTCTAATAGTAAAAAAGAAGGTAAAAACAGGAGATCCCACAAGTTTACAAAAGCAAAGCTCAAGAACAAATGGCACTTACTGTAACTATAGCAGTTATAGGAATCTCCGGGGGCAGCATCAGCCACACACACGTAAACAGACACTCCCACAGAAACAACTCAGATTGGAGGAGCAATCACTGGACAGACACCGGGCCGCTTCACACCACAGTCCAGGCTTTCAATTCAGCCAAATTCATCCACTTCAGGAAGTAGACTCCCCATTAAAACAAAAAAGGTCAAGTTTCCAAAGATCCATTATATTTAATCTTGACAGGATTAAAAAAAAAAAAAAATGTTCTCTCACTAATTAAGTAACAAAACAAATCAATAATTGGGCCCCTGTCCACTTCTGATGCAACCCACATGTTGTCTCAACCTGAGTGAGGTTTCATAGAAAACCTCCTTGGGTTTTAGTATTGACCGCAACCTTGGCATATAGTTCCAAAATCTTAATACCAAATTGGCATGACAGTAAAGAAGTCTTCACCCACAGAACCCTGGAAATCTGTTCTCTACTGTCCTGTGTTAATTTAATCTCTGCATGTGAGAGTACTGTTTGTAAATGTCATAAACCTGCAGGTGATATGTTTATTGGGACTGTAAATATCCTAATGTTTAAGGTAACCAGAGGTTTAAAAATGATCCAGAAATGCTCTACCAGCTCATGTAGATGATGGCAAAGAGAATCTGACTGACCCATAATTAGCTTTATCCTTCCCAAACATTCCCAAAATAAATATCACATGGCAGGTGTAACTCAATTTGTGTCAACTTCAGGCCTTCGCCGCTGCAGTGCTCTGTTCTTGGCTCCCCTCTGCGGTGGGGCCGAGCGGTCCGGCCCACCACAGAGTCAGGGCGTTGTCTTGTCGGATCTCCTGCGGTGTCATCACAGCTTCGCCTCCCTCGCCATCAGAGATCGAGTCACCGTCACTGTCGCCAGGCCACGGGAACTGGCGCTGGCCACTGGATGTTGCCAACAATGGCATGAAGGGATGAATACTGTAGAAGGGAAGGATGGAAGACATGAGGGAGGAGGGACACAGGGAATTGAAGGAAACGAAAGTGATGGAGTCACGAGGGTGTGATGCAAAAAAAACAACAACTTGTGTGTGCTTTTCTAGGGATTCAAGAGAACTGAAGAGAACAACAGATGCACGCCACAGACTTAGAATACATGTTATTTTCTATATATAATTGTAGCCCACTCACAACCATCAGTCCATCAGTTACTTCATCTCTTCCACACACCACCATTAAATTATGTGAATTGCTATCAAGCAACAAAGCTGTTTACTGGATTTTTCAGAAATGCATAAAGAAGCTGCAGTTATTACTGGTCTCTGTTCTCACAAAGCAGTAATACTGTGTGCTGTGGAATATTACCACTCCGAAATTGAAGCCGTTTCTTTGCTTATCTAAAACAGTTTGGATGATTTGTTTGCATCTCCTGTGCTTTTGTGTGAATGACTGGAGGAGCCAAACAGTACAAAAGTCGCACAATGAGGCAGGAAAACAGCGACACAGTCACTGCAGATGACTGAAGGACCTACATCTGATGATTACTCCCTTTCTGTCTCCTATTTACAGTGGCTGTGCTGTTTGTATGGAGGTACAATATGATTTTCTCTATCAGGATTCTTACATTTGTAATAGACTTCCTGTGAGGTTGTGTTTGACTTCTGATGAAACGATATCCCATGACCTGGAAACATTCAGGGGTTTTGGTTTCTACTTTTTGAAAGATTTATTTTGTACATCTAATGCTAATGGAATCTTTTAACCCTTTTACTCCATTACAAGTAATTGTGACAAAAACAAACTTGGTGGTGGTCAGATACCGTTTTAGGAATGGATCAGTTTCATTCTGGTATTTTCTCTGTCCGATCATTACTGAACATTACGCAGACATCTTGTGCCTGGGCTTAGATTTAAAAAAAAAATCCTACCTGACGCCGTTAGTGCAGTCCCAATGGGCCTGGAACCTGAGCTGAGGTTGCAGTAGCTCCTCATTGCCATCAGGAGGGGCTGTGTGGGTGTCCCATATGGACACCACTCCCTCTGTGTCGCCGCTCAGCAGGTACCTGCCTGACCTATACAGAAACAGACAAAACAAACATCCGTGCACAACAAACATAAGGTACGTGCCAAAAGGTCGCAGCCACAGACTGTATACAAGAGGTGGATGTAGCCTCCAGGTATGAAAATTAAATCCAACACAGAAGTGCCTTAAAGCTGCATTCTTTCTAATGGCCTGCAGGGGGTGACTCTGCTGATTCAAAAAGAACTCCAAATATGTGGAAGTCTATGAGAAAATGACCTTTTCACTTGATTTAGTACCTCAGTAAACATTTTGCTAATGAGCTTATGGTCTCAGTCACTAGTTTCAAGTCTTCTTCAATATAGCATAATGTTAATTTAGTCAATTATGTTTCCATTTAGAGTAAAAGAGATGATAAAGCAGGGGATGCTTCGGGTTGGCGCGGCCTTGTGTCTAACCAACCAGAGATGGGTCATGCCCAAACCTAACCAATCACAGTTGGCCTAAAAACTGTGGTCCACAAACCAATGGATGATGTCACGGTGGCCACGTCTGCCTCTTACATACAGTCTATGGCCACAGGTGACTGATCGGCATTGAAACACCAATGTGGGCAATATCGCCACTTTGTAGCAAGCCTGTTCTCTCTCTCTCTCTCACACAGCACTGAGTACAGCTCTAATTAATGAAGTAAACTTACGCATCCAGGTCAAAGTAGATGCGTTGGTTAGTGGCCACATTCCTCTTGAGTGAAAACACAACCTTGTCTGGCTCTCTTAGGTCCCAGCACAGGATTTCTGGATCCTACACACAGACACACACACAGACACTATTCACAAGAGCTTTTTGTCCAGGGCTACAGAGCTTTACTACATGTAGGTATCAGATAACCTTCTGGACAAAAAATTTATGTTACACATCGTTGCCCTGCATCATCACACGACAAACAACTGAAATTTTTATTTGTTTAAAAAAAAAAAAAAAAAGTAAAACTAACAACTACAAAAACTAGAAATGCACAGACACAGCTTTATTTACAAACCCACCTCAAATTTACATTCAGATCTTCCATTTCTGCAGCTTATGAAGACTTGATATATATTCAACATGGACCTGTGGTGTGCGGTGAATCTGTACTCTTGACCCCATTGCTTAATTGTAGATTCATTAGCTGGCAGAGTGACTTGCATCCTACAGAGTAACTTTGTTGACGCTGGAATGTTTAACCAGTGCATATTTAATCTGAGCAGGGTGACAGGGTAACAAGGATGAATGGAGGGCATTGAATCACACAGATGTTACATTAAAACAAATAACCTAAATAATCTAATAGGTGCAAATGTAAGGTCCTGTGATGGCAAACCTCTGCAGCACCACTTTAACTTTTGGGGGAATGCCATAATACCTAATCAGATTCATTCCATGCTGACTAATGCCATCAAGACAGGACCATTTCAAGTTTTTATCCACAAGCTTTGTTCATGCTTGTGTAAACCAAAGTTCCAAAGCAACAGTGGAAAGTCATTTGTTACCTGCTTAACACACAAAATCGACTGATGGTGAGTGTGTGTGTGTGCTCATTCAAATGAAGCAGCATTATTACCCCCAGGTCTCTCTGCATGCTGCTTCATGCAAGTGTGTGTGTGTTCACCTTGCGCCCGCCGGTGTACAGGTAGTTGCCGTCGGGGGAGAAGAGCAGATGGGTGAGGCCTCCGTGGTGGCGGGTCGGCAGAAGAGCCAGCAGGGTGCCGTCTTGGCAGGAGTAGAGGCCAGCGCAGCGGGAGTAAGAGCCACAGGCGTAAACAGACTGGCAGGGGCTGAAGCCAAAGCAGGAGATGATGCCACATTGGCCCTGCTTCTTCACTGCAGAGAAGACAAGAGAGTGGCATTTGGCAGGGCTTCCAGTCTTTTAAAAGGTTCACAAGACACAACTCCCAGTAACTTCTACTCAAAGTTGACTTTTTGGCAGCTCCAACATTCCTGATTACATCTCTAAGAGGAAAATATTTCTCAACAATGCACACACACACTCACAATTGGCCCCATCTGTTTCTTTTTATGTTTTCTCACTCTTTAAAACAGGCTTTAGCACATTTTTGGCACACAAAAGCACAAATGAGGGTTTGGCAAAGTCCTCCCATGTACCACATTGTCTGTTTTTGAGATTAACCATACATTGCTGCATAATTTACAGTTATTAATTATCGAGTAGAGCTGATGGAGCCAAACAGACAAGTATAGATATGAGGATTTTTTTCAGGTAATAAGAAAAACCTTCACTCTGCCACATTCTCAACTTGACATCTGTCTCTGGTAGATCATTGCAGTCTGCAGACAAGTAAAGTTACTTGTCTGTTTATCTTATTACCTGAAAAAAATCCCTATTTCAGGTATTTTGGGCTCATCTTGTACTTACCACTCTTTGCAATAAACAACAAGAAAGAACGACAAAGGATATGAAAAATAAAGCCTATTTGTTGACATTTTCAAGGATTATTTTGATGCTTACTTCAATACTTCAACCACTCGGTTCAGTTAATTTCACTAAGTTACAAAAACCTGTCAGTGAACTGAAACTTGTTTGAAGTGTGCAACAGTGATTCATCACGGTAAACACTGAGTTTGCTTCATTTTTTTGTCAGAAAGTACACAATAAAAAGTCTCCTTGTTGCCTCGTTCAAGGAGACTTCAGTCCCGTATGTGACAGCAAGCTGTCAAACAAGACACAACACAACTGACTTCACATAATGCTTTTCACAATGTCCCTGTGTGCTTGCTGTTTGTCTTGTGGCTTTGATTTTACATAATGGATGTAATGTGTTGTATAACAAATGCAGTGAAAATGATAATTCTCAGAGTTTGACGTGCCCTTGAACAACGGGGACAGTTTTCAGAGGAGTCCCTGCTCGCTAATAGGAGTACACATTTTATGCAACTAGGGTGACAAGGCCCTGAACTAATATCATGATATCAGGGTATTTCTGCGACAAAGATGTTCTTGACGATACAACAAAATATTGATATGATAAAACAGTAACTGATGAGAACCAGATGCTGCTCAAAATATAAAAAGCTGAGTCAATGAAGCCTGCCCTACACTGAACAGTATAATCTGCATATTTGTTATTTAAGTAGTTTGCATGTTCATACGAGCTCTGTATGCATTTCACGAAGCAACATCAAAACAGGCCTATTCATTCCATCTGGTTACAGGCATTACTGTGCACTTGACAATGACATTTCTAGTTTCTTTTACCAATGACTCGTGATAAACTAATTTTCTTATTTACCTGTTGCTCGTGGGTATCTTAGTCTTTCTGCACTTTCAGTTGTCGGTGTGGCTGAATTCATTACACATGTTGTGCTCTACATGTACAAAACGTTACTTTAGAAAGTAGAATCCATGTCCATCAACTTTGAGGGCATTGTCCATTCATGAAACACAAATGGACCCAAGATTGAACATGCAGGTTCAGAATGGAGTCATGGAGTCTATGGCAATGTAACTTTCACTTTCAGCTATGCCTTTTTTTTGTATTACATCAACAAGCTTGAAAACTGCCATTATCACAATATAAAGGTTATTATTATTTTAAAAACAATACAATATGGCACACCCATATGCGTTGAGTATTCATGATTTGTAGTTAATCGGCTGAAATCACACAAAACCTCCAGTGTGTGTGAGAGCAGTTGATAACTGACCTACGGTGGGACGCTCCTCACAGTCTCTTCCAGGACGCTCAGTGTAGAAGACCCTGACAGTTTTGTCAAAGCCGCAATAGAGCTGTGTTCCATCAGGCGAGAAGCAGAGGGAGTGGGCTGCTGTCAGCTCATCCAGGTGATTATAGGGGCGGAAACTGGCTCGCACCTCCCCGTAGAATGCATCCCACACGTGGACTGGGTTGTCGCGGCTACTGCTGGCTAGACTGCAGTGAGAGGCCAGACAAAAAGAATAGGGGAATAAAATGAGTTATCATGACATATGGGGAAGGACTGGGAGACAACAGGGGATAGAGAGTGAATGATGCAAATTATGAAAAGTGAATAAATGCTGAGGATACTTCAATCTTTACTGTCCTCACGGGCTTTTTTTAATAGCTAGCAATTAAGGAATGACTCACTTTACAACACACAAGTGTGCAATGAATGAACATAGAGCAACAAAGTATTTGTTTACAAAGGTAAAATAATGTAACTTGTGGAATAACATTGAGTTGTACTTGCATCTCAAAGGATGAGATGACAAAACAGATTCAAATAAAACAGGCTGCTGAGATGGAAATATACATTATGTATGACCAAGAAACTGTATTCATTTTCTTGTTTCTAACCTCTACTGCTCTAAAGCAACCTGAACGTATTAATGCTTCAAAGCAAATACACAGCATTGTGCTATGCCTCATTATGGAGACAAGAGCATGGCACATCCTTATTGATTCAAATCAGGGCCAAAGACTGAGCCATGCCTTTTTAACTCTAATTACTGGGCGCTGAACAAATGCCGAAACATCACTGCGGCTCAATTAGACAAAGGAAATTAGCCCCTACCACTGCTTCCGTGTTCTGCTATGGCCCCTTTGAGCCGCAGCTTTATTCCAGAGCAGGGAAATGCCCAATTATAATGCTAGACTGCTGCTAGCTTGGAGCCATGCCTAGAACTCAGTGCAACTTAACCGAGCCATAACAGGGGCCCTTATTCCCTCTCTACAGGAGGGGCATCAACAACACGCAGCTTTTGGCAGACAGCGAGTTCAAGGAGCGCAGGGGGAGGAATGAGAAGCAAAATGGGAGATGAAAAGAGGGGTTGGAGGAAGAAAGAGGAAGGTAGGAACAGCACTAGACAAACAGGTTTGCTGTAAATGCTTTTAATAATCACAGCTATAACCTTTTATCTGGCTGCCTCAGCTCTCAACAATTTACCCTGAGCTTGTCCAGCCACCTAACTGTGCCCTGCTGGAGCTCCTCTCTGATATGTGGCTGTGATCTGAAGAAGAGGAAGAATATCTGCCGCCAGCTCCCACTGGCATCCTCATCCTCGTGACAGACAGGTCTTTGCAGGGCTTTGGCAGATGCACACAGACCTCTCAAGTGGTTCATTATCCACATGAGTCGTTTGTTGATCATTGTGATGTTTACACAACTCTCATCTTTGGACAAGCAGCTCCTGACCCTCGCCCCCCCCCCCCTCTTACACAGAGAGGGCTGTCTGGTGTTGGGGTGGAGCCGTGCCAACACTGGGCCTTGATCACAGGGATCTGTCAGAGGGTTGACGGTGTAACTGGAGGATGATGGGAGCTGGGGGAGGAGGTATACACACAGTGAAAACTGCTGGCAACTTGAACTCAGCTCGTTAGCACGGCCCTACCTCTCTCCCCCAGATGATATGCATTCGCCGCGGAGACGGCTGGGTGTTACTGATGTTGGCTCTGCTTCATTCGCTCGTGCACAAACACTCAGTGATGTCATAATTGCCGCATTTTAAGAGCCTGCTAGAGCACGCGCCTGCACACATATGTCAAAAAAGAGAACAAGGTGAAAAGAGTAGCCCATGTCAAGGAATCTTGATGGCCTTTAGGTGTTGTCTGGACTCGGGAGGGCTGTTAGTGAGATGAATCATGCTGAAAAGCACTGTGGGTCTCAAACAGCAGAGCGGATTGTGACGGAGGCAGAGGCAGACAAGACGAAGGCCAGCTCTTCACTCATAATGAGAGACATCACAAAGCTTTTACAGCTTCTCTCCACGCTGGCAGCCGGCTCCCAAAACGAGCGCAAATACCACATGGATCAAAGAATGAGTCACAAGTATACAACAATATCTTCTGTGTCCGGATAGTCGATTAGACAGGCTCAAGAACACACAAAGTCTCAATCACACACACACTCTAACTGTCTGAGATCTAGATTAAAAACACCAATCACTGACTGACATCAACTTTGATAAACAACACGGCTCCTTTTCAGTGTGTTCATCCTTCACCGTCTGGCAGGCTGACCTTCAAAGTGAACTTTAAATGTCTCATCTATCCAGCTGTTAAGAGCTGAGGCTCAGGGCACGGGCCAGCAAAGATCAAGCTGAACTCACAAGCACGAGTCCGGGTCCAGAGAGTTCATCTTGGGGTACCAGCAGTAGTCATAGATGGTGTCTCCCTCTGCCATCCTCAGCACTGGGCTCTGCCACAGAATTAAATAAAGGAGACAGTCAGGAAAGTAATGACAGGAACACTATTACCAAACTGTTTATTGTAATGTCCGATCAGGGCTGATGCTGGTACTGAATAGGCAGGCAGAAGACAATATCACAGGCTTTTCATTGCAGTAAAATTCAATATTGAAAGCCAGTGGCACCATGTGGGAAATAGAGCAATCAAAGCTTAATTTTCTACCCTTTTCACAAATGTCCTTGAGATCACTGTAATAGAGGAAACTGGATTATATTTCAATTATTTTTGTTCAGTGATCCCAATCTACTAGCCTGTAATATTATTAAGAGATTGGCTTGCCACTTTATATTTCCCAAACCATAAATGACAGAACGCCTTTTTTATTCCAAGTGTTAAATCTTAACAATTCAAAGCAATATTTTGAAGCTGCTGCCTTAGATTCATCATTGTTTTTTCTTTGTCGATTGTAACACATCATACATGCATAAATCATGTTGAACAACAATGTAGTGATGTGGCAGTAGTTTAGACAACACACAACAGGTTGATGACCTTTTCTTTAGTTCAGACAGTATTTGAAAGAAACATAAAATCTCACATAAATCTCATGATTTATCACTTGGGGAAAAGAAGTGGTTCAAACCACAAACCTCTAGAAATCTCTATTTGCAGTCACAAGCTGGAGGTTTTCTTTTATGGTATGTACAAGACAAAAAGTGGCCTCGACTTGGGTCTGATGGGGGCGCTAGAGGAATGGTTTCAATTCCTGATTTGTGCATGGTGAGGGTAATTTTTGCCCAGACTGGCCTCTATCAATGTTGGTTCACTCTAGTAAGGTAAAAGAAGCCTGCACTGTCCGTTACTTGAACTCACTGTATTCACGTGTCGTCTCTGAGGATGAAAACATTGTGTTAATTAAGTTAGTTCGAATGACTGACGGTGTGCAGGATTCTTGGAACATGTGTCTTGAAAAGAAAATCTCTCTTCTGAAACAGCCTTTAATAAAGATATTTGTTCAAGGTTTTCTGTGGGTTGCCAACATCCCTTTAGTCAGTTACTTCTTCTGTCTTCTACTCAAACATTTGGGGAATCCCTGATAGTTCGGCTATCTGTGCGCTCACCATCTCAGGAAGCAAGTCCCAGTTGTAGCTGTAAACCTCTGGAGGGAGGTTGTACACACGGAGCACATTGTCTGCACTGTTGGTCAGGATGCAGGAACCATCGGGGGCCCTGGTTTATAAAGGGAGGAGGGATTAGAAAAAGATAATGTACACATGTTGGTTTTATGTTGTAGTACACTGCACATGTAATTTGAACTAAATGTGCTATTTATAGCATCCTTAATTGTACTAATTGAGATACTGATTGATCTGGACCATGAGATTTTTACTATTGGCATAACTTATAGCAAATTTACTGTCTGCACTGTTCCCCCTATGACCTGAGAATGACAAACACAGTGAAAGTCATTTTCTAGCTTCATTTGCACTGAAAGAAGAGAATGATTTCTCAGTAATCCAGGACACTGATGTCTGTCCCTGCGCACAAAATGTGCAAATGTAGTGTTCTTACTCATCTATGGTAATCATGCTAATGACTCACAAATTTGATAATGATGTGAAAGTTTTATATTTAGCGCCTTCAAACCCTCTTCTGTATTGTGTATGAAGTGCCATGTTATTTTTAGAAGAGTTTACCATTTGCAGCCTTTGAGGTAATTCTCTGGAAGGTTGGAATACTCAGTCCAGGAACCAGTCAGCATCTGGGGGTTCTGGGTAAAATCTAAGCCAAGGCTGAAAGCAAGACGGAGAGAAGGGCAAGTCTTCACTTAAGGAGTTTAAAGACAAGAATAGGAACATCACACCACAAACTGAACGACAGAATTTCCCATCTGAATGTTGAGAGCATTAAGTTACCAGAATGAACGCAACCACAACCTTGATTTGTACTTTTGCTCAGTTATCAAGTTAAATGCCATCGATGACTTTCCAAGCCTGGAATTAACTTCTACAGGTTAATTCCATTGTTTTTCATCTCACGTGATCATCTACAAATCCTGCCGCTGCGATGATTGATAGCATTACATATTTAATCAGTTGATGATGTGCTGTTTTTGCTGCCCCACTTTAAAATGAGTGTGTGAGTGAGGAAGTGCAGCAACATCTTAACACAACACCATGTTCTATTAATTGCAAGTAAGGTAGATTGCATCAAAGTGAGTAAAACTGAACATTTTACTTCAAAGTAAAATGAGTGTATATCCTGCTTCATTAACTGCCTTATTGACACTTTGCAATACCAAGTGGCACAATACACATTAGGCTATGGGACATGAGCTGTCTTACTTGTTAATATCAATATCTAACATGTTCTATCATATCTAATTATGAAGTTTCTTGTATGCAAGTGTATTCACCAGTCATAGTTTGCTTTGACCACCTACGTGTGTATTTAATAGTAGTAGTGCTCCTGGTGAATTGGAGGTACATCAAGCAGTGAAGTGATAACAGGAATGATGTCTCACCAACACAACAGATTTAATCTAACCCCATGAAAATGGACTGCTCGTGGGCTAGTCGCCCAACTGAATCTCGGCACACATGGGTATCCATTGGTATCAATCATACCAGCCAAAATTGTGGCCCTATAAGGCACAATCACAATGTGTAGGGACAGGCGGTGCATTTAAATTACAGAGTTCAAAGAGTTAAACACAAACAGGTGGGAAAAAAGCCACACATGTTCGTGGTATTGACTGCACACTGAGCCCATCAGAGCATGTGATCAACAAACACTGGCATGAGTATCTAATTTTTTTCCCAGACTATACAGTTCTGCAGTTACCAGAACCACTGGCTCTGCAGTACATGTACGAAACAGTATCTGTTTCAAAAACAGATGTGTTTAACACATTTCATACTCATTATATATCACCTCCACCCCTCACAAAACCCTGCTTGAAATAGATCCCTTGATGGTGTGTCTACTGTGTCTTTACCCCTAGTTACATGGAAACAGGGGTTAAAAATAAACCTGACTTCTTCCTCCACTTACTGCTGTCCTTCACTGGGGCTGTCTGCAGATCTGTTACCGTTGCGCTCCTCCTCTGGTTTCGTCTCTCCTTCTTCTAAAGGGGCGCCCTGCCCTCCATCTCCATTCTGATGGTATTCTTCTTCACCTCCCCCACAGACAGGCACCTCTTCCCCCTTCCCACCTTCCTCCTCACATTGCAGTGGTTCTCCTGTTCCAAGCATCAGAGAGTTCACAGGTTAATTCATTCATCTTATCTTCAAGCTAACCCTGAATCATTTTCCTCTCCAGCCAGCCAAAGTCTCAACTTTAAATTTAATTTGACTCATGCATCTGCAGATACTTTACTTTGTGCGAGTGGGGCTGCGTCTTCCTGTAGCAAACAAGCCCGGGCTGGTGTTTCTCCAAGCATCTTGACGGGTTTTGCAAACTGCTCCAAACCCTGTTCCTCCTCGCTCATTCTGGGCCGCTTGGCAGATGTAGGTGCCCCCTCCTCTGAACCTTCCTCTAAACTGTCACCTGCAAGTAAAGGTGGCGCCTGTTGAGGGGGCTCATTGTCTGCATCTGCGTCCTGCCCTACGCCTGCCACACCTCCGCTTTCACCACCAGCCGAGTCAGACATCTCTCCTTGTTTATCAGTCTCTCAAGTCCTCTAACTGGCGTCCAAGTGCCTTGTGTCCAGTGGTTGGCTGTCAGACGTGGGTGAGGTAAGTGCTACTGGGATAGTGCTTCTTCCTGCAGTGTGGGTGTTTGAGTCTGCTGGGGGTCGAGGACATCACAGCTCCCACTAGGCTAGAAAACAGTGAGGCGGGCAAAGAAGTCACAGGACAGGTGAGATCAGTCAGACAAGATGGAAACCTCAAACTCTGCAAGAATATAAGCAAAGCCCTGCACAAACCCGCCATTGAAGAGGTGTAAAGGTGATTTGGTTATTTGTTTTGACTAATGAATAACCAAGCTGCACATTTAAACCCCGCGCACGCACACACCTGTGGCTAGTCGTAACGTGCCAACCACTCCAAACTAGCATCAATGTCCATTTCGCTAATTTAACGCTTACGAGGTTCAAATTATTCGACAAACCTTGACACATTTTACTCCGTGCATGCTCTGCTGTCGTTATACGAGCTTAATTATGCTGTGCAAAGAAGGAAAAATGCTTCCATTTCTCTAAACCGACAGAGGACAACAGAAACGGCAGCCGTCTCCAGTTAGCCGCTGTTAGCATTAGCTCCAGTCTCATGCTACCTACCTGTGCTGTGGCTTGCCTGGCCTTTGGTTCTGCTGCAGTTTGGCTTCAACACTTTTCTCGTCCAAGTTTCCCTTGAAGCGGTCGAGTGCGGATAGCATACAACAGTATGCGTCGCCCTGCTACTTCGGGACTTTGTCTTTCTATTCACCAGTTCATCACGAGAAGTTGTAAACACTGTGGGCGGCCATGTGTTTTGAACTATCGCGAGAGTTCCGCTGGTGACAGTGACGTCCTCATGGCTGATACAAAGCAGCGTTACTCATGATGTTAGCTCTCTCTCTCTGACACACACAAGGAACATACAAACAAGGAAATACAGCCAGTCAATGCTAAATGCTATTTATTTAGTATTTATTTTGTTCTTCAAACAAACAAAAGCCAAAACTATGTACACATCTTTCAGTTGTTCTTTTCCAAAACAGTTTCATTAAATGTATGCTGTTATTTTAACAACATTCAAAGACTCATTAAGCAGAGGAGCTGAGCTGACTGGGACATAACTTTCTGTGTATATTTTAGGCCAATATTGTTGGAACTACAGTCGCCAGAGCTAAAATAAACTAGATGATCAACTTCATACCGTAGAGCTGTGACAGGATCCATTTAAAGGCTGCAACCAAACATCCAGGGCTTTTTGACAACACAATATTGCAGTTTATCTAATCATAAAAGCATGTGTAACACAGCAAAATGAACTGCAAACAACATCTATGGACTGACCGACAACTAATACCACACAATATCAGCTTTTAAAAATGTCATGTCAAAATGTTTTCATTCGCAAATAAGAGACTTGATAGTATACTCATATGGTTAGAGTCAATTTCCTTGTTTCTACAACTGATTACAACAATGTTAAACCATTTAGTATTAATTCAGTATCAATTCAACAGTTACGACATACTGCAGACTACTGTGGAGATACCTCAGTTCCCACAGTTAGCTACAGCAGGGAACTATGCACCAACACTTCAGCTGAAGAAAATGTCCACATGTATTACAAGTCTAAGCTGATGGTACTCAGTGACTATCAGATGCCATTTGGATTAAAAACTGCATATTGTTATCAAGGACACAAAAAAAACTACCAGTTGACTAAAAGCATTAATCTCTCAAATCCAATTCGATATACATATATGGAACAAGACACTTGGCAAATTTTCGGCACATGGAATTTCCTTTCTGATAACACACACCAGACTGGTCAGTTACTTATCTATTCAGTGCCATCGGAGATGGTCAGCAGCACTACCAGGTGCACAGACAAAGTTGTGATCCACCTCAAGGTAAAGTGTCAAAACCGACAAATACGACAAATCAAACAAGCCTGCTTGTGTAATCCTGCTTCTAATACAAACCCGATTTGACATCTCAAAACTGTAAAAAGTACCTTGTAGCTTCCAAAATATTTAAGTCCTCTGGAGTGTAAAAAACAAACCCAAAGTCCCTAACTTGTATCTCAATTTGAGGTTGACCTGCCACTCTGGTTTAGTTTTACCTTTGGCAGTGATCCAACAGCAGTAATCACACAGCAACAAGTCTGTTTTAAGCCAATTCTGTGCATCCCACCCTGTCAGCTCAGCTCCAGACAGTACAGACTTCAGCCCTTTATTGAGCCTGCACCTTTAGCAATAATCTAAACAGGAAATCTCAACAAATCCACGCTTCATTTTAAGTAAACCAAAAGGGCAACAAAAGCCAACCACCAGCAAAATCAGATTCAAAGACCACGTGCTGCTCTATTCTGTAGCTAACTAGTAACTTTGATGGTGGTACATGTATCAGGTTAATACAGAACAGACTGTTAGCTAACAGAAAACTGTCTTGTAGCAAGCTCCTTTCTTTCTTTGACTTTAGAGGACAGTCAACAAGGTGATTTCCAACTTAAATTCATCATTTAGAGAACATTTTCAGTTAGCTGTTCAGGACTGAACTATACAATTTAAGGCATTTTGAACAGAGAAATAAAGCAAAACCCACTAAGAGAAAAATCAAAACACAAACTTTTACATTATTTACAAAGCTCAGCGTTTATACTGATGAGCGTTGATGCTTGTGTGTCTGTATCTGTGTGATCTGATATTGATGTAGCCCTGTTATGTGTACAGATGTGGTTCCAGAGGAGAGCCGATGTAACTGAGTGCATGTTGCTTTTGCTGTAGGTGTGCATGTAGTGTGTCTGCAACTCCTTTGGATTCTAAAATCTATGTGACATGTAGCTACGTGTTTGTGTTTTGACATGTTTCAAAGTCTTATTTTTGTACAATTCGTTCAGTTCATCCAGTTCCACAGCTGCAGGGATTTCTGGTGGCTGAGATGTAATCCGGCCACGTCCACCGAAACCCAACCCAGCTCGCAGTCTCTGGTGTCTGGGCAGGAGGGCAGGTCTTCTGTCCCGCTGGTTAGGAGACCTCCAAGCAACCACCTGAGAGTTTCAGGCTGAGGCGGGTGATGACATCTGGGCAATTCGTGCCGGGGAGCGCCTGATCAAATCCCGAACCTAACACTTCCAACACAGATGGGATCCATGGTTGATAAACCTGTAACTTCATCTGGTAACTGTCCAACTGATAATGCCAATGGCCTGCCCAGTCCGTGGTCAAGACAGAAAAGTTTTTTAGGGTTTAAGTTCAAAAAGACAGGTTTAGGGTTGGCTGGTTCATGGGTTGGCTGTAGATTAGATCCTCCTTGCAGAGGGCAGCAAATAAAGCACAGCCAGACTCCTGTGAGAAGACAGAAAGAAAGAGCAGGAGACCATCATCAGCTCACTGTCCAAACAATCCTGTTAGAAGCTAAAGCGCCACAATATTAACCAGGAGGAAATGGATCAAATTGAGTCATTAATGCAAGTCAGAAATTTAGAAAGTGTCTTACCATTGCCAAGGATTTTTCCTCCTGCAGTAACTCTGCAGCTCTCAAGGCAGCCATCAGGTTGGGAGACAAACAGGGAAGCATCCTTGCCAACAGCACAACAACCTATGTCTGCCTCTTCACTGTGCATGTTGATCAAACACTCCTGGTAGGGCTCTTTGCAGCGACTGCAACATCCATTTTGATGAGCAACTACCAGCGAGTCTTGGAGCCACCGTAGCATTTCCAACACCTCAGTCCATGTCCTTGTGGTTTTCCCTTCCATCCCCGTTTATTACAGGGTTACTGGCAAACTAAGGGAAATGCACAGCGAGTCTATCTCAAACCATACTCAAAAAGATTGGTTTTCTTGAAGAACATTCACTCCATGTAATCAATGTCTCATGAATTTTCCTTCATCTGTTTGCAAATTTTCTTTCTACTCTGAAAGGTGATACAAAAATATGGTTATTTACAGGAGGTGGGAGAAGACGTGCTTCTCAAGTCTTATTTCAGTTTGGGAATATCTTTTCAGTGACTTTGTCAAAGTCGTAGCAATCCTCCTGTTGTAATTGTGCTCCCATCCCCAAAATGGTACCTCACAGCTTGAATGAACAAAAGTGCATAGGTGAGTTGGTGAGGGCAGGGTGTGAGTGCTTATGAGGGTTGAGGTGAAGACAAGTGCACTAACCAGGTGTACTCATATCGCCCTCTCAGTTCCCTCCAGGGTTATGCAGCCCTGCACTCCGTTCTCCACAAAACAGAGCCCATCCTTGATTTTCATGCCTCCGCTCCATGGTTGATCAAGTGCCAGGATCCACGACCACACGCTAAAGGTCCAGTTAGAGGATCTTGTCCATGTTGTTGTGTCGCCTGCAACTCTTCCTCAAACCAACACCACTCAATGTCCATATGGCAGAAGCGCACTTGCAAACCCCACCCGTCATATGTGGGAACGAAAAAAAAACACAAAAATGAAAAACAAAATAAAAGGAAAAAGAACTGCACCCACAGATATCCATGTGGTTTGTAAACAACCAAAGCTCCAGTATGGAATAGAAAGAGTCCTTTCTTTTAATTCTTAGTCACTATTTGTACGACCAGGACTGTAGAGGCAGTGTGTTCAACTGTATCCATCCCCAGTTTTTTTTTTCTTCTCCACTGTGTAAATAAAAAAAATGTCCTCGCTAAACTCTTTGAAGCTTTTTTGTATTTTGTTTCCATTTTTGAAATCTTCTGAGGAAAAAAAATCTGGTATCAGCACGGGTTTCTTGTCATTTTTTTGGAATACATTCAATATTTTCTTAAGAAAGAAATAATACACACACTTCACATGGCGATAATGAAACAAAAATGAAAAACAAATTAAGGAAAAAAAATTAACACACAACAAAAATAGCAGCCCCAAGTGCTCATTATCTTAGTCCAAATACTTTTAAACTTTGTATATAATGTATATATTCATATATATTTTTCATTAAAAAAAGAAAACTCGTCATTATCAAATTGCAACAACGAATAAGTAACACAATATGCTAACATTTCATGCACCGTTCTGTGCACTTGCACATTAAGATGCTGTATTTTTTTTTCAGTCAGAAACTCGACACCTTTCATTCACAAGTTCGAGAGCTGACAAAAGGCAACGTGATCACACCCCAGGAAAACAGACTGGACTAACCTTCCGATGGATCACTCCTAGACTCAACTAGAAATATTTACGATATAAACTTACATACTTTACATACACTGTGCTGAGCACTGACACATGTCACACTCGCTCTCAAAAAAGAGTTAATGTCTCAATGGCCACGCACCCTATCCAAGTTCTTAGGCACAAATGTGCATTCATACACATACAAAAAAAGCACATGTATTCAAAATGAGTACCTGTAGTCTTAACTCATTTCTATGAACAGTAAATGAACATGCACGCTGAAAACACACACGCAGACATACACACACCCACATACAAAGTCTCATTCTGATGCACACACAGTAATGTCCCTCATGATTCGCCCTGTCTGCTAGTCCTCACAGGTCCAGAGACAGCTCCCCATGTGGAGAAGCTAAGGGAAATAAACTAGTGGTGGTCATCATGTGATGAGCGCAAAGCTAACATTTACAAATGTATGCATTTCTATTTTGTCTATCTGGGGATGAAGAGCTGGTGAGAGAAAGGATGTGTTGTGCAATTGCCCCCCCTCTCTCTCATTCATTCATTCATTCATTCATGCACTCTCTCAGAACACACAGATCAAGTCCCTGTTTGGAGAAGGGAAACACACGCACACACACTAAACATGAGAATACAAAATTACCATTTGAACAAAAAAGAAAAAAATGGCCTCTTATGTTTCATACATCTTGGTAAGCAACAAAAGAAAGAAAAAAAACATTGTGCAGACTGGTATATCACTGACACAAACCAACCATCACACATCAGTCACTCTCACAGTCAATCATACACATTCACAAAAATATTCACTTCTATAACTAACCCCATTTGTTTGATTTTTTTGTTGTTTTTGTTATTTCTTTTTTAGGCAAGTGCAAATCTTCAAGTTTTTTTATAATCCGTTTTTCGATAGCTTTACTTTTTATATAAACGTAAAAAATGCTAAACAAGAGAAATATCAACAGTGTTTGTCTTTTGAGAAAGGATTTGCTCTCTGATAAGGTTTCAATTAAAGGTCCCCCTGACTTTGAAAACCTAACAGCCCAACCATTCACCCCACCGACTGTTTCACCACCCCCTTCCAGTTCCGATGCACATGCACACAGATAATGTGTATGTACACATACTGTATGCACACTGATGCCCACACACACACACACACACACACACACACACACAAAAAGAAAAAACTATTCAAATCCCATCTCAATAAAGTGCATTAGTTCAGTATAAGGTGCTTAATCTTTTGAGTGCCAGAGGATACCCATCTTCCTTTAAACTTCACCCCTCCTCACCCCCCTCTCCCCTGCTCAAGTGATCAACTGGTGCAGCAGGGAGCCCTTTTTTTCTTGCTAGAGGGAAGGAAAGAGTGGGAGGCGCAGATCCAGGCACCTCCACCCTACACCTCCCCTCATGCTCGCTCCCTTCCTACCCCCGTCCCTCCCCTATCCCCGGTTCCCCCAGCAGTGCACATTCGTCATCAGGTTTGTCTGATTAAAAGACAGAAGGCCTCAGGTAGCTATTGCTGCTGCGCTGCGTCACATCAGTAATCCTCCACCATCTCCATATCATTCAGGCTCAGACACTCCGCGTTGTGGAATGAGTACCCTGCGGGGAGGAGGGGGAGAGCAGAGGGGGGAGACGGAGAGAGCAGAGTAAGATCAGAGGAGGACGGGACATGGGGGTGTTAGATGGTTTACACAGTGTAGGCAAACAACACAGACGTGGGACAGAAATCCTTTCCAAGAAGAGCCCTGTGTTCTGGAAAGGCTAAAGCCCAATTGTAAACGTGAGAAGAGGCAAACTCATCACAAACCATGAGTATTACATTTATGTTTGTGCTGATTGAAACATTG
This sequence comes from Pempheris klunzingeri, assembly GCF_042242105.1. Classification (NCBI taxonomy): domain Eukaryota; kingdom Metazoa; phylum Chordata; class Actinopteri; order Acropomatiformes; family Pempheridae; genus Pempheris; species Pempheris klunzingeri. The sequence goes on from NC_092034.1 coordinate 13,338,012, forward strand.
AATCAGTTCATGCAGGCATTTTTCTAACAAAAGCCCATAAACAATCTTGTGTTAGAAACAGCAGGATTTTATTTCAATGTCATTTTGAAGAGCAGGAAATCCAGTGTGTGGACAACCTAATTTGCCTTTATCATTTTCTATATCAACATAATAAGGCCTACCCTATATCACATAATAATATCCAATTTTTACCTTTTACCTATATCACATTTTGGCCACCAGCTTACATCAGCCACATCCTATTTCTGTGTTTATGCAGCAAACACATAAAGCTGACACATAAATAACTTTCAGACACAAACATCCATCTATGAGCACATCTGACTCACCACCTGGAGAGGGCGCAAACAAGTCATCAAGAAGATGCAAAACTTTTTACTGTTGCTTCAGAAAGCTGTGCATCTTCCTTTGTTGCTTTTATTGCGCTCCACTCTAATTCCAGGTGATGAATACATTTTCCCGTTTGACTTCTTTTGTGCATCAACTCTAAGTTTGATGTAGAAGTGTGTGTGGCTGGTGTGTTTGTTGTCAGGTCGTGTTTTGTATAACCACAATGTTAATCTGGGGCCAATCTTTTCAAAACTAGCTATTTATAGATTCTGACCACTTAATAGTTAAGTTATGCCAAAAAGAAGAAATATTAATGCTGGTGAGGTCACATACCTAAGATGCTGGGGTCAGAGTGCAGCATCATGGGCTGTTTCTTCTTCATCTTTCCCCCTTGGTTGTCATAGAGACCAGCCTTGCCCATGTGGTTGGTTTGAAACATGGACTGCAGGGCGCTTGGATTCATACCTCGCATCGAGTCCTAAAAACCACAGCAAGAAAAGAAACAAAGGAAAATGAAGATGGTCATTCGAATGATAATCTCAACCTCCTCAGTTGCACCACCCTTATATTTCTAATCAGCTTTAGCAAATGAAGACTTAAATGTACCTTCTAAGCCCTTTCAGAGCCTCAAGTTACTGGCATGGATGCATTTTGAGAGTTTTGTCAGTTGCTTTGAAGATGGATATTAAGATATTTATAAGTGGCTATCTCAAACAGGCTTTGCAACCAGTTGACAATTCGAAAATACATTTTCTAGGAGTCTCAAAGTAACATCAAACCCTGCACTAGTTATCTATAGTAATGTTATGTTTAAATAAAAGTTTGAAATGGAGGGTGCTTGCATGCACAGTGTAGCAGACACACATCTGTATTTACCTGCAGAGGGAAGTTCATGTTCAATCCAGCCACTTCCTTTGATAACTGGGACACAAAGACGAGAAGAGGAGGAATGTATAATGGTCACAATGAAACATGCTCTTGTGTAGCCATTTTAGCCTGTTAATAGTACTTTTACATACAACATATCATGGTGTATTATAACAATATATAACATTCACAATTATACATATGCTCTTTTCTTCATTTATAGAAAATAAGATCCATTTCCCAAAACTCAAATGTATACAAGACATCCTAGTATATACTTTTTCATGTATGGAATGTGGACAGCAATCGTTCTTGCTGCATTAATTCTAGAGAAAACCCTAAAATTACCAATTGACAGATGCAAAATAATTACAAAACTGAGAAAAATGACAAACTAAGATTTTCATTTATTCAAAACAAACATAAAAAGCTTTAGCAGCATGTTCAAAACTAAAAGAGAGCTTCCTAACAAACTTCATCTTCAAAGTGGTCCTCTGCTGCTATCGTCCTCTGCCTTCAAGGTTCAACATGCTGTCCATTCAGAGATGCTGTTCTGCCTTCCTCGGGTGTAACGTGTGGCTATTTCTGTTACTGTTGCCTTTCTATCAGCTCGAACCAGTCTGGTGATTCTCCTCTGACCTCTGCCATCAACAAGGCATTTTCAGCCAGGGAACTGCTGCTCACTGGATATTTTCTCTCATTTAGACAATTCTCTGTAAACTCTACAGATGGCTGTGTGTGAAATTTGTAGATCAGCAGTTTCTGAAATACAGCCCATCCGGTGCCAGCAACCACGCCACATTCAAAGCCACTTAAATCACCTTTCTTCCCCAGTCTGTTTCTCAGTTTGAGCTTCAGCAGATCATCTTAACCATGTCTAAATGCCTAAATGAATTGATGTGCTTCCATGTGATGTGATGTGCTTGCCTGCGACTGTATATGAAAAAAATCACTACTTTAATACAGCATACTGATTTGTGAGACGTTGAAATGTATGTTTTCTGTGGTGAGGTCAGATTTGGTCTTAATATGCTTCGAAAATATCCATCAGAGGACATGATAGTCATTCCATGTTCCATACAGAGAGAAGGAGGTCAGAGTTTTAGCTAGCAAGTGTCCATTTTCCTTTACTTGTTTTGGATTCTGAACTGGCAGGAGTGTGTCCAACAGGTTTTGTTTTTGACATATGCTGTTCTCAATTTAAAAACATCTGTTGAGCTCAGGCCTACCTGCTGTTGCTGTCTCTGTTGGTTGGCTTTCTGTTTGGCACGTCGCTCCAGAAACTGTTTGGCGAACTCTTTGGCTTCCACTGTGTCCCCTAGGTAGGACCGGATGAAGTCCAGCACTGCATAGGGAGACTCCACCTCCTTCAGGTATGCCACAATTGTGGCAACTTTAGAAAAAGGTATAGTTTCAATTATTAGAAAAATACTGAATCAATACTGAACTGTACTGTATTTTAACACATATCAACCAACTCTCGGAGATGAGAATTGTCCTCATCCTTGACATTGCTAAACACATAAACACTGAACAGCCTACCATCAAGAGAGGAGGAGGAGTTGTTGGCAGAGGTGTTGAGAGCGTGCAGCATCTGTTCACACCAGGTGGTGAAGCCGTCCTGAGGCTTCATACCCTGTAGCAGCTTCAGCAGCTTCTCCTCCTCCTCTGTCCGCTTACGACGCATCATGTACTGATCACTGCAGAGGACATACAAGATACAAGGCAAATCAATTATGTTCATCATAACATATCAGGATTATTTACAGGCCACCCAATATACATTTGGAGTGGATAAATGTGCATTTCAGCTGATTTAATCTGGTCTCATGTACCTGAGTGAAGGGCTGCTGCGGCTGTTCTTCAAGCCCATGTTGTTGTTGCTGTTACCGCGCAGGCCGGACTGGTTCTTCACAGCCTCGTCCCACATGCCCATGCTGCCTGAAGAGCCTCCACTGCCACTCTTACCCTCCATACCTCCAGGCCCGCCCCACATACCAACCCCATCCACCCACTGCCCTCCCATGGAGGAGCTCCCCATCGACATGCCGGAGTGCTGGAAAAGGACGGGGAAATCAGAATCAGCTTTTATTGGCCAAGTATGTGAACACATACACAGAATTTGACTTTGGTTTTTCCACTGCTCTCGTGTACTTACACATATAAAGTAGATTAAAAACAATAAAGCTGAACTAAGTAAACACACGTTTAACTTTAACGAAAAAAATAAACAAAAAATGATAAAAATAAGATAATAAACAATTTTAAATCATTATGATAAATGACAAGTCATTTGTATTCTCTACAACAGGCTCTGTATGAATTTCTGTAATGAACCTTTGAAACATATGATTTAAGTTGCTCAAACTCACGCGGTCTCTCTGCTGCTGAGCTCTCTGTTGCTGCTGCTGCTTCAGGAGCCTCTCTGCCTCTTGCTGCATTTCCAGCAGAGCCAGAGCCGGGGGCTTTCCTGCCTTGGCGAGCCCAGAGGAGGGAGCCCCGCTCCATCCTGAGCCGCCTGCCCCAGGACCCTGCTGCTGGGGGGTCTGCTGCAGCAACTTCATGATCAGTTCCTGCTGCTGACGACACTACAGGAGGATATGACAGAGGTCAACACTTTATAGTGATGATGCTCAGTTATGTATCATATGATAATCAAGTTATACTTAATGTGACAATGACCAATTGTGTCTCTAACTAGATGGCTCAAAACACAACTGTGCCTAGAATAATTCACAGTTTTAATGAGCCAAGCCTGTAGTCTGAGAGGTTACATATTTCTTGTTAAAAAAAAAAAAAATTCACAGTCCAACATCTGAAGAAACTATTAATATTTGTAGCCCAGGGGAAAGGTAAATGCAGAAATATCTCCTTCCTTCATCTTACCTGCTTGCGTCTGAAGAGCTCCTCCTCCTCCCTCCTCTTCTGTTCCTCCTGTTGCCTCCTCTTCTCCTCCCTCCTTTTACGCTGCTCCTCCTCCTCACGCTTCGCCCTGAGTTCAGCGTCTCGCCTCTCCTGCTGGAGCTGAAGGAAAAACATCAGGGAGCGAATAGATTAAAAATGCACAAACTGTGATTGGCTTTGATTTGCAAGAAGCCATTTTGATTACAGTTATTACGCCTGCAAGCATTGCTAACAATTTGTCCAGCTAGCAATAAAAAGTGCCTCAAATCATTTTAGCAGTTTATGGTGAAGATAACAAGATGCAATAAAACTGACATGACCAACTTGTAAAACATGAGCATATAACTTTAAAAACCAAGTGCATTTGTGGTCTATGGCTGAAAATATCATGACTGAGCCCACCTTTTGAAGCTGTTCGAGAGTTGGACCCTGAGTAGAGGGATTCATTGTTATGTCCCAAAGACTGGCTTCACCGCCTGCGTGGCAATAAAAACAGGTCATTTTAGCATGGTTAGGTAGTGCTCATGTGCTTTCATTGTGTGCACGTGTACAACCAGTCGCAGTCTAGAATGTACCTGACGGCTGTGAAGCTGAGGTATGCATGTCCCACATGGACCCTGTATCTGGCACTGACATCGACCTGTTCATCGAAGGCATCATACTCTGCTCACTGCACCTGGAACACAAGAAGCAAAGCCCAACACGAAAATTTAGGTCCAAAGTCAAAGTCTCCTCTAATGTAAAATCAGAGACACTTGGACACAAACATAGATGAACGTATACTAGTCTAGACATGGAAGATGAAACCTACATTCCCCCCATAGGCCTACCTGTTAATGAGCTGGAATAGCTGCTGCTGTTGGAGCTGCTGATACAGAGCTGCTGCTGCCAGCTCCTGTTGCTTTTTCAGGCGCTCCTGGTCCAGGTTCCCCTGTCAAGAGAAGAGCAATCACCAGTCATCACCAGTACACCAGAACATCTTGAAATTCAAGATACCAAACACAGCTATTCTTACACGGTGGACTAATTCCAAGAAAGAATTTATTTTGGTAAATTTTGCCAATTTCAATTTTAAATGCAGCCATCTACCAGAACTCTTCTTCCTTTGTTACCACTGAGCTATTTTAAACATTAACATTTTAGAAATTGTGCAATCCACAAGATGATGTAAAAAGTACTGTCATAGATGCTGCATTGATAGGTTATCAGGAAGACGGCACAGATGTAGTGGGGCATGACTGTATGAAATGCTGGTATGGAACATGCTGTGTTCTGCTTCATTAATATGAAGCTTACATGCAACCAGTGACTTTTACTGGTAGCCACTGCATAATATGTTATTTTATGACAACATTTTGAAATCTCTTTCCCACTTTCAACAGGAGAGAATAAAGACATTGACTGTAGCACAACTACAACAACAACATACAGTTTTGTGTTTTAAAAGCAAGTGAGTGTAATTTCAGAAAATGCCAAATTTAACCCCTCGTGTTAAACTGAATTTACCGTGACCTGTCTATCAATCTTTCCTCTCCTCTGCATCCTCCCTTCCCCATCCTCTACGTTGGCTGAGCTCTGACTCACAGTCCCGGCGGGCCCCCGGTTGGGCTGCGGGCGCTGCGTTGATGGTGGCTGTCTCACCAGCAGGGGCGGCGGGGAGGGCCCTGGGGCGAAGGGCACACGGCCCCACATCTTGATGACATCGCCCAGGGGTTGGAAGCCCTCGTCGCAACCCCGCTTCACCAGTAGGGTCATGGTGAAGTAGCCAGCCTGGAACCACTCGCACATCTCCACCGTGGTGAACGGACCTGGTAGTGAGTAGAGAGGAGTTTACCATGCAAACCCTGTGATTAGGTAACTGACTTTGCATACCTTAAATTAGTTGGTGAATAAACATGCTGTGCCTTCATGTATGAGTAAAAGTGACTGTAAGTGCCACAGTGTGTGAGTGTACCCTGGATCTCTCCCTGTGGGTCCTTGTAGAACCACTTCATGGCAGCCTCATGTGACAGCGGCAGAGCTGCTGCTGTGTTCCTGCTCTCCTGCTGCTGCTGCAGAGCCTGGGTGAAACACTCCTCCTCCAAGGAAGTGTCCTGCAATGATGCCACCATCTTCTCTGCTTCCTACACACACACACACGTTATCATTACAACACCGCATTACCTGGCAAGTTCATTTTACGTTTAGACTGTGCATTTAGACATTTAACTTGGGTCTTTTAATTAGCTTAATCTTTAGGTGGAGCTTCACAACTAATGCTACAACATTTTTACAGATTATAGTTTCATTTTTAAGTCAGCATAATGAGTTTAAAACAGCCCACCATATATCGTTGAGTTAAATCTGCCTCCCGTTACAATTATGTAATATTTCTGACACAGCTCCTTGAAATGTGCCTCCTGTTGTTCCTACCTGCTGTAGGTGCTTCATGCCCTCATCGTCCTCTGTGTCTCCTCCAGATGGAGGGAGGAGAGGAGCGGCAGAGGAAGGGGGTGGGGGAGGCAGACTGGCGGTGGTGATGACGCTGGGGCTCAGCTGGGCCTGGGAGCCCCCTACCGAAGCCACGTCTGACAAAAAAAAACAAACAAACAAACACATCAACAACAAGAAACATTAGTAAAACAATGGGCTCTATTTTTAGTATCTCTATTCGTGGGACGGTGATGGTGGATGTGTGGTAGGAGGTAAAAACACCATTGGCTCTGTATCTGAAAGAGCAAGTTCAGTAAACAAGGTATTAAATGACTGGAGCTAAACATATTATGTATCAAACCAAAATATCAACGCTGGCTGAATGTCCTCCCTCACACTCACTGTCCCGAGACCAAAAGAGCCTGTGTGAATTCAAGGAGCCAAATGCTCTAAAGTTACAGAGCCAGAGCAAGCTTCAAATCAGAATTCTGTAATCCAAGAACCAAGTAGGAATAGCCAAATGTTTGCACAGGGATGGTTTGGAAGTTAGCTCATAACAACAAATCACATATAGTACTGGTTGCATCAGTGCTTCCAAAGCGAAAAAGGATTTAAAGGTTAAGAACACATTTCCAACACACAAATTGGTACCAGCTCATGCTCACGTTTTTATGGAGTCTATTTCTCCCCATTAGTTCTTCAAACTGATTCATTGACAGGAAATGAAAAACACATACATCTGCAGTAGCTTCATTTGGCTAAGCAGCTCTGGAACAGTTGAAGTCTTTAAGCTGTTGATAATCTGGATACATGAAGCATTCCTGTAAAGCTTTTACTTTAAAGCTAACACAAGTATGTGACAATTTCAGTTAGCCACTGAATTCAAAGTCATTGCTAAATAAAAAGCTGGTCTAAATCTGGATTTGGATAAGAACCTGGTGTTGTTAAATCCTTACTAGGTGTCATACCAACTTTGCTGCCACTATATAAAGTTTGACCTGCTGCAGTCAAAGACTAAAACCACTAACATACATTTGCAAGCGTGTTTCATATCATACGTTTGTATTTTAATTAAGCAAACCTTCACTGGGTGTGCTGCTGGCCTTGACAGGGTGGCTGTTGTTCAGCTGAGGGTTGTCCACCACTAGGCCGGGGTTGATGGGCCGAGGCTCCAGGAAGGGAGGGGTGCAGTGGGCTGGAGGAGAGGAGGAAGAGGGTGATGCTGGCTTTGTCTCACCCTCTCCAGCAGCCGAGCCAGCCTCTTTACTCTCTGTGAGGTGAGAGTGGACAAAAGGAAGGAAAAAAATAATTAAGTAGGATGCTACAAACATTAGTAATAATTTCCTCCTCTGATGGACTAGGAACCATTTTTGGACAAAGTGCAAACTTTTGGCTGCATGGCATGTTTGGCATGCAAAAGGTTGATGTACAAAGCCTACATATTCCATGGCACCTCTCTGACATCAGATTATAAAACTGAACTGTTTGACAGATATGAGGCAAATACTATAATAACAGTATGGAAGTCTAAAAAATATAATGCCAGAAATAATTTCTTGTGCTCTCTATTATCTGGCAAACAAAAAGTACACACACAAAAAAGTTAAGCAGTAATTAAAGCGCAAAAACATTCTAAAATCATCAAATAAAGAAACGCTCAAGTCTTTCCTCACCTTTGTCTTTGTCTCCTTCAGCACCGTTCCTCTCTGTGTCAGCGAAGCTCTCCTCTTCTTCCTCCTCCTCTATCCCCTTGAACTCCAACTCTTCCTCCAGGATTGTCTCCTTGCCACCCTTCTGATAAAGGAAGACCAGGAGAAGTAAAGCAAAAGGAAGAGTGTAACAAATACTCATTGACATTCAAGAGGGCTGACAATAAAAGAAATAGCACACTGCTAAAATACAATATGAGCCCTTTTTAACAAGACTTAAACATGAACAGCCTAGCATTTAAAGAGTCTGCTATTGTGAACATGTAGATAATACCGATACCGATAATTCTAACTTTTGTTAGGACAGACCCTGCTCCAACCAGCAAAAAAAGTAAATAAATTAAAAAAAAGGAAACACACCTTCATAGGCATGAAAGCTCCAGAGGAGTCAAAAGTGCCCATCTCCCCATCCTCCTCGTCTGTACACCATTCAGGCAGGCCGTCCCTGTCATCCTCTAGTCCCTCACTGCCTGCACGTCGGCGGCCACCACCATGACCCTCAGAGTCCCGGAAGTCGAAATCAAACTTCCTCCGTCTACTCTCTCCTGGAGCGCCATGGTCCCGCCAGCCTGCTGAGCGAGGACCGCCATCTGACAAAGAAACGGACCACAATCGGTAAGGATGCTGTTGCAAGTAAAATCAGAGTCATGAAAATATCAATGAAATCAAGCAGATTCCTACTGCAAAGTTACAGAACAAGGTTTCATTAGAGAAACAAACTAGCCAGTAACAGCAGATGCCCAGACAAAGCTGGCTATGTCTTGGGATCTGCAGCATTTCACCACCTTGGGGTGTTGCTCTGTCATCACCAGCTTCAGTTTAGAATTTAAGATAACTTTAAACGCATTATGATAACGTCATCTTGACCTAACTGCCCTCAGAAACTGAAGTGCAGATCTGTTACAGCCAAGGCCTTGGGAAAATCACTCCACTACCACTAGATGTCACTATATCTACTGTATAGTTCAGACCTGAAAACTCTATAGTGAAAAAGGTGACAAGACATGAAACTAAAATCAGTTTTAGTGTTTTTAATAAACACATGAAGCCATTTGGAGCATTTTGAGATTGGATAGAAAAAACATCTTGCTTTGATACACAAATAGGTTTTACTGCATTTCTGTGGAGCCAATTTGAATTTATTTATAAATATCTTATATTTTACATTACAGCCTGTAAATTTCCCCCTGTGGGCCCAATAAAGACTTACTGATTATAATATCATAACTTATCTATAGATTATATTTTGTATTGTTAATCTGAAAGTGAAGCTGTCACACTAATGGAGTGGAGCACAAAGTACAGTACACTTGTCTCTGAGTTGTAGTGGAGTACAAGCATAAAGTAGCAGAAAATAAAAACACTCAAGTTAAGTACACGTACCTTAAATTTGTAATTAAAAAGGTCTCTATACAATATTCAGAATATGAATATAGCGTTAAACAAATATTTGCTACGTATATACATATATATACACACACACACACACACAAGTACAATACTAGAGTAAATGTTTTTAGTTACTTTCCGTTACTAGTGACCGAGTTGAGAAACGCCATGATGTTAGTAAAATTCTAGCTAGTTCAGACTTTTAACAGTCCTTTGCTCTGTGAGGCAGTGGCAACTGTGCCGTTACGAGCCCTTGATTTGCTCAGGCTGCAGGTAATCGAACTAGACTCACGGCAAACTCTCACGTCATGTACCATCATTCTCATGTAATTTACTTCATCCTCAGCAAATCTAGTGTCCTGCTGCACTCACTGTTATAGCAGAGGTTAGATAGCAAGCAGTAAGGAGTGGTATAAAACACAAATTTGAACTTGTTTTGACAAAGCAATCACGCTGAAATTAGCACCAAACTGAGTGTTAAACCCCTGGTACCACCAGTCTATCTTATCTTACAATAAATAAATATATGTTTGTATTTATCATACCATCCCTGCGGGGTCCAGTAAGTCTCCAGCTGCTGCCCGGCTCCCCCTCATCCTCATCTTGCTCTTCCCGGAGGGTGCGCCAGTTATCACTGTCAGCCCTTGTGTACTCCTTCCTGCCTGGACCCACAGGACCAGCAGCCTCTTCAAAGCCAGGACGCCCCACCTCCCGCCGCAGAGGCTTCTCAAAACGACGCTCACCCCTGAGGACAGGAGGGGAAATTGAGAGAAATTCATATCAGTTAAGTGATAAACAGAGGAAAAGCCCAAAACCCAAAACATTTACTCCTTTTTATCAGAGAGAAGTATATAGAGCCAAAACGTGCATCACGCCACTTCACACATTTTATCCAGGACCACAGAATAACAAACTACTGAAAAAATATGACAAAACATACTTTAGTTCAGATAAGACAGCTGCAAAAGTGAGATAACTAATCCACGAGGGCAAAAATCCACAACAATACCAGAGAGGATTATTGAGTTTATTACACTGTGTGCCAGCTTTTCTCAGCAGTGTAGATAGACACCTTTACTGCTCCGGAGCAGTCGGAGCCATGATTTATTTGACCTTCAGCTTGTGTGTGCTGAGCTTCTCTTACCGGTCATCCCAGCTCTGGCTGCGGTGTATCTCTCTGACGCTGCGGCCGAAACCCACCTCCGTTTCTTCAATACTTCTTTGGTAGAATCCACCTTCACCACGACCTCGTCCTGATTTCATACACACACAGAGAAGGAGGTGTTTATATTTAATATGACCAGCACCTGAACGACAGGACTTGTGATCTGCGATTTAAGATAGTTTCAATGTCTCACTCTTTTCTGTTGAATCTGCCTAATACATTTCTTCAGAATTCACCAAAATTTTTATAACATAACAATGTCTTGTACCACTCTTTAACTAGCTTCAGACAGCCACACACCAGCACATGCACACAAATAATGAAACCCACTCAGCATCATTCTTCTAAAGTTGTTTCCTTGGGTGTCCTGAAACGGATGGCTAGTGTTTACATTGGCCATTCATATGCGCAGAGTGCTGTGTGTGCACAAGGTGAGTTCATGAGCCTGGTGGCTGTAGACAGGTGTGGCTGGACAAAAGGAGGACTATTTAGAAGGGCCAAGAGGAAGTGTGCTGCTTCAAGGTGGTGGAAGAAAAGGGGGAAATAGACACTTCAGTGGTTGGTTTGAATAAACTGTGATACTTTCCCTGGATAAAAGCCACTGTAGTTTCGGCCAAGAGGTTTGGGCAGCATTTCTGTTGCTGTTGGACTCATGTTAGCTTAAGCACAAGTGGTTGTGGATTTATGATGAGTACACTTGGGATGAATCAATGCTGTACTTTTTTTGTTGCCATTATTTTCTGGGTGTCTTGGAGTTTGTTTTGCCTTTAGTTTTTACCTCGACCGCCTCGTGTGGCCCCTCGTCCTCGGACCACTCCAGCTGGGGCGGCCCCACCCACCCCTTTTCCCATGAGCCTCAGCACCGCCACACTGTTCACAGACATGGAGAAGTTCCTCTGCAGAGAAGGAATGGAAAGAGCAAAAGGGAGGAATGTGAGCTCACAGCCATTTCTGTCAAATGACAGAAATGCTTGCTTTTGAACTGAGGTCGCATCGCGATGAGCTGAGGCAGTTTAACATTTGCAGGTTTCGGTGTATTTGTGCGTGTGTTAGTGGCAGACCTGCTCCTCCTCAGTGAGAGGCACCAGTGCCAGTGGCTGCATGGGCTCATCTTGCAGAATAGCAGCAAACTCCTTATCCTGCATGTCCTCTGGGACCTAAAACAACAAATAATGGGCACTTAGGAGGACAAACCGTCTTTCAAAACTTTTACCATGACTTCAAAAAAACAACTGACCTTCGAACGGGCTTTCATTTTTGGGTATGGGAGAAGTAAATGGAAGTTTGAAACACACATGATGGTGTATAGAACTTCAACATTACTAAACATAACAGATCATTCGCCTTATTCTTTGACTCCAGAGGGGGACTTTGCTTGCTGAACTCTTCCACTAACCTTGTTGTCTTTGATATAAAGTGCTAACATCTCCTCTCGGCCGTAGCGGTACTCGGCCAGCTTGTACTTTGGCATGGCGGGGGAAGGAGGGGGGGATGTCACACTCCCCCCACTGGACAGTGCACGGAGCCTATGTGAGGAATCATCGACAATTAGGATGACATTTTTCAAGTCCACCCATATTCCTCATGTGAATCTCAAATAGGCCATAACACATCTCATCTTCAACAATACATTTCACAATAAACTGCATTTTCTGTAACTTAACTAGATAGATAAATCACTTGTATAAAATGTTTTGTAGTGATTTGTGACATAACAAAATAAACAATAGAGCATAATATATAACAATGGGCATTTATCTATCGTCACGAGATAAATCGTTTTATCGCATAGCCATACATCTCAGTGTTGGATTTGAAAGGTAGGAATTGTGTGTATAAATATTTGACAGTATCAATCACAAAGAAATCAAATGAAGTGGTAACCAAAGCTACTGGCCAGGTGTCAGTTTTCAACATGAAGGTGATATTCTGCAGTCACTGATTGAAACATTTGTCTATTGACTGGAGCTGACATACAGAAAAATCCCACATAAATCTCTTGGTGTAAATTCCTGTATTGGTGCAGTATACAACAAAATGAGAGCTGCTGTGTAACCCTGAGTTACACAATTACTTTTAATCTGAGTTTGTGAAAATATATCTAATAGCATCAATCTTGAATAAGGGAAAAAAAGAATTTACTAAATGTTCTGTAACAAATCAGCCATCCTCCTACACAGGTCCCCGTGAATACACTTGGCTCACCACGAATGATATATTAGCTTTCCAATCTCAAGATTTAATTTTAAAAAGGTATTACTAGCAGGCCAGATTCCAAGGCCTGCTGTTTAACAATGGCTCCATTCACATGTCTCTACAAAGTGTGTCATTGACTCACAACCCCTCATCAAAACCATATGTAACTCAGAGGTGTAGAGGTGGGTGTGGGGTGTAAGAGGTAAAGAAAAGCATCATGAAAGGCCTGTTGGTAGCATGTGGCATATCAAAGAGGGTAAAAATAAGTGGAGCAGCTACTGATGTGCATAATAAGAGGAGAGCTGAGGAAACATGCCAATGGAAAGACCTATTGTTGCATATCCGTATCCACTGCATTAGACTAACATGACAGAGCATGAAATCTAAAACACACCTCCTCCACACACTTAAATCTATATGTTCATAATCCTTTCAGAGTCTTAGAGAGCAAAAGTTGCCAGATATTTGTTATATTATTTGTTACATAAGTCAGAATGTGAGGCAGAATGTTTTCACTTCGAATACTACCACAATCACTAACATACATGCCAACTCTACTGCCAACAAAACCTCAAATGGTGTAAATAATTTTGTAACGCTAACAGGCATTAAAAAAAACTTGTAAACATGCTGGCCAAACAGCTGTACGTGGTGAGCACATGGACTGGCTGCTAGCTATATTAAAAGGGTTCAAGATAAAAGTGGGCTACAAGGGCCACCGAGTGGAAAGCAGCTGCAGATGTGTAAAGAGAGAAATATTCTGCGAGGCTGGCACTGCACCAAGAATGCACACAGCAGTCACAGGCCGTTAGAGATGGAGTGCTACCAAACGGGTGACTACACCCCGCCCCCCCATTACTCGCTGCACATACATGCACTGAAGAGGAGGAGGAGAAACGGCAGAGAGCCACACAGAGATGGACAGGACACCGCTGTGACAATACCTGCATTTTGGCTTCAGGTAAAAACTGTTTTGCCATAGTTAGTGATTACAAGAGAAAGTGGTCTTTGAAACCTACAACTTAACACTAAATTTCATATCATCAACCCACGGAACCCGTGTAGACAGTTACGGTGATTGACTAGTACATATTTATTCCCCATTGTTAGCAGGACCTAGGACAGGGACGTTGGTTTGTTTCTCAGTCCAGAGCAAAATGTCCAACCAACAATCATTTTCATTATCGTTTAGCTGCAGATTATTTTCTTGGTTATCAACAGTGTTCATAAAATGCCAGTCAGAGGGGAAAATCTACAATTTTCAGCCCAGGATCAGTCCATAACCCAAAGATATTTACTATCATATACAACAAAGAAAAACAAGCATATTCTCACATTTGAGAAACTGGACCCAGCAAATGTTTGGCATTTTTCCTTGAAAAATTACTCAATTAATTGGTGGCAATTTATCTTCTGTTTCAGATTTTATCTCCACAAATAAGGGCCTCTTTTCCATGAAATTTAGTACAGACAGTCCAGGTCCCTAGAGAATGACTCCCAGTTTGGTCCATGACAAGGTGTCTCAAGACATTAAGACCAGATTTCCATGAAATCTGCAGCGGATGCAAATGCCAGCGGCCATCTTGGATCTGGCCCTTGGGTAAAAGAAATTCCAGGATTTTTGCAAGGGACCAGGGAGCTAAGCTTTCTTCCCAACAAAACGTCTATATGAGTCAAATCAAAACACCCTGGCCAGAGATTGGTCACGGAATTCAGGTTCTGGACTGAACTACATCTACTGATGATGACCTGGAGATTAATGTCAAGAGCTCCAGAATAAGCAAATAAAGTAGACCTTGAGTGGAGTAAAATCCTAAAACATAGTTCAATCAAATGAATCTTCAAATGGTAAAATCATTGACAAAAAACAATATAATTATCAGCAATCACATTCACTTTCTTCATGATATACTTTTCTAACATTTCTAAATACTTGCTGGGATAATGAAAAAAGAAAATCAGATCATTTACCATTCTGGGCCGAAGTTAAGAGTCTCAGCAGTCATATTCCTCACGTCCACACAGAACTGAGTATCTGAGGAGACAAAATACAAAATACTTGAATTTTTGCAGGATAAAAACACAACTTGCAGAAAATGTATGAGCAAAGGAATCGAATGGGACCCAAACTGCCTTACCCTGTCCAGATGATCGGAGCAGGCTGGACTGGGCTGGACCAGGCTAGAGCTGGCTTGCTTTAGTTAGGCTTAGGTGACTAGAAGGCTGAGTGGTGCTTAAGCTGTGATCACAGAGCTTCCCAAACACACAGACAAAAAGAGAATAGCTGCCAGTTTCAGGTGCTTGAGGAATACCAGGTTATCAGGTCCTAACTAGGTAAGGAAGGGGGTACGACGATAGTTTGGAGAATGGAAGCTCCTGCTACTCACAGCCGAAAAAGGTTGTTAAACATAAAAAAAGAAACAAAAAGAACCTTGGAAATTAACAATGGAACAAAATAAAACACTCTTGCCAGTAATAATGTTTTCTTTTTTTTCTTTTTTCTTTTTTTACAGCAGTTATATCTCACATTAAAGTTAAAAATCTGAACTGATTCATCAAAAAGGTAACGCAGGAACGAAACAACAGCCAAAACAATGAAACAGGCTGCTGGAACAGCTGCCAAGAGCAGACGCGACTCGCACTCCTCTTCTCCTTTCTCTCTCTCTCTCCCTCCGTGCCTTTTTCTCTCGCTCCAACTGAAATGTGGATTGACGGAGACCCTCCAGGTAACTCCTTTATTTCCTGTCCTCCTCCCTTTGCACCACTGGAAATAAAGCAGAGTTTGAGAGAGGGGGTTGGTAAGAGAAATCAATGATTAAACAAAAAAAGAAAGATGGAAAGAATAATGTTAGAAGTGTACACTTAATAAATGAGCTACTGGAGAGATGCATGTTCACAGCTGGCAGTCCGCCTCTATCGTGATAGGAAAGGAAGTGTAATTTGATTTTCTGTTGTGTAGCAATGCTGCACTATTTGCGCAGCACGCCTTGGACTCGCTGAAAGGTACCAGCCTGATTTGATCAATCAGTTACAGCACACTGAGCTGAGAGAATAACACAGTGGTACACCTACACAAATAAATGAAACGGCAAACTATTTGTAGTCTAGTGCTCAATCATGGCCCAATGTCGCTGCTGCTCGCAAGAGATTTTCCATCCAGAAATCTAGGGAGTCTATTTCAGTAATGTTGGGAACCAACTGCCTTTAAAGTCTTGCAGCTGGTTGGGGATTGCTCCTGAAAATGTCATGGCAACTAAACCTATATCCAGGCAACTCAATTTCAGCAGTTAATGCTCATACATTGTTGAGTGAATAATGACAGATGCATAGCTACTGCTGGCAGGAAGAAAATAATTTGGCTGTTACGATTATTCATGATTTATACTGATGTTTATGAAGGTATTCGTGGTTGTTTTAAATCTAGAACTTATTTTAATTATTTTTACCATCATGCAGATTCTTCATTTTCGCATTCCATTTCCACAGAATAATATTCTAACACAACCACCAAGCTGACAGTATCTCAACCAGCTGACTTCAAGATGTGATTTAACACATATCCTTTTAATACTGCAGGGCTGGGCAATGTACCCTCATATGCAATGACACCGATTATGTTTCCCAAGCACCATCAAGCATTAGCTCATGTTGTTCAGATTTCTAGTGTGCTTCTGTGTTTAAAAAAAAAAAAATGGTAAAAATGTTCAATTACAACTGCCTTTCAAGCAAGACATTAGCCAGCCTTTTCCAACTGCACATGAAATTACTTCACAAGCAATGTGACACTACAAATTCAACAGACATCTAAATCACAGTTGAACCATCAAACCAGGAAACTAGGCGCATGCTGACATGAATGTGTCTCTCTCTTTTGGATGGATGCGTTATCAGAAAACCTTAAATAACTTTTATTTAACTTTATTTAACTGAAATAAAACATCACCAGCACATTTTATCAGTTCTACCCAAACACAATCACTTCATTAAAGAAATATATCTGTGGTATCCCAAGTACTACAATGTCAGCCCTGATGGCACAAGGTTAAACTACAGGACGTGAATTTAAATTGATGCACATGCAAACAGCAGTAACTAGTTGATTTTGTCCAGATGTTTCTATTTTTAAAAAGGATTACATAACTTTTCAACCTACAAGTCAGTTTCACCTCCCTGCAGCTGCACAGAACAAGCCTCTAGCACTTCCATACGAGCATAGTACCATTTTTCATTTGATTCAGCTTTCCAATTATGTAGAAATATGTAGTTTTTCTATACCCAAAGTTTGAAGTTAGTGGCTGGAACAAGTTAAAACTTGCCAATCACTTTTTAAGATGAGGCATTCAACTCCCATGCCAGATACATGATTACAAAATCACTCAGGACAAAAGAACACTCAGGACTCTAGACTGCGACCAAAATGGTCACATATGTGATGGCAACGAGAGGTTCGACTGAGACAAACCACGGGTGATGAAAGAGCAGGCGTGGAGACACCGACTGAGTCACAGAAGAAGAAAAAACACCACTTTTAACCTAAGTGGCTGAAGCACAGAGGTGAGAGAAGCACTCAGATCTTTTTCTCAAATTTTTTCTTAAATACCAAAATATGGAAATACTGTCTTACAGGTCCTGCATTAAAAATGTTACTTTAGTAAAAGTGCAAAAGTATTAGCATCAAAATATACTTAAAGTATCAAGTGTTCACATAACTATTACGCAATATTTTGTTTCCTTTCAGAATAATATATATCACATTATTGGATTATAAGTATTGATGCATTAATGTTTTGTTTAATGTATTTCCGCAAATAACTAAAAATGATAGATACATGTAGTGGAGTCAAAGTGCAATCTTTCCCTCTGAGATGTAGCAGAGTAGAAGTATAAGATAATCGACCAGAAAATGGAAATACTCAAAATAATACTTAAAAACGGTGTTTGAGTAAATGCACTATAACGCAGCATCACAGTGTCCATTGTTGCGGTTTTCTTTTACAATTATGGTTTTGGTTATTATCTGGTTTGGATCGGCCACCCAACAAGACAACAAGACTGTTGGCAACCTGCCTTAGATCCAGGACTTACACATGTCCAGAGTGAGGAAACATTAGTGCAGACCCAACATGCCCTGGACACAACCTGTAGGCGCTACAGATCACTGTACGCCAAAACAACCAGACACAACAACAGATTCTACCAACATGCCGTCACTTTGATGGGCACTTCATTAGTCATACAGTGTCACAACAATCTCTGTGTAACAGCACTCTCACACCAAAACTAATTTTTTGCAATCCCTGTATATAATGAATAGATCCATATCCTGTCATATCAATTTACATTTGTACATAGAAGTTAAGTGTTTACATTGAATTTGTTCAGCTTGTGTTCCCTCTTTTCCTGTATGTCTATTTTTTAAGTACATGAGAGTAGTGGGAAAACCAGAGTCAACCAGTTTTATGTCTCCACATACTTGGTGAATAAAGCGGATTCTGATAACAGTCCATGGTTTTATTATGTCAACCACTGCTTGTGGCAGAGAAACTTTACATTTTTACATCAATCCAAAACTAGGTTAGACAAATTAAGACACCTGCTTATCTCAAAGGTCACTGATTAATACCAAGCTCTACCAAAAGAAAAGCGTGCAATCAAATTACATGCTGGTGCGCCCCAACTGAGAACACTGTCAAAATGCCAGAGAATATTGAGACACTATTTGCCCATATTGTTAGGCTCTTAAGAAGCAAATCTACAGTTACTGTGACATAATAATTATAAAACTTTAAAAATTTCATACTGTAATTTCAAATTTCTCTTTCCTTACTTGTAAAATGCTTTCAATGCAAATGTGGCACTTGTTGGCACCATATTGCATAAGCGTATTGTGGGTTCACTATTTACATTAAATGCTTCTAAAATCAAATATAAATTAACGGAGGATGTTTTGGGATTTTTGAATGCTGAACAAAATGCCTTTTGTGCTGTTTTACTACTAGTTTGGAACACAGTATTCTGTCTCATTGCATTGGCTTATACCATATAATGACAAGAAATGCAGTACAACGTGATAGAGCATGTTAACAGTCTACGTTTTAAGCAGCTCAGAGAACACATAACTATTAATCCTGCAGTGTACACATATTTAAGGAAATAGACAGCTGGAAAAGTGGATGCGGATGGGCCAGATTTACATCCGACTGCAGTGATTTACATTAATTCAATTTGGGTTCATCTGCTGAAGATGAAGTTGACCCTGTGTGTGTGTGTAGTGAATGCATGTCAACCTCTACAGTAACTTAAGTGACGAAATATAATCAGCAATTGAGGAAAAAAGTCCCTGTTGAGTAAAGGATTGCACCATTTCCGTCAGACCTCTGTTTGCCACAATTCAAAACTCTTGATATGCCTCACACATACCTTGGTATCATTTGATACTGCTATTATCACGTATTTCTTCTAATCATGCTCAAAAGTAGAGTAAAGTTATTTCAGTCAGTATTTAAACACGTGCACATTTATCAGTTTGAAGGCAACGACATGCAAAAACTAGCATTCATTTGCAAAATCATGCAAATTGCAGGGAGATCTGTCAAGAAATCCAAGGACAGAAGACAATTTGATTTAATTTAACAGAACCAATTCAATTAAGAGTATTTAGCTTTATCCTTAGCAGCTGTAACGCTAGCCCGCTTGTCGTAATTTTGATTTCAAAGTATTTCAAAGTGTGACCCCACACCTCAGGCTACAACAGGCAAAATACTGATATGTTCACCATCTAGTTCTAACTTTGCACTGAGAAAACTGAAGCAAGGTCACGCGGGAATAACGGAGCTCGCAGAATATTACATTTCTCATGCGTTTGGGAGAACATTATTTGCAAATGTTTTGCATAGAAACGTGGCGGGATAACGATTTTAAGCTGCGGGGATGCAGGCTGTAAAGCTATGCTAACGCTGGCACTCAATGCACACCAATGTGTAACTTTAACAAACCGAACAATGCTGAATCGTTTGGTCGTAAAGATGGCTAACATATAGACAAAATAGCTCGAGTTGACGTTAGCTACCGCCAGTGCTTGCTAGCAACATTAGCGTACACATTGTTCGTCTTTCAAGCCAATTACAGCAGATCGATTTGTTAGAAAATTAAGATAAATCTATTGCTACAACTGTGTTCGTCCCACGATATTATATTTCTGTTGCATATAAGCTAGCTAGCTCGCTCCCTAACCTAGCACAAGGTATGCGTTGATCGTAAAGGCCTTCACTTGCAGGTTCAAATGACACCAGATATGATGGCGGAGGGGGCGGAGTGTTGGGATCAGACTCCCCGGCCTGCTCCGCCAATGTGCGGACGACCACCTCCACCCCGCTGTCGGTGTAAAGCTAGTGCTAACGCCATGTAAACAAGACAAATACAATGACAACAAAACTACAGAGTGTTAGCCGTGACAGAAGTTAGTGAAAATGCTTCTCTAACGACACATAAATGTAAACCATTCGAGCTGCAGGAGCCGAGGTTAGCTTGTTAGCTCACGTTAGCCAGCTAGCTAGAAGACAAGCTGCAAAGAGGAACCATGGCTTACCTTCACTGTTTATAGCTACCAGACTGGTTGTCTGCACGGCGTGTCTACAGCCAATATATCGTCTGCATTGGTCTCTTTAAACACTGTAAACGTATTCATTCGACAGAATCGTACTTTCAGAAAGTCGCGCTCTGTATTTTATTTATTATTTTTCCCCTCTCCTCCAACGGTCGCAGCTGCGTATCAGTATGTGTCTGCTGGCTCCTGGTCGCTGCTCTTCTTGTTGTTTGTGTTTCGGAAACATGGCCGTCCGTGTGATACCACGTGACTGGACATTGACAAGCGGCTAACCAATGTTGTAGCAGGGCAAACACACCCCTATTTACTAGCCTGGACACCGATGTGTACCGCACTTTGCGATGGCGTGTACAAATGCGGAGCGTCTAAGCCGGATGGTGTTAATTAGCCGGTAAAATGAGGAGCGAGTCCGGCTCAAGTGTGAGGTTTTCTTGGAGGCATACATCGGAAACAGTCACCTCATAACAAATTCGCAACGTGTTAAAATATAAAGAAATAACGAAATTCACTTCTAACAAAGTTGTTTCATACATTTCATCATACTTTAAATGCAC